>NC_092872.1:56993915-57658290 GCF_028372415.1 Notamacropus eugenii | reverse complement strand
CAGGCCATATCTTATCTATCAGTCTTTCTTTCCCAGCACTTTCTACAATGTTCTGCACGTAGTTATAGCTTACTAAATGCAAATTTACATATATGTAAATTATTTATTTCCCTACATATTTCTTTTTTTTTTTATTTTGTAATGTTTAACAATCACTGCCATACAATTGTGATTTTATCCCCCCCACCTACCCCCCACTCCCCCCCTCCCTCCCCACGACTGCATACAATTCTGTATAGATTCTACATATACTTTCCTATTGAGTATATTTTCACTATAGTCATGCTATGTAGTCAGACTAAGATAAATGAAAGAAATCGTATAACAAATCAGAACATGTTACACAAACACATACACATACACAAACATGATCTGCTACAATATGTGAGTGACTTCCATATTTCTCTCTCTGAGTGTGGCAGGCATTTTGCCTTGAGATCCTCCATTGGGATTTTTTTTTTTTTTTGGTAAGAAGTTCTTGTGTTATTACACAAATCTAAGTCTACCAGAAAAAACTCTCACACACTGTGGTTGTTGCTGTGCATAAAGTTCTCCTGGTTCTGCTCCTTTCACTCAGCATCAGGTCATATAAGTCCTTCCAGGCCTCTCTGAAGTCTTCTTGTTCATCATTTCTTATGGCACAATAGTACTCCATTACATTCATATACCATAATTTATTCAGCCATTCCCCAATTGATGGACATCCCCTTGACTTCCAGTTTTTGGCAACTACATAGAGTGCTGCTATAAATATTTTTGTACATGTGGGACCCTTTCCCATTTTTATGATCTCTTGGGGATATAGTCCTAGTAGCGATATTGCTGGGTCAAAGGGTCCCTACATATTTCTTAAGGGGAGTCTGTGCTAATAAACTTTCTCTCCAATATCTTTATTATTGCTGATGAATCACACAAGATTTTGTGGTACAATGTTAATAATAAAAAAGAAATCTTGGGATTTTGGAATGTCCCAAAGCTTCGTACTATTACCATATACTGTCAACGCTGTTGTATAGATAGAGGTACGTAGTTAAGGTGACAATTGCTGTGGGTATTTAGATATAATAAGTGTTAATTAATAGCAAAACAACCTTACCAAAATATCTTTGACTGCAATCCTCATCACTTTTTCAGTCTCATTTATCTCTAGTGGCCTGGCAATTGCTTCTGTTCTCAATTCCTATGAGCAAAAACAATCCATTTATACATGAGACCAGAAGAGACAATTATTAAAACCAATACTCCTAGAACTGAATATGATTAATGCATTTATTTAAATGATACATAAGCACACTCTATTAAAGTATCTTATAAAATGGGTGCACTGGTTTTCTATTTTTAATATCTTATACATTATTTACATATATTACCAGATGAATGAATATTCTATTTATAAAAATTTGAGAGATAGTGGTATAACTAATGTATTCTCCTGGTCAATGAGAGATTCATCCAAACCTGAGTAAGTCTTCAAGAGTGAAGACATTTGATTTTGACTTGCCTAGGATTCACTGTACAAGTATTGCCTACCCATGTGGCATCCATCTAAACATGTATATGCCTCTAAGTAATACTGTGATAACATTACCTTATGATCAGATTACAAATTTTACCAAATATTCTCCTATTGGTTACTATTTTATCTATGTTTACATACAAAGCACATTCTTTTTGCCGCCTCTTTCCTTTCTGGAGGCCTGCCTCTTGTTTTGTCCCTCCACTCATTTGATTCCACAAATGTTTATTAAGGGCATACTATGCAAACTATACTATCAGCTATCCAACTGTTTTTTTTTATGAGGAGTCATGGAACATTATAAGCAATTCAGGAGACTTACTCATGTGCATGTGCTTGCAAGTACTGGCTCCATATAATGTATGGCACACTTAAGTGAAATGGATGGCCTGATAGTGTGGGGCAGCACATTCTATGTATTATGTCACTATATTATGCCATTGATGAGAGTATTATAAGGGAACAAGCTTTTGTAAGTAGCATTTCAAAATAAGCCATATCTTTACCATCATACAATTGGGAGAAAGATGTAGGAAATTTTAAAAATCCTATTGTGCTTACTGTTTATTAATTATAAAAAATATTTTTAATTTGCTAGAGTAGCACCTCAAAGACTCTTTTCCAAAAAAGGTATCTTTCATGCAAATAGCAAAAGTGTGAAAGATTACTGAGAGATATAACAGAGAATCTTATTTGATGGCCCTCTGATCACCAGGCATAAAATCTGAACAAGGTATAAAACAGTGAGATATATGCTCATCAGAGGATACAGTTACAGAGGAGACATAGCATAGATTCAAAGCTGAAGAAGGATTCTCTACAGATGATTCCCTTTGTGGATGACATCACACTAGTTTCATCAAGCCCCTGATCACTATCCAGAGTCCTAGATGAGAGGCTACTCAAAAGATTTTGGCCTAACCACTTGTATAGGAAAAACAAAGTGGATGACATGAAGTTAGGTGCAAAACCCAAAAAGGTTATTCATCAGTTTATATATCTCAAGTAGACATAGCAAATGGAAATTAGTTGGATCCAGAATTAAACAAGAGGATAGAGTGGGCTGGATTTCCAATGGGAAATTGCATAAATCCTTTAATAACTCCAAACTTTTCCCTGAAATAAAGGCCTATCTTTTTGTTTCTGTTTTGTTTTCTTTTTTAAATTAATTTATTTTAAACTTAAATACCCAATAAGAAAAAGAAACATATTATAAACTTAAATACAAAATAAGAAAAACCTAGCACTGCCATGTACATAGCAGAATGTAAGGGAAGATTAAAAATATACAGCAATAAATTTGTTTCAAGAAAGTTTATATAACAAATACTATGTATTTTGTTCAGAGCTGTCCCTCTTTTCTTTGTTTCCTTGTAAGTCTTCTTTTGTTTTTGGCCTGTCTTTTTATATAAAAATAAAAATAGGTGTTATATGGGTGCAAGTCACAGAACACTACAATCTCTGAAGAATAAAAACTGAGTGTCATTTAGAAGGCACTGGGGAGGAACATGGTAGTAGTGAGCAGGATGCAATAAAAAAAACTACCAAAAATACCAAAGTAAAGGATGCCTTCAAAGAAATACATGACTGAAAAAGATGGGCTAAAAGACTGTAAAATTGTGCATGCCCTTTGACCCACTACTAGATCTATATCCTAAAAAGATTTTTTAAAAAAAGGACCTATATGTAAAAAATATTTCTAGCAGCTCTTTTTATAGTGGCAACGAATTAGAAATTGAGAGGATGCCCATCAACTGGGGAATAACTGAACAAGTTATGGTATATGACTGCAGTGGAATGTTATTGTGCTATAAGAAATGATGAGCAGGATGCTCTTAACAAAAATCTAGAAAGGCTTACATGAACTGATGCAAAGTAAAGAGAGCAGAACCAGGAGAACACTGTACACAGTACAGCAACATTACACAATCACTGTGAAAGACGTACCTATTCTCAGCAATATAATTATCCAAGATAATTCTGAAGGTCTTATGATGAAAAATGCTACCCACCTCTAGAGAAAGAATTGAAGAAGTATCAAAGCAAGCATTTTTTACTTTATTTTTCTTGAGGTTTTTTTGTCTGTGTCTTCTTTCACAACATGGCTAATATGAAAATATATTTTGTATATACGTGTATAATCAATATCAAATTCCTTAACTTCAAGAGAGGGGAAGAAAGGGGAGAAAGACTTTGGAGCTCAAAATTTTTTTTAAAATGTTAAAAACTGTTTTTACATGCAATTGAAAATAATAAAATATAAAAATTTAAGACTAAAAAGAAGAAAAAGAAAAGATGGGCTAATAACATGGTGAAAACAAGAGATATCTGACAAGATACTACAAGTGTTCCATTGGTAGCATTATGATACCAAAGAAAATGAAGAAGTCCTCCATTAGATGGATTCACTCTGGCAAATGTATAGGAGGACATGAACAAGAAATCACAAGGATGGGCAGGCATGGATGGGTTGCAATCTGCATCACCACCGGGTACATACATATTACGACAAATCCATTTGGCTATCCAAGTATTATAAGACACTGGTAGTACAGAGATAAAAATAAAATAGCTTTCATGCCAGGAGCTTAAATTTACTGGACAGAATATAGCATCTACATAATTAAGTATAACATAAGGCCTTTTGAGGAGGGAGAGCATACAGCTTGTGGAGCAGAAACTAAGTAAAGGGGCATCTGAGCTGAGCCTTGAAGACCAGGATTCTGAGAAGTAGAGATAAAGAAAGAATGCATTCTAGGCATAGGGAATACCTGTGTGCATGCACAGAAGTAAAAGATGGAGTGCAAATCTGAAGAACAACTAGAAGTCCATTTTGGCTCAAATGTAGAATTTGTGAAGGGGAATAGTGTGAAATAAGGGAGGAATGATTAGTAGGAGGCAGGAATGGTTAGTAGGAGCCAAAAAGTCTGAGCAAAATATTCCAGAAATTGTCTGGCTTATAATGATGATCCAGGTGAGGAAGACTACAGACTTAAAGCAGAACAACAGGTGTAAAAAGGAGAGGAAAAACTGTAGAAAGATTGAAGTTTGAATCATGAGAACCTGCCAACCAATTATATGTGAGGGTCAAAGGAGAAGGAAGAGTCAAGGATGACTGCAAGGTTTCAGGAGATAAAGGAAGATCCAAAGATAACCAGTTCCCAGTAACTGGAAGGAGGATGTCATCAACAGAAAATGATAAGTTAGAAGGAGGGATGGACTTCAAAAGGAAGATTATTGGATCTGTTTTAAATAAGTTAAATCAAAGTATCACTGGGACATTGAGAGATGCTAGTAAGGTGTTGAAAATTAAGGACCAAAACAAGAAGGGGGATATTAGCACCAGAAATACAGATTTTAGAGTCCCAATCCTTCCTTAGCTCCTTTCCCGATGTCAAGGGTATCACCCAACTGATGGCCCAGGGAAAGAGAAACCTTTCACAAGTATAGATAGGGGAAATACTCTTGACCAAACAAGGGATAAAGAAAATCCCAAAGAGACAAATAAACAATTTTGATTATGCAATATTGAAAAAATTTTACATAAACAAATTCAGGGCTATTAGAATTAAAAGGGAAACAATAACCTGGGGGAAATCTTCACATCAAATTTCTCTGATAAAGATTTGATATTCAAACTATATAGGGAAAGGAAACAACTATAAGAACAAAAGCCATGCAGATAAAAGGTCCAAGGATATGATTAGGCTATTCTCAAAAAAAAAAATTATCCACAGCTATATGAAAAAAATGCTCTAAGTCACCAAAAATAAGAGAAATGCAACTTAAAGCAACTCTACAGTTCCACTTCATACTCATCAGACTGGTCAAGATAAACAAAAAAGGAAAATAATAACTGCTAGAGCAGTTGTGATAAGATAGACATCCTTTTTTTTTTGCACGTGGAGTTGTGAATTAGTCCATTTATTCTGGAAAGCCTTTTAGAACTATGCCCTCAAGGTATTTAAATTCTTCATACCCTTTTGACCCAAAAATACCACTACTAGGCTTATACCCCAAAGAGATTAAAGAAAGAGGAAATAACTCATACACACCAAAATATTTATAACAGCACTTTTTGTTGGAGCAAAGAACTGGAAACAAAGGTGGTGTCCATCACCTTGGGAATGGCTGAACAAATTATGATACATGAATGCAACAGAATAGTATGGGGTTGTAAGTATGAGCAAAGAGAAATTCAGAGAAACTTAAAAATGATAATCACAACTATAAAAGACTAATGATAAAATATGTTTCTCACTTCTAGTTATGAATTTGAGGTGCAGAATGACACACACACTTTCAGACATGGCCAATGTGTAGATTTATTTTGCTTAACTACTGTTCTTTGTTACAACGAAGGGCTTTTATCTGGGAGAGGGCAAAGGAAAGGGGGAGCACTATCAAGAGAAATGGAGGAAGTAGTGATAGTAATACCAAAAAAAAAAAAAAAAAAAGGAAACAAAGAAAAGAGTATGAATGAAATTCTAAAAGAACATAGGAGAGAGCAGAAGGAATTTCAAAAGCAGGGCAATGTTAGAACTACCAAGCTAAATTTAAAATAATCTTTAAAAAACCAGCTGTCTAAAAGAGATTTACGGTCTTGTATATAATCCTTTTTTGTGTTCTTTATCTAAGATGTTCATGTTTATTGATGTTTGTCAACTTCATAATATGAAAAAGGAAAAAAATAAGTCAAACATTTGTAGCTATCCTTGCCAAGGGGAAAAAAATCTGTAAGACTGAACAGAAGATTTTTTTTCAGTGAAAAAAAAAAGTTTGTTGAATTTAACTGAATATAAGAAACAGCACAGGAACCATTTTTTTTATCTCTTTACAACTGATAATTCTACTCACAGTAACAGATCTATAATATTTTGACATTATGATTTCCACTTTAGATTTTGTTTTCCTTTATGAACTTAATGTCTTATCTATTACAGAAATTAGCAAAGCAATGAAATTATTTTCTTTGAACACTACTTACCCGCAATTCTACTTCTTTGCCAAGTAAATCATAGAGAGATGCTCCTTTTGATGTAATTTCAGAAGCAAGCTGCCTAGCTGCTTTCAAATCTGCAATCTGGAATTTAAAAAAAAAGCAAAAACTTCAGTAACATCCTACATTAGATGGGTGATTTGAAAATTAAAAATGCATATAATTAGAATGTTAACAGTAAGCGTGACTTTCTGTCAGCAAAATCTTCAGTTTCCCACCACTGTCCACACCCTCTCATCTGAATCAAAGCTTTTGGGAGTTAGAGGCAGGAAGTAAAGCAGGCACTTCTGTCTTTCTCTCCATGACAACCTGAGGAGCACAATGCTAGAAGCTAGTAAAAGGAATGCTGAAAGGTCTTACAATATCCCTACCTGCCTGGTCATCTGAGTAAAACCCTGTGCTGGGGATATGGGCAGGCAATTCAAGAGGTCCTCCTTGTTCTAAAACTTCATCACTTCTCCAGTCTCCCCTCTCCCCACTCTCTTCTGGAGAAAATGCTTTTGAAACCAATAAAAGGCTAATTACAAAGATCTGTCCCTTTCTGTTCTTTGCATGTCTTTTCCCAAATTTCCGCTCTACATCACACAGGCAACAGCTGAAAGTTGGGGGAAGAGGATAAGGAAATCTAAGCTAGGTTTGGAGGATGCAGACATAGGTCTTGGAGAAGCAGGTTCTTTCAAGGAGATACTTGGCTTATTTCTACACTGGATAAAAAGGCAATCAGTAGGACAAGAAAAGACTATTAAGAGAACAGAGACTAGGAGAGGAGAAATAAAAGGGTATCACTGGAGTTAGCTTGTGTCAGGTAAACATTTCCTCAGGAATGCAGCTAAGAGTCCTAGCTCACATTTAGATAGAACTTTCACTTACAAAGCACTTTGCTCACAAAAACACTAAAGCAAACAGGTCATTTCTATTATCTGCATTTTTCACCGAAGGTAAATGAGGCTCAGAGTGGTGAAAAGACCTGTCTACAATAACAAAGCTATTAAGTGGCAGATGTAAAACTCATATCCAAGTCTCCTTTCTCTAAAATAAGTACCCTCTCCACTAATGTCAAAGTGTCCACAGCTAGAAGTTTGTTCCAGAAAAATTCATTTCTAAGGCTGATATAGCATCTCCATCCTCTTGCCTAAGTATCTGCTCCCTCATCCTTCTGCCTTTAAACCTCAGGCTTTGTAATATGGTTAAAACAACCATTATTTATCCTTATTTTACAAATGAGAAAACTGAGGCTCAGAGCAGGTGACTTTGCCGTGGTGACAATAATGATGACTGACATTTGTATAACACTTTAAAGTTTATAAACTGTTTTCCATGTATTAGCTTTAATTAGTGAAGCTGAAACTCAAACCCATGTTGGCTGACTCCAAATCCAACTTTTTCCTAATGGACATTGTAGGTGCTTTTAATAACTTTCTTGAATGAATGAGTGAATGAAACAAAAAATTTTACTGTATGCCTACAGGAGTATATATTTGCCTTACCTTTGAGCCAAGATCAAATTTGAACTTGCTGATATCTTCCTCTCCTATTTCAGAGCCTTTCATTCCTTTGGTTTTCATGGCATTATAAAGGACTGAAGTGATTTTCAATAGCTCTTTTACTGCATATCCATCTGCTTGATACAGTTTCTTAGTGTTAAGTTTTATATGAGCTTTGGTGGCCTATTTTTAGAAGAAAAATAATCAGGTCCCTTCCATATAATGTCCATAAAAATCCTATGTGAACAACTGGAAAACGTCTAGGTTAAAAGGAAAAATTCCAATAGCAGATCAACATTATAATAACTATGTTATCATATTAATAATCATATGAGATAAAACAAAATAGACTAGTACTAGAAAATGCCACAGAAAATCTAGATAACCCTGATATTTCACCTCATATCCAGCAAATAAGCAATGTCAAAAGATGAGAACAGTCAGTGAAGGGATTATGGCAAAATACGCACACTAATGTATGGCTGGTGGAGAAGTGAATTGGTACAACCATTCTGGAAAGCAATTTGGAATTATGCAAAAGAAGTGACTAAATGATCTATATTCTTTGATCTAGATATTCCAGTGTTAGGCATTTATGACAAAAAGCAAGGAACAATATACACTAAAATCAGGGCTTGATTTATTTTTTGTAGCTTGTCTAGACTTAAGAAAGTGATAGAAAAAAATAACAATGATACAGATTAAACTTAAAATGTTTCAGGAATAATATATTTTTCAGCGAGGCAGCTGTTGAACATTTACCAGCATATTCCTTAGGCATGATCAAACAAATTGTAGTATATAAATATAGTGAAATACTATGTTGTAAGAAACAATGATCATGATGAACACAGAGAAGCATGGAAAGACTTCTGTGACTTACAAAGCCAGGAAAACAATGAACGCAATTACTATAACAATGTAAATGGGAAGAACGGAGACAAAACAAGCAAAATTGAATACTGCACAATTATGTAGCAAACAAACTTGTCTCTAAAGAGGAGATAAGA
The DNA here is from genome assembly GCF_028372415.1 of Notamacropus eugenii. Taxonomy (NCBI): domain Eukaryota; kingdom Metazoa; phylum Chordata; class Mammalia; order Diprotodontia; family Macropodidae; genus Notamacropus; species Notamacropus eugenii. Next base: position 57,649,281 of record NC_092872.1, on the reverse strand, counting down.
GAAAATGCTCTCCACAAGCCCTCACCCTCCTGTACCATCCCTCAAGATTGTTAGGGGTCCAAATGAATAGAACACTGCAAATGTCAGACTTTTTAATGTGTTGATTAGTTTTGCTAAATTTGTTTTCTCTTTTTCTTCTTTTCAATTCTTTGTTATAAGAGGTATGGCTCTCTGGGAGGAGGTTAGAAACAAGAGATAACAAGGGGATACAGATGTAGGTGATATAAAAACAAAAGATATTGATTTTTAAAAAATATTTTAAAGGAAACACTACAGAAAAGAATCTGAAATCAGTTTTAGTTAGGAGTCTCCCATTTCTAATTTCCTTGATTCTTACTATGAAAACTATGAACCAACCATGAACTGTGCAATGGCTTTAATGAAGAACACTCGATCTTGTTCTGTTTCAACGTCAGAAGGAATGTCAGTCTGGGGCTCATACCTATCAAGAGGTAGAAGACAAAAATCAAACAGATAGAAAGAGGGCAGACTGGATGGAACAAGCAAAATTGGCACATTGGGAAACAAAAAATGGACAATGCACTTATTTCCCCATTCTTAGCAGAATGAACAAAAGTAAAAAATATATATTCAATGCCAAGGTTCAACATGATCTATGTGAACAGACTAAGAAATAAAAGAAATTATTTTGGCTCAGTGTACAAAGCAAAACAGATACCTTCTTCATACCTCAAATTTAGACTTAACTCCCTCACATATCAATTAGCAGTCAATTCTTGACCCAGAGATAAACGAAATTAGGAATGATAACATATTTGCAAAGATAATGACAGAATTTGTTGGCGTTAACTTTCTCAGTCTTCTTGATGTATCTTAACAGATATTTCACACAAGGGCAAATCCAAATTATTATTGTAACAGTACCTATCATAATTATAGCTTCAAGATAGACTTCTGCCAAGCTTATTCTTTATATGATTAGATGTCCAGACTGAGATACCTAGGGCCAACTAAGAAAAATCTTTTGGGTCAATGTATTTTTGTCTCTTATACCTTTCATAGTAAATAAACACTGTTAATTTTTACCTAAAGATCCCATTGAACTCTAATTTCATTAAGCTCTTCTATATGCCCCACAACAGTATCAGTGAAAACAATCATTTCCACAAAGCTCATTAATAAAATGTAGCCATCAAGTTCAACTATTAACAAAGTACTAACCTCTTCACAAGCCAGAGAAGCACTTCAGAGACAAGCCCAAAGTTTGGTGTGCGAAAATTCTCCATAGAGATGTGTCGAGGATATCCCAGGGCCCTCATCATTTCTGTAAAATCTATTCAATATCATAAAATATGATCTAATCAGCTCTATATTTTCAGGCATTTATCTAATCTATGGGTTATCTGGGATCCTAATATTCTATTATTCAAACCTTTTGGTTATTTCAGTGCTATGGTTGATAAGACTCTCAGCTGGAAAGAAAGAGGAGATAAAACTCAGAACAATTACTCTGGCTACTGTTTAAATCTTATAATGTGCAGTAGTAAAAGAGACTGCCAATTAATTAAAATAAGGCTTGAGGATTTAACTATGAATTTAATTTACTACAATCACTATCCCCTTTTATTATTAAAAATGGTCAACTGGCTGTTTTTTCTTTTTAACTCAACTTTAGTTCACAGAGGAGGTTAGTTGAACTCCCAGGACAATATTTAGATTTGTTATTAATCAAATTGAGAAAGAGAATGTTTCAGGTCCTGCCTTCACATACATTTTGGAGTCTGGTGTGACAAAAAGCTAACTGAAGGGAGAATAGAGAAAGTCTTCCCCATATACATAAAACTCTGGAAAGATATGAGATGACCACCAAGAATTAAAAACTTTGTTCCCATGCTATGACAAATGTCTGCTAATTTAACTCTGATTTTGCTTACTGTTTTCATGTCAGAATTCTTACATTAAATCCATAATAAATGATATTGTAGAAGATGGCAGAATAGAAGGATGAACCTGTAGAGGTTCTCCTCCCATAACCCATAAAATACCTGTTAAAAATGACTCAAACAAACTCTAGAACAGCAGAAACCACAAAATGAAGGAGTGAGACAGATTTCCTGCCCAAGACAGCCCGGAAGGCTGACAGGAAAGATCAACTACACCGGGCTCAGAGAGCAGAGTGCAGCCTAGCCTGGGCCATGCCTCACAGACAGGACTGGAACAGGCTTCAGGGCGCAGAATCATGGGTAGCAGCTGTGGTTTCCACATTTCTCAACCCACTATCACCAAAGACAGCTTCAGAGGTCAGTAAGAAAGTTCTTTCACCTGGGTGAAAGGAGAGTTCAGTCTGGCCTGAGCCCAGCCCCAAGAAAAGAAGGTCCAAAAGTTCACTGAAGAAAATAGTTCTTTAAAAATTGGAATGGAGCAGATGGAAGCTAATGACTTTATGAAAAACCAAGAAATTACAAAACAAAACCATAAGAATGAAAAATAGAAGACAATATGAAATATCTCACTAGAAAAACAACTGACCTGGAAAGTTAAAATTCAGTTAAATAATTTATAATTTAAAATAATTTATAATTTAAAATATAATTTAATTTCATTAATTTTATTGTTTCAAACTTATAATTTAATGTAAAAATTATAGGACTACCTGAAAAACATGATAAAAAAAAGCCTAGACATCATCTTCCAAGAAATTATCAAGGAAAATTGTCCTCATATTCTAGAACCAGAGGGTAAAATAAAAATGGAAAGAATTCACCAATCACTTCCTGAAAGAGATCCCAAAAGGAAAACTCCTAGGAATACTGCAGCCAAATTCCAGAGTTCCTGGGTCAAGGAGAAAATATTACAAACAGTCAGAAAGAACCATCAGGATAACACAGGACTTACCAGCTTCTACACATTAAAAGGCTTGTAATGTGATATTCCAGAGGTCAAAGGGGACAGGATTAAAACCAAGAATCACCGACCCAGCAAAACTGAGTATAATACTTCAGGAGAAAAAATGGAATTTCAATGAAATAGAGGACTTCTAAGCATTCTTGTTGAAAAGACCAGAGCTGAATAGAAAATCTGACTTTCATACATAAGAATCAATAGAAACATGAAAAGATAAACAGGAAAGAGAAGCCTTAAGGAACTCATTAAAGTTGAAATGTTTACATTCCTACATGGAAAGGTGTTATTTGTAACTTATGACACCTTTTTCAGTTTTAGGGTTGTTAGAGGGAATATATGTATATATGTATATATGTGTGTATATGTATACATACACACATATACACATATATGCATATATATGTATATGTAGGTGTATATGGGTATGTATATAATGTACATTATTTACGTATAGGTACATATACATGGGTGTAATCTGTGTATGTGTATGTATATATATATATGTATATACACACACATAGAGGGCATAGGCTGAGCTGAATATGAAGGGAGACTACCTAAAAAAAATAAAATTTACTCTTGAGTGGAATGCACTAGAAGTAAGAGAAAGGGAGAGGTAGAATGTAGCAAATCATCTCACATACAAGAGGGAAGAAAGAGATTTTACAATGGAGGGGAAGAGGGGAGATGAAAGGAAATAAGTGAGCCTTACACTCATGAGATTTCGCTTAAGGAGGAATAACACTCAATTTGAAATGGAAATCTATTTTACCCTGCAGGAAGGCAAGAGGGAAAGGGGATAGGAGAGGAAAGATAATAGAAGGGGCAGTAAATTGGGGAAAGGGATAATCAGAAACAAAAACTATTGTGGGAGGACAGGTCAAGGAAGAGAATGGAATACATGGAGGGCAGGACAGAATAGAGGGAAATGTGGTTAGTCTTTTACAACATAACTATTATGGAAGTGCTTTTTATTGTTACACATGTATGACCTATATTGAAATGCTTGTTTTATCAGTGAGGGTGGGTGGGGAGGGAGGAAGGGAGAGAATATGGAACTCAAAGCTTTAATAATGAATGTTAAAAATTGTTATATTATGCAACTAGAAATTTATACAGGCAATGGAGTATAGAAATCTATTCTGCCCTACAGGAAAAGAGGGGAAAAGGGATGGAAGAAGGATGGGTACACAGAAAGGAAGACAGACTGGAGGAAGGGGTGGATGGGGTGCATGCTGTCCTGGGGTGAGGGGAAGAGATGGGAGGAAAATTTTGAATTCAAATTCTTGTGGAAGTGAATGGTGAGAACTGAAAATAAATAAATTTTATAATATTTTTAAAAATAAGTAAATAAATGATATTGTACAGCACCGAACAGTTTACAAAACACCTTACCATCTCACTTAATAATCACAGTTGACATAGATACAGACAGACAGACAGATAGACAGATAGATAGATAGTGCTTTATGTTCACAAAGTGCTTTACTTATAAAACCCTTTCAGGTAAGGAGAAAATGTAATATAAATTTGTCTATAGTCCTGTCCTCGTTCTTCTACCTCAGCTTTTCTCCTTTGAGCCTCAAAACACTTGTAAAGTAGTCAGGGCAGAGGTTGTAACACTCATTTTATGGATAAGGAACTTTGTTGGCTTCCTCAACGACAAAATGAGGTATCCAGAAAGGTTTAGTAGGTTTCCAAAGTTAGTTAACTCAGCTATGAGTCAGCAATCAAATCAATGTCTTTTGCAACTCCAAAACCAATCACCTTGTCATATCATGGTGTCCCATGAATGCAAAGCAATGCCCAGCAATCTTTCTTCAACCCTCTTCCCAGGTATCTCTATCTTCCCCCCACTAATACCACCTAACAAAGTTGGCCCTCGGTAAAATTATGGAAAGGTGAATCTTCTGTCTTATGTTGCAGCCTTCAGCTTCTGAACCTACCACCCACTATCCCCAAGAGAGGTTGGAGGAAGGAATGCAAAAAAGACAATGCAGACTGAAGATTTCTTTTTCAAATACATTTGCATTTTAAAAGTGAATAAGGGAAAATGGTCTAGGGATATGAAAATGCAATTCTCAAAAGGAAGCCATCCAAGCTATCTAAAGCTATATTTAAAAAAAAGTATTAGGAAGGAATAAAATGCACACTCATTTTGGTATGAAAACCTATCTTACAATACAGGAAAGTGGGGGATAAGGGGATAAGCAGGGTGGGGGGGAGGATGGAAGGGAGGGCATGGGGAGGAGGGAGCAATTCAAGGTCAACACTCATGGGGAGGGACAGGATCAAAAAGAGAGAATAGAAGTAATGGGGGACAGAATAGGATGGAGGGAAATATAGTTAGTCTTATACAACACGACTATTATGGAAGTCATTTGCAAAACTACACAGATTTGGCCTATATTGAATTGCTTGCCTTCCAAAGGGAAGGGGTGGGGAGGGAGGAAGGAAGAGAAGATGGAACTCAAAGTTTTAGGAACAACTGTTGAGTACTGTTCTTGCCACTAGGAAATAAGAAATACAGGTAAAGGGGTATAGAAAGTTATCTGGCTTTATAGGACAAAAGAGAATATGGAGACAAGGGCAAAGAGGGATGATAGAAGAGAGAGCAGATTGGTGATAAGGATAATTAGAATGCTTGGTGTTTTGGGGTGGGGGGGAGAGGACAAAAGGGGAGAAAATTTGGAACCCAAAATTTTGTGAAAATGAATGTTAAAAGTTAAATTAAAAAAAAGAAAAAGAAAAAAAAGTATTCCAAATCATCAATAATCAAAAAAATGCACATTAAAGCAATTCTGAGATTCTACCTTCCACTCATCAGATTGGGAAAGTTGACAAAAAGTGAAAGATGATACATGCTGAACAGGCTGTGAGAAAATGGAAAAAAATGATGCTCTTGTTGGTGGAGCGGTGAATGCAGCCACTGTGGAAAGTAATCTGCAATAATCCTAAAAAGTTACTAAACTATTCATGTCCTTTGACCCAGTGATACTGTACTCCAAAGATCAAAGAAAGAAAAGGTCCCATATGTAAAAATAATTGTATCAGCTTTTATCTTGTAATGGCAAAGAACTGGAAAATAAGGGGGTGCCTATCAATTGGGGAATGAACAAATTATGGTATATGGTAATAGATTGTGCCACAAGAAATGAAGACATAGTTTCGGAAAAACCTGGGAAGATTTGTATGGTGTGATGCAGAGTGAAGTTAACAAAACCAGGAGAACAATTTATACCATAATATCAATATTGTAAGAATAAATGATCCTGTGGAAATGGCTGAACAAGCTGTGGTAAATGACTGTAATGTCATACTACCGTGCTGTAAGAAATGGTGAGCAGGATGATGTTTTATATTCACTGATGCAACGTCAAGTGAGCAGAACCAGGAGAATACTGTACACAGTAACAGCAATACTGTAATACTGTCAGCTGCTTAACTATTCTCAGCAATACAATGATCAGAGGCAATTCTAAAGGACTCATGATGAACAATGCTATTCTAAAGAAAGAAATGGAGTCTGAATACAGATCAAAGAATACTGTTTTTCACTTTCCTTTTTTTTGTCTTTTACAACATGACTAACATGGAAATATGTTTTGCATGACTGTACACGTATAATCTAAATCAAAATATTTACTGTCTCAGGGAGGGAGAGGGGAAGAAGGGAGAGAATTTGGAACTCAAAATTTTAAAATAAACACCGAAAGTTATTCTTACATGTAACTGGGGAAAAATAAAATATTTTTTAAAATGAACAATTTTGAAAGATTTAAGAACTATGTTCAATAGCAAGCAATCATGACATCCAGAGGATTCTTAAAAATGAATGCTACTCAACTCATGAAAGAGAGAGATCACCCCTCCAATATGTAGAATGAGATACTTTTTTTTTTAATATGGCCAATATGAGTATTTGTTTTGCCAGATTAAGTTTATCTGTTATAGGGGTTTTTATATTTTACTTTCTGTGGGGGAAGGAGAGGTGGAAAGTATAAAACATGCTATTGAAAAAAAGTATCTTAATTTTTTAAAAAGTGAGTGAAGGGAAAGCCTGTTGTTTAATCCAATAAAGTTAATCTCTAGGGAAGAATTTCAGGTAATGGTCCCTGCATGAGGGATATATTTAGTGAAGACACTAATGTCTCTGAAGCCTTATCAAATAGGGGTCACTGTGCCACAGTGAAGCAAACCCTGTTCCAAACCTTTAGACTTAATTCTTGCTACTAACTTTCTATGTGATTTTAGACAAGGCATTTTCCCTCTTTGAGCCTCAGTTTCCTCCTCTGTAAAATAAATGGATGGTATATGTAATCTATAAAGCTTATTACAGCTTTTATTATGATTACCGTCATCCTCCTCAACTAAAATTCTCTTATGATAGGTAGATGATCCTGAGTCCCCAAAGGCTAAGTTAGTGGAACATAAGTTCTGGTAAATGTGAAGGCTTTTGAGGATTTGGGGGTAGGGAACATAGCCTGGGGAAGAACAGTGGAGAGATACCAGTCTAAAACTAAAGAGACTCATGTTGGGGTATAGCTTAGCCTGATTTCCCTTGGTGAACCACAAGACTGAAGGTCAAATAACTAGAGACGATGCTAGGTTTATCCTAAACTAGTTTAGAAAGCCTCATTCTGTAAAAGTGACTCCTGGAACAGAGAATTAATCTTATGTTAAGTAGGAGGGCCTCATATCTGGGAGGTATAAGTTACACAGCCAAAAAGCAACTTTGTGCAGCAGTTTAGTAATACCTTTCACAGAAGAAAGAAAGGTAGAGGAAAAGGGAAACCAGGAGAAAAGGTGGAGAGGGGTTTCTGGAAAATTTAGAAATATTTGGAATTCAACCAGCAGGATTTGTTATCAGGATAAAAAAACCCTTTCTGAGGAAGGACAGGAAAGATGTGAACAAATATTTTACAATTGTTAAGAAATCTATTTGACCTAAGACAGCAATGCTGAAGTCATCCTAAAGAGAAAGCTACAGATATCCTACACAAGGACAGTTTCTATAAAAGTGGATGAAGAATGCTTGCTGGGAGTTAGGGAGGAGATGGGCTGGGCAAGAAGTCAAAGAAGAAAGGGGAAATGGAGCGTTAATGGAGAGGCAGGACTCAACAAACCTGGAGGAGCCCATCTACTGTTTCACTGCACTCTTTATGATATTTTACTTCTCCAGAAGGCTGGCCACCAGATGAATTTTAGGGACTAAGGCACTAAAATACCATCTTCTTAGGGTGCAAAAGGGGGTGGCAACCTGCATCCGCTAGTGAGGTCTCGGGTCTTTTGAAGATGTTAAATACCATCTTAAATTCCATTTCCAAAAGCCCAGGATCTCCCAGGGATGGGCACTCTTTCCACCCGCAAAGACTACAATCTCTTCGGCCTTAAGGTATTTATGAGCCCCCAAAAGGAAAACTTTCCACTTTCCGAAGTGAGTCTTCTAGCCTGGGCTGGTCTTTGGGGGCTACGGCCAAGCCTTCCTGAAATCCCTCGGCTGCGCTAGGAAGTGTGGTTTAAGGACGGTGTAACAGTATCCTTCCAGAGCCCGGCTCCGCTCACGCAGCCCGGGATCCCCTCCCCCTCCCTCTCCCTCCCTCTCTCTCCCTCCCCCTCCCTCCCCCTCCCTCCCTCTCCCCCTCCCCCACCCGGCACGGGACCAGCAGCCCCGCGGTTAGCAAGGTCTGCCTAAGCTCGGCCGCTCCTCCCCCCGCCCCCCACGTGGGCCCCAGGCTGGGCTCACGGCGCCGGAGAAGCCGAGACCGCTGGCAGCTGGGCGGTCTGCAGGGCCGGCGGCGGCCTCCCCAGCCTCGAGCAGCCAAGATCCAGGCCCCCCCCGCCCCGGGGGAAACGGCAGGGCCCGGGCCGGGGGCTGGGGGCAGCCTTACTCCTTAGGTCACGGAAAGACATGGCTGGTGATCCCGTCGGTGACCTCGGTCGGCCCTAGAAACATGGAGATGGGAAACTTCGTCGTTAGAGACCAGCCATCCAGCGGGGACGGAGGAGGGGGGACTCCAGACGGTCACTATGGCAACCACCAACGGAAACCCGCGACGACCGGAGGGTGGGGCCCAACGTAGGCGAATGCGAAGCTGTGCGCCTGCGCAAAGGGCGAAAGTCGTCCTCGGCATCTAGAGCTGGCAGCTGGCAGGCTTTGGGTCTGGCTGTGGGTGCGAGAGCAGCGCCCCCCCTCGGCCACGCCCGGCGCCCGAGCCTCTCTCGTCCGGCTTCAGCTAGAAGGGAGAGGATGCCTGCATCCCGAGGAGGGCAGGGGAAAGCCCGTTACAGTTAATCCGCAGAAAGTGTAACATCCCCCCCCCACGCACCACCATGCATAGTTTGATTTATATGTATACGTGTACTATAAGTATAAACGTGTGTATAAGGTGTAACATTTGTGTATGCAAGTAACTATGTATCTATGTACGTACAAATAATATATGTAGATGTAGATATATATGTGTGTATGTCAACACATGCACATGTATGTATATGTGTATATTCATTTATTTATAAGTACACACACACCCCACAATTTAGGAGGGGAGGAGAAGCTTTCCCTTTAGGAGACTCAGATTCCCAGCATGCATGACACTGAAAGTTTTGTAGAAAACTCCAGAGGGGGCTTTTGAGGAATAGAATGGGTTTATGGAGACTTCCAGAAGAAGAAAAGGCAGGGAGGGGGGGTGCGGATTTCTAGCAGAAAGGGGAAAATGGGTCTTCAGTCCCTGCTGTCCTGTCCCTGCCCCTGTGTCTCTGTCTCAATCTCTGCTTTCCATGGGGAACTTCTTTACAGAAGTCACCAAACCTATTGTAAGCTACTAAGACCGAACTTAATCCTCCTTATTCCTCATTATGAATGTCAGTCAACAAGCATTTATTAAGTGCCTACTAAGTCCATAGGAACCTGGAATGTAAGATTTATGAGCCAAGGTAAGCTGGATGTGAAGGAGATGGAAAGATTAAAGGTTCACATCTTGGGTATCAGTGAACTTAAGTGAACAGGAATGGGTGAATTGAACCCATATGATCTCTATATATACTATGGTGGGCAAGACTCCCTTAGAAGAAATGGAGTAGCCCTCAGAGTCAATAAAAGTGTGTGAAAAGCAGCTCTGGGATATAAACTCAAAAATGATCAAATGCTCTCTGTTTGAATCCAAGGAGAACTATTCAACATCACAGTAATATGTCTATGCTCCAACTATTGATGATGACAAGGCCAAAGTGGATCAGTTCTATGAAGACCTACAACATCTTCTAGTAATAACATTAAAAAATACATCACATTCATCATAGGGGATTGGAATGCTAAAGAAGGAAATCAAAAGATAATTGGAATAATAGGCAAGGGTGGCCTTAGAATACAAGATGAAGCAGGACAGAGACTAACAGAGTTGTGTCAGGACTCTTCAGATGGATGTCACCAGATGGTCAATATAGAAATATGGAAATCAGATTGATTATATACGTTACAGCCAAAGGTGGAGAAACTCTATGCAGTCAGTTAAAACAAGATCTGGAGTTAACTTTGGCTCAGATCAGGAGCTTCTTATTACAAAATCAGATTTAAATCGAAGAAAGTAGGGAAAAAAATCAGACCGTATAAGTATGACCTAAATAATATCCCTTTTGAAGATGGAAGTGATGAATAGCTTTAAGGGATTAGATCTGATAGATAGAGTGCCTGAAGAGCTATGGATAGAGGTTTGAAACATTACAGGAGGCAGCAACAAAAAACTTTCCAAAGAAAATGCAAAATGACTGTCTGACAAGGCTTTACAAATAGCTGGGGAAGAAGGAAACGGAATGTGTGTGTTTGTCCTTTGTTGCTGAAGAAGATCATACCATCAGAGACATGACTTGCATTTGACTTTGTTTTGAGTGAGGGAAGGCTGTGCAGGTCACCAGCCTCACTTCACCTCCAGAGCCATCTGAATCCAGTGACCAGATATTCATCAGGATGACTGGAGATGACCCAGGATGAGACAATTGGGGTTAAGTGACTTGCCCAAGGTCACACAGCTAGTGAGTGTTAAGTGTCTGAGGTGAGATTTGAACTCAGGTCCTTCTGACTCCTTCACTGGTGTTTTATCCACTGTACCATCTAGCTGCCCCGGAAGAAAAGGGAAAAGGAAAGGAAAAAGGGTAAGATATATCGAACTGAATATTGAATTCCAGAGAAGAGCAAGGAGAGATCAAAAGGTCTTAAATGAGCATACAGAGAAATAGAATAAAACAATAGAATGGGAAAGAGAGCTCTTCAAGAAAATTAGAGATACCAAGGAAAATTTTTGTGCAAAAATGGGCATGATAGCCAATGCAACCAGGATTAGGAGAAAAGCAGAAAACTGAGAAAGGATTTTTACAACTAGTGTCTCTGATAAAGTCCTCATTTCTAAAATATATAGAGAACTGAGTCAAATTTACAAGAATACCAGTTATTCCAATTGATAAATGGTCAAAGGATATGAACAGGCAGTTTTCAGAGGAAGAAATGAAAGTGATCTATAGTCATATGAAAAAATGCTCTAAATCAAGAGAGATGCAAATCAAAACAACTCTGAGGAACCATATCACACTTATCAGATTGGTTAACCTGACAAAACAGGAAAATGATAAATGTTGGAGATGTGGGAAAGTTGGAACACTAATTCATGGTTGGTGGGGCTGTGAACTGATACAACCATTCTGGAGAGTAATTTGGAACTATGCCCAAAGGGCTATAAAAATGTGCATACCCTTTGACCCAGCAATACTACTTCTAGGGTTGTATCCTAAGGAGATCATAAAAATGGGAAAAGGCCCTTCCACATGTACAAAAGTATTTCTAGGAGCTCTCTTTGTGGTAACCAAGAACTGGAAATTGAGGGGATGCCCATCAATTGGGGAATGGCTGAACAAGTTGTGGTATATGAATGTAATAGAATACTATTGTGCTATGAGAAACAATGAACAGAAAGACTTCAGAAAAACCTGGAAATTATATGGTTTCAGAAAACCAAATAAATCTTTATATGAACTGACGCTGCGTAAAGTGTGCAGAACCAAGAGAACACTGTACACAGTAACAGTCACAATCTGCAGTGACTGATTTTGATAGACTTAGCCCTTCTCAGCAATGCAAGGACCTAAAACAATTCCAAAGGACTCACGGTGGAAAATGTCATCCACATCAGAGAAATATGAAGTCTGAATACAGAACAAAGCAGACTATTTTCTTTTTATGTTTTGTTTTTTCTTTCTCATGGTTTCTCCCATTCATTATAATTCTTCTATACAGCATGACTAATATGAAAATATGTTTAATAAGAATGTATATGTAAAGCCTATATCAGATTACAGACCATCTTGAGGAAGGAGGAAAATTTAAAACTTATGGAAGTAAATGTGGAAAACTAAAAAATAAATAGATTGAAAAAGAGTAGATTAGAAAAAGAAATTATGTAAAATGGATTAGAAACAACTAAGCTTAATGTTCTAGTTTTTAATAAGTCCACAGACATAAAAAATGGGCATGATAAAAGACAAAAATAGTAGGGATTTAATAGAATCAGAAGAGATCAAGAAAAGGTGGCAAGAATACACAAAAGAACTATACAAGTAGGGTCAGCTTTTTTGCCTTGGTCTCAAAGGTCAATGGAGACAGTGACTGCAGCTCTGAAGTTAAAAGACACTCGCTCTTTGGAAGGAAAGCCATGGTAAATCTGGACAATACTCTGAAAAGCAGAGATATCACCTTGTCTGACAAAGGTCCATACTGTCAAAGCTATGATTTTTCCAGTAGCAACATATGATTGGAAGAGTTGAACTTTAAGGAAAACTGAGCACTACAGAATCAACACTTTTAAATTGTGGTTCTGGAGAAGAGGTTTGAGAGTCTGTTGGACAGCAAGGAGGTCAAATCAGTCAATACTTAATTCAGGCAATTCAACTGGAAGATCAAATACTAAAGCTGAAACTTAAATACTTTGGTCACATAATGAGAAGACAGCACTCATCGGAAAAGACCCTGATGTTGGGAAAGATTGGGCATGGCAGAAGATGAGATAGATAGTATCATGAAAACAACAAAAATGAACTTGGATAGACTTCAAGAGATAGTGGAGGATAGAAGGGCCTGGTGTGCTATGGTTCATGGAGTCAAGAAGAGACAGACACAACAGAACAATAACAATGTGCCAGGAGCTGTGCTCAGTAGAGTAAAAAAACGTTTTTACATATGGCGGACTGGTCTTTAGTACTTTATTTTCAATTCTTCCCCCAGCCTAATCATTTCTATTTTTTTTTCACTTTTCTAAGCCTTGGAATTTTAGTGGAGATTTTGAATGAACTGATGATCCCTGCATCTGGCTTCTTGGTTTTCCCCCTCTTAGTGACTATGTTATTGTGACAATTAAACACTGGTATGATTTTAATTGCTTCCCTCCCAACCCCAAGGAGGACAGTTTTTAAATCCTGTTGGGGGAAGAACATATTAATTTTTAAAAAACATTTTAAACATAGGTGTTTAATTTATTTTTTCCCAACAGAACAGTTTGTGAATCCTGTTGGAGAGTTTCTTATATTTTACTTTGATAATTTTACCTCCCAACTCACAGTTGTTTTTAATCTTTTCCCATATTGAGCAGATCTTTTTTCTATGCACAGATAATTTTGTTTTGTTTCTAAATTATATACTAGAATTATTTTTCCGGGTAATATTCCAGGAAAGCCCTATTTATTCTCATCATTATGCTTTAAAACCTTTTTTCACTGGCTATATCTATAAGCTTTTCCAGGCAAGGTTTCTTACACCCTGTCAGTTGCTAGCATGAAAATATCATTATGCTATATGTGTGCTGCTGAAATTTATTGATGTACTTTGTCTCTCTAAATAAGTTTTAAATGCCTGTTCTATTCTGATTTTCCAATGAAATATCTCATATTGAATTCTTTCAATATTTATTTTGCCCCCTGGTTCTAGAATATCAGGGCAGTTTTCCATGATAATTTCATGAAAGATGATGTCTAGGCTCTTTTTTTGATCATGACTTTCAGGTAGTCCCAGAATTTTTAAATTGTCTCTCCTGGATCTATTTTCCAGGTCAGTTGTTTTTCCAATGAGATGTTTCACATTATCTTCCATTTTTTCATTCTTTTGGTTTTGTTTTGTGATTTCTTGGTTTCTCATAAAGTCATTAGCCTCCATCTGTTCCATTCTAATTTTGAAAGAACTATTTTCTTCACTGAGCTTTTGGACCTCCTTTTCCATTTGACTAATTCTGCTTTTTAAAGCATTCTTTTCCTCATTGGCTTTTTGAACCTCTTTTGCCAATTGAGTTAGCCTATTTTTCAAGGTGTTATTTTCTTCAGCATTTTTTTGGGTCTCCTTTAGCAAGCTGTTGACTCATTTTTCATGATTTTCTTGCATCACTCTCATTTCTTTACCCATTTATTCCTCTACTTCTCTTACTTGATTTTCAAAATCCTTTTTGAGCTTTTCCATGGTCTGGAACAAATTTATGTTTTTCTTGGAGGCTTTGGACATAGGAGCTTTGACTTAGTTGTCTTCTTCTGGTTTTATGTTTTGATCTTCCTTGTCACCAAAGTAAGATTCTATAGTCTGATTTTTTTCCCCACTGTTTGCTCATTTTCCTAGCCAATTACTTGACTTTTCATCTCTGTGTTAAGGTAGGACTCTGCTTCCAGAGTGTCCCAAGCTTCAGGGGTTTTACACAGGTGTTTTTAGAGATATTTATAGGGACCTGTAAATTTTTATTTCTTCCAAGGTTATGTGATCAAAGAAGAGGTATTTATTCCTCTCCTGGTTCGTGTGCTGGTCTGTAAGTGACCACAAGCACTCTTTTCTGCCATGGAACTGTGAGAGGATACCCTCTCCACTGCTACCACAAGCTCCACCATGCCAGTGATCTTCCTCACCCCTGGGTCCGTGACCCAGATCTAAGCAAGGGCAAAGCAAGAGAATCCTGCCTCAGTGCCAGAAAAGAGACCCTGCAATCCACCTCTGTTCAGCCACTGAATCTCCTCACAGTCTATGAACCGAGAACTCTGGAAGCAGCTGCTGCCCCTGCCTCCACTGTCACAGCTGTGGCTGGGGCTTGGGCTGGGGCTCGACCATGCTCCTCTCACACCCAGGTCCCACAGACCTTTCCTCCTGATCTTCTAAGTTGTCTTTGGCATTTGTGGGTTGGGAAATCTGGAAATCACCACAACTGTCAGCGATTCACTCCCCTGAAGTCTACTCCAGGTGTTGCTAGGGCCCCATCTGTGCCAGTGTAGCCCATACTGGACTGAGTTCCTCTCTCAGATTGGTGCAACAGACCTTTGTTGTTGACTTTCCAGGTCATTTTGGGCTGGAAATTTGTTTCACTCTGTCATTTTGTGGGTTCTGCTGCTCTAGAATTTGTTTAGAATCATTTTTACAGGTATTTGGAGAGGCTTGGAGGAGAGCTCAAGAAAGTCCTAGCTTTCACTCCACCATCTTGGCTCCACCCCCCTTATTACTTGATATTATATGATTACACACAATATGTCATTACATAGAGCTTTGTTTTTACAGTACATGCTTTTAGCTTGAATTAATATTTTGGAGGTATTGATGATGTCACATGTGGCACAATCTTTTAAAAGTATGAAGAGTTGAGTTGCCACATTTTGTGGCCATAGATCATAGAGGTATGTTAATAATAGATGTATACCCAGATCTTAAATATATTTTAAAATGTTGCATTGCAATGTGAGAAGTTTAGAAAATTGCATAGTTAAAATGACTGACAAAAAAGCAAGTAAAACAACTCAGGAAGTTTTTCTGGCAAAATTTGAGGTTTTTGAACATTTGAACATGAAGTCATTTATTCATCCATTTATTTGAACATGAATGTTTACCTGAAGAACTGATAATAGGAAGTAATACCTGGTCGATATCTAGTAGTCCACTCCTTGATGAAGAGCTCCTTAAAAGACTGGCAGTCATATTATGCAAAGAAGACTTTCTGGTCAAGAAATGCAATGTCTCAAGTATAGAAGTGCCAGCGCACTTGTAGGTAGAGCTGAGATCATAATCCCCGTGGATAGGCCCAAATCTGACATCTTCTCAGGACAGGAACCATATCACCTAGGAGAAGAGCACTGGAAGGTTGGGATTGGGAAATCTGCTATGGGACTATGGCAGTGGAATACATCTAAGTCAGAAAAGGTAATAAGACTGACAAAGATTCCCAAAAGGACTGCTTCTGTTATAGTGCTTAGATTTATAGCAAGATAGCCTAGAGTCACTTGGCAGAGTTTGCAAAAACTGGGAATTCAAAACATTGGAAAAGGCATATTTTAACTGTGTTGCTACTACTGCTCTACATAAGAGGCCTGCAATTTTTATACTCAGTACAACAATGATTACAGAGACTAAAGTAGAGAGATACAGTGGAGTCCAAAATATAGAAAGCAAGTAAAAGTATGATGGATGACTCTTAGCTGTCCAAAGTCCCTCTTCTGTGCAAACATGGAAGTCACTGCCAACATTACCTGCCATGAGAGATGTATCTTCCATACGGAAGGTGGATTCTCTTCTTAAGTGTGGTCTACATAAACGTAGCAAGGGAACTGTACCATAAGAGCAGAGCCACAGGCACACTGACTAGCTTTTCTGAGGCAGCTCTAATGCCACAAACTTCTAAATTCAAGTTTGATGTTGGAACAAAATAAGGCCCTCAAAGGTCATTGAACATTTAATAAGAGATTTACTTTGAGCTAACACAGATGACTTAGATTTGAGTGAGGAAAGGCTGTGTAAGGTCACCAGCCTCACTTTTTCCAGTATATAACAAGGATACAGTGGCATTTGGCTGTTCTGGACATGTTCCCCTTCTTCTCCATCTGAAAATGCATCTAGTTAGTATAGTAGGTCATCATGGTATGGTGACTTGCATAGTCTTAGGCATACACAAAATCTGAAAGACCAAGACTCCATGTGGCTGGAACTACTACTAATACTTCTAGATGATCAGGAAGCCGCATTAGAGAAGCTTGGACCAATCAGGTATCAAGCTGCTTTGTCCTAGGCCTACTTCCTGTTGACTGGGCAGATTGGGAAGGAAGCTGTGTCTGGAAAGCTAAGGTCAACCAAGTCCCTGGGGTAGATTTGTCCCCTCTGTCAGAAAGCAAGGAGAAGGAGACTAGCGTTACCTTCATCCAGCAGGTCCTGGGCCAATCCCTGACCACCCCTGCACCTTCCACCAGTCTCCCAGTGAAACGAACAGATACAGGAACCCACCTTGTGCCCCCGCCTCCCGCCCCTGCAACTTTCTCTACAACACTCCTTGAAGACTGTGAGAGTCTCTTTCTATCTGCCACCCTGTGGCTTCTGATTCTCCCCATCTCTTAAAAATTAATCATCAGTCATTTAGTAGAAAACCACTGCTTCCTCTGAGCCTCCATGTTATCTCATATCTCTGTCCCCCTCAATTCAACCCTACTCATGTTCCAATGTGCCCTCCTTCCACTGTGCCCTGTGGAATTTCCATACTATGATGAACAAATTCCCATTCATCCAGGACCTCTCAGTCTCTTTTCATTTTTTAGGATGGCCATTACTTTTTGCCAAGATCTAGCTCCTCCTCTGATGATACTATGTCCCTTGCTATCTTCTCTAGCACACTAGTGGTACCTTGTTTCATACTCCCTGTCACACTGGTCCTGGAAAGGGAATTGGGACACTCTCTATTCCCTATTGTTACTTTGAGATTCTTCTTTTTGCCTTCTTCTCTTATGGTAGCTGTAAGTATACCAATCTCCTAGCCATTTCCTTCCTTACTCAGAGGTCAGAACCTGACTCACTTTCCTTCCACCTTCTTCTCTTTGTGTTGGGGTCCCCTAGACAACATTACGGGGATCCCTAAACCCGACCCAAGGCTCTTGTCCGGCAAGAGGCCTTGATCTAGTGAGTAATGCAATGAGGCGGGAGACAAGGTGGTGAGAGCTCCGTTTATTCCAGCTAGCTCACACACTTTTATAGCCTTAATTACGTGAACATTCCTAAGCCTATACCTTGAACCTATCACCTAACACTATTCCTTATATGGGTGTCTTCTCCACTGGACATCCGGAGCTGGACAAAGAACTGCCACGTTGCAAACAAAGACGAGACCCTTCCTCCTGAAATCCATCTAGTTCCACCCCTACTGACAAGCCCCCAGGTTATCTAGGCAGGCTCTCAGTGTGGCGTCCTGCAATGGACAGGGGTCAGCTCTAACTGGTCCCGTTACATCTTTGTATTTTTTTTGTTTGAATTATATTTTATTATTTTTCCCAGTTACATGTAAAAACATTTTTTAACATTCTTTTTAAAAATTTCGAGTTCCAAATTCTCTCCCTCTCCTCTTCCCCTCCCCCATCCCTGAGACAATAAGCAATTTGATATAGGTTATACATGTGCAATCAGGCAAAATATATTTATGTGTTAGTGATGTTGTAAAAGAAAACAGACAAAAAACCCCACAAAAAATAAAGTGAATATTATACACAGTAACAGTAATATTAACTGTGAATGGCTTAGTTGTTCTCAGGAATATATCAATTCAAGACAATTCCAAAGGACTCATGATAAAAAATAGTACCCACTTCCAGAGAACAAGCTGTTGGAGTCTGAATGCAGATTGAAGATTTTTTTTTCCACAATTTTTCTAGTTCAAAATTTTTTTTAAAGAATGTTAAAAATTGTTTTACTTGTAATTTTAAAAATAATAAAATATTTTTAAAAGAGTAGTGAAGTACCAGCTTAGCAATCAAACTATTTTACCTGAATTCAAAACTCAGAGCAAATCAAATTAGTCCCAAGATATTCTGTTCCATCTTACATAGTAAGTTCCACTGCTTATAGTTCAGAGTAGGACATGGTTGTTTTTCATATTGCAATAACAATAAGTAGCAACTAAAAATCATTTGCCTTCAGTCCTTATTAAGTACATACAAGCTTTTTCAAAAGCAATTCATTATTTTTCTTTTCTTTTTTAAGCACATCCTAATGTAAAAATAAATTTAGAAGAAATGAAGAAGATATGCATATTCTGAAGTTTTACATATAAAGTAATTACATAGAAAAAACTGACTACTCTTGGATTTGTTGATGTTCGTTATTATTCATGTCTGACTCATCAAGATTACATATGAGATTTTCTTGGCAAAGATACTGGAGTGCCTTGCCATTTCCTTCTCCAGTGGATTAAGGCAAACAAAGGTTAAATGATTTGCCATGGTCACACTGCTAATAAGTGGCCGAACCCATATTTGAACTCAGGCCTTTCTGACTCTAGGCCCAGCACCCTATCCAGTGAGCCATCTGACTGCCTCTTCACTGTTGTATATTAATCCCTAAAAAAAAAAAGAGAAAAAAAAACCTATTAACATACTATTGTACATTAACCCTTAAAGTAAAAAAAAAAAAGTTTTTACACTGGGTCTGTCCATCTTGAATTGACTCAAAGATGTAACTGAAATACATATTATTCTAGGTATCACTTCATAATTTTCATAATCAGAGGTCAGACAATTCATCATATAAATCATTTCTGTATTATAAGCAAACTTAAATCATCCTCCACCTTGTCTGTAAAAATTTTGGGGGAAGGGCTTAGTACCTCTATAAGGTAATTATCCCTAATCTAAAAGTGAAATTCACAAAAGAATACATTTACCTACCCTTTCCAAGGAGCTCCATAGAGCTGATCTTACCAGGACTGAAAATTCAGTCTGGCAAGATCTTATAGACAGTGAGACTTCCCAAGGTAACAAGTTAAGTAGGACCAACCAGAGCATTATCATTTGAATATGAAAGACAGCCTTTAACTCAAGGACACTCTGCAAAAACTTCCAGAGAGTAACAGATGCTATAAAATTTCTTGTAGAAATGGTTTCCCAAAATTATAGTGGGAAAAATTATAAGCATAACACTAACATTTTAAAACAATGCCACAGAATTAACACATAGATACAAAACAATACTTATAGCTATTAAATGACATTAACTCAGTCAAATGTATTTCCAAATTCTGACATGGAAAAATCATTTCACCTACCAGCTTTGTATTCTATAGCAGTTGCATTTAGAAGCTAGAATAAAGTAATTAAAAATCAAGACTAGCTTTAACTTTTTGAGAAGAAAACGAGCATTTCTCCAAACAAAGTCCACAAATTTTCAGGCATGGAAATCTTTCTATTTTCTTATTATCTAAATAAGATCTAAAGCTTTCTTAAACCTTTCTTCAACATTCTATTAAATCCTAGACTTTTCTTTTGGCCTATAGAGATTTTGAGAGTTGACAAAAATGAGGACTTTCTATTGTCCCAATATGGATAAAAATCACTAGTTCTAATGCCCTGCCCTTTGGGGGAAATTATAGTTCTTACTTCATATTGTCCTCTAATGAAGCTTTACATACCATGCCATGTCAGTTGAAGCGATTTCCATCTTCTTTTAACATTTTTCCCCTTTCTTTCTTTGGACTTTGATTAAAGGCCTATAACCTTCCAAGTTGCATATCTCTCTACACTGATTCAACACTACACTTGCCTTCGTTATTCCTTTTTCAGTCCCTCACCTCTTTATTTCCCAATTTCAGAAGTTGTTTTCTCATATAGATGAAATCCATTGTAATAATTATATTCTTTCCTTGACCTAAACAGAAACTTTAAAAGGGTACAGGCATTTTTTTCACCTTGTCAGGTAAAACTTTACCATTACCAACGTGATTTCTTAAGAGATCGCAAATTCAGTCTATTCCAAATTCTGTGGGTGGCTTAGCTTCTAATTCACCTCAACAATTTACTTCTACATCATTCACAGCAGAAATGCAGTTGCAAGAGAAAGCATTCTCTTTCTGATTTAAACAAGCCTCTTTTTTTCCAAGCTGGAAAAAAAGGGTTAATGGTTGCACTAGGTGGCTAACAGACTTCAAAACCATTTTCAAACTGAAAAACTACTTTCCCTGTTTGAAAGATAAACTTTTCCACGTGCTTCAGCTCTGTTTAAGAATTGAGCATTTAATATCATTCTGCAGGGGGAAAATGATAGGAATGCACTGTTTATATTTCTGGGAGTAGTATGGGGAAAGGTCTTGGCATTTTGAAGTAAGCTTTGGAGGAGGGAGGGGGACTTGAGGTGGGGAGAGGAGCAAAGAGGTCATTCTAAGAAAAGCTAAAGTATTTACTGAGCAATCTATTCAGTGATCTTACATCCATGTCCTTCTGTAAACTGAATACCCTCTCCTCCCCTCTTAATGTAACATCTCTGTGATGGCTCAGGAGAAGAAAGTGAGATTGGTGACCTTGCACAGCCCTCCCTCACTCAAAACAAAGTCAACCGCAAGCCATGTCATCATTTCTCTGATGTCATGGTCTTCTTCGAAAATGAAGGATGAACACAACCTGTGAGTAGACCAAGCTGCCTGAGTAGGGACCCAGCTGGCTGGGTAACCCAGCTCATCATCTCCCTTCTGTCTCCCTCTCCCTTTTCTTAGGGTGCCCAGGGTCTACTCCCGGGCCTTCGCCTCTCCACTTACCGATCCCCGGTCTTCGGATGTCTCCGGCCCCTCTCCCGGTTGGGGGAGGGCAATAAACAGGCAGAGCACCCGAAAGGAGTTGCAGTCAGCAAGCTTTATTGCATTTCTTCCCCTTCTCCTTCTCCTTCTAAGCCCTTGTGATCATCCCCTTTTATTATCCCCTGTCTCCTCCCCTGTACCTCCCATGGGCGGGCGAGCTCCTCCCAAGTGCCTCCCCGTGGGTGGAGCCAGCCTGTTACCAGGGCCATCCCAGTACCCCACAAGGGGGCAGGTTCGGACCCTCAGGCATCTCACGGTCCTCACGGGGGACCCCGGTCCAGAGCTGTCCCCCAACATCTCCCCCTTTTTGTTTTACACGGGTACGTTGGGCGATTCCCCCCATGGGGACCTGCCCTCGCGGTGTCTCAGAGACAAGACGTCGCCTTTAAGACTCTCCAGTGCCCGTGTCAATAATTGCAGGAGGCACTTCAGGAGGCACGGCAGGACGAGACACATAAGGACAAGAACTGCAACGGAGGAGAGCACCCCTGGCAGCCAATGCAAGTCCAGGATTCGTTGTAACCAATCGAAGATGGAACGCTCTTCTCGTTCACGCTTTTCCTCAAACGTTCTGGAGAGGTTATTCAGCTGATCAATGAGCAAGTCCAACTGATGGATGTCATCTGTGGCGTTATAAGCCAGCATAGCCCCCTGGAGGGCTTTGCGGACCGCCGGCCATCGATTGGGGAAGGTTGAGGAATCAATTGGGAGATTAAGCACGCAAAGCGGGAGATATTTGTAGTGGCACTGCAACATCTCGTAGCGTTGGTGTAAAGCCATCTGGTCTCCTAGCCAAATCACCGTGTCTTGTAGGGCGGTGATTTGACTTTGGAGGAGGTGATCAATATGGTCCTGACGGTGCCACGCTGCTACCTCTGAATTCATGAAAGATTGGAGGGTGGAAGCTAATAACTGTCCTTCCTCTATTAGTTGTAGGATCTGAAACTCTTCATACAATTCTATAGCCAGATTTACAAACCCCAAAACGTCCCCAATCCCATCCCTGCGGCTGTGGGGATGAAGTCCGCCCGTCGATATCTTCATCAATGTATTAAAAATGCGGTCTGCAGGTGTGAGCGCGAAAGCTTCAGCTTTAACTGGGAGCAATTGATAGGGAGGATTTATGACCAGCATAACTACATAGGAGGAATCGTTTCTCTGAAGAGTGTTAGCAAGAATGGGTTGAGTACAAGTGACATTATATGTAGGTAGGTTAGCCTGTGGTCCTTCATACTGTATGGTGAGGTTATTAGAGGGACACAGGAGAAAAGCACTGTTCGGAGGTGTTTGAACTTCTGCTACCACCTCATAGCAGAGGTAATCGGTGTCTTTTTGATGTCTGTCTGAACAGGAGGAATACTTCCCCTGGAACACGTGTTGCCATGTTTGGTACAAGTCCAGTTGAGTCCAAATTCCACTAGGTCCAGTGACTACCGAGACTGACAAATTAGTTGTTCCCAAGGCGGGCCCTATTTTCCACAAGTCACCATGTATCCTCCCATAGGGAATCACCACGGGAGTAGGGGCAGGCCTTCTCCCATAAGAGGTCGTATTATCTGCATCCCAAAACCAAAGCGTTGTGCCATTTGGCAATGGCGGACCTGGAGCTGCCATGCCTGTAGAACAGACCGCGAAGGGGTCAAACGTCAATGGATGACCCTTCGGGCAAGGAGGAGGCACAACGGGAGGGCTCCATTCTCTGGTCATGTTGGCAGCAGCATACGGGATAGCCAACAAGGTGACATTGACCGAGGTGCTATGATTAAGCAGTTCTGGATTGGACTCTGGCGGTTCAGTGAGTTCACGGGGAGTCAGGGGCACGCAGAAGCGGCCCCACGGAGCAGAGGAGTCATTCGCTCCACACCCTCTGTACAGACAGACTGGAGGAGTCACAGACACCAACGACAGTGGTTTGGAGGGACTTCTCTCTATCGGCAGGTAGCTGTAATCTGCTTTTGGGGTCCCAGTCAGGATGGAGGCATTGCCATACATAAGAAGAGGGATAGGATGGTTTCCCCATCCGACCACTCTTAGGGCGGGGAGTCCCTGTGCTAATGCCCAGTAGGTGTCGCCCCTTTGATCTGCGGCTTGCTGCTCTGCGGGGGTGGCGTTGTACCATTTGGACTGGACAGCCTCGGACCCAGGTAGGAACTGTTGAAGGGCTATCAGAAGTGTGAGCATGGTTACCTCACGCTGTTTGCACACCCGCTTCGGGCTGTGCCTTCCTCGCCGCCCTCGTCTCCTCCTTGCTTTCGGCTTCTCGCAGCTCGACTGCCCATCGCGTGGGGATCCAGATCTCAGTCCCTGGGTCGGCTTCATCTGGTTGGACACAAAGATACCCCTGACCTCTCGCTATGACTATTCCAGGGCCATGCCATTTGCCTTCTTGGTCCCTCCACCGGATTCGAGCTCCGGTGAGGCAGGCAGTAGGGGCCTTTAACGGCCTTTCCCTTCTGCCCCCCATCTCATGGAGATAAAACCTTTGTGCGGGGCTTATGCCATCATCCCGGATTTGCAAAAAATTGTGAGTGAAGACGGCTTGTGCCAGATCACCTCGGGAGAGGCGCCCCGCTGCCCTCACTCCCCCTTTTTGTTTTAAAAGAAGAGTTTTTATAGTGCGGTTAGCATGCTCAACAATGGCCTGACCAGTGGGATTATACGGGATGCCAGTAATATGAGTAATAGAAAATTCTTTACAAAAAGAGGCAAAGGCAGAAGAAGTATAAGCTGGCCCGTTATCTGTTTTTATAGCTTGGGGCACTCCAACCGCGGCAAAACAACCATAAAGGTGATCGAGCACTGCGCGGGTTGTCTCTTTGGGCTGTATAGAGGCTATGATGAAATTGGAGGCCGTATCAACACAAACATGTATAAGGACTTTGCCAAAGTGCGTGATATCCATTTGCCAAAGGTCGTTAGGGAGATCACCACGGGGGTTAACAGCAGTGTCTCGAGCAGGAGGGCGAAATGGGGCACAATTGACACACTGTTTGACTATTCGATGAGCATCTTCTTTGGACAGGCCATAAAGGCGTCGCAAAGATCGGGCAGATAGGTGATACTTGTCATGGGCCGCTCGTGCTTCTAAATGCAAAGGAAATAGAAGAGCTTTGTCTACAATATCATTACCTTGATAAATTGGTCCTATGGTGGACATATGGGAACGAATATGCAATACATAAAGAGAAGTAGAGCGTTGTAACATGGACTCTTGAATATCATATAAGATTTGAGCTATAGTTGAAGCACGAGGATTAATAAGGGCAGAAGGTAAGGCAGCAATAGCATTTGCACAATATAAACTATCAGTGACAAGATTAAAGCTCTCATTAGGTAATATGGAGAGAGCATGTTGGATTGCCACTAGTTCATTCTTTTGGGCTGAGGAATGTTCGGTGGTGTACACCTTAAGGAGTTGCTTAGAAGGGATATAAACTGCAGCCCTACGACATTTGGTGGCATCCGTAAAAACAGTGGGTCCCATAACTGGCTGTGGAGATACAATAGCAAAGGGAACCCGAATAGGAAGAACTTCCCATCCTCTAAGCGCTGGGGGGAGCGGAAGCTTCGCAATATTACACATGCATAGAAGAGAGGCCCATTCTGGGATTTCATCGGAGAAACACCTCAGGGCTTCCTCCGATGCCTCCAAGTTCAGAACGGGGAATCTGCCAAAAGCCAATAGGCAGCGTTCGGCACTTAAAAGAAAAAACTGGGCGATCATTCGCCACTTGTGTGGAAGGACTCTTTTGTGGCGAGGGGGGTATAGCCATTCCAAAATGCCATGTGATTGATAGAGACATCCAATGAAGGTACTTGCTTTTAATATAGTGGCATAAATGGGCTGATTGGGCTCCTGTTGCACAACGACAGCGGAGCACCTGTTGAGGATGCCCTTGGCTGCCATTAAGGCCTCGGATGTCCAGTGTCTGGGTGAGAGTAGGGCGGGATCTCCTCGCAGCAAGTCATACAGCTGGTACAGATCACCATCGGGGATAGGGATAACTGCCCGCATCCACTGTATAGCGCCAATCAGCTTTTGAAAATCATTGAGAGTGGAGAGCTGAGAGAGATCAATGCTCGGAGGACGGCGAGCAATTCGCCCTTGTTTTAGTTCATAACCAAGATACTGAAAAGGGGGTGTGGTCTGTACTTTGTCTGGAGCCACAGTCAGCCCGTGGGCAGCTAAGGTATCAATCATAAGCTGAGTAAGGGCCATTGTGGAATCATGGCTAGGCGTAGCAACAAGAATGTCATCCATATAATGAATGATAATGGCCTTGGGAAAGCGCTGTCTAAGTGGAGAGAGGATAGCATGGACATACATTTGGCACATGGTAGGGCTATTTGCCATCCCTTGAGGGAGCACGGTAAAATGATACCGTTCATATGGTTGCTGGCGATTTTCCGAAGGGATGGAAAAGGCAAATTTGATCCTATCTTGTGGGTGTAGGGGAATGCTATAGAAACAATCTTTGATATCAATGATTGTCATAGTAAAATCTCGGGGGATCGCAGCAGGAGTGGGGAGACCGGGCTGTAGCGCCCCCATAGGCAGCATGCATTTGTTAATCTCTCTAAGGTCTATGAGCATGCGCCAGGATCCAATTTTCTTCTTTATAACAAAAACAGGAGAATTATAAGGGCTCGTGGTGGGCTCAATGCGGTCCTGTTTCAAAAGGGAGGCCACTATGGAACGTAAGTCGGTGAGCTTTTGGGGGGATAGGGGCCACTGTTCAACCCACACAGGGGTTTCAGTTTTCCATGTTATAGGCGGGCTGCTCACCGTTACGGTGGCCCCAGCATGTTTAACTGAAGGTGTTCTGGAGTGGTAAGGTGTAACCCAAGTTGCTGGAGGAGGTCGCGCCCCCAAAGGGCGTAGGCAAGACCGGCCAATTTTAAGGGTCTAAAATATCCCTGATAATCCTCAAAGGTCCAACTCAAATGTTTAGCAGCCCGTAGCGCTGAACTAGCACCCCCTACTCCAGCAACCGGGGTAGCACAGCCGCTCACCGCCTGACTGGGGTCCCATTGGGATGCATTAATAACTGACACATCTGCTCCAGTATCGAGCAGACCCATGATTGGACGCCCTTCAACCAGAATCTGTATCATGGGGCGATCGCCTACAATGGGAGAGCACCAATTAATTTTGATGGGTGTTCTGCTCAGGCTCTTCAATCCAAGGCAGGGAGATGCCCCTCCCAACGGGAGTCCCTGGGGCAATATTTATAGGATAACAATGCGGATTAGTCAAATAAATCGTGGAGGACCCACTGGACAACAATTGAGTATGGACTATAAATGGCACATAGCCGGAGGGTCCCACCACCAAGCAGGGAAAGGGAGCGGGGGGCACATCAATCCCTTCAGTATGCCAAGGCCTTATAACTAAATCAGTGTCTGAGGGATCTGTGGCAGATGTGCATACTAAGGTTGTAATTTTTGGAGGGCTTGTTGGTACTGCTGCGGATACGACAAGGGTGCAGAATTCCCGGGCTGGGGGGCAGGGGCAGGGCCTACGGTCCCCACTGGGAAGACATGTTTCTGGGTTCGGGGGCCCCCCCGAGGGAGGCCCCCTTTCCCGTTTCCCGACCGAGGTGGTTGAGGCTGCGGCTTAGGGCGGCAATATCTGGCAATATGACCTGGTTTCCCACAGCAAAAACAAGTGGGCAGTGGTCCCACCTTAGCGGCAGGGCACTGGCTCTTAAAGTGCCCCATCTGACCACAGCGATAGCATTGCCTCTGGTCCTTGGCACCCTGAAGGGCCTGGGTCACCCCTTGGGCCACCGCCGTCACCATGGCCTGGTGGGTGTCTTTAGGTGGAATGTCTAACAGCCTCTCTACTATCTCCTCAAGGGAGGCGAGAGGCCCCAAGCCCGCTAGGGCTTGGGAGCATTCAGGACGCAGGCCATCTTGGACCAGCTGAGTTATCAGGGAATCCGTTCCTGGTCCCGAGCCAAGAGACCGCCGGACCGCAAGCTGAACCCTACTCACAAAATCAGTAGGGGACTCGCTAGCCCTCTGCTTTAACCCTACCAACTTATCCCTCATAGTCCCTGGGGCGTCAATCTTGGCAAAGCCCCTAATATGACAATACTGTACTGCAGCCATCACCTGGGGGTCGAATTGGAGCTGGTCAGCAAGCTGCGAGTATGGCCCCGCCCCTGTTATCATATTCACAGCGTCCTCTGTCCCTGCAATATTGTGTTCCTTGACATATCTGAGTGCCTCTCGTCTAATGGCAGCGCCATAGGCCACTACCTGCCCTGGTGTAAGAATAGCCCCCGATACCTCCCTCCAATCAGCTGGGGCCCACGGCCAAGTGGCTGTGGCATTCGCAAGATGTTTCACATAAGGTGACGAAGGGCCGTATTTGGAGACGGCCTCCTTCAGTTCTTTCAATAATTTGAAGGGCACCGGTCGATGTAAACGGTTCTCATTTCCCATCAGATCCCGCTCCACTATGACAGGGTAAGCACCTGCCCCCTCCCACTCCTCTAAATCTACCTCCTGTCCCTCTGCCAAAGCTGCGGATAGGCTCTGAGTGAGTACGCTCAGAGGCTCCAAGGGCCCAGACCGCCCGTAGGTAAATGACCGTGTTCCTTGTGATGATTGTGACAAGGACATGGCGGCTGGGGGGAAGGAGAAGGCATTAGGTCGGATCTCAGAAGGATTGGGAGTTCCTAAACTCTGTTGAAACTTCTTGAGAATTCCCCCGCCCTCTTTTGTTGTTCCAGGGACTTTCCATTCTTTCTTAAGGGTTCCTTCTGACGAGCCCTTTGTCTCGGGGACTTTCCAGGGGACCTTCCACTCCCTCTTGGGCGTTCCTTCCTCATCAAACTTCCCTTTTGTTCCTCCCCTCGGGGCTCTAGAGTCCCACCCCTTGCTCAGCCGTGCACCATCTTGAAGGGCGCGGTCCTGGTCCCTGCCTGCACATTCTCTTAACATACCCCATGGATATAAGGGCTGGGGCTCAGTATTATCCTCATCGGATTCCCCTTCTTCTTCTGTCGTCCCTTGAAGGGACTGCCCTGTTTGGGTCTCGCCGTTGGACCGCCCGGGGGGACGGGGATCCAAACGCAGAAGCGTGGCAACCACTTGAAAGAACATAAAGTCCTCCTCTGTTAGTATGCCAGGGCTCTCTTTCTCATAGGCGACCATCTGCTGTCCCACTACGCCCCATTTGGCTGGGTGTAGCCCATGATATTCTAACCAAGGGGAAACATCCCAGATCTTTTCCACAAATGCTCTACAGTCCCGGATGTGGGGCTTAAGCCCATGGGTCTTACAAAGCTTATACAACTGACAGGCAAGCACTCCCTTATCTTCGGGCTTCAGGTTGGGAAAACTATTTCCTTGGCCCATCCTGGCCACTTCCCAATACTGAGACTGCCTGAATCTTCCCGCATAGCGGGTCAAGGCCACTTCTCAATACTGAGGCTGCCTGAATCTTCCCGCAGTAGCGGGGCAAAGGCAGATTCTCCTCTCCTTACGGTGGTCCCTGTTCGGGCACCAGCTGCCCGGGGTCTACTCCCGGGCCTTCGCCTCTCCACTTACCGATCCCCGGTCTTCGGATGTCTCCGGCCCCTCTCCCGGTTGGGGGAGGGCAATAAACAGGCAGAGCACCCGAAAGGAGTTGCAGTCAGCAAGCTTTATTGCATTTCTTCCCCTTCTCCTTCTCCTTCTAAGCCCTTGTGATCATCCCCTTTTATTATCCCCTGTCTCCTCCCCCGTACCTCCCATGGGCAGGTGAGCTCCTCCCAAGTGCTTCCCCGCAGGTGGAGCCAGCCTGTTATCAGGGCCATCCCAGTACCCCACAAGGGGGCAGGTTCGGACCCTCAGGCGTCTCACGGTCCTCACGGGGGACCCCGGTCCAGAGCTGTCCCCCAACATTAGGGCTTTGGGGTTTACTGGCTAGATGTCCTTCCTTCCTTCCTTCCTTCCTTCCTTCCTTCCTTCCTTCCTTCCTTCCTTCCTTCCTTCCTTCCTTCCTTCCAATTCCCAAAACCTTAAATCCAGTGCACTCTGAAGCCCATGGGCTGGTCAACAATAGGTCCCTGCCCAAACTCCACTTAATGGCTGGCTTACAGTGATTATCACTAGTAATAGTTTCTGTTGATTTAGTTATTGTTTTTTTCTGTTCATTAAAAGGACCATTCCCTGACTACTTCTTAAAGAGGCCAGTTCACTCAGTGGGTCCTACCTCCCTCTAAGTGAGTACCTGTAAAGGCCAGCCTAAAAAGGCCAAGGTCTCCCAGTGCATCCTGGGCCATCTCCATTCATCCTGATGAGCATCTGTTAATTGAACCCAGATGGCTCAGGAGGAGAAAGTGAGGTTGGTGACCTGCACAGCCCTCCCTCACTCAAAACAAAGTCAACCGCAAGTCATATCATCATTTCTCTGATGTCATGGTCTTCTTCAAAAACAAAGGATGAACACAGACAAACATCTCTGTATATTGTGGGGTTTTTCAGCGTGTTTTTTTAAGTGAGGGGTCCCCACTTGTAGCATTCAATTATTTACCATTACTATATTTTAGGTAGCTTAGGTGCCAAGAATACAAAACCAAAAACAAAAGTCTTGGCCAAATAGATCTTCAATGAATTTATATTTTCCACGGGTTGGGTGGGATACAACATCCAGCTCTAAATCTGTATAGGTGCAATACAAGGTGACTTAGGAAGGCGTGAGGAGTGGAGTGGAGATCACTGGGTGCCACCCTAACTCTTCTGAGAAAGGCAGCAATCTAGCCAGAAGGTTCATGACTTCTTGGAGCATCCCTTTGGCACCTAAGGAGAAATATGTGGCTGAGCCCTTTTCTTTTCTAGTCCTTCCTCTTCCTTGGCTCCTTTTCTTGAAAGATATTAACGGTCCGGAACTCATACAGAGGAAAGTGAAAGGGCTTGAAACCATGTGGATCAATTGAAGGTAGAAGGAACATTTAAAACAGAGAAGAAAAAACTTAAGAAAGGACACAATCACGATGTAATGGCAATAGACATTGGATTTTAAATAAGTTCTCTGGATTCAAATCCTGAGTCTACTGCCTACTGCTTATGTGATCTGGGGCATGTTACCTGATGTATCTGACCCTCAGTGGCGTCACACCTATAAAACTAAGAGACCTGGCCTAGATGACCTCTAAAATCCATTCTAGCTCTAAATGCTAAAATTCTAAAAAAAAAAATCCCTCTTGGGAAATTAAGCTAAGTTTCCCTAAAAGATAATCATAGTCATGGCAGTCATGGTAGTCACTTAATCGTAGATTTAGAGCTGGAAAAGACCTTAGAGCTCACTCAGGAGCTCAGATGATGGAGCCGAGGGCTAAAAATAGGAAGAGATTTGCCCAGGGTCACTAAGCTAGTAAGTGGCTGGGGGAGGGAGAGGGGTGGAATATCAATCAAGGCGGAATGTCCAGACTCAGTATGGCAATTGTCTTTGTCTATAATTAATGGAACATCAGGCAGTAGAAAGATTAAGCTTTTATCCTCATTCTGCAGAAAGGAAAACTGAGGCTCAAGAGGTTAAGTATGACATTCCTATAGTTACCCCACTGGTTTGCACAATAGTTGTTAGAAAAAAACAGTGACTTTGGACCCTAAATTCAACTCCTAGTTCTGGAGTCACCTGCGTGACTGTTGGGGGCAAGTGACTTAAAATCAATGTCCTCATTTGTAAACGAGGGGTTCGGACTAGATGATCTTTAAAATCCTTTTCAACTCTAAATCTCCTGATGTGTGTGATCCACGGTGTCTGAGCCAGAAGCACAGACTGGCTACCCTGACTCCTATCAGTGATTTTCATCTTTAGAACTAGACACATT
The DNA here is from genome assembly GCF_028372415.1 of Notamacropus eugenii. Taxonomy (NCBI): domain Eukaryota; kingdom Metazoa; phylum Chordata; class Mammalia; order Diprotodontia; family Macropodidae; genus Notamacropus; species Notamacropus eugenii. The sequence goes on along the minus strand of NC_092872.1, from coordinate 57,617,993 downwards.
CTATTGTGCGTCTAGACTCTAGAGCAAGTCTAAGCCTGGATCAGTGAGGGTAAGTTTGGCAGCAAAAGGTACTCAATAACATTTCCATGACCTTTTCCTCTCCCTGGCCCTCTCTGACAGCCAGGGGGAAGAAAGGATGGTATTCCCAGTTATGACATCACAAAGCTGTTCAGCAGGGTTGCCATGCAGCCCCAGACTTTAGGCCAGGATATTTTGAGAGGACCCAAGGTGTTGGAGCCCTGGCAGCTTCTCCAGCTAGCCACGCTGGACCTCAATGGAGGCTTTGGTCTGTGCTTTCTCTGAGCTGCAAATAAGAGAAGGTATCATACTGGGGAGGACAGGACATAGGAGGTTGGGAAGGGGGGAGATAAGCAGAAGAGGTAAAAAAAGAAATCCCTCCCATCATCCAGGGACATCAACATAATAAATGGTGCTAGATATAAACCCAGCTATGCTAAGGGGAAGGCTAAGTACCAAGAGATGAGGGGATTCTGCGGACTAGAGGCTGGTCAAATCTCTTCTTTCTGGACAAGTTTCATTATGTCTGAACTGGTACCAAAATAATGACACTCCCTAAACCACATCCATCTCTAAGATGGGGAGGAATGTAATGAAAAGCTTCCAGAAGGGATTTTCTTCCCAGTAGTTGTCCAATGTTCAGTAGTTCCAAGGAGAACTCTTTCCAGTTTGAATGGACCTTTAAGAAATGAGCAAAAACATGAATCCCTTGGTCTTCAAGAGCTCAAGTCATCCTATCATCAAAGGTCTTTTTTCTTTTTATCTCCAAAGTTCTCTGAAAATGAGGATAGGGTTTACCTGTTCATATAGAGATGAATGACCACACTTGACAGAAGTAAACCTGAGGCCCTAAAGACAATAATGAACTCAGGTTTATTTAGACTGAGTCCTAAACAGGGAAAGAAAGGGGGACCCAGGGCATTAGCTGGAAGAGAAAGTTGACTGGTTCCCCTACGTATCTCCCCCAGAGTCTCTTCCCTCCCCCTCTCAAGGGTGTCTGTGTTTCCACCATAGATGCAGTGAGCCTGACTTTGGGCTGCCCAGGCAGCGCCGACACTCCCCCCAACATCTACGAGGGGGGTCTGGGGGCCCGGAGGCAGCAGTGCCCCAGCCCACCAGGCAGCAAGCCCAAGAACTTCCGTCTTCGTCACCTTCGGAGCTTGGCACTCTATCTGCCCAGCAGCATGCAACCTGCCGGCCAGTGCGAGAGCCACTGGCTGGGGAGGCTAATGGCAGGGGGCTGCCTCCCACGGGTGGGGCCCCTGCTCAAGGGCGGGGCATGGGCCCTCGATCTTCCTGGCCCTCTGAGCTCTACCAGCCACCCCCTGGATTCACCAGGTCCCCAACCACCCAGGGAGAACCTAGGGAGTACAGGTGAGGATGCACATGACAGGGCCAGGAACAGAACTCCGGGAAAGCAGGAAGGATGCCCCAGCCCAGCCAAGACAGGATCAATTCCAGGGAGCAGGGTGTTAAAGGTGGGGCTTAAGGAGGGTGGGCATCTTCTCATCATAAAGCCACTCCTGTGGCACAGCCTGGCAGTGTTCGGGGTGGAATCTCATAAGACAAAGATTAGCAAGGATTCACTGAGGTCTGTGCAGCTCAAGTATTGGTAAGTCCAACTGTTAACCCTCTTCTTACACCATCTAGGCTAGTCAGATCAGGGAGCAGAAAAATCCTCTTGTGTGTCCAGGATCACGGATCAGAGTGGGACAGAAAGGAGGCAGCAATTTTATATGGAAAAAGGCATACATATTTATGCAGGGCAGGGGGAAGGGTTGACAGGGTGCTATGTCAGTGGCTGAGTGTGTGGCTGGGTGTATAGGCATCAAAGAGTAGTGGCTGAATACATAGGAGAGTGAGGATATATGGGGATGACTGGATATATGTTGGAGCCTGGATATATGTATGTACTTGACTGGGTGTGACTCTGTGTGGGTGTGTGTGTGTGTGTATTTAGATAACTGGATGAAAATGTAGATGGTATGGATAGATGCTAGATGTGAATCTATGTGGAGAATATGAGAGATAACTGAGTGTATTTACGTGAGGTGTTGGAGGTGCACATGGCGATAATAGTATCTGTATATGTGTGTTTAGCTGTGTGAAGCATGGGTGCCAAGATGTGTATATATGATAATACACATGTGCATGTGTCTATTACACATATATACATATATTGAATATACATATTATTACATTTATACTACATATTACATATAAACAAGCCTGTATATTATATATAATTTATAATTATACATATATGTAATATGTAAATGTATTGCAGGAAATATATAAAAATATATAGGGGTGCTGGTGGTTTATGTTTATGGATAGGTAGCTGGGACCGGGTGGATGTGTTGACTGTGAATGTAACTGAATGTGGCTGAGTATATTTAAATCCCCTTCTCTGGACTTTTTATAACTTCATTGTACCCCTGTAGACACCCAAGGTCCCAGGCCTTTTTCCTCTTGTGACTTTGTGACCTCCTTGTGACCTCCCAACCATGGCCTGGGCAGATCTGAGCCCAAGAGACTCATAATTCTTTCCCCTAGATCCCAGGTAAAGAACACTGCCTAACTCAGGAAAAAGTGTGGCCTTGTGAGGGTTAGGACCAGGAAATATTGTGGCATAGACTTGGCTCCAGAGTGAAAAGACCCTTAACCAAGCCCCTTAGCTTCTTTGAACCTCAGCTCATCTCTTAGGTTATCCCAGTTCCTAGGGGGATGGGGGGAGGGTAAGTATACAGAAACTCATGTTTGTATAGAATATTGAGATTGTCCATTGATCTACAAAAGGAGTTACAGGCTGGGTTGTGTGACCTCAGTTTTCACTCCTTCCCCCCAATACTACACATTCTCATTATTGACTTGTTTCTTTCCCCTTTTCCTCAGCTTCCAGCTCCAGCACCGACCCAACCAAGGGTGCCCTCTCCCAGCCCCGGCCACCCGAGTGCTCAGGCTTCAGGCCCAAGAGATCTTGGGGAACTTTAGAGGAATCAACATGTCCTATGTGCAAGAGGACCCGGCCCGGGGCCCAGGAGAGGCCATAGAGGGGTCCCAAGCAGCAGGGCTGGTTTCCCTAGCTCTGAGGGCAGGTGGAGGGAATGGCTTGAGGCTACAGGTTCCTGGGGATACAGCCTCCCTCCAGACTCTCCAAGTTTCCCCTGGCAAGCAGGCCTCCAGGATGCCAAGACAGCTAAGGAAGTTCCCTCAAAGGGAAGTCCAATTGGGGTCTCAGGGAAGTGAGAGGAGAGGGAAGAGGTTCCTGCCAGAGGGTCGGAGAAAGGAGAAGCAGGGGCGGTGGTCCAAGCAGCCGGGGCATGCACTACATACTCTATTGCCTCGGAGACGGTGTCGAAGGCAGATAATCCCAGTCGAGCAGGCCTGGGAACTAGCAGGTCCTACATCTGAATAAAGGGAGAGGTCTGTCCATCCTCAAGTCTGCCTCTAGGCCCCTGCCTCCTGCCCAGGTTTACAAAAGGACATTCTCCAAAGGCCCAGGGAGATAGCCAGCAAATATCAGGGCCTTGGATATCAGAGTCAGGGTCAACCTTTTCGTCTCTAACGGTCTATGTTGTTAAACCTACCTGCAGGTCTCCACAATCCCATTCTGCCTACATTCTAATCCCTTAACGAGACAGCATTTTATAGTGCTTGGAGTACTAGAGGTGGAATTAGGAAGACCTAGGAATGCTTTCTCTGACACTACTTGTGTGACCCCTTAACTTTTCTGGGCCTCTCTTTTTTTTTTTTGTTTTGGAGTGGGGGAAGGCAAGGTAATTGGGTTAAAAGATTTGCCCAAGGTCACACAGCTAGTAAGTGTCAAATGTCTGAGGCAGGATTTGAACTCAGGTTCTCCTGACTCCAGGACTGGTGCCCTATTCAGGGTACCACCTACCTGACCTCTGGACCTCGATTTTCTTAAATGTATAATAAGGAGGTTGTACTAAGTGGCCTTCAAGGTCCCTTCTAGCTCTAACTCTGTGATTCTGAGTTCTCATTCTCTCAGGCTTGGCTCCAGTTGGTCAGTCAATGCTGGGGACTCTGGTTTCCATTGATCCCTAATAGAAAGAAGCTACTGTGAATGGTAAAGGGAAAATCTGTTGCAATCTCTTCATGAGCCACATTGCTTAGCAACAAGCAAGCTGTGTAAGGGCAGGAGTTGAGGGAGGGCTGGGAGGACAGACAATGACTGAGGGAAGGGGAGGATTGCCTGCTGGGTCCTTTGTGTGGTTCAGACTGGGTTTTGTGGTATCCTTGCATGTCTCTTCCTGACAGGAGATGATGCATACAGGGGTCATATGCCAACACTCCATCTACCCAGAAAAAGGGCTAAGTTAAAAGAACATGGAATTACTCCTCTCTGGAATTCTATCTATCTTAATTGGGGCTACTTAGCAGCTTCTGTGAACAAGGATATGGGGTGTCCTCATGTCTCGAACTCTACCCTACCAACATATGGATGGCCTGTTGGGTACCAGACTGTTAAGAGCTATTTGAGTGAGGTGGGACAGTAGCAGTAGTACTCAATATGCCACCTGGGAAGTTCGTCTTCTCACCAAGGACACTTGAATTAGGTGGTATTTGTAGCATTCCATGTGGTATGAGGTTCCTCCTCAAATATCTCTCCCATATGCCTACTAAATTCCATCATTAGAGCTGCTGTTTTAGGTTTTCCCCCTCATTTCCCTAAGCCTCTTAATCAAATTTTCCTGATAAAAATGCTTGCCAATTAATGAAATTTGGAGATCACACGTAGGAGAACCTGCCCCCATCAGCTAAACCCAGAGTCTTTCCTGCCAGGTGTGAGGGGAAAGGGAAGGACCAGGAGTTTTTTGGTTTCAGACACCTTGCCACTTTTGTTAGGTTCTGTTGCCCTGAAGGAGCACATTGATGAGGGAGGGATCAGGGCAAAGAGGAAGCTGAAACATCACAGAGCAGGGCTAAGAGGAAGCCACCATGGAACGTCAAAGGGAAGGGAACTGGTAGATAAATGAGTCCACACTCATTGTACAGAGTAGAAAGCTGGAAGAAGCCTAGAAAAAAATGACTCATAATCAATGGCAGAGCAAGGTTTCGAATTTAGGTCTTCGTCCCAGTCTAGAGATCACGCATTATACTATGGTGCCTCTCCATGGCACTGAAACGGGTTATTTAGAGAAATGATTTCAACAAACATTTCAGTGCCTCTTAAGTGCTAAGCACCGTGGTAAGTGGATCTAAAGAGGAAAAAAAATGCCTGCTCACAAAGAGTTAAAACTCTTGCCTCAAACCACTCCCCCAAAGAAATCTTGGGCAGTTGGGCAGGTATCCAGAAATATACCTTCCGGAAAGGAAAGGAAACTGGGGGCTGACTTTGCTATATCAAGAGTACAGAATTAGTGATCCATTGTGAGGCTGGGCCAATGTGTTCGGTTTTTTCTTAACTGTACTTAGTTGTTAAAAGGGAGGGTTCTTTTGAGGGTAGGGGGGAAAAGTCATTGGGAGTGGAAGTAAAATTTTTTTAAAGAATCAATAAAATATTTTTAAAAATTGGGGCTTGAAAAAAACAACATTTTGGGAACAACGGGGATGATGTACCAGGATAGGGAGGAGGATTCTGAGCATTTTTAACTCTTTAGTAAAATAGTAAAATCAAGTAAGATTCCAACAACCGAGTGGCCGGACTGGCACTTTTAAAACATGACAGCCTCATACCCTTTGAAGATTTACTCCTACACAGTCAAGAAGTCTGAGATTGCAAGTACATGATTAAATAAGTGTATGGCATACTAAGGTATCGTAGAATCATAGAATCTTTGGATTAATAGGGAATTCCAAGATTATCCAGTAAGAGATTCATCCCTAAATGGGAAACCTCTCCAACAAATCTCAAGAAATTGAGGCAGCTCAGTATTGCAGTGGATAAAATTCTGGACCTAGAATTAGGAAGAGTTGCCTTCTGGCTGCCTCAGTGTCTTCATCTTTAAAATAGTGATAACAGCACCTCACAAGGTTGTTGGAAAGATAAAATATGTATGTAAGTGCTTAGCAAACTTTCAAGTCTTATGTAAATGCTACCGTAGCTATTAGGCTAGGCTATATTAATTATAGAGGGAACTTTAAAGTTTGTAAAAGCTTTACATAAATAAGCTCACAAGAGGCTCACAATAATTCTACAAGCCAGATGCAAGTATCTCGATGAACCTGACACCTCACAAGACAGCCTTTTTCATTGTTGGAGAGTTCTAGCCAGGTCTTTTTACCCCAAAATCTATTAATTCGTTTTCAGTTTTCAACAATCACTTCCATAAATTCTAAATTTTCTCTCCCTCCTTTCCCTCTCCCCAAGATGTCATGCAATCTTACATGGGTTCCACACATACATTCCTATCAATATCACATTGGTCATGTTGCATAGAAGAATTAAAATGAATGGAAGAAACCATGAGAAAAACAAAACATAACAAAGGAGAAAATAGTTGCTTCATTCTGTATTCCAAGTCCATTGTTCTTTCTCTGGATGTGGATGACATTTTGCATCATGAGTCCTTTGGATATGTTTTAGGTCCTTACATTGCTGTGAACGGCTAAGTCTATCAGAAACAGTCCTCACACACTGTGGCTGTTACTGAGTATAATGTTCTCCTGGCTCTGCTCACTGCCCCCAGCGTCAGTTCATATAAATCTTTCCAGGGAAGGTCTTATTAGAAAGTTCTTAGTACAGAACCTCAGATTTGGACAAGAATCTAGTTGGTAACATACTTTACAAATGGTCATCCATCCTTTCTTGATATTGTGTGAAAAGAAACACACCACCACATAAGCAGCCCATTCCATATTTAGATAATTTTTTTTTTAAGCAGAGTTTTTCCCTGTATTAAGTCAAAATTTTCCTCTTCACAATTTCTACCCACTGCTGCTAATTCTGCCCTCTTGGGCCATGCAGATAAGTCCAAAGCCTTTTCCATGTGACAGTCAAATGCTTGAAGACAGCCATCATGTCCCCCTAAATCCTCAGGACAGTGTCTCAAATTTCCGCAAATGATTTTCACAGGACATGATCTCTAGATCTTTCAGGTTTTATGCTAATGTAAAAGGTTTTGAATGGAATGCCTTGTGGATCTTCCTTTGACCTTCCTAAAAATTTTTTTTCAAAGATGACATCATATACAAAGTAAAAAGTCCCTGCCTTCAAGGAGCTTACATTCTTGGGGATACACACAAACGTAAGTAAATACAAGATAATTTGAAGAAAGAGCCTTAACACCAGGAGGATCAAGAAAGGTTTCAAGGGCAGCTAGGTGGTGCAGTGGATAGAGCACCAGGGCAGGAGGACCTGAGTTCAAATCTCACCTCAGACACTTGACACTCACTAGTTGCGCAACCTTGGGCAAGTTACTTAACCCCAATTGCCTCATCCTGGGTCATCTCCAGTCATCCTGATGAATATCTGGTCACTGGATTCAGATGGCTCTGGAGGAGAAATGAGGCTGGTGACCTGCACAGCCCTCCCTCACTCAGAACAACAAAAGTCAAGTGAAAGTCATGTCATTATTTCTCTGATGGCATGGTTTTCTTCAGCAACAAAGGATGAACACACATGAAAGATCTGGTACCTGAACAGAGTCTTGAAGGAAGCATATATATAAACTATAATTTCAGGAACGGAATACATATAAATTTTATATATTGGAATATATGGAATATAATGAATATATCCATTATATATACATATATGTAAATGGAATATATATAATATATTGGAATATGTGTGTATGTATGTATATATATGTAAATATATACATGTATATATATATATATATATATATATATATATATATATATATATATATATATATATACACACACACACATTATATATATCAGGAATGGAGTATAGCCTGCATAAAGTTATGGAGGCAGGAGATAGAATACCAAGTTTCATGAACACCAAGTGGGTCGATTTGGTTATAATAAAGAATACATGAAGGGAAGTAATTTATATATGCACACAATGGTCTCCAATTAAACAATTTCTCTCCTGAAAGGTAGTGCCCAAACATACTTCAGATGTGGTCTGACCAGGACAGAGTACAGTGGAATTATTACCTGCCGAGTGTTGGACATTATACCTCTTTTAATAAAGTTCAAGGTTGAAATCAGCTTTGTTTTGGATGCCATAATGTAATCTTGATTCATATTCAATTTGTATTTTCTTAAAACCCTGAGATCTTTTTTCAGTAGAAATGCTGTCTAGCCACATTCCTCTCCCTTTCCCCCACCCCTCCAACTTGTACTTGGAAAGTTGATTGTTTTTAATCCAAGTGTAATACAACATTTTTTCCTATTAAATTCCATGTTATTTGATTTCGTCTAACTTTCTAGACCACTGAGGTCTTTATGGGTTTCTTCCCAGTTTTGTATCTTCTGTAGATCTGATAAGTTTGCTATCGATTCCTTTATCCAAGTAATTTTTTTTTCAAATGTTAGAAGGCTTATTCAGCCAACATTTAGTAAACATCTGCTCTCAGTGCTAAGTGCTGATCAAGGGCATTCAACACCTCCTTTTTAGTTGGTATCAAACCATTAATGGCTATGTAGTTCTGGCAATTCAACCAGTTTCAAATGCCCATCTTATAAACCTCCAATTTGTCCACAAGAATTGCATGAGAGACCATCCAATGATCTGATAAAATCTAAGTAAATTTAATCTACAGTAGGCCTTTGATCTACCAATTCAGTTACTGTGTCAAGAAAGAAACTCACCGGGCAAAACCTTCTGTTTATTGTTGTAGTTTGTTTTAAAAAAAGTTTATTTTCAAATTTGTTAGGAAGAATAAAAATACTCCTTGAAACAGAATACCTCTGCTCAGCATAAATGTTTATCTCTCAAGCATTTTAAACCCTTCCCTACTCCATTAGAAAAAAAAAGTCGTCATCCTGAAATGGTGCTGCAGTTTTATCAATAGCTGGCATGACCGGTTCTTGATGAAACTTTGTGATGATAGCTTCCCTTTCTAGATGTTCATTAATCATCATCCTACAATTTTGCCAGGATTAAAAAGTCAATGTACTTCAATCAAAGTTTTAGGTCAATAACCATTAATTTACAGACTCTACTGCTGCCCTTTTAAAAAATTTAGACTTCAAAAAAATTGAGATCTCTTTCTTTTTCCTTTTCCCATTCTTCATGATCCTCAAAGATTATGCTGAACAAAAAATATGCCTCCCTGTAATTTCCATCCACTGGTTATGGTTTTACCCTATGAATCAAGAGAACCAAGTTAAATTCTTTATACACATAACAGATATTTGAAAACAGCTATCACATTCCCCTTATGTTTTCTCCAGGCCAATCATACCTAGGTCCTTCCACTGTATCAGGGAGGATTTGGTCCTCCCCCAACTCAGCTTGTTTAGGGCAGTCCCTGAATATAACCATATATAATGAGTTGTTGATGTGTTAACAAAGTGTTTACGCCCTGTTATCCCTTTATAGAGAAGTATAAATATCTGTCTGAGACAAGTATAAATATGCAAACCAGACAAGATTTTTCATAAGTGAACCTATGTTTGAGAGGAGACATGGCAGGTGCCAACAATTATTAAGGAATTTAGTTGTTTACCTCTTCGTTTTTACTTTTGTTTTTGTTTTGCAAGGCAATCAGGGTTAAGCGACTTGCCCAGGTTCACAAGGTTAGTAAGTGTCAAGTGTCAAAAGGCCACATTTGAACTCAGGTCTTCCTGATTCCAGGACCCTGGTGTTCTATCCTCTGTGGTCCCTAGCTGTCCCAGCTGTTTACTTTTTATTTTAAATAATTATTTTGTTTGTTTTCAATGTTCTATAATCACTTGCATATATCTTAGACTTTTCCCCCTCCCTCCCCCTTCCTCTTCCCTCCCTCCTCACTCTCTCCCTGAGACTGCATACAATTTTATATAGGTTCTACACATACATTCCTATTAAATACAGTTTCACCATAGTCATGTTGAATACAAGAATTAAAATGAATGAGAGAAACCATAAAACAAAACAAAACAGAACATAACAAAAGAAAATGGTCTACTTCATTCTGTGATCCAATTTCATAGTTCTTTCTCTGAATGTGGAAGGTGTTTTGCCTCAAAAGTCCACTGGGAATTTTTTAGGTCCTTGCATTGGTATGAAGGACTAAGTCCACCGGAAAAATTTCTCTTACACTCTGGTTGTTGCTGTGTACAAATTTCTCCTGGTTCTTCTCTTTTCACTCAGCATCAGTTCATATAAGTCCTTCCAGGCCTCTCTGAAGTCTTCCTGTTCATCATTTCTTATAGCACAATAGTATTCCATTACATTCACATACTACAATTTGTTCAACAGTTCCCCAATTAATGGCCATCCCCTTGATTTCCAGTTTTTGGCCACCCCAAAAAGAGCTGCTATAAATATTTTTGTACATGTGGGACCCTTTCCCATTTTTATGATCTCTTTGGGATACAGCCCTCAGAGCAATATTGCTGGATCAAAGGGTATGCGCACATTTCTGTAGCCCTTTGGGCATAGTTCCAAATTGCTCTCCAGAATGGTTGGATCAGCTCACATCTCCACCAACAATGGATTAGTGTTCCAACTCTCCCACATCTTCTCCAATATTTATCATCTTCCTGTTTTGTCATGTTAGCCACTCTGACAGGTGTGATGTGGTAGCTCAGAGTTGTTTTGATTTGCATCTCTCTAATCAATGGTGATTTAGAGCATTTTTTCATATGATTATAGATCACTTTAATTTCTTCCTCTGAAAACTGTCTGTTCGTATCCTTTGACCATTTATCAACTGGGATAACTAGTATTCTTGTAAATTTGACTCAGTTCTCTACATATTTCAGAAGTGAGGCCTTTATCAGAAACACTAGTTCCAGCTGTTTACTTCTTGAAGGGAGAAGGGGAAAAGGGGCTTTCCTCCCTTCCTCCTAGCCATTGGCCATAGAATCTAGCTTCTTGTCCAGAAGATCCTGTCCAGCAGTCGAACAATCAGCTTGGGAGGGTTCAAGACACAGCTGAGGGAGTATCAACACATATTTTAAATCTGTAAGATATGATATTGAGTTTTTTCTTTGTCCTGGTCATCTTCTGGACATGCGGCATCTTAGACACAATACTACAGATATGGTCTCACTAGGGAACTACAGCCCTCAATTGATTCATTACATTTCTATTAATATAATTTATGATTACATATCATGTATTTGATCAAAACATTTTTTAATGGCCCACATGTACAAAAACATTTATAGCAGCTCTTTCTGTGGTAGTCAAAAACTGAAAATCAAGGTGATACTCTTCAATTGGGGAATGACTGAACAAGTTGTGGTATAGGAATTTAATGAAATACTATTGTGCTATAAGAAATGACGAACAGGAGGACTTCAGAAAAACCTGGATAGACTTATAAGAACTGATGCTGAGTGAAATGAGCAGAACTAGGAGAACATTATACTCAGTAATAGCCACAGTGTGCGAAGACTGTTTTTGATAGAATTGGCCTTTAACAGCAATGCAAGGATCTAAAACATTTTCAAAGGACTCATGATTCAAAGTGCCATCCACATCCAGAGAAAGAACTATGGATTCGGAACGCAAAATGAAGCAGACTATTTTCCCTTTTGCTATGCTTGCTTTTGTTTAACTCATGCTTTCTCCCATTCATTTTAATTTTTCTATTCAACATGACTAATGTGAAAATGTGTTTTATAAGAATGTATATGTAGAGCTCATATAAGATTACATGCCGTTTGGGGGAAGGAGAGGGAAGGGAAAGGGAGAAAATTTAAAACTTATGGAAGTGATTGTTGAAAATTGAAAACAAACAAATAAATAAATTTAGGGAAAAAAACATTTTTGAATAAAATCCTGTGATACGGAAATGTCAATTTTCAAAAAGAAACATATCTTCCAGGAATGAAAGTATCAAATCAAATCCCTTTTAAACCACCAAATAAACGTCCTCCTCAGTGGTAAAACAATGCAGGGGATACTTGGATAGTATTTGATTCCAGAAGATCCATGATGAAACATACTATACATCTCTTGAGGAGTAAAGGATTCAGTACAGATTGGGACACATACATACACACATTTTTATTTGTGAATACACATATGTGTATATGTGTTTTACATACATATGTGTGTGTTCGTATATGTATATGTATGTGTATACACACAACATGAATATAATCGATGTGAGAATATGTTTTGCTTGACTATACAAGACTTTTTTCTTTTTCAATAAGCAAACAGGCAGAATGGGGAGAGGAAAGGCAGATGTTGGTCAACTGAAAAAAAAAAAGTTTAAAAAATAAAGGGATTGGTTCAGAATCATGATTTTACTGGTGTGGGAAGTTCCCTGAAGTGGAAACTCTTGCCACTTGCAGATAGAGCAAGGTCCCAGTAATCCAGTAACTTGGGGAGTTGCCTGACTCACTGTTCCTTACCCGGAGCCAACAATGAGTACATGTCAGGGGAAAGAGTTAATTCAAGTCTTCCTGTCTCTGAGGCCAACTTTCCATTTATTCTTTCATTTAAAGTTAGGACAAAAAGGACAGCTGGCAAAGTTTGTTTCTCTGGCTTGCTTTCCATTACCCTTTCCATTTTCCCCATACAAACTGGAGTCCTAGGAGTAAAGAGCCCAAGTGCCCAATAAGCATTAATTACCAGTAAGAGGAAGACCTTTTGCAAGTTTCAAAGGTTTGGTAAGTGACGTGGTTACCAAATGCAGATTGCATTTGGTATACACTACCATATCTACTAATATCCAATGACACTAAAATTCCTTTAATGAGCAAGAATCCCCTAGCAGATTACAGTATAGTGATAGACCATGACTATGTCCTCATCTTAGGTTTAAGGTTGACTGCACAATCCCTGAACTCTGTAGAGTTTGTTTGTATGGAAGCCATACTTCTATGCCCATGAAACACTATAGAGCATCCTTACACCTATCCTGAGACTGCTCTCTTCTTACTCACCTTTGTCAGACATGAACAGGAACAGGATAAGTAGAAGTAATGTGGTATAATAGAACAGTTATTGCAATTGAAGTCAGACTACCTGGATTCTAGTCCAACTCTGACATGTCATTCCTTTGATCAGAATAATGAGGATGCTGGGAGCCAAGCTGAGTTATATCCAAGCTTGGCATCCAGTACTCCCAGAAACCCTAAACAAATATGAGTCATTTGGTGGAGCAGGGTAACTTGCCTCTCTAATGACGAGGCCAATTCACTTCAGTACTTCCTAAACTGCACCTACAGCAAGTGAACACTCATTGCCCTTTGGCACCTGGACCCCTGTGTCCCTGGTGACACATTGAGCAAACCTGAAAAATAATCTGCTTACATCTTTCTCACATACCAATGTGAATTATTCACCAGCATTTGAGAGCTGCTCCTTAGAACAAACCATCCTAATTGTAAAGAACCTTACCACATAGAATGTTAGAGCTGGATAGAATCCTCAGAGATAATCTAGTCTAACTGCTTCACGGTATGGAGCCTCCACAAGGCTCTATCAAAACCCAAGTCAGGATCACTAAGGGGATTTTAATTCGCTTCCAAGATATTTAGATCAACAACAGTGTTATCACCACTAAATTAAATACAACTTGTGAACCATTGTGAGCCCCCCTTCACCTGAGAAAAGCCCACTCTGAGCTTAATCTATCATCATACCTTGCCTGCTCTGGCATAACAAACATGCTTTTGCCAATTTGCCCTCTGAGTGAACCCAAAATGCCCCCTTCCCGCGTCAGCAACTGCAAGACTGACCAGGAGCATTCTTCTCTTTATGACTACCAAGGACAAGGAGCCTTGAACTGGACATTATCTTGAATAATGGGACTTTTCTTATGTTTTTTATGTTATATTGTCAAGTTAATGATAAAAGAAGTACAGATATCCTGGATCTATAATTTCAACTGACACCTTGACGTTCTCTTATCGTATTTATAACCTATTCTATTAAGAAATTCCTTTCTCATATTATGGTTAACAGCTACGGAGACTATAATTTCGATTGACAGATATCCTGAGTTGGAATTGCTCTAACTGTATAAAGAGTCTCCTTCAGCTTGTTTACTCTGAGTGTAGAATTATTTTCTGACTCCCATGCAATACATGATTCTCTGGCTTAATGAAAATAAATCAGCACATTATAGCACATGTACAGCCTGAGTCTGCTTCTTGTTCAAAACTTTGCTAAGGTGAACCCCATTCTGTTTGTTCTTCAACAAACCTTTGGCAAGGGAGAACCCTATTCTGTTTGTTATTTGGAAGAAATTTTGGTTAAGGGGGAAACCGATTCTGTTTGTTTCTTCAGACCAAACCTTTGGTAAATGGTTGATGAAGTTCCAAACTGTTTTGATTCTTAGGACCAACACACTTGGATAAAACTAAATACAAAATACAAAAATAATATTGCATGCATTACTGTACTCCAGCAAGGGGCTTTTAAGTTTTCTCTTCAATTGCAGGGATGGGTTTTGTTGAGCCATCCCCATATTCTTCTATGGTAGCTTTTGTGACAAATTGCAAATATTCCCCAGAAGGCTTAGTCTGTCTGTGAGAGAGGAATTTTTCTCTTTCCAAACAGTTTCTCTCTGGGCAATGCTACTTCACCTAGGCAAGGACTGAATCCATGACCTTGACTTTATTAGCATCATGTTCTAGTCAAAAGATCCCAAATTAGTATTTGCAGTCCAAAGAATACTTGTACCAAAACTTAACAGGAACATAAGCCTAAAAATCACTGAAAGCCCTAGAAAATGAGACATTAAAAATAACTAACAAACCTTCCAAAGCACTTACAAAGACAAGCCACCATTTTGTTAGATCTTCATAATTGGCATCCTATTGGACAGATGAGGATATCAGCACATTGAAAGATTAATAAATAATAACTGGACATGACCAACAAGAGGAGGAATTATATGTTTTCTCTTATTCTCACACCCTTTTCAACCTCTCCAAAATAAAAATTATGCATAAGAGAGAAAGCAATTCCACTACCTCCACCATCTAGGACACTAAGAATCTTAATGAAGTAATAGCCTGATAGACTAACACCAGAGAAGGTCAATCCCTAACCTCTGACTCACTCATTCAATGCTCTTTCCTTTACTGCCCACCACATTCCAGTAGTATGACTGTATAAGCTGATCCACAGACTCAACAGAACTCCACTTTACCAGTTCCCTTCTCCCAGTACCATGGAAAAATCAAGAGGCAGAAGTCTGTCCTGGCTAGAACAGTTGTGTCCTCTCTGCTGCAACACAGTTTGGCTAGAAAACTGAGGATGAAAGATAACTGGGGTAGGATATGTGTGTGTGTGTGTGTGTGTGTGTGTGTGTGTGTGTGTGTCTATGTGGCACTCCATTAAACCTGAGGGGAAAAGCCCAGCACCCAGCTGGAGCCAGTTACTCCCTCCACTCCAAGTCACTTGGGGCAGAAACTGAGGCCAGTAAAATATGAATTGGCCAGTATGGGAGAAGACTCAGACAACTTTTAGGTCTAGAGCATGGGTAGGGAACCTGAGACCTTGAGGTCACCTGTGGCCTTCTAGGTCCTCGGGTGCCAAGTTTTTACCGAACAAATCCTTTTATTAAGGGGATTTGTTCTGTGAAGTTAGGATTCACTCAAAAGGCCTCACTTGAGGAGCTAGAGGGCCACATGTGGCCTTGAGGTCACAGGTTCCCCAGTCCTTTTCTAAAGTCTAGACCCAAGGGATACCAAAATCAAAGGAGTCAGACAGCAAACAAGAGAGAAAGCAATATAAAGGAGGAGGGGGGAAAATGAAACTATCAAAAATCTCAGGAGGAAGAAAACTCAGTTAAAGACTTTGAGTCTAAGTACATAAAATTATAGGAAAGATATTAATAACAGAAATGAATATGACCTCTAAAGCAGCCCAAAAAAGTCTAGACATCTATGAATAAATATTGCAAGACAAAGGAAATTAATCAACATTTGAGGTAGCAGAGGATTCCCAAGAGTACAAAATCACAACAGGATATTCCTGAATTGCTTCGAAGAGAAATAACTATTGTGAAAGCAGAGATTATGTCCTGCACAGCAGAAATACAGAAAAACTTGATACCATGGTGGTAAGTCTCACCAAATAAGTTAAAGAGCAACTGAGAGGGAATGCAAATACACAGAAGTGAAGGACAATCTAGAAGAAAAGAGGCAAAAACCAATAACTAAAAGAAAACATACCCTCGGTACAAGCAAGACATATTGATCTGGAAAATAGGATGTGTAGAAACAATTTAAGAATTATAGGTCTCTCAGAAAAACACAAGTCAAAAAACTTTTATTATATTGCCAGAAGTGATACAAGAAAACTTCCCAGAACTTTTGAATTCACAAAATAAAGTGTCAATCAAAAAAATTCACAGATTGCCTCCAAGAAAAAACCACCACAAAATAAAACTTATGCTTCAAATGCCAAGACACATAGTGGTTAAATTGAACAATTCCAATGACTAAAAACAAATTTTGCAATCAGCTAGGATAAAGACTTACAAATGTGACAGAAAGGAAATTTCAATAACCTAAAGCTATTTTACACTCACCAGAAACTGCAGTAGGCAAGGGGATAACGTGTTCCAGAAAGTAAAGGAGCTCAAGATGCACCCTAAGGAGACATACCCCATAATCTAGAGACTGATCATCAATGAAATAAGAGGCATTCAAAACATTCCTAAAGAAGAAAACCAGACCTGATTTTTCAAACACATCAAACAACAGATATGCAAGAAAGACAAACAAATATAACAACGATAAAATCACAACAGAGATTTACAAGATTAAGAGATTTCTTTCTAAATGCACACAGGAGACAAGGATAAAAGAGGTCAAATAACTTATGGTGAAGAAACAGATCTAAAACATCATGCACTCAATCTTGTGATGCCAGACCTACAAATGAATCAATGTGTTTTGTGGGAAAAAATTAGAGATTGGGAGGACACCTGAAAAGGGGGATGGGAGGAAGAAGATAAGAGAGGGAATATATGATGTACCCTAATCAAGTCAAAAGCTAATAATGAAGGGAAAATAAATTTTGTAATCTTCCTACAGGAAGATGGGTAAGGAGACATAGGGAAGGATTGCGAGAAAGGGAGAATGGGGGGAGGCACACCACCAATGAATGTTCCCATATGAGAAGAGATAGTCTATAAAGGAAGATGTAGATCTTATAATGACTATAATCTGTAGGGATGTGGTGCATAGAGAGATCACTCACTTTACCTCAGGAGGATGGGAAATAGAATTCCTGGGGTAACTGACATTCAGAAGGGTGGGAGAATATTTCAAGACAAATGGGGGAAAATGACCATGAGGAGGGCAAAGTTTAATAATAAACCACATAATTAGGGATACAGGAAAGTTCTTGCCATGGAGCAATATCCTTTCTGTCACCTGCAGGAACTGGTATTTCTAAGAGTGAGCCACAACAACAACAAAAAAAGTGACCTAGAGCCAAGATTTATAAGGCAATAATGATACCTTAGAAGCTTTAATTCCATAAGGAATATAGAGACTAAAGAAAGTCTAAGGGCTATAAATCAAAGAATAAAAATCTAGAATAGACCAAAAGTGAAGATAAGTAATGAAGAAAATAAGAGAAAGAAATCTTTTTTAGAAAGCCTCAGAAAATAAATTTTAAAAACTAATAAAAGTTGAAGTAGAGCAGAGGAAAGGGGAGTTTATTTTGCTACTTAATTGAGAGAAAAAGATGGGAAGAACTAAATAACCAGATAAAAGGAAGCCTTCATTTTTGTAGCTAGGTGGGACTTCCCATAATTCTAGTTTCTGAACAGGACCACACAGACCAGAATTAGAACCAAATAACTGAACTAAAAAAAATGTCCTAAACTAAAAAAGTGAGAAGATGTCATTTCATGATTTATCATGCTGAATATGCTCATTCAACCCAGCTGTTGTATCATCAGCATAGACTGCTCACTTTATTTGTGGCAGAGGTAAGGAAATAACATTGGCTGGTGTGTTCATCCAATGACAAAAGCACGTCTGCTGTTCATGATGAAGAATCCAGACAAACACAGGAAAGCTTATGGAGACTGATAGAAAGTGAAGTAAACAGAATTAGGAAAAAATATATGTGACAATATAAATGGAAAGAATAAAATGAAATTGAATGCTGCATAATTATAATGAAATAGTTAGACCCTAGAGAAGAAAGAGACGAGGAAATGTATTTCCCTCCCTGCATTGAAAATGTATGAAACTATGGGCGTAGAACGCTGTATCTGCTGTCAGATCTGGTCAGTCTAGCAGTTGATTTTGATGAACTGCTTCCTCTCACAAAATATTTGTTATTAAAAGATGGCTTACTGAGAAAAGGAGGTAAGAAGTAACATATTGGGAAACTAGTTTGAAATAAGAACAAACAGCAGTTTAAACAAATCTAGGTATTATGCTATATCTACCATTTATCTATTGGCTGCCAGCTCCAGTCATCCTGATCTATATCTGGCCACTAGACCCAGATGGCTCTGGAGGAGAAAGTGAGGCTGGTGACTTTGCAGACACCTCCCTCACTTAAATCCAATTCTCTTACATGTCATGGCATCACTTTTCTGATGTTATGGCCATCTTTGAGAATGAAGGACGAGTAAGAACAGTATCAGCTCACCATCCCCTGTGACTTTCCAGGTCTAAATTCCCTTTCCTGGGCACCTCTATTTGCACTATCTCTCCCTATTAGAATGTGAACTCCTGGGGAACAGAGACTATCTCATTTTTGTATTTGTACTCTGTATTTGTATTTCTAGTACTGATTGCCGTGTCTGGCACATGATGAGCACATAAGTGCTTATCATTCACTTCCAGATCTTTCATTCTAATAACCTTGTAGAATAATGAAATGAGGTTACTTGGGCATGACCTGCAAAAACATAGCATGGAAAATTTCAGGCAAAACTGTGATGCCTTTCTAGATGTTGAATAACCATCCCTTTAATAACATTCCAGAATCTTGCCAACATTCAAAGTCAAGTCTACTGGCCTTAAGTTTTCCAGTATTTCTTTTTGAAAATCTGCATATTTTCTTTCCTTTACTCTTATGTCACTTTTTCCATCACTGTCAGTGGCTCATCAATCACCTCCTCCTTACCTGCTACATTGCCACCCTGGGAAATCTATGCCCAGGAACCCTACTTTCCCTCATTACTGAATCCCTTCCCATTTTGGGGAGGAACCCTGCCATGTCTCACCTTACTCTTGCCTGGACTCCACTTCCTTCCCCACATTATCCTTCCCCAATTATTCTTTTTTCCTTCCCCTCCCCCCTCCCATTCCAGCATCTTTATGTTGATGCCTTTTCCCATTAGAAGGTAAGTTCCCTTAGGGACTGACTGATGCACTTAGCTCAGTACCTGACACATAGTAGACACAATAATTGCTTTGTTTGTCTATCTAGCTATTTTTCATTATCCTGGGAAGGATGTTGTTTTACCTGCATGTAGTGATTTGGATATAGTGATATGAACTCATCTAAGGCAACTTCTAAGTGTTCTTTCACTAGTTTCTTCCTTTTCTTGGAAGGATCACTCTGAAGGAATTCACAATTTTTTCCACTTTCTGGTTACAAATAATTCTCACCACCTTTACAGTAGCTCTGTGATATAGACAGTATATTACAATTCTACCTTAAAGATGAAGCTGACTTGTCCAAGAACACAAAACTCAGATTTGAATTCAGGGTGAATTTACGGGTATTTGTGAATCCAAGGGTACTGCAAGCTATTAGGGATATTGACATTCTCACTATCCTACTTTATTCTCCTGTAATCATCATCCCAGGCCTACTAAAGTATGTAGTCTCCTAAAAAATTATCTAACTTCTTAATTCCCCAAACCCAAAGACACTATATCTACTTCCCCCTATTCTACTCAAGGTTCTCTTATGACCACAATGGCAGATGCACGTTTCAGCCAGGGTCCAACTGAGGCCACTGGCTACTATATAGCGTGGCCATGTGGAATAAAATTGGGAGTCAAGAGGAGGCTCTTGTCATTTGCTTACTGGGTGGGTATCCTTGGGAAAACCTTTCTCTGCACCCTCATTTCTAAAATGAGAACGGTGCTAGCTAGTACTTGTCATACTTACCTAATAGCATCAGTCATCAGGAAGATTGAGTGAGGTAACACCACCAGGTCTGAGGAGACCCCCAAATTTTCTCATAAACTGATTCATATCAGGCTTGAGTAAAGTCTAGAATTGATTTTATCATAAATGGTATACATTTTTCCTTTTAAAAATCATTTTAGTTTGTTGTGTCTGATCTTCACGACCCCATTTGTATTTTTGTTTTTTGCAAAGATGCCACAATGGTTTGCTATTTTCTACTCCAGCTCATTTTACACATCAGGAAACTGAGGCAAACGGTGAAATGACTTACCCAGGATGACATAGCTAGTAAGTATCTGAGGCCAGATTTGAACTCAGCAAGATGAGTCTTCCTGACCCCAGCCCCAGCATTCTTATCTGCTGCGCTACCTAGCTGCCCCATCGTTTTAGGACAAGTTGTGTATTTGGAGGTGCTTTATATTCAGGCTAATACAGTATACATTCTGAAGAAAACAGAGTGCTTTAGAGACAAAAGTTATTTTACATATTTGCTCACATACACATGCGTACTACTTATTCGAAGAAACTTGCTGGCTTCCAGCCCTGGCTCAGTGAATCATGCAGAATATTAGGGAAAACTTTCCTGGGGCAATGCATCCCTGAGAAAACAGAACCATCCCCTCTGCTGCAGCTCAGCAATGACACTAAACTTTCCAAGAGGAACAATGACTAGGGCAAGAGTTCTTAGTCATTTGTGTGTCATGGACTAGTCCTTCAACAGTTCAGTGAAACTCATGGACCCCTTCTCATAATGTTTTTAGACATAAAACAATAAGCACAGGATTGCAAAGGAAATCGATTATATTAAAAGTTAACGAGATTTTTTAAAAACAGCTCATGGACTACGAGGTCAATCACTTGACTATACCACTGCTGGTGGACTCCGAGGAAGAAGAGGGGCTGAATTTCTAGAAATGGCCAAAGATCTTTTCCCCTTGAAGCTTTAACGAGACTGTTTAAGAATCAGATGGCGTCTCCATCATCCATCTCTTCAGGGCGTACTGGAAAGAGAACTGGATTTGAGTTCAAATTCTCAATCTGCAGTTTACTCTAAGACACCTAGGGGAAGTTACTTTGCCTCTACAGGGCCTGAGCTTTATTGGCAACTGAAGGAGCAGGAAGAACTAGATAGAATCTTGAAGATCTTCCTGCCTTTCCCTGCTTAGCTGAATACAATATCATTGCCACAGTGATTTTAGGCAACCAGTAATGGCTTTATATATTTTTATTTATTTATATTACATAATAAATTCATATGGTCCAGTAAGAAACAGTGCAGTACTATGGAGAGGGCAGTGGATTTAGGAATTTCAAGATTTGGGTTCATGTCCCATAACTGTCACTAATTAGCTATGCAACTTGAATACGGGGGCCTCTGATTTCTGTTTCCTCATCTGTAAAATGAAGGGGGTTGGTTTTGATCACCAGGATTATGGTGTAGAGAGGTAGCAATAATGTCCTGGAAAGAGCTGGGCTTAGACTTGGAGGGTCTGGGTTCAAACACTTCCTTGAGCCATGGTTTCCAAATCTGTAAATGGCTGGACTGGGCTAGATGATCTCTGAGCCCCTGCCATCTCTATATCCTACAAGGTGACTATGTCTCCCCACTGCCACCCCACCCCCCACTAGTGCAAATTCCCAAGAGTGATGAGGCAGCAAAAGGTAAAACCATAGGATTTATAAGATGACGGTCAGATAGATTTGATTAAGGTTTATTCCGTGGTTTTTCTAATAAGACAAAACACTATAATCCATTCAACACCAAGTTGGACGCTACAGTGATTATGGGAGAAAGGGAGTGCTGAGGGGCCATGGCAAGCTATCTTTAGCTTGAACACTGCATGTCCAGATGCTTCAGATCCAGAGAACTGCCCACCCCTCAGCACAGAAAACAAAATCAGATGAACATCTTTATTTTATCATTAAATATAAGACCACACTGGGGTCTCAGCACTGGCCAGCATCCAAGCTATCAAAACTTATTTAGTAAAGAAATTAACCCCACTTGTGCCAATGGTGTCACCATTGCCCTTAATTTCTTTTAAAATCAAATACTTTATGATGCTTGCCCACCCCCGGGGGGACAAGAGAGTGAGAGGAATACAAACCGATAAGCCTCCCATTCACTGATGAGGAATGCACAAAACAGTAAATGCTTGTCCAGCCCAAGGGGCTCCCCCTTAACTTCAAGGTTTCTCTAATCACCGTACCTCCCCAGGAGGCTACCAGGGCGGGCGGAGCCATCACTAAGACTAGAAGGATATGGTGGTTGATTGCCCTAGGATCCTGGAAAGGTCCTACAGGTTAAAAAAAAGTCTAAAAGGAATTTGGAGAAGATTCATGTGAGGCAGGGAAGGAGGTTTGTGTTTTTCTCCCCCTCCCTAACCCAGGTTTAGAAGTTCATAAGAATGGCTGCTTGTAACACTGGGTACTGGGTATTCTAGGAGGCTGGAACTACACTGTACCTCAGAAAATACAGGGCTTGTTAGGGGGTAGGAGATAACTGAATGTGATGGTAAGGGCAGATCTCATGCTGCAAGCACATTTCACAGAACTGAAACAGCTGAGCTACTGTCATCTCCTCCCCTCAGTGAATCCAGAGGAAGAAAAAACCCTCTCCATTAGGGCTGAAAGCTACAAGGCACATGGCTCTGTCCCCGTAGGACCAGGGCCACTTACAGGGACTGCACTGGAGGAACCAGAAGTTGGGACCCATATTCATAACTTCCTGTACAAAGAGAAATCATGGTGGCTCTGGTTGAAGTTGATGGCTGAGGAGGCTCAGATAAGGGGTAATCTAGACAGGGAAAATCCTAGGCTTGATCTCAGGAGGACTGAGAGCTCTCATCCTTCCCACCCCTAGGTCCAGTTCAGCTGAGGCAGACAATGTATTTCATTATGAAATAGGAATTGTGATCTCTCTTCAGTGTTGAGTAAAGTCCCAGGCAGAAGGGAATAAGAGAGTATATCTTCAAGGTGGGAATCAGAGAATGAGACTTTGCTATCAAGTCACCCTACACCAAGGTCATCAGGAGTCCACTTTGCTGGAGAAGTGGGGCCATCTGATATGACAATTTTTTCTGGGGAACAATGCCAAGGGTTCTGTGCCTGGATATCTTGAAAGTCCTGAAAGGATGAGCAAGAGTGGCTTTTGACCTAGCCTCCTGGGCTGAGCCTCAGCTATGACCCGGCCTTGGTTATTTCATGTTCCTGGAGGGCCTTTGATCTTCCTTCAACCATTCGCTCTATTGTTCTGAAGTTACATTCTCCTCAAGGCCAAGCTAGTTTACCCAGAATGAAGGAGTGCAGGTCACATGGACAATTCATGACAGGCAGCAGGGGGGATGAGGGTGGAGGTAGGGTTGGGTGGGAGGGTGCAGCAGGTGGGGGAGGCCTTCCTCTCTTCAGCTATGAGGTCCTATGGTTCCCAGCAAAGACACTGGGTAGGAAAGGAGAAAGTTCACTCGCATTCTCCTGTTCCCAGGAGAGGAGGGCAAGGGGGTACCACAATAAGTCAGGTCACA
The DNA here is from genome assembly GCF_028372415.1 of Notamacropus eugenii. Lineage (NCBI taxonomy): Eukaryota > Metazoa > Chordata > Mammalia > Diprotodontia > Macropodidae > Notamacropus > Notamacropus eugenii. The sequence continues at coordinate 57,594,275 of NC_092872.1, read as the reverse complement.
TCCCCATCTAGTCCACAGAGGGCAGACTTGCTAGCGAGATCCAGAGCATTCATGGAAGCCAGGGTTAGCAGCATCAGCGCAGAAGGAAATGGCTTCAGGAGCAGAAAGGTACAAAACACCTGTTCAAAACCAGAGAAAAGATGATGATGAAGGCTTAAGCAGTACTGTCCTTCCACTTCCCAGTCCTAGTACTGAGCACAGTGATACAACATATAGTAGCAGAATATCAACTTACTATATGGGACTGAATAGCTATTTTGGCTTACCCAGGAATTAAAGTGCATCAGAAAGAATGTGGATTGGGAACTGGGGGGGTGGGGGGTGGGGGAGCGGGCCAGGGAACTGTGTCAAAGGAGTCACACTCTGCCCCTTGTGATCTAAGTGACCCTGAGTGGGTCATTTACAAAATAAGGCAGTCAGACTAGAGAGATGGTTTCTAGGCCCCTCCATGTTTTCTCATATATAAAACAGGGGTATTACAAGGTGTTACATCTCTTACAGGGTTACTGTGAAGAAAGTACTTGGTAAGTTTAAGCCTTGGCTTCTCTACTCACTAGGCCATGTAGGTAGAGACCCCATACCCTCAAAACTACCTGGTACCAGAGATACCACTGGAAGAAACAAGCAGAAGGTCATATCCCCAACAGAATGTAAGCCAACAAAAGCTGAAGCTGTCATCAAAAAACCTGTTTCTACTGTATACCTAACAAAGGACCATGACATATAGTAAGTGTATATTGACTTTTTCAGACAGAACTTTCCAATGATCAGGTTCACTTCTGTCTCAGTCCTGCTGCCAGCAAACTTAGCTTCCCTACTCTGTTCAGGTCTCCTCAATGATTATGCATCTGAGAAACAGTAATCACATTAACTAACTACCTAAAAAAGAAACCAAAGCAAACCCTGATTCAGGGTTTAAGAAAAACCTAAATCACTGAGAAAGTTACTGCATGTAGACTGTATCCAAATACAGAACCTCTCCCCAGATTCCAAAAATCAGAACTCTGAAGAAAAAACAATCAGCATATATGTGCTAGAAGAATGGTCAAAAATTTAGCCTATAATAAATACCTGCTAAGGTAAAAAGGTTTTTAATTTTTTTTCCAATTCAAATAAAGATGATAAGACCATAGAGCTCAAGCTCTAAGGGACCTCGGATGTTTTATTCATCTGTATCCTCACTGCTCTCCATCCATTTCATGGCAAAGAGGACACAGCACACTGGGGTTTTCTAAGAAGCGTCATCTGGGGAGAAAATACAGCTCATAGTCCTACCAGTTCTGTACACTGTGGCTTGAAAGGCAGCTTTCAGGAGTGTGGTGACTTCTCAGTGACCATGTCCTAGCATACCCCCCCACAGGCCAGTGTTTCTGCTGAGCCTTTCCCTGAGATCCTCTGACTAGATTTCTCTCTCATCTGCTTCTATTTCACTTTGTATTTCTCTTATGAACAGAATTCTATTCTAGCTTCTCTTATAATTATTTCCTTATGTCTTGTCTCCACCATCTCTTCAAGGCCCCAGCAGTGTCCTGAATAGGTCATCGTTATCATCACTATTGTCCTGCATTTAACCACATCAATAATACCAATAATAGCACACATTCCCACGGCACTTTACAAAATGCTTCCCTTACAACTGAGATGTATATGGTATATCATCACTACCCCAATTCTATAAAGCAGGAAGAGAGTTTATGGGGGTGTTAGTGAGTAGCAGGAGCTTGTGATCACCTAGGTGCTAGAGTGGATAGAGAGTCAGGCCTAGAATTCCTGAGTCCAACTCTGGCCTCACACATTTACTAACTGTGTGACCTGCAGCAAGTCACTTGTTCCCATTTGCCTCAGTCTCCTCATCTATAAAGTGAGAAAGAAATGGCAAGCTACTCCAGTATCTTTGGGGGAACAGAGTCAGATGCAACTGAAATGATTGAACAACCAAAGTAGGAGCTTAATGTTCAGTTCTCTTCCACCATCATAGTTGAATTTAACAAGGCCTCATTATTATTTAATAAATTATTTTTAATTTATTTTAATATATTATATATTATTTAAGCTTTTCAAAAAATTATTTAAATTTCATACTTAATATATTATTATGTATTATTTAATAATTTAATATATTATTATGTGTTATTTAAGTTTTTTCTTTATGGGGTCTTTCTGATCTGGACCTGGCCAAGAATTCATCCATGTACAGGAACTTCTGGCACAGAAACTTCCTACACCAATATGGAGAGAAACTTGTCTGTAATTTACTCTCTGAAGGTTAGGTAAGTGACTTACTCACGGCCACACAGCCAGCATATGTCACAGGCAGGCTGAGTCTTCCCCACTACAAAGGCCAGTCCTTATCCACTACACTTGACTGCCTCTTGCTTATTAGGTACTTTTAAAAAATGACTTGCAAGTTAGGTGTCCACTAAAGTCCACCTTAGATGTTGCACAGAAGTGACCTGAGACCTTTGAAAATTATGCCAACAGAGCTCAAGCTAAGGCAGTTCTGATTTTGAGGGCGGACCTGGCAACAGACGCTACCTGTTATTTGAGAATCAAAAGTTTAGAGAAGTTCATCACTAGGCTGGCCATCCGGTAAGGAAATGTATTTTCTCACAACATTTTCATGAAGTGTCACTGACTAAACCATTTGTATCAGTAGGGTAAATACCCAAAGATGAAGTCATTAATTCCTGAAGTCTTGTAATGACTTGATCCTCATTTGTTTTCTACTCCCCCCTCAAACCCTTGATTTCCAACATATCCATAAAGACAAAGGCAAGAACACAAAGTCAACTAACTCTCCATGTGCCTCTCCATCATCATCCCAGTCTGTTGACCCCAGGCTCTCCAGGGCTCGCTGAACAGCAGATTGAGTTGGCAGCCCAGGAGACGGCAGTTCCACCTTTAGAGCCCGTCCCACGGAGCTGGTTTAGAGTGGTGTAGAGGTGAGGCTCTCAGGTGAAGATAACCGACACCTCTTGGTGGCTTCTGGGAAGGGCCTTCTGACCAAATCACATGGCTCTGCTGTACTCAATGCCACTCTTGGCAGAAATGCTTGACCATGGCAGAAGGCTGCAAAGAAGATTCTGAGCCTGGCGATAAATCCGCTGAGGAATTGAACACGGGCTCAGGTTGGCTAATGCAGACCCGATGTGCTGAATGTAGTCAGTGGGACTCAGTTAAGTAATAACCTCTCCAAGTGATCTTCAAAACAAAACAAATCCTCCTATCTTCCCCCTCCCCTCAAATAACAATACACAACTTCAATAGCCAATGCAGAGGATTATGGACAGCACAAAATCCTCCCTTTAAACCTTTTAAATCCTCCCTTTTAAACTCTCCATTTAACTTGAGCTATATATCCAAGAGCTTCTGTAGTCACAAAGGAATAAGAGAACCAGTGCTTGGGCACAGAATCTTTTCACCAAATCAGAAAATATGTCTAGGGTATACACATGCCAACAGACAGACAGCTGGTAGGGCATGGACCGGGAGAGAGGGGGCAGAGCCTCAGGTGACACAATAGCCTGGAGAGATCCCAAGAATTACATACAGATCAAAGAACCCACAGACACAGGGTCACTGGGTTTTAGAGATGAAAGGGCTCATCTACTCCAATGCACAAGGCTTGCATACAGGAGGTACTAAATATATACTTGTTGACTGATTCTAACACACACACACACACACACACACACACACACACACTCCAGTCCAAAGAATACTAACAGTCATAAAGAAGTTCATTTCTAGAATAGGCTGCAGGGAATCAACTTTTTGGTTAGTTTTCTTGAACAGCAGAATGACTTGGTAAACTCTCATCATTTAAGTAGACTTCAAGTTCTCTGAGGGTAAGGGATATTTCACTTTTGTCTTTGTATCTCGGCTGCCTCACACAGTAAAACTGGCACAGAGTAGACACAATGTCTACTGACCAATTCTAAGACATATATGTATGCCACAGTTCAGAGGGTGTCATCCATTATGAGTATGTCTACTCCTAGCATAAACTGTAGAATCAATCTTTTGGTTAGTTTTTTTGGGATAGCAGAAAGGTTTGGTAAGTTCTTGTCCTTTAAGTTGAACGTAAGTTTCTCGAGGGAAGGGACTATACTAGCTTTTGTCTTTGCATCCCTCATGCCTAGGACAGTACCTCACACACAGATGACAGTTAATAAAAGTACTTGTTGACTGATGAGCGTGGGCAACTAACCCCTGGCTCATTCATGTGACCTCATCCAAAACAAACTAAATAGTGTTACTACTGGGAAACCTCTCTACCAGCTTCCTAAGAAGGGGACCTGGAGTGAGCGAGGAAAGAGTACTTTCAACTTATGTCCTGTCCATAAAGGAAGAGGAATCAGTTTAAATCTAAGTGTAGGTCTTGTTTAGATAGCAGAAAAATTATTCTTATTTAGGACTCAGAAGATTAAAATCTATCTCTGAATCTTAACTGGAATCTTGGAAATGCTAGGTGGCAGGAAGGAGCCTGTGGAGATTCTGGCTTTTGGTTCTTGTTTTTTAAAGAGATCACATTTCTACAGTGCTTTAGAAAGCAAGTTCACAGACATTCTCACTTAATTTTCCTAACAAGTTTGTAAGGTAGGCAGGGCAACTATTATCCCCATTTTTCTGGTTGAAGAAATTGAGGTTTAGAGTGTCCCAAGTTAGAAACGATAAGCACAGGATCTGAATCCAGGTTTTGTTTGTTTGTTTTTAAACTTCAAATACAGTGTGCTTTCACACTTTGCTGCCTCTTCAACATGTGTAGCTAGTCCCAAGATCACAGACCTGGAGGAGGAAGGGCCTTTCTTTTTAGACTATCTAGTCTAATTCCTTCATATTAAAAATCAGATAAATGAGGCCCAGGAAAGTTAAGTCACTTGCCCAAGGTCACAAAGACAGTGTCAGAGGCAAGATCTGAACTCAAGTCCTCTGACTCTGGAGTCACTGTACTTTGTAGGCTCTAAGTCATGATGTCCCAAGACTCCCAGTGCTAATTTACTGTAGCTACCTCACTGCTGGTTTGCTGAGGGTGATTTGAAAGAGACTGCTACCCTTCTACCTCAGCCTCTAGTTTTCAGTTTGCATGACGAGAGATAACAAGCAAAATCTTTGTGAACAAAAGCAAAGGATATAGAATTGTCCAAGGAGGATGCCCCCCATTGATGTAGAGTACATAGGTGAAGCCATCTTTGAGGACTCCTCTTATGGAGTAATAATAGGGTAGATAGTGGTGTTGCTTAAAATCTCTATTTTCATAGAAATTTATTGCTGTATTGTTAGTGGTGAGGACGTGCAAGTAGATGGCTTTGCAGTGGTCTTGAGCCGTAGTAGATATGTGATCCTTCAGGCTTTCAAGTAAAAGGGAACCTAGCAAAGACAAAGAGAAGTTGTTATATACAAATGGACCAAAAGAATAACCATAGAAAGCACCCTCAATCCTCTCCATTCTTCAAGCCCAGCTCAGTTATCAGTCAACTCTTCCCTGAAGCCCTTCCCAAGTAATCCCACTCATCTGATCTCATGGCACATTCTACTCCTCTCTTGTACTTCTTACAGTCTCATCTTATACTGCTATAATATTCTACAAAGCCCATAGGCACAGAGGAAAAACAATGGATTTAGACTCAAAGGGTTCAAATGGTGGCTTATTTACTTTTAACCGTGTAACTTGAGATGATCATGCTATTCATCTCAGGTTTAATTTCCTCGTCATACACTTATACTATTTACCTCAGAGGGTGGTTGTGAAAAGAGCATTTCGTGAATTTTAAATGCTATACAGTTATCCCTCCACATCAATACTTTCCCCAGTATGGTTTTGATATATCTTGGGGTGGCCAAAGAAATTAAACGGGAACTTTTGGGGAGTTTTGCAGAAGCCAGCATAACACAAAAAAGTTTAGAAACTCAGAAATGCATGAAGTATACGTATAGTATTGTACAATAGCAACGTATTTTATCTTTTAATACCATAATAATCCAGACTTCTTCTCTGCTACAAAGGGAGAGTCAAAGAATTTTATTCAGACTTTCCAGATTGCGGGGTGCTGTGACCCTAACCCCCTCGATGTGGAAGGTATCATTGTATACAGTAAAAGTGAGACAGTAGTAATGCACTCTATAAACAAATCAAATCTCACTCCTGCTAGATTCCTTGTAAATTCCCTCTGAAATCTATTACCATGCTCTTTATACAGTAAGTACTTCATCTTCCTCCTCCTCCTCATCTTCAAGTATTTGTTACACCATTACAATTGTGGCAGACCCTGTGCTGGGTTACAAAGAAAGGCAAAAACATGCTCTCTGGTCTCTGCCTTTAAGGGGCTCGCAATCTAACGGGAGATACAATATACAAACAACCATGTGTACAGAAATGATATACAATGGGAATGGAAGGCAATCAAATGGGACAAAAGCACTGTCAGTGAGAAAGATCAGGAAAAAGAAGACAAGCCTCTTGCAGAAGGTGGCATTTGGGCTGAGAGCTAAAGGAAGCCATGTAAACCAAGGGGCCAAAGTGAGGAAGAAGGGCATTCCCACCACGTTGCTGCCTGCCACACAGTGTAAGTTCTTTGAGGGCAGGGGCTGTTTCATTTCTGCCTCAGTACCCTCAATCCCCAGAGCAATGCCTGGAACACAATACTTCAGGAGTGTCTGCTGAAGGAAAATAGATTCGTTGGTTGGAACCCTCTGTGGATTTGGGTATAAAGTATTAACATCACAGTGTCCACCATGCACTAAAATTCCTGAAGTCTGAAGCTTGTTTCTATAACAAACAATCCAATTATTTCAGAAGCATGAACTTGGCTGAAATGAAAATTCTACTGAGTTTTAACTTGTCTAAAATTAGTCCAGACTTTCTAAATTTATTATGTTCTCTATAGCAACAAACTAACTTGGGTCAGTGTCAAGTGAGTCTAAATAAATAACAGTTATTGGCTCAGTCTACGGCTAGAGAAGATAGATTTAGAAAATATAATTATAGATAATAGTTTACTAGGGTAAGATGGAGCCTGTATTGGAGGGGGGAAAACTATCTGGCTGTAGGAAATACCGGGACTGGACCCCACTTGAAGAAAGAATACGAAATTGACATCTACTTGTGAAATTCAAGAACCTCATTAAAAATAAACCATAATTAATTCATAAAATATGCAATTCCTATTATATTAATGACCATTGTCACAAGAATCAGAGGCCTAAATCTTCTGCCTCTGGGCTCACTCACTACTGTCATAATTAATCAATCAATAAGCACCTATTAAGTACCAAAGATTATCCAGGTACTGTCTTACATGATGGAATACTTCTGTGACCACCTTCATGCACCCATATCTCTCTCTTTTCTGAATTCCTACTGCAGCAAGTTCTACACAATTCAGCACCTATTTGCTGACTGTTTTACATGCATTAGCACTGTCTCTCTTTGTTGCTGTTGAGTTATTTCAGTGTCTTTGTGACCCCATTTGGGATTTTCTTGGCAAAGATTCTGGAGTAATTTGCCATTTCCTTCTCCAGCTCATTTTACAGATAAGAAAACTGAGGAAATCAGAGTTAAATGATTTGCCCAGAGTCACCCAGCCTAATAAGTGTCTGAAGCCAGATTTGAACTCAGGAAGATGAGTCTTCCTAACTCCAGGACCTGACTATCTGCTATGCTAGCTAGCTATCCATTGTCTTTCTAGTTAAACAATAATTTTCAAGGCCAATTCTCTATCCACTATGCCATCTACCTCATGCTAAGAACAAAACATAGTGGTATATTTTTAAAAGGGTTGCTCATTCTCTATTTTGGTCTGTGAAAAAACAATTATCTCGATGGCTTCACTGCAGTTGTGGAAATTCATAGATGTGAGAAAATAATTAACTTCTTTCTGCTGCCAACTCTCTTTGAAAAACAGACAGAAGTAGAAAGAAAAGATGCTTTATGCATATAGGAGATGTTTGGAGGGGAAAGTGTGAAAATCTTAAGTTTTCAGATATTTTTTGTCCATTTACCATTTATATACTTAAAAATAATATTGAAGGTAGCATAGTCATAGCTTTAAGTTTCATGTCTAGAACTGAGATGGCCTGCTGAATGTGTTAACTGACCTACCATACTCGAGGCCAATATCATAAGACTTGTCTAGGGCATTGTAACGGGGGCTTAAGGAACCTATTAAAGACAAGTTACAATCCTCATCCTAAAAGTTTACAATTGAATAAACATATTAATATGTACCCCAAATACAGATAAACCTCTTGGTTATAAAAAGGGTGTGTGTGTGTGACAGTAGGACCTAGCATAGTTTCTCACACTGAATATATTTATTGATTTAGGGAGAGGGAAGAATGAGAGGGTAGTTTTACTGATGGAACAGATAATGAGTGGGCTTAATCTGAAAAGACTTCCTGGAAGCAACAGCCTCCAGCTATGAGTGAAAGGAGGAGGAGAGCAAAGTGAGGCTGAGAGGAAGGAAGAGAACCGTTTAATCCCCATCATGACCTCTAAGACACTTCAGCTTTTTTCCTCATTGAGCTCAGTGCCTGTCTCACAGTCTTTCCTCCCCAAATGCTGCTCTCATACTAGGGGGACTTGAATATGCACACTGATGCTCCCTCAAACACCCTGACCTCTCAGTTGCTCAATCTACTCATTTCCCATAGCTTACTTCTTCATTTCACATCAGCTAGAAAGATGATCATACCCTTGATCTTTGTCATAGCCCACAAACATACCACTTCTAACTTCATGAACCCTAAAATTCACCTTCTGATCACAATCTGTTATTGTTCCACCTCTCTCTCTCTCTCTTGCAACCTTAAACCCTGTTCTTCATCCTCACAAAGACCTTGAATGCTTTGTCCTCTTATCCCTGCATGAGCTCCACTATTCTCCACTCCCTGGCCTCAGATACTTCCTACCTATGTGACCCAAGGTAAGTCACTAAACTTGTTTGCCTCAACTTCCTCATCTGTAAAATGAGGCTAATAACAGCACCTACCTCCCAGGGTTTTTGTGAAAATCAAATGAGATAATAATTATAAAGTGCTTAGCACACTGTAGTGCTACATAAATGTTAGCTATCAGTCACCTCCAGGATCAAATACAAAAATCCTTTGTCTGATGTTGAAAGTCCTTCATAACTAACCACACCTTCCCAGTCTCTTTATACCTTAGTCACCCCTCTGTACTCATCTATTCAGTGACACTGGCCTACCTGCTGTTCCTCACACACAACAATTCAACTTGTGACTCCAAGCATTTTCACTGGCTGTGGCCCATGCCTGGAATTCTCTCCCTCCTTATCTGTGCCTCTTGGTTTTCCTGGATGCCTTCAAATCCCAGCTAAAATCCCATCTACTACAAGGAGTCTTTCCCAATCCTCCTACATGCCTTCCCTCTGTTGATTTGTCTCCAATTTATCCCAAATAGAACTAGTCTGTACATAGTTATTTGCAGATTGTTTCCATTAGACCTTGGGCTCCTTGACAGCAAATACTATCTTCTGCTTTTCTTTGTTATCTCCAGCGCATGACACCTGGCTGGTAGGAGGTACTTAACAAATGTTTATTGACTGAAGAGACCTGATAATCCCTGCCCAGAGAGATTTCTCTCAATCACATTTCTCATTTGTACTTACTTGGCACTTAATTTTTACTGTTCTGAATTGTTAGTTTTCTTTTCAATGTGTGACGTGGGACTCTCAAGTAACAAGATTAATTTTTCAAGCCACACTTGGAAAAAAAAGTCTCACATATGCCTCTTCTCAACTGAGGCCTAACAGGAGGATGGGAATGGGATTATATCATAGCTCTTGGTATCAAGCAAAGTACAATTCTCAAAGAAGGAGCTTAACACTGTGGACTGACAGCTTTGCCATACTCAGAGAATCAAAGAACTTTAGAACTGAAAAGTACTTTCAGTCATCTAAGCTACTTCTAGTCAAACTTGAACGAACAGGGAGATTGTAAATATTAGTGTTTCAACATATGATTATGAAAAATCTTAAGTATCACACAGGATTCAGTGGTTGTCTTGCTTCGGGAGGATTTATTTTAGAAAAACTGCCTATGTAAGGCCTGGAAGCCTAGCATTTTTATACCTTGATATAATTTTTTTAAACCAATGAGGTGAAATTTAATTACTTAGCAACAAAAAAACCACTGAACATTTAATATATAACAGAGTTCAATATAATGTTCCTCATCAATGTCTATTCCCCTCTAAAGCAGACATCTTATTCCTCTGATTTTAGAAATTAACTGCAAATTGAATTTGTCTTTTTTTAAATAAGAATTTGGATCCAAATGACCACGAACCAAGAACATGCATACTGAAAGTCACACATTTCTAAACTTTATCTGGTTGCTAAACAGATTTTCATTAGGTGATGACTGATATCAAAAAGATTTCCCTGATTTTTTTTTTAGTTTAAAGGTATTGTTACTCTGTGCAAATATAAACTTAATGCTTTTGAACTTCTTGCCTCCCAATTATTAATACTAAACTATTTCTTCTACTTCAAATAAACAAGTTATGTTAAATTTTAAAACTTATTTTCAAAACTCTGAAAGTGGTGATTCCTTGTCTTCTTCAAAGGAATGATCATTTCTATAGAATCTAATGAAATGGTCTATTCAGTTATAATGTTAAAACCATGATTTAACACTGTCCAGTAAAAGGTAAGCTATGTTCTTCCAGCAAACCGTTATCAAACAGAATTGGAAAGATTTTTTTAATTTACAAAAAAAATTTAAACTTGTTGGGGGTGTAAGCTCAGTTTTCACATGAACAGTCTTGGGCAGGTAAAAGTGAGGACTTCTAAACCTCAGAGTTCTCACGAGGCCCCCCAGGGAACAGCTGGGGATTGAGGCATGAAACATGAGCTATCTTGTGTCTTTCCACCTCTTCTCAGGGGGAAACTTGCTGGGGAGAGCATCCCACCCTTGAGATTGGTCCGTAGTCTGAGCACACCTGTTGTTAATTAGCTAGGGGCTGAGAGCATGCACGGTATTCACATGCAAACTATGCGGCTGGGAGAGCTTAAGTAGGGACAGAAAAGCCTGAAGGCCTTCTTCTTGCTGCGGGGTCCCCTCCCCTCTTCCGCTCGGTCCTCTTGCTGTATGATCCTTGCCCCTTGGGAGGAGGAGGGTTCCTTTCTCCTGGGGAAGAACTCGCCCTGCATATGGATATGTAACTAAGACCCTGAATAAAGCCAAACCCTTGTTTGACTCTGGAAAGTCTCTTCTCTCAATACGTTTATCTGGCTGATCACCGAAGACCTGGACAAAAAAAGGTAAGAAGACTCAGGTAGCCCATTGGCCTCTAGGTTGAACATAAACTAGTAATATTTAAGAGCACAATGTGATAAGTTTTTGTTTGATGATCAATTTTCAGAAAAGCTTCAGAGGTAATTAAAACAAAATCTCTCCTTTGGTCAGCATGCAGTTATTGGTATGTAAAATATGGGCACAAAAGCAAACTGTTATTAGCATGCTTCAAAATAAGTCAAAAAATTATTTTTAAGTCAGTTGTTATTCATGTCACACGAAATAAAATCTGGTGACCAGTCAGTGCAGAATGCTTCTACGTGTACAAAGAAGTTGTTTGTCTACCACAGAGGCCCCAAAACATAAAAAACCATAAAGCAAAATGTAATACAGGTCAAAGTCACTTGAAACTTGTTATGCAGCTAAAGCGTTTCATTTTTTGAATTGTGAAGCATTGCTAAACTTTTCCAGGTAGATGACTAATTCCTTTTATGGGTAAGCAAGGCTATGTGGCAGCTTTACTATCTGACAATTAACTGAGGTAACTTTTTAAATACATGAAGTTTATTCCCAGTACTGCCAGCATCATGCTGGGGCAGGGGTGGGAGGGGGAGAAATCACATTAAAATTTCAGTCTGGGATTTGAATATTAAACCAGAATGGTGCCTGCTAAAGTCAGATTTGGAAGGAGTTGGAAAAGGATAGAGTAAGGAAATCTACCAGAAGACCTCATAACAGCAGACTCCACATTCCAATCTGTTTCACTTTAGAGGCTTCCATTACTTTTCTTTTTCTTTGAAATAAAATCATTCATAAAATATTTAATGAGATTAAAACATGATGTTTTAAAAAATATTTTTCATTTTAAACTTAACTAATAGCATATTATATAGCATTCAAATAGCAGAAGGAATAACCATAATAATATTATGTCCCCACCAAGTACTATTGCCTTAAAACTCTCAAAAATCCTCTGTTGTTGGCTACAAATAAAGCATGTACAAAATACTGGCTTTATGGAAACAATAAATCCAAATAGGATATCCTGGCTATAAGGTGTAGCAATTTTATTACAGTATATTAATTTAGATGTTTCATCAAACTCCTAACTGTGCAGCACTTTGGTGAAATAGTACTGAAAGGCTACAGGTGTGTTAATGCATGCATTGCTGGTGGAGCTGTGAAATGACTCAACTATTTTGGAAAGCAATTTATAATTATGTTAAAAAAGTGACTAAAATGTTCATACGCTTTGAGTTGGAGATTCTACTAATAGACATGTATACCAAGATGCTCAAAGACAGACAGAAAGGTGCTGTGTATACCAAAGTGCATGGAGCAGCAACTTTTTGTGGTAATAACAAACTGGAAATCAAAGTTTCCATTCACTGGGGAAAGACTAAACGAGTTGTGGGAACATAAATGGTGTAAAATACTGTTCTAGCTTATGAAATAACGAATTTGAAAAATCCAAAGAAACCTGAGAAGACACATCATGATGCAGAGTGAAGTAAGAGGAACCAGGGAAAAAATACACAGTGACTGAACAGTGGAAAAAGAAAGAGCAATAAAATGAAAGTAAATGTTACACAATCACAATGTCCAAGGTTAGGTTCCAAAACCTGCACCATTTCACTGGAGGTGCAGAAGGTGCCGCCAGGTGTGGAATGTGGCCCACGCTGGCAGACCTGGTTAACATATTGCCTGGTTTTGTTAACGTGTTGTTTCTTTGTTATAAATAAAAGTTTACTTGGGGACAGGCAGAGGGGTAGAATAACTAGAATATATTCAGAAATGAATGGGATGGAAAAACAAAAGGCATTAATAAGACTTTTTAAAAGGGCATAAAACATTGGAGAAAAAACAAGAAAAATAAGGCATTGACTCTGGGGCCCAATGTTAATTCTCCCAATAGGCCTCTGGATGATCTTGACCGGTTCACTTCCAAAGGCAACAGGCTATGATGAAAAGAGCATTGATCTGATGTCAGAAGACACAGGTTCAAGTCCTATCTCTGACACTACCTGTGTGACTTTTGGCAGGTTACTCGGCCTTCCTGGGCCTCAGTTTCCTCATTTGTAAAATGAGAGTGTTGCACTACATGGCTTCTGAGGTCTCTTCCAATCTAGATCTAGGACCCTGTGATATCTTTGCCAATCTCTAAGGTCCCTTCTTGCTCTTAACATTCTATGTAACAATTAAACAAAACACCACATAAACTTCTATTCCTTCTCCTCTGGGAGATCCAGTGGGATGTAGTGGAAAGACAATTAAGACTTGAGAGGCTTGGATTCAAGCCTCTTATTAGCCTTGGCAAATAATGTCCCTTCTCTGAGCTTGATTTCCCTTGTTTGTAAAATAAGAATACTTATACTCTCTACCTTCTTACAGGATTATTGTCATGAAAGTGCTTTGTAAACCTTAAAGCTCAAGAGAAAGATGAGCATTGGCCAAATGTGGTTCCTCGTGCTGACACTCAATTTCTGAATTTGTCATTTCCACATTCATGTTCTGAACTCAATGCAACAAAAAGTTGACTGAGGTCTGAGCACATCCCCCACTCACCCAGAGGGGGCACTCTGACCAGCCTTACCTATTCCATGCTTTCTGAATTCTTTTACCACTCCTAGACTTAAGATGTACGCAACCTGTGTATCAACAGAGAAGTGTGAAGCTAGAATATCTCCGTCCTGTAGAGAATTGAAAAAGAAAAAGTTAGGTTAATCCTGGAGGCAGATATTCAAATAATGGGAACTGGATATGGAATAAGAAGAGACTTAGATTCGAAAGCTGGCTCTGATACTATCTGTGAAACCCTGGGCAAAACTTCAGTTTTCTCATCTGTAAAATGGTTATATTAATATTTTCACTACCCACCTTAAAGGACCTGTATAAAGTGCCTTGTAAATTGTAAAGAGCTCTACAATAACAAGCATGGCTACAGCAACACTAATTCACATTTCTTTGGTGTCTTACGGTATACAAAGCACCGTCCTTGCGCAAACAGAATCATCTCCATTGGCCTCATGGGGTCAAGTGACTTCTAGAGTCACTAGAAAGTACTAATAAGAACGAGTGGTGTCTCTCCTGACTCCAGGCCAAGTGCTCTTCCCACTCCATTACCCTGCCTTTCACTGTGCTATGACGTCAGGGAAAACAACTATGATCTCACACAAGATGTCTCTTGGGGTCAGAAAACAGATACTAGGCTGGGCCAACCAAGAAGACAATTCATTAGAGCAATCCTTGTGTTTGCTAGGAAAAGAGGAATTCTTCTCTTTCCTTTTTAAACAGAAAAAATGTGGACAGGAAAACACTAGCTGTTTGTTCTTGGTTGGAAATAATTCAGACAGACACTAGATTAGTTTATGAATCTATCTTGTGATTCACACCTATTCTGCATTCAAACTCATGAGCAGGCCATCTGGAGGGACCAGAATGCTACACTGATAATTATATTTTTTCAAAGTCTTACAATTTAAATTCCTGGTCTTGCACAGAAGCAATTTCATTTCAAAGTCTAAACCAACAACACACAAGTACTGCTTGGGTGCCTAAAGGGATTACGTAGGTTACAAGGTGTGGTGGAGAGATTTTGGATTTGTAGTAGGGAGACCCTTGGCTCTGGCCCTTACAAATTACTCAACCTCACTGAGTCTCAGTTTCCCATACGTATAATAGAAATAATGATGCTTGCAAAGCATGATTCCTTGCCGCTATAAGGAAACATTTCATATACCATAAAACACCATGTGAATTTAAGATATTAATAGTACATCTCTGAACCAACTCCTACCTATAGTAAAGAACAAATAATGGTTCAAGATGTGAATTATTTAAAAAGAAAACAATATAAACAAATAATCAACAAAGAAATACAATAATTACAAAAGTAAATAATGAAGGGCATGAAATGAATTAGGAACATTTTAGTCTGTTCAGGTCAGAATGAAAACTGAATTTTAAAATGAAAATTTAAAGAAAAAAAGGACAACAAAAAAAATCTTCCTGGAGGACCTAGGATCTGAGATTCAATATGTCAGAGGATGGAGACAGGCTAATATGGTGGGCAGGATGAGAAAGAGTAATGAAAGAGGGAAAATCACAAAAAAATGTCATGTCTTGAAAATAGCACTGAGTAGTGTTTGTAGTATAATATGACCATTAAGACCCTGGCATCAACACACACACACACACAGACACACACACACACAGACACACACACACAGACACACACACACACACACACACACTCAAAATCTACTGAGTCTAAAAACAGAAAAAAAAAAATTATCTCAAACTCTGCAAATTCTAATCTGATTCCTCAGACCACAGGAAGCCAAGTGCAACAACCAAAAAAGCAGACAATGATTCTGCTGAAATCTCTCATGACCCTGTCCATACAAAGGGAGAAAGGGGGAAAAAAAATCAACATTTTTCCTTCTTGATATTTCTGTCTTTAAAGTGTGTGTGTGTGTAAACTCAGTTCTGTAACCTTTCTGCCACAAAAGCTCTAACTTTGATAGCTACTAGCAAACTTACAAAGCCTTCAAATATGGGTTGGCAATACAGCAAAGTGCCAAGACTCTTTACCACTAGGGTGGCCAGCAGGTGATGAAATACTTCTAACCATACCAGCTTATGACAAATTGTTAATACTACTGAGAGAATGGAAGACATTCTCCTGTCCCAATTCCATACTCCCTCACTACTGGACAAAACAGAAAAATGGATTTTCTGAAGAGTCAAAAATACTCTTCTACTTACCTCTTTATGTACTTTTGTCCTACTTTTTATTTCAGCAACTATCATACCCACAATGGCTCCTCTGTAAGTTGCAGCAAGGGAAAAAAATTTCTTATTTGAAGTGATGTCACGATACCATGAGTCAGGGTACCTAGAGAGAGAACCCATCAAGGAGATTAGCAGTACTGGCAGGTCTGCACCTCCCCCCTGGACTACTGCAATAACTTGCTGGTGCATCTGCCTGCCACAAGGCTCTCCCCTCTCCAGTCCATCTTCCACTCAGCTGCCAAAGTTATCTTCCTAAAGCACAGGTCACCACCACCAGTCAATATTATAACTGATATCTCAAGAATCAATTATAAAATTGTCTATTAAACTTTCAGAGTCCTTCATAAACTGCCCCACTCCCCCCCAAACTTTTCCAGTATTTTTACACTTTATACTCCCCATCTTCTCTGCAATCCAGTGCAATCCTTGCTATGCCTCATACAAGACACCATCTCCCTACTTTGAGAATTTTCAAAGGCCTGGAATTTTCTCCCTCCTTATTCTGTGACTTCTGACTTCCCTAGCTTCCTTCAAGTACCAGCTAAAATTCCATCTTATACAAGAAGCCTTTCTGAAGCCCTCTTTAATGTTAGTGCCTTTCCTCTGAGATGATTTTCAATTCTTCTTGAATATTTCTTTTTTGTACATAGTTTGCATGCTGTGCCCCTCATTAGACTGTCAGCTCCTCAAGGGCTGGGGCTAATCTTTTGCCTTTGTCTCCTCAGTGCTTAGCACAGTGCCTGGCACACAGCAGACTCAGCAGTGTAATAAATGCTTCCTCACTAACTAGTGCATTTTAAGACAATATATAGTATGTTCACTGGGGAAATATGCTACTATTTCTCCCTCCTGTTTTTAAATAAGGATTATGCTGATTTATCAATCTTGCTGAATTAAACGATTAAACATTTTTCTGTGCCTTTCACTTATTCCATACCTAAACATCTCACATTTAATCAGTTGCCCAGTCAATAATGTTTCTAAATCTCTCTGAATACCAGTTCAATATCTGTTGCAGTCCTTCCTTTCTACTCTATGTTATTGAGGCCATACTCAAAACATTCAAATGGATTTGTGATCTCACTGAAATGGCTATTCCCTTCTGCCACACATCCACACCTGCCCATGCTGGGTCAGACTCTTGTACATGTTCTCTTCCAGAAGGAGTCTACCCAACGTGAGCTAACAAGGGCACTGGTAGAGCTCTGGGACTGTTCACTAACAGTTATTCCTCACTTTTTAAAAAAAATTCTTATTTATTTTTAGTTTTCAACATTCATTTCCCCAAGATTTTGAGTTCCAAATTTTCTCCCCATCTCTCCCCTCTGCCCGCCCCTAGATAGCATGCATTCTGATTACCCCTTTCCCCCAATTTGCCCTCCCTTCTATCACACCCCTCCCTTCTCTTATCCCCATTCCCTCTATTTTCTTGGAGGCCAAGATAGATGTCTATACCCCATTGCCTGTATATCTTATTTCCTAGTTGCATGTAAAAACAATTTTTAACATTCATTTTTAAAATTTTGAGTTCCAACTTCTCTCCCTTCCTCCCTCCCCACCCATCTCCACTGAGAAGGCAAGCAATTCAATTATACATGTGTAGTTATGCAAAAGACTTCCATAAAAGTCATGTCTAAAGTCAGACAAACTGTATTTCCCTCCATCCTATCCTGTCCCCCATTTATTCTATTCTCTTTTGACCCTCTCCCTCCTCAAAAGTATTTAATTCTAATTACTCCCTCCTCCCACTTGCCCTCCCTTCTATCATCCTCCCATCCCACTTATCCCCTTCCCCCTACTTCCCTGTAGTGTAAGACAGATTTTCATAGCAAATTGAGTATGCATGCTATTCCCTCCTTTAGCCAAATGTGATGAGAGTAAGGTTCACTTTTTCCTTCTCACCTCCCCTCTCTTCCCTTCCATTTAAAAAGCTTTTTCTTGCCTCTTCTATGTGAAAGATTATTTGCCCCATTCTATTTTTCCCTTTCTCCTCCCAATACATTCCTCTCTCACAACTTAATTTTATTTTTTTAGATATTATCCCTTCCTATTCAACTCACCCTGTCTATATGTATATAATCCCTCCAACTACCCTAGTCCTGAGAAAAGTCTCAAGAGTTATAAATATTATCTTTTCATGTAGGAATGTAAACAGTTCAACTTTAGTAAGTCCTTTATGATTTCTCTTTCCTGTTTACCTTTTCATGCTTCTCTTGATTCTTGTATTTGAAAGTCACATTTTCTATTCAGCTCTAGTCTTTTCACCAAGAATGCTTCAAAGTCCTCTACTTCAATGAATGACCATGTTTTCCTCTGAAGTATTATACTCAGTTTTGCTGGATAGGTGATTCTTGGTTTTAATCCTTGGTCCTTTGAATTCTGGAATATCATATTCCAAGCCCTGTGATCCCTTAATGTAGAAGCTGCTAGATCTTGTGTTCTCCTGATTGTATTTCCACAATACTCAAATTGTTTCTTTCTGGCTGCTTGCTATATTTTCTCCTTGACCTGGGA
Source organism: Notamacropus eugenii (assembly GCF_028372415.1). Classification (NCBI taxonomy): domain Eukaryota; kingdom Metazoa; phylum Chordata; class Mammalia; order Diprotodontia; family Macropodidae; genus Notamacropus; species Notamacropus eugenii. Next base: position 57,575,708 of record NC_092872.1, on the reverse strand, counting down.
GCTCTGGCATTTGGCTACAATATTCGTAGGAGTTTTCCTTTTGGAATCTCTTTCAGGAGGCAATTGATGGATTCTTTCAATATTTATTTTGCCCTCTGGTTCTAGACTATCAGGGCAGTTTTCCTTGATAATTTCTTGAAAGATGATGTCTAGGCTCTTTTTTGACCATGGCTTTCAGGTGGTCCTATAATTTTTAAAATGTCTCTTCTGGATCTATTTTCCAGGTCAGTTGTTTTTCCAAAGAGATATCTCACACTATTTACTATTTTTTCATTTCTTTGGTTTTGTTTTGAAATTTCTTCGTTTCTCATGACGTCATTAGCTTCCATCTGTTCCATTCTAATCTTTAAGGAATCATTTACTTCAGTAAGCTTCTGGATCTCCTTTTCCATCTGGCCAATTCTGCTTTTTAGGGCCGCCTTCTCTTCATTGGCTTTTTGGATTTCTTTTGTCACTTGGGTTAGTCTATTTTTTTAGTGTTATTTTCTTCAGCATTTTTTTTGGGTCTCCTTTAGCAAGCAGTTGACTCATTTTTCATAATTTTCTTGCATTACTCTCATTTCTCTTCCCAATTTTTGCTTTACTTCTCTTACTCAATTTTCAAAATCCTTAGTGAGCTCTTCCATGGCCTGAGACCAATTCATATTTTTCTTGGAGGCTTTGGATGGAGGAGCTTTGACTTTGTTGTTTTGTTTACATGTTTTGGTCTTCCTTGTCACCAAAGTAAGATTCAAAATTTGATTCTTTTTTTGGTTTTTGCTCATTTCCCCAGCCATTTACTTGACTTTTGAGCTCTTTGTCAAGGTAGATCTCTGCTTCCAGTGGTGGTGGGGGCTGAATTATCAACTGCTCAATTCCCCCACAATCTGTAGAGCTCCAGAAACAGTCCCTGTCTCAGCCCCTGCTGCTGCTGTGGCTACTGCAGGCTCTTCCACCCCCTTCCCTCTCTGCTGCCCTGGGGCTGGATCACTCCACTCTCCCACACTGGTCCCACAGGCTTTTTCCACTGACCTTCCAATTTGTCCTCGATGCTTTGGGTTTCTGAAGTCTGGAAACTGCCACAGATGCAAGAGATTCAGTCTCTCCAACACCTGCTCAGGTCCTGTCTATGCCAGCATGGGTCACACTGGCCTGCACCCTGCCCTCTGCATGGCTCAACAGACATTTCCCAGCAACCTTCCAGGCTGTCTTGGGCTGGAGATTTGGTTCACTCCATCATTCTGTGGGTTCTGCAATTCCAGAATTTGTGTAGAGCCATTTTTTACAAGTATTTGGCAGCACCGAGCTGGGCTTGAGGGCAGTGCTCTAGAAAGTGTGTGCTATTACTCTGCCATCTTGGCTCCGCCTCTATTCCTCACTTTTCATACATGCCCAGTTCATTTTTTTCATTATACATTTTTTTTTGGTGACTTCCTTATTCCAGTTTTTCTCTGAAGTTTTTTATGTTATATATCACAGACTGCTCACCCCCACTGCGTTTTTCCATGCATTCTCTGAGACTCATTTTTATTTCCTGGATACTACAATATAACATGATTTAGCAGTCCAAAACCAATGCTACATGAATGTAATGGAATATTACTGAACAGCAAGAAACTGTTCATGAAAGACTCAGAGAAGCAAAGGAAGACTTTTATGAACTGGTACAGAAGGAAGAAAATATCAGGAAAACAATATATACAACGACTACAACAATACAAACAAAAGAACAACAACCCCGCTGCTACAATGGCCAAGCTCTGCCCTGGAGAAGAAATGAAAAACACGCCACTCTTTGAAGAGGTGGGGACTACAGGTGCTGTATAGTGCACACACTGTCAAACTCAGTTGAGGTATGGGTTAGTTTTGCTGAAGTGCTTTTTCCCCCTTTTTCTCTTTTATTCTTGGTTATAAAGGATGACTATGAAGGAGAGCACAGATGAGATGGATTATATTAGTAAATATATTAACAAGGTGTTTTTTTAAAAGGTGGGCCTTTGTTTCTTGGAGCAGTTTGGTACCATTAAAAAAGCTAAGCAATTTCCTGAAAGCAATAATCTAACCCATTTCTTCCTCCTGTTTAAATCTGGGCCTAATTCACTGTCTGTTCGCACTATCTGTACAAGACATACCCACACATAACACACACAACACAAACAACATGTGCCCCCACCCACCCGCTCCCCCCAACTACCACCACCACCTCTACCACACTGATACACAAACTCTAAAGGCTGCCTACTGAGCTGCACATCATAATCTGGGCCACAGGCACTCTTTACTCCTTTGACTATACAGCCAGGCCAAATTCTTTTGAACAATTACAAATCGGGTGTGGGAGGTTCTGCGGTGTTTTAGCATTGTGCAACTAGCACAATGACTACAAACAGGTGCATCTGGAAGAACTCAACATCTATAGGCAATCTCTCTCTTCCATTTGGACTTTGAGCTATATCTCCTCCATGACTAATAGTGGTAAACACCTTTGCCCTCCCTTAGTCATGGCTTCCGTGATATTAATGAAAAAGGCAGGGCGGATGGTGGCTCCACTGAATAAGCTTCTCTCTTATCATAGCAGCTTTCCTGGAGCTTTGAGCAATTTTTCCATATGCACAGATGATATCCAGTTGAAGAGTCTTTTTAAGGTGGCATTTTACTCTATTAAATCAAATACATTTTGAATAATAAACAATCAGCATAGCAGAATCTTCTATTCTTTCAGCTAATTGTGTAACAGAATAGATGTGGTTCACAGGTGTTTTTTAATGCAATAATCCATGTCTTAGGCACTGCTTTTGTTGTTGTTAAGTCGTTTCAGTTGGGTCTGACACTGTGACCCCACCTGTGGTTTACTTGGCAAAGATACTAGAGTGGTTTGCCATTTCCTTCTCCAGCTCATTTTACAAATAAGGAAACTGAAGCAAACAGTTACTGAGGGTCACACAGTTACTAAGTATCCGAGGCCACATTTGAACTCAGGTCTTCCTTATTCCACAGGCACTCTATCCACTGTACCACTTAGCTGCTTCCTCTCCTTACTGTTTCAGCTTTCTTTTGTGTGTTCTCTTCTCCCTTTAGATTATAAGCTCCCTGAGGGCAAGGCCTATCTTTTTCCATATATTTATATCCCCAGGGTTTGGCACAGTGCCCAACACAAAGAGGTGCAGTTTTCTGACGACTGACTCTATCACCCAGCTTTTGAAGAGACTTCTCCAAGGATTTTAAAAAGCGCTTTAGAGATATATTATTTTTTAATATATTCAATCTTACTAAGAAGGAGGTTTTAAATGTTTCCACACTGCATATACTAAGTTTTGCTGTGGACATAATTCTGGGTTCACTGACTGTGTTCATTTTCATTTCTAGCCTCTCTGGTCCTCTCCAAATCATCCTTCACAAAGTTGCCAGACTAATCTGGCACAGCTCTGATTGTGTCATCTCAAGTCAAAACTCTTCAGCCTCCTTCCTGCCCACTGAATACAAGTCAAACTCCCTGGTGAGGTATTCAGTTGGTCTCCCTGCACATGGGCAGCACACTAGCTTTCCAAGTTTTAGCTCATACTACTTTGGTCCTCCAAACTGCACTATTCACCATCTTCCACCTATACATGTACCGGCTTTCCTGCCTCCACATTCCTAATACTCAGGACACTACCCCTTCCGTATCTTTGCCCACTGAAGGCCTACTTGTTCAAGTCCCAGTTCAAATGCTACCTTGTCCAATCTTACATACCACTTTACTCACATCTCTTATATAGTTCTCATTTATTAATCTACCTCACAGTCATATGTATATGTGCCCTATCTCCCCTAACTCCATAATGCCAAGGATTGTGTCTCATCTATATCAGGTACTAGTTAAGGTGCTGTCTATGCAGTGGGCACGTAATAAATGACTCTTCTTGAATTTAATGGGGAACATTCCATTATATCACCACCTGCCTTTGAGTAAGGCCCATATTGCGGTATCAGGTAATTAAGACTGTTCAAGAGTTTCTGTGCTTGTCACACCCTCCACACCCAAGTACATGACAGTCATTATCTCTAATGAGTTTGTCTCTATACCAAAGGTACAGGAGAACGGCAGATTAAAATAAAACTGTAAGCTTTGATATTTTTTGTCCTTCCTCAAAGAACGTGCCCTTGACAAGAGCTTAACAAATGTTGGATTTTGTTGGATAAATTTCCTGCTGAATAGTTGTCCCAAATTTGTTAAGTTATTCCCTGTTAACAGGCAGGGACCCAAATGCCAGATATCTGACTATATCCACTGGTCTCTGAATCTTCCCCAATAAGAGGTTAAGATTTAGTTGCAGGCAGCACTAAAAGGGGCAAAGTCTTGGACCTGGACTCAGAGGACCTGAGTTCAAGTCGCACTCACTTGTGTGACCTCGTTCCACTCATCTGTGTCCTGGAGTTGTAGCATCAGCACCACAGGGGGCTCAGGGAGTGGGAATGAGAAATAAGAAGCAACCTGTCCCTCATCCAGATGAATGATACTGCATCTTTAGAGGTCTTTGTAAAAGGACCACATAAAGACAGTCCAACATTGAAGAATTAGAGAAACAGCTTGGCAGCAAAATGTAGTCATTAGCTGGCACTGGTTACATGCCCCTTCTAGGTAGATGGGAGTGTGAGCTATCTTAGAAATGTGGGTAGAGTACCCCATCAAGAGTGAGTCACAGTCAAGGAAAGGTTTCAGAGAGTTACTGGAAAGAGATGATTCAAAAGATGTTTAAATGTCTTCAACCTGGCATTGCACAACTATGCTACAAACAAACTAGCCTATATGACACATTCCTCTGGGTGCAGCTCAAACTTTTCAGACCTTTGATGTACACCATTTGCCACACCTGGAATGCCTAGGCTTCCCCCACAGATATTCTCAACCTCCAAGACTCAGTTCACTGACCTCCTCTCTTCCACAAAGCCTTTCCTGACTCCCAAAGAATTGGCACCTCTTGGCTTTAGTCAGGGGTCCTAGAAGTATAATTGGGGGTGGGGTGGGTATTTCTCTTAGGAAATTTTTAAGGGATACAATATACAAAGGGGAAGATAAACATTTATTAAGCATGTGTCAAGCACTGTGCTAAAGTACTTTACAAATATGTCAAAAGAAGAGTGGACTGGGAGTTGGGAAAACTGTGTTTAAGTTTCAGTTCTGTCACTAACTAGTTATGTGATTAGGAGTTAATCACTTCTCCAGAACTCAGTTTCCCCTCCTGAAAAAACGAGGGGTTAGGCTAGATCAGGGGCTCTAAGCCTGTGAACTTTTTTGCTTTAAAAAAAATATTTTGACAACTACAATTCAATGTAATTGGTTTCCTTTGTAATTATATATACATATATATGTATATATATATATTTTTGAGCATTTTCAAACACTGTTCTGAGAAGAGGTGCATAGGTCTCAGTCCACCAGCTTGTCAAGTAGTCCAGGACCCAAAACAGGCCAAGAACTTCCGAACTAGGTGATCTCTAAGGTCCCTACGGGTCCTGACAATCTATGCTCTTTAATCAAGGCCTGTTCTGTTGGGATTGGAAGCTCAATTCCATGTGGACAGTCTCGGGCGGCTAAAGGTGGGAGCTTCTAAATCTTAGAGCTCTCACGAGACCCCCCCAGGAAACGGCAGGGAATCGAGGTGAACCGAGCTATCTCGAGTAATTCCGCCTCTTCCCGTGAGAAAAGTGATGGGAGAGAGATCTCCCCGCCCTCGAGATTGTCCCGGATCTGGGCACACCTAGTTACCTAACAGCACGGTATTCAGATGCAAACTATGCGGCTGAAGGTTAAGTAGGATTGACGAAGCCTGAAAGCTCTCTTAGCACGTGAGGAGCCAAGAGGACAGTAGGCTCCGCTTTTCTTCTTTCCTCTCTCCCCTCCCCCTCTCTCCCCGCTTGTACTTCTACTTCCAATCCCTTAAGATCCTAGCCTCCTTAGGAAATCTCCCCCTCTTCCTCCTAAGGAAGACCCCCCTGCACTTGTAACCGAGACCCTGAAATAAAGCTCAACCCTTGTTCGACTCTGGAACGTCCTTTCTCTCATATGAGCATCCGGTTTTGGCCAACCGAAGACCTCGGAGGTGAGGTAAAAAGACTCGGGTAGCCCACACAGGCCTCTAGGCCTGGCACTGTTCTAGTGTTGTGTGCCTCCCAAATTCCTTCTAATTTATAGACCCGAAGAATGGGATTATAAATTCAGATTTTACTTACTCAATTGGGAACCAGTCACCACAGAGCTGCTTCACTGTGTCTATGTCATCGTGGCAAAGAAGACGTAGGTTGACCTCACTAAGTGCACTGGAGGGCACCTCCTCTGTCATTCACGCCTGGAATTAAAGGACAATACATTAGGAAGGGAGTACTTAGTCCATAATACCGTTACTTAACTCTTCCCTACCTCTTGTTTTCTTTAAGACTTTTTAAACAGCTTCATACTTATTTACCCCTTTTGATTACCCTGAGAAATAGATGTATATCATCTCCATTTTATAGATGAGCAAACTGAGGCTTTGGACAGAAATTGGTTAAAGTCACAAAGCCAATTAGTAGTGAGACTGGAATCCAGATTTCCTGCCTCTTAAAGCCTAGTTCTGTGTTCTTTCTCACTATTATAGGGGCTGGGAACCATGGTCACAGTCATCTCATCTTTCCTAGTGATTTTACTTAGCCCAAATAAAAGCCTTGGCTAGCTTTAGCTCATATTTCTAGATGGCATATTGGTGTGAATAAAGACTACATCCCATCCCCCTAACACTGGTTTATCTAAAACCTCAGTGTGTCCTAAAATCTGTTATACATATATTATACATATACATACATACACATGCAGAGTGCCTGACACATAGTTAAGCACTTAATAAGTATTTATTGACTTGATTATATTTGTATACACACACACATAAAATATGGTAAAGTTCAGATTCAAAACCAGGTTTTTTTTTAACTGTAAGTACAATGAATGCTCTTTTAAGTATATACTTATAAACATATTTTTCTTTCACAAGGTTCTCATTTTGAGGGTGTGGCTTTTCTTCACTAGTATCAAGATGGTTCTCCTGGAACTTCCTCTGCTGTAGAATAAGTAAGGACAGATGAGTGTCCTCCAGATTCACCTCTAATCTTGTTGTATTTTACAAAAAGGTTAAGAGACAACAAGAAGAAGCAGCAACCGCGGAAGCTGAGAAGCCTATCAAGTTCTGAAGAGCACGGAAATCCTTTCCAGGCCCCCAACAACACAGTGACTGCTGGGAAGAGAAACAGACTCAGCTCTCCACAGCTCAGACAAACAACTTCAAAGTCAGCACAACAGCCCCAGGCAGGAAAGAGGGACGGCACTTGCAGGATTTCCAAGTGAATTAGAGCTGATTTTATATTTTAAGAGATTGATTTCAGTCCAGTAAGTCCCAAGATCTCAACCCTGACAACTAAGAGATGAGGGCCCTCAAACAAAATTTTCCATGGAAAACAAATACCACTCTCCCAAGTTAGACTACTTCCCCAAGTTAACATCATATGTTTTCAATCAGTGAAGTCCACATAATCTAGGTCAGTCATGAAGCAGCCACCCCTAGTGTGTTACATAAAGCAGGAAACTGTGTTGTTTTAACCAAAGATAGAATGTAGATCTTGCTTCCCTTTTAAGAGATAGGACAAGGCAAGAAAATAGTGGTCAGGAAGGCTACAGGTGGGAGACCTACAGAAAACATTCTCTCAGAAACCTTTATCTATTCCTCATTACTTATGGGATAAAGTAAAAATTCTTGACCCTTGCATTTAAGGCCCTCCTCAACCTGCTTCAGCTCTAGCTGTCCAGTCTTTTCTCAGACAACTTCTACTTCACAGAATGTCCATTTCAACCAATCTAGATAACTTTCCATCCCCCATTTTCATCTTGTGCTATATCTCAGAGAAGGAGTAGGGTGGGGTACTATTGCTGAGAAAGTCACAAATAATAAAAGAGAGCCAGGACTTTCAGCTCAGTCAAGTGTATTTCCGATTAAGCCACACCCCTCAATGCAAAGTTATTTCAGGCCATCAAAAACAAAAAAAATCTGTTTATCACATACCTAACCAAAATTTATGTTCCACTTTGCTATGGAAAGCATTTGGAAACTGAGTTTTTGATCCAATTTTCTTTTAATAAACGATTCTTAGGTCAACAAGTCCATAACAATTTCCAAAACACAGGATAAAAGAACTGGAGTGGAAAGAGACCTCAGAGACCATCCAGTCAATCAATCAACAAGCTTTGGTTAAGCAATGACTACACGATGGACATACTAGGTACTGGGAATACAAACACAAAAAACTCTAGCAGTCCCCACCCAGAAGAAGCTTCCATTCCAATAGAGAAAGCAACATGTATGCATGCAAGTGAATAGAAAATATATTCAAAGTAAATACAAGGTAATTTGTCTTACTCCTACAATTTACAAAAAAGGAAAGTGAGCCCACACACACACCCCAGAAAGTTAAGTGATTTGTAACTTGAGGTTAGGTCTTGTGACTCCAAGTTGTGAGAAATAGGTTTCCTCATCCCTAAAACCTGGCCCACCCTCATATGTCAATATTACGAGGATGCCTTTTCTCCCTCTATTGATTAATCTCGTCACCTCTGACCAGGTTGATACGATTCTTTTCCATCAGATCAAAACACTAGCCTAAACCCTTGTCTTTTCCCTTCAGGTTCCCATTATTGATGTGTTTATAACTCACAAACCCCTGAATAACTGATTTGGTAATTTATAAAGTTTCCTGAAGATGAAAAGAAACTGCCACTATTCAAATAAACTCCCTCTAGAAGCTACTCAAGTTATTATGTCTTGGCGTTATTACAGTCTAAAAGAGCACAAAAGCACTTAAGGCTAAGCTTTCAGAAAGCTATTTAGAGAAGTCAGCAGTTATTCTTCATCACCACTCTGCTGCCAGGGGTCCTCACCATAAATCTTCTGGCCTTGTTCTGGTCCTCAAAGCCCACAAGTGATCTACTAGGTCAGTTATAAAAGAAACAAAACTGGACCCAGGCTGGTCAGAGTCCCTTTTCCTGGCCATTATCCTTCTCTTAATGCAGCCTAAAATCACAGCCACTGTTGCTTCTCATTGGTCTTTCAGTCTATTAAAACCTTCCAATCTCCTTCACCACCTGGCTGCACACCCATATCTTGTACTTGTGAAGTTGACCTTTTGAACCCAAAGTATAAGACTTGAAAGTATGCTTATTAAATTTATCTCATTAGAGTCATTACCTGATGAAGCTGTTTTCAATCCTGACCATCATCTGCAGCCTTAACTATCCCTCCTAATTTGTCACATGCAAGTTCAGTTAGCATACCATCCATGCTTTTGTCCAAATCACTGATAACAGTATGACAGAACAGTACAGGTCAGATTCCTGGGACATACCACTCCATAGAATGGAAAGTGATAAGTTCATTGTCCACAGCACATCTGGAGTACCATGGTTAGTTGTGCACAACATAGTTAGAGGGATACTGATAAACTAGACAGAGTCCAGATGAGCACAATAAAGATGAAAAAGATTACAATTGTGTCATGAAAAATGCAACACACAAAAGTTGCAAATAAGGCAAACTTAGCCTTAATATAAGGAAAAGCTTTTTGAGAAGTAGAACTGTCCAAAAGCAAAATGGGCTGCCTTCAGAAGTAATGGAAAGATCTCCTCGAAGTTAACATTTGAAACAATGTCTAGATGACACCTGCTTCTGAGTATCACTTATAGTAATGTTACTATTACTCCCGATCTCTCATGCCCCATATCCAAACTGTTGCCAAGGGCTGTCAATTTCACCTTTGCAACAGCTCCTGAACACACCCCTTTCTTTCCTCTCCCACTGCCACCACTCCAGTGCAGGCCCCAGTGACCTCCCAGTCACACCTCTCCCTAACTCCAGTCCATCCTCCATTCTGCTGCCAAAGAAATTTTTCTTAAAGTGTAGGTCAGATCATGCCATTCCTTACTCAAACTCCAATGGCTCCCTATTATCTCCAAGATCAAATACAAAATCATCTGTTCGGTGTTGAAAGCCCTTCATAACCTAGAACCCAGCTCCATCTTTCGGATCTTCTTACACTTTAATGCCTGACATTGGACTCCTTGCTATTAGTTGAACAAGACACTCCATCCCTCAGTTCTGGGCATTTTCCCTGGCTGACCCCTACACCTGGAATACTCTCCCCCTCACCTCTCCTTTCTGGCTCCCTTCAAGTCCCAGCTAAAATCCTATCTTCTACAAGAAGCCTAATCTGATCCCCCTTAATTCTAATGTCTTCCCTCTGTTGATTATCTTGGACACAGCTTGTTTGTATGGTGTCTCCCCCATTAGATTGTGAAATCTTTTAGGGCAGGGACTTTGACATTTTTTTGTATGTCCAGCACTTAGCACAGTGCCTGCCACAGCATCCTTCATCATATCTCATGTACTTTATACTCCTCTTATGTATGTACAAGGCTCTCCACATATAGGTGTTTAATAAACATTCAAGTCAAAGAAACAACGTTTTTATTAATTACAATAGGAATGGTCACACTCTGCCAATTAATCAGCCAGTTCCTGGGAAACTTGACCCGTAAACAAGAATGACATTTGTAAGGAATAACAGGATGTCTTTGAGGGATGGATATACCTAAGGTTTAAAATAAATATCAGATTGGGGCTCTCTCCCTACTTAGAACTCTGTTGGACAATCTTATCAAGAATAACTTACTGTTAAGAATGTTTACTAACTGACTTGCCAAATGCAGTATTTCCATCTCATATAGCTTTTGAATAGAATATCCTCCATGCTTGAAATGCACACCTTTCTCACTTCCATATCTTAGAATCCCTCACTCAAGTGCCATCTCCTGTACTAGACCATTCTTGAGCCCTACTAGTTAGGGGCCTTCCTCCCCTCTCCTCAAGGTACTTGGTATATATTTTATATTTATCTGTGTACATTTTTTCCTTGGTAGAACATGGGCTTCTTAAGGGCAGAGACTATCTTTTGACTTTTATCTCCACAGCCTTGATGAGTGCCTGGCATATAGTAGATTACTTAATAAAATCTCGCTGAAACAATGAATTTATACAGGTTATTGTTATTTCCAAAATACTTTCCTCATAACAAACTCTATTAGACTGCAAATTTTTTCAGCCTCATTTTATGGAAAATGAAAAAAACAAACGTTGGGGGCCATTCTGTGACTTGCCCAAGATTATACAGCTGGTAAGTAACAGGTATAGGATTTCAACCCAGGTTTTTTGACTTCAAGTCCTGCACTCTATAATGTATCATGCTGCACTAGCATACTTAAAAAATGAAAACTGGAATTTGGTGGGGGAAGGGAAAGAAGGTAAGATTTAGTTTTGCTCTCCGCAAAGGGGAAAATATCTAAGGAAGGAAGCCTGGAGAAAAGGAAAAAGAGGCCAAAACCTGAGCTCATTTTTATCTTGGAAAGGCAATACAGGAAGGTCAAAGATCTGCTGAGCTGGAGGCCTTCTTGAATTCGTCATGTTCCAGTAGTTTCCAATTCTAACCACAGCACCAGTGCACTATTCTGCAGACATGGATCTCTCAGCAGGTTGTACACATTAATCCCAGGAACTTTTATCCTTTACTGGTGGTATATTTCTTTAGTCATCAACTTAGAGGAAACTGAAACTGGTGGGTCTGGGACCAGCAGGAGAGAGCTACACATTTCTTTTGGTCTTGATATATCTTGTGCATTATTTTGCAACAAGAGGTGGGCTGGCACCTCTCCAACCGAGTCTGGTCACTCTGTTCTGCTGGCATAGTTGCTCTTCCCCATAACAGAGTCCTACTGCCACCAAGGCTTTGCTCACACTACTTCCTATACCTAGAATTGCTCTTTTCCTCTGAGGACCATTTTCTCCACCTTCTAATAAACTACTCAACCTTTAATAAATTAGCAAATGCCAATTTCAATGTCATCTCTTTCAGAAAATCTTCTCTGACAGCCTCCTCACCATATACCCAAAATGAAAATAATTTCCCTCATTAGACCTCAGTGTATGTTATACTCCTCTTAAGTATGTACAATGCTCTCCACACAGTAGGTGCCTAATAAATGTTCAAGCTTTTATTAATTTCAACAGGAATGATCAAACTTGCCAATTGGTCAGCCGATTTCTGGGAGACTGATTTGTAAACAATAATGCCATCTATAAACAATAATGTGAATTCTTTACAGGGATGGAAATACCAAAGGTTTCATATAAATGGCACTGGACTGAGGCCATCTCTTTTGATGTAGGACTCTGCTGGACAATCTTGTTAAGAACAAGCGTGCTTTGACCAGGAGTAGTGAAGGGTCTCAAGGAATACTTCTATCTAGCTCAGATTCAGTCCTAACAGATCGTCTTTTCAAGCACTATTACCAGAGAAGATATCACAGAATTTGATAATTGCAAAGGATCACAGAGATCAATGGACCCTGACCTTTAACATCATTCCTGAAAAGCAGTCATCCAGTTTTCACTTAAATATTACCATGGATAGGGCACTGATCATCACCTAAGGTAGTGAATTCATTTTTGGACAATCCTAGTTGGACAGTCCTTCCTTTTGTTGAACTGAATTCTCCTCATGGACTGTTCTTATTATTCATCACTGTATTAATTATTATTTTGTCTTGCACTTTATAGGTGATGAATTTGTTGAATTGGACAGTAATCATGCAACTCCTCTAAGCCATTACTCTCTAGACCAAACATTCCTAATTCCTTCAGTCAATCCACATATGGCACGGTTTAAAGTTCTCTCACTGGATCTCTCCCTATCCCTAAAAAGTGGCACTCAAGAATTAAACACTGGGCGGAGTCAAAATGGTGGAAGAGAAGGCCAGATCTGTTCTAGCTCTACCCCCATAGCCCACAAAATACCTGCAAAAATGACTCTAAACAAATTCTAGAGCAGCAGAAGCCATAAAACGACAGGGTGAAAGAGATTTCCAGCCCAAGACAGCCTGGAAAGCCAATAGGAAAGGTCTATCGCACTGGGCTCAAAGTGGAGCACAGCCCAGTCTTGGCAATGCAGCAGGGACAGGACTGGAGCAGGCTTCAGGGCATGGAATCACGGGCAGCAGCTGTGGTTCCCAGATTTCTCAACACACAAATGCCAAAGACAGCTTCAAAGGTCAGTGAGAAAGCTCATTCACCTGGGTGAGAGGGAAGCAAGGTCCAGTCCCAGCCCCAACGCAGCGGCAGCCATTTTTGGAATCCTCCGCCTAAAGACCCTGGGGGAATTGAGCAGCTGATCTGTCTCAGTTCTGAATGGCTATCCTGGGGTGAGGAGGAGCGCTGGATTGGTGGAGCTGGTGGTGGCTTTGGAGAGGGAATCCTATTTGCAGATCCTGAGCAGAAAAGCTTGTGGCTGTTCCCAGACCAGAGTGCAGGTCAGGAGAGGGGCACAGCCCTCTCTCTTGATTGTGTCACCTTGGAGGAACTGAGAACTTACAGGTCCCTAAAGTATATTCAAAAGTTAAGTAACTGAGTGGGAAAATGCCCAAAAAAGGGAAAAAAAGTAAGGCTAAAGAAAGTTGCTTTCTTGGCAAAAACATACTTCTTCTATCCTTTAGGATAAGGAAGAACAAAGCATACCATCAGATGAAGACATCAAAGTCAAGGCTTCTACATCCAAAACCTCCAAAAAAATATGCAATGGTCTCAGGCCATGGAAGAGCTCAAAAAGGATTTAGAAAATCAAGTAAGACAGGTGGAGGAAAAATTGGGAAGAGAAATGAGTGATGCAAGAAAATTATGAAAATCGAGTCAACAGCTTGCTAAAGGAGACCCCAAAAAATGCTGAAGAAAATAACATCTTTAAAAATAGACTAATCCGAATGGCAAAAAAGCTCCAAAAAGCCAATGAGGAGAAGAATGCTTTAAAAAGCAGAATTAGCCAAAAGAACTGAACACAATTTTCTAAATGCAGTTTCACTGTGACAGAGGACAGCATGACTGTAAACTCCTTCCTTGTGGACACTAAGTTTTCATGAATACATGTATATAGCTTGTTTTGGATGTATTTGTTTGCAGGTCTCCCCCATTTTATCGTAAGCTCCTTGAAGGCAGGGGCTGTCTCTTGCCTTTTTCGGTATACCCCAGGGCTTAGTGCAGTGTCTGGCACATAGTAGCACTTAATGAATGTTTACTAATAGTTTAAAAGACAGTTAAGAGTGTTGGACTTAGAAGACCTGAGTTTCAATCTAGTCTCGGATACTTACTAGCTGCATGATCCTGGAAAAGTTATTAATCTCCCTCAACCTATTTACACATCTGTAAAATTAGTATTATAATAGCACCTACTTCATTGGGTTATTGTAAGGATCAAGTGAGACAACATAAAATGGTACTGTGCGAAACTTAAAATGCTATATAATGCTATTAGTATTACTGTCATTATTATTAAAAAGTACATCTTACCACCACAGATAGTACCTAGGCTCATCATAGATGTCTGTCTCTCAACCAGAATCTACAGATACAGTCTACAGATTTAGGATCTGGATAGAAGTTTGGCCAGATGACTCCTTAGCTTCCTTTGAAGCCTTTGATTTTATCTAAATCACTCAACAAACATTTTTAGAGTGCCTCTCTATGTCCCAAGCATTGTGTTAGGAGTTAGAGATACAAAGATGAAAATGAAAGTCTCTGTCCTCAAGAAACTTACATTCTATCATGGGAGAGAACACACACATAGAGAAGAAACACCTGGTGATTTTGGAGAGGTCACTACCAGAGGGCTATTAAGAAAGGCTTCAGTAGAAGGTGGTATTTAAAGTGAATTGAAGAAACAAGGAATTCTAAAAGAAAGACTTGAGGAAGAATGAAATCCAAGCACAGAAAGAGGCCACTGCAAAGTAATGGAGAAGGTCAGAGGAGCAGCACTGGAACAGTCAACAGTCCGAAGGTCAGTTTGACTGGAGCAAACTATGTGGCAAGAGAAGTAATGTATAATAAAGCTGGAAAGGTTGGCTGGGGTCATGTTAAAGCTTATATTTGATCCTAAAGGCAATAGAGAGCACTAGATATGAGATGGTTAGATATGCACTAAATGTTGGTGACAGGTGAGCATGTCCTGTTTTCTGGCCTTTATGAATAAAAATTTTACTGCATCCTTGGGGACAAGTTTTTTTGACCTAAGGAAACAGTAATTATTTCATATTCAATACGCAAGAAAAAGAGTAGGCTTAAAAAAAAGTTATTTGTGGATCATCTTTCTCATCCCTATTAAAAGACTCTACATTTCCAGAGACCAGTTCTTTATTTAGACAACAGTCTTTGAACATTTAAAAATAGGAAACTGCCACATTTTACCAAGGGCTAGTCAACAAGACAAAAAAGGCAGTAGATTTTAAGTGACCAGTCTGTTAACAATTCCAAACTTGGTAAAAAACGCTCATGAAATTCTAATGACTAGTTATTACACAATGAAAATTATCAGGGCAATGGGGAAAACAGATAGGATGGGATGTGTGGAAAGAGAGCCAGAGGGTCTTGTACACAGAGTACTGAATTAGGAACTAAGAGACCAGGGTTCTAATTCCAGCTCTGTTAATATAACTCAATGTATGGCTCTGGGCAGTTCAGCTCTTTGGGCTCATGTCCTTATCTTTATGATATCTACAAAGCAGAATCCATCTTTAGCCATTTATGATTCTATGAGCTCATTAGAGGAGAGTTCAGCAAGTAGAGTTCAAAATCCCACTGAGCAAAGGAGGGAGCAGGGATTAAAAAAAAAAACAACAACTCTAAGATAAGGGCTTAAGTCAGTTTCAAGGTTAAGAAGTCTGGAAAAGAATCTATCATAGGGGAAGAGAAATAAACAGACAATATGTTTACTGGAAAGGGAGAGAGGAATCACCTTGGGGTTAGGCTCAAGACTTTCATGAGAAACTATGATTGTTCAAAAGATATGAACAGGTACTTTTCAGATGAAGAAATCAAAACTATCTATAGAGATAAGAAAAATTGCTCTAAATCATTATTGATTAGAGAAATGCAAATTAAAACAACTCTGAGGTACCACTTCTCACCTATCACACTAAGTAATATGACAGAAAAGGAAAATGATGGATACTAGAGGGGATGTGGGAAAACTGAGATACTAATGCACTGTTGGTGGAGCTGTGAACTGATCCAACCATCCTGGAGAGCATTTGGACCTATACCCAAAGGCCTATAAAACTGGGCATACCCTTTGATCCAAAAATACTACTCCTAGGTTTATATCCCAAAGAGATAAAAAAGGAGGGAGGGAGGGAAGGACCTACTTGTACAAGAAATATTTATAGCAGCTCCTTTTGTGGTGGCAAAGAAATAGAAATTGAGGGGATATCCATTAATTGGGGAATGGCTGAACAAGTTGTGGTATATGATTATAATGAAATATTATTGTGCTATAAGAAATGATGAACAGGATGATTTCAGAAAAGCCTGGAAAGACTTACACAAACTGATACAAAGTCTAGTTAGCAGAATCAGGAGAACGTTGTACAAAGTAACAGCAATACTGTACACCAATCAGCTTTCAATGACTTAGGTAGTCTCAGCAATACAATGAACCAAGCCAATTCCCAAGACTCATGATGAAAAATGCTATCCACTTCTAGAGAAAGAACTGATAGAATCTGAATGCAGATCAAAGCATACTGTTTTTCACTTTTTTCATATTGTTTTTTCTTTTAGGTCTGTCTTCTTTCGCAACATGACTAATATGTAAATGTTTTACATGATTGTACATGTATAACCTATATCAAATTACTATGGAGAAGTAAGGAAGGGAGGGAGAAAATTTGGATCTCAAAATTATTCTTAATGAATATTAAAAATTGTCTTTATATGTAACTGAGAAAAATAAAATGTTATAAAAAAATTTTTAGAAGAATCTGATTGTTTTGAAGGACTAGAGAGATTCAGTCCTAAGGCTGCTGGGCAGAAGGTATCCACATACAGGGAGAGAGAAGAATGACTTGCTTTGAATCTTGTACATGCTTTTTAGAGGCCTGAGAAATGGGGAAGAGTGGTAGATTTTGAGCCAGAGGACTTGTATTCAAATTCCACCCCTCACTCACTCTGTGGGACTCTGTATAAATCACCTGTCTTTAGGCCCTTGGTCTCAGGTTCCTCACCTATGAAATCAAGGAGTTGGATTACCTGCTCTATAAAGTCCCTTTCAATACTAAATCTATTATCCTTTTGTGCCTGGGTGACTAGTTCTTAACCATTCTCATTTCTTCTCCTCTCCCAGTTCTGTTCCTGACTTTTTGGACTTCTCTGCCATATCCCAGCAGGCTTCTCATCCTGAAAGATCCCTCTGCTCTGCTCCTGGGACACCCTCTTCCAATTGTCAAGTTATTCCCAGAATTTCCACTGTGAGAAAGTTCTAGGCCAGCCCTGCTTACTTCTTTATCCCTCTTTGCAGATGCATTCTTGACTACCCGACTTTTCCATACCTTTCATGAATATTTTCGCCCCTTCCCTTTTCAGTTCCATCTTTTACAATGCTGTCTTCCCTCCTTAGAATATAAGCTCAAGAAGGGCAGGGACTCTCTTTTTGCTTGTATTTGTATTTTCAGTACTTAACACAGGGCCTGGCACATAGTAAGTGGTTAATAAATGAATATTTGTTGCCTTGACTTTTTTGACTTAAAAGTCACTGATAGAACTCCTGAATCAGTGGCAGATATGTTAAGCATGGCTGAAGACAGGCCCCAAACTCTTTTTTTTTTTTTAACCTCACTCTCTTTCTAGACCCCTACATATATCTTCAGATTTGGTCAAATTTCCTTAACACTCCCCCTTTTGCTTTCCAGCTTTTGCTCACACTTAAAATCCCCTCTGCCTTTTTTAACACCTCTTGAAATCCTAGCCATTCAGTTCAAACGTTTAAACAACATCTGCTTTATAAAGAATACCAAGTACTGGAGTTTAAATAAGAAATGAGTCCCTGCTTCATGAAATTTATTTATAGAAATAAGTACAATACAAAACACACGACAAGTACATTAGATCAAGGAAAGGATCATGGAAAAGATGGCATGAATAGAACTTTCAAGTGTAAGTAGGAATTCAATCAAGAGGAAGGAGGGAAGGGCTATCACACATAAGAAACAGCATAAGAGAATTCCCAGAGGCAGGAAAGCACAGAACATGTGCAAAGGACAAACAGTATAGTTTGAAGTGGGGAGTATGTGCAAGGGTCAAATTAGGCTTGCAAAGCAGAGAGGGCCTTAAATGCCCGGCAAAAGAATCTAAACTTCACTTGGGAGGCAAAAGAAAGTCACTAAAGCCTTTTGGGAATGCCAGCTGGATTCTTCTCCAAACTTCACCTCAAAAGCCACCTTCCTACCCCGGAGAAACCTCCCTGAAGCATGGTCTCAGTCTGGTCAACCATTTTATGGGGTCCCCATCCATGTTCATTTAACACCCAGCTCAACTCACACTCTGGATTCCATCACCTCCTCTCCAGAAGTCTTGCCCGTTCATCTTTCCCCTCCTTCTAATTCTCTTTCTTCCCCCTCCTAGAATATAAGCTTCTTGAGGATGTGTACCCTCAGCACAGTTCCTGACACACAGTAAACACTTAATAAATTCTTCATCTAGAAGTCTACCACTCACCTCCTGACAAAAAGTGAATGTCTCAAGGTACAGAATGAGACATATTTTTTGGATGTGAATGATGTGGGAATTTGTTTTGCTTGACTATACATATTTATTACAAAGGTTTGGTTTTTCTTTCTCCCCCCATCATGGACAGAGAAGTGAGGAAGAAAAAAATAGATTTTTGTTCACTGAAAAGCAAATTAAATTCCAAAAAAACAAATTTTTAAGAGTTTCTTATCTATCTAGTGAAATGACCAGATCATGGATAAAGTACATTAGTTTTGCACCAGTGTGAAAGATAGATTGGAACAGAATGTGAAAGCTATGGCAACAGTCTACACAGGTGATGATAAGGAGGCTCTACTAGGCCAGGGGAAGAGAGAAAAGGAAAGATTCCAAAAATATGCCTGAGAGAAGTCTGACAGGACTTGGAAAATGACTAGTTATGAAGTAAAAGAAAAGCAAGAATCAAAGATCGCTGAAAGGTTCTGAATATAGTTGGCTAGAACGGGAGTGCCCCTGACAGATATGAGAAAGAATGGGTTTCAAGGAAAGATGAGCCCAGTTTTGGTCATATTAAACTTAAGCGGCCCATAAGACAGTCAAGTAAGAGACAATCAGACATGGGGAAGATTGTGGAGAGATGAGGGCAGGGAGAGATATCTGGAAGTGATCTTTGCACAGGTGATAATTTAGGACATATCTCTTGAACCCTCTTTTCTCCTCTTCAGCCTCAAAAGAGGTTGAAGGAAGCAAATGTGCTGTTAAGCAGCAATCTTGGTAAAGTCCAAGTACAAAGTTGAAGACAACTGGACTGGAATTTAGCAAAAAACAGAGAAAAGGAAGAAGGGAAGCTTAGAAGAAAAGACAAAAGGAAAATAAAAGAGAGAAAAAAACACAAGCACCTCCACTCCCCCAAGTAATATTCTCCACAACGATAATTTCAGCATAAAATCCCACTATAAAGAATCTCCTCCTCGCCCCAATCCCTACATTTCCCACCTAGCTACACTCATTTTAGATCTCTTTGATTTCTTGCACACATTTTGGTTTTCTTTGAACTCTCCATGATGCCCCCATGCCCAGGATTTTCCCAACTCTGCTCCCACCCCTTTTTGTGTGTTTTCTTCCTCCATCAGATTATAAGCTCCTTGAGGTCAGAGACTATCTTTCTTTTTCATATCTGCAACCCCAGCACTTAGCATAGTACCTGGTAAATAGGAGGCACTTAATGTTTATTAACTATTGCAAATTTAATATAAAATGAAATGGCCATTTCCATATTCAGAGTAGAAGAGAAAAAATGTTACACATGAAAATGCTGATCTCCATTATGTACAGCTTACTTTTCTTTTTACTATAACTTATCCCTTCTTTGGACAGAGTACTAGTGTAGGAGTCAGGAGGACCTGAATATAAATCTCACCTCAGACACTTGACACTCACTAACTGTGTGACCTTGGGCAAGTCACTTAACCCCAACTGCTTCATTCTGGGTCATCTCCAGTCATCCTGATGAATATCTGGTCACTGAATTCAGATGGCTCTGGAAGAGAAGTGAGGCTGGTGACCTGCACAGCCCTCCCTCACTCAAAAAACAAAGTCAAGTGCAAGTCATGTCATCATTTCTCTGATGGCATGGTCTTCTTTGGCAACGAAGGATGAATGAACATCCCTTCTTTGACTGGAGACAGGAAGCACTACTTCATCAATGATCCTCTGGAGTCATGGTTGGTGGCATTCCAGAGTTCTTAAGTCTTTCAAAACTGTCTTTACAATGTGATTATAGTATAAACTATTCTGATCCTGCTCACTTTGCTGTATCAGTTCATAAAAGTCTTCCCAGTTTTCTCTGAAATTGATCCTTTCATCGTTTCTCAAAGCACAATATTGTAGCATGCCATTACATTCATTATACTATAATTTGTTCATCTATTCCCCAATTGATGAGGACCTCCTCAGTTCCCAGTTCCTTAGTACAACAAAAAGAGATACTGTAAATTTTTGAATATGGATGGGTCCTTTTCCTCTCTCTTTAATCTCTTTAGGGTATATGTGTCATAGAGGTATTGTTGGGTCAAAGGGAATATATACTGTTTAGTGACTTTTGGAGCATAATTCCAAAATGCTTTTCAGAAAGACTGGATCAATTCATAGCTCCAACAGCAGTACATTAACATGCCTGCTTTCCCACAAAGATGGTGAGTTTCTCATCTTGAAGAATGTTCCATCAGCAACTAAACAAGCAACTGTCAGGGATATCATAGAGATTCTTCTATGATAATAAAAATAAATTCCACTTGTAAAAACAAAGTACTATGTAAATAAGGTCAAAGGATCATAGATTTGGAGCTGGAAATGACTTCAAAGATTATCTAATCCAACCTCCTCATTTTACAGATGAGGAAAATCTGTTCTGTGCCATCTAATTGTTAGCCCAGAGAAATTAAGGGATATGCCAAGGTCATAAACGCAGTACCTGGCAGAGCTGTAATTCAAATTGAAGCTCTCTGCCATATAAGATAAAGGAATCCTTACCAGTGAATTCTAAACTTTTCTCTCATTCCCCAGGGAAGGTGATAATCCAAAAAAACCCAACCCCCAAACTAAAAAAGTAATATCTGTAAAATAATAATCATGGGATTAGAATTCACCATAGGAGGGGGTAACATTAAGGAAAGAAAGAAAATGACATTTTTTTTCTGTTACGGTTATTATCTGCACCAGAATAATAATTATCTAGCTATAAATATTATCCAAAGATAGCTTTTTCACAGGTTCTGTATATTAACAAGTACACTATCCTAGTGTCATTTTATACATCATCCAAAATTTTATTTAGTATAGTAGAAAACATGAGTAATTTAAGATGATGAACACCTACTAGCTTTCTCCCAAATAGCCTTACTCTTAAATTTCATTCCAGTACGCTTAAAGAGTATATTAATCTGCAATAAACACAATTTAAAATCTGAGTCCCACCAAAACAAATAATAGCACACACAAAATTAAAACAGAAGTCAAATAAATAAAATGGGAACAGGACATCATTATCCATGGAAGAGTTTTGCAACAGCTTCCAAATACTTCATACAAATGGTAGCAGTCAGGTACAGTAAAACTATCGTTATTAACAGTTCATATTTGGATAGCATGTTAACAATTCACAGGGCATATTCCCCCAAAAATCTTTTCCTTCAGTCCGGGATAGGACAATCTTAGTAATGGAAAAATAGTATTGGCTTAAGTGTCTTGCTTACAAGCACAAAGTTAGACATTGGACTTAGAAGATCGGCTTCAGGTGCTGATCTGACATCGGACAACTAAGCTGATGATTCCTCAGTACCTTTTTAGCAATAAAACTAGCTATCCAATGTCCCTACTAACCTAGTTGTGGGACCCCTGAAACCACTTATTTAGTCAGTGTAATACATAGCAGAGTGAATCATTAAAAATAAATGTTCCCTCCCCTTACAACTAATGGGTGTTTCTTTGGTGGGGGGAGATAAACCGAGATAGAGTCAATGGGAGAGGGGGAAACCTATGTTACTGTGGACTACTCCTATCAGATGGAAGAGGGCAGAAGAGTTGATGTCTGCCAAAGGATAATAGAGGCAGGCTGGTTTTCTCAATAAATAGCATCAGACATTAATGGTCAGATTTGAAGAATGTGAGTCCATAAGGCAGCATTCCAAAAAGAAAAGCCAAAGACAGAATTGGAAGAACTTGAGCCTCAGGTCAAATCTCAGCTCTGCCACTAATTCACTATATGATCTTGGGCTAACCACTTGGATGAGTTATTTCTCTGAGTCTCAGTTTCCTTGCCTGTAAAACGGGGATAACAATGCTTGCAGTGCCAGAGCTGTGGACTAAAAAAAAAGAGGTGGGGGACAGTAAAGTTTTATACCTAGAATTTTGTAAGTATAGGGAATTCCTCATGAAATAACACTCTCTACCAATGCAAATCCAAACAATTATAGTAATACAGGGTGAAGAACGCAAGAACTAAGAGATTAAGTCCAGGTTACACTGCCAATATGTGTCAGAGGCAAGATTTGAACTCAGGTCTT
Organism: Notamacropus eugenii; assembly: GCF_028372415.1. NCBI lineage: Eukaryota > Metazoa > Chordata > Mammalia > Diprotodontia > Macropodidae > Notamacropus > Notamacropus eugenii. The sequence continues at coordinate 57,553,030 of NC_092872.1, read as the reverse complement.
CAAGATCAAAGTGGGGAAAATCCTAAGGCCAGATATCTTTTTGTTTTTAATAGTTTTAATAGTATTGCTTCGTCAAAAAATACTTTCATGTTTGAAAGTCTGGCATAAACTAGGTCTAGACCAATATCTCATAGCATATACCAAGATAAGCTTGAAATGGGTACATGATTTAGACATAAAGGGTGACACCATAAGTAAATTAGTAGAGCATGAAAGAAATTACCTGTCAGATCTACAGCTAGGGGAAAACATTCATGACTAAACAAGAGACAGAGAGGTTCACAGGAGGTTAAATGGCCAATTTTGGTTACATAAAAGTTAAAAGGTTTTGCACAAATCAAACCAATGCAACTAAAATTAGAAAAGAAACAGGAATTGTGAAAAAATCTTTGCAGCAAGTTTCTCTGATAAAGGTCTCATTTCTATGAGTGATTCCCCAGTTGATAAATCTCAAAGGATATGAACAGGCAGTTTTCAGACAAAGAAATCAAAGATATCTATAGTCATATGAAAATATATTCTGAATCACTACTGCGGAGAAAAATGGAAAGTAAAAGGACTCCGTAGTACCACCTGACACGTATCAGACTGACTAATACTACAGTAAAGGATAATGACAGAAGCTGAATGGGATGTGGAAAAACTGGAACACTAATGCACTGCTAGTAGAGTTGTGAACTAGTTCGACATTTTGGACAGCAATTTGGAACTATGCCCAAAGAGCTTTAAAACCATGCATACTCTTTGACCCAGCAATACCATTAGTAGGTCTGTATCACAATGAGATTTAAAAGAAAAAAATATAGCAGCTCTTGTTGTGATGGCAAAGAATTGGAAATTGAAGGGACACCCATCACCTGGGAAATGCTGAACAAGTTGTGATATATGATTGTAATGGAATTCTACATTTACATCCTGATGAGCAGGATGGTTTCAGAAAAACCTGGGAAGACTTACATGAACTGATGCAAAGTGAACTGAGCAGAACCAGGAGAACATTGTACACAGTAATAGCAATAATGGAAAATGAGACGATCAAATATGAATGACTTAGCTGTTCTCAGCAAAAAATGATCCAAGACAATTCCAAAGGACTCATGATGAAAAATGCTATTCATCCCCAGAGAAAGAACCTATGGAATCTGAATGCCGATCGAAACATACCTTTTTTAAACTTTATTTTTCTTGATTTTTTTTTTCTGCATATGTGTTTTCTTTTGCAACATGACTAATATGGAAATGTTGTTCAGGACTGCACACATCTAATTTATATCAAATTGCTTGCCTTATCAATGTGCAAGGGAGGAAGAAGGGAGAGAGATAATTTAGAACTCAAAAATTTTAAAAAATCAATGTTAAAAATTATTTTTACATGTTACTGGAAAAATAATAAAATGTAATAGAAAAAAAAGATATCCAAGTGCTATAGTACACTAAAATATGAGAGAGTTGGAGTAGATGATCACTAAGGTTCTGGACATTCTTAGGAATCCCTATCATAAGACAAAAAGAGATAATGTCCACATTATCTTATAAGGCACTGGATTTAAGTTTGTTATATTGCCAAACCTTTTGAAAAAAACCCTCTAGTACAAGGCTTGTTAACCTGGGTCTATAAAATGGTTTTTCTAAAACAGATTGATAAATTGTATTTAAATACAAAGGGCTTCCTTTGTAATCTTATGTATTTTTATTTTATGCATTTAAGAACATGGATCTAAGGAAGAGTCTATAGGCTCACCCTTAATGACTGCCACAGGCAGTGATCCAGAACCCAAAAAAAGTGAAGTAGCTCTGAAGATCTTTATATGTGTAACCACTTTATCATGGCAAATTCTGACAGCGTTCCTATTGATAGGAAACTGAAAGCATTGGCTTTCATATGAAAACGTGTTGAAATTGAATGAAAGAACCAAAGAATTATAGCATGTTAAAGGGGGAAGAAACCCTAGAAATCATTTGTTTATTCTCTTTATTTTAAAGATAAGGAAATCAAGGCTAAGAAAGGAAATTACTTGCCCAAGATCAAATACTGCATCCCCCATAGGAAGGAGGATCCGTGGTAATGATTAAGCAAGCAATCACCAAGACTGAAGGGGAGATTCCCTCACCTAAAGGAGGAGGCAGAGTCCAAAATGAGATTCAAATGATCATAAACCCTGAGGGCAGGCCTTTTAATAGCTGAATTTCTCACAAAGCCAAACATCTAAAGACTTGAAATGAAATTGTAAAGTCAGAGGCAAAAGCAGGGATTCTAAGCTACATGTAATCTTAGAGGCTAGCAAAATTACCAACATGGTTAGTCTCCAAAATTTTGGCCTTTAATAGCACTGTGCTCTCTCCCCATACCCCAGACCTTGCCCTACTGATTCCACAGTGCTTCTTGCTGACCTAGCTATGTTGGTAAGGTCATAGGCTGAGATAGCACAGATTAGAACCCATTTCCACTATTCTTTTTACAATATTATGCTGCCTCAAAGAAATGAGTAGTTAATGGCAAGTTCTCCTGTACCATCTTGTCTTAATGCCCAAGATACTTCTAGGCAAGGAGCAGGGGTGGGGGGTGGGACATTTCAATATTCCTCAAATTATATACCATGAGAACAACCAACCAATATCTTCTTAGCCCTGGGGGGCGTATGGGGAAGGGGATACCCTTCATATACTATCCCAATGTGATGGAACCTTCCTGGGGGGAATCAGAGCACTGTGTTGGCCTGACCTCCCTCACTGGGCTGACCCAAATGGGGGGGTTGGGTGAGGGGAGAGGGAAGAAAAGCAGGGGTGAGAGCTCTTTGGATCAAGTTAAAAGAAGTTAGTGCTTGGATTCAGAAAAACTGGCAAGTTGATGGAGTGGGCCAAGTACACAAACTCCTGACAGAATAATGTCCTATTAGTGAAGGACATCTAACATTTGGCAGCTGGACATGGGATCTCTGCTGGACTGTTCTACTGTGGCTGTTCTCAGAGTACAAGAAGATCTTATCCAAAATTAGTTTAATTCAATCAAGACTTCTTACCAAAAAAAAAAAAAAAAAAAAAAGCACCTCCTTCCAATTAAATGCCTGAAAAGCAAAAAAGTAAAATAAATGTCTCCCATATTCTTGGTTAGTACCCAGGACAAGTGGATTTTCTGCAAGGTACAATAAATAAGAAAACAAACCCTAGTCACTGTTTCAGGCTAGAGTTTCCATATCTGTAAAATGGAGATAATGATACTTTCTTTTGTGGAAAAAAAAGTATTTGGGAGTTATAAAGTGCCATCTAAATAGTTATTCTGGTCTTTTTCCATCTTGGATCAGTTGTTTAAATAACCTTAGGCATCCTACTACAGTGTTGCTTATGAGCCTGGCTACTATATAAAGAGTGAAATTAAACCTGCAGCTAGTTGTTGGTTTAAATGGAAGAAGTCAGGCAATAGTAGACTCATGTTACAGAAAACTCTAACTCCTTGACATCCACTTGTCAGCGGTCAAAGAACCGAGTAGGGAAAAGATATCTTCATCTTCCTCCTTCTTCCTTCTCAAACTTGGCTATGCTCATCTGTGTTTATTTTAAATCACATTCAGTTACAGTTTATGCTCCCTTAGAGCTACATAAATGTTTAGTAGAAATACATGCTACAAATTAGCATCTGATCTTTCGGTAAACCTTTAGATTAAAAGTGTTCTTTAAAAAAAAAAACAACCCAGGAGTATACATCTGTATAAACGCCTTTTAAAACTTCTCCATAAACCAGCAATTACTTCTCAAATTAAAAGTAGAATTGGACCAATATTGGACCAAATAGAGGCCAAACTTTTCCTGAAAAACTGGTCTGCTTAAGACCCTAACATGTGACTTAACATCAGTGTTACATTTCAAATTATACCAGTTTATCTCTATTTCTTTCTAAGGAATACCTTCATGAGTTGTGAGAAGTGTTATGGAATGAAGAATGCTGGACCTGGAACGGAAAAAACAGGGCTCAAATCCCAGCTGTGTGGTTTTGGACAAATCACTTGACTTAACAAATGCCCAGCTCCCTCTGTATCTGCTCCATTGCCCTCTTGGTGCTTCAGGGAAGAAAGCATCCTAGACACTTTAAGTATCAACACATGCAACAAAGGAACAATCTACTTCCATCTGCAGAGGGGCTCACGCAGGTGCAGCCCTCAGATGAGAACATGTTACAGGAGGGCTGTTCAAAACAATGTTAAAAGTGGTAGACGTATTTCTGGACATACCATAAAACTTTAAAATGGATCTGGGATGGAAGGGCTACGAATGGGGAACAAGGCATTTATTGGTGAAATTGATTAATATGCTAACTAATTTGGGTGTGTTTTAAAATTAAATTTGTGTTTTTATTTTTTGTTTAAAAACAAAATGGGTCTCTGCAGAGACCAGAAAATTTAAAAAAGAAACAAAGTACCATGGCTGGTCTCAGTAGAGAAAGGCAGGCAGCAAGGAGTGGGTCTAAGCATCAATATAGGTTTAGTTATTATTTCTATCTAGCAGCTAGGTGGCTTACTGGATGTAAGGAATAACTGAGTTCAAATCCAGCCTCAGACGCTAGCTGTGTGACCCCTGGTAAGCCACTTAACCCTGTTAAATCTTAATTCATTGGAGAAGGAAACGGCAAACCACTCCAGTATCCTTGCCAAAGAAAAGTCCAGAGCCAGTATTGGTGTGCTATGGCCCAAGACGATTGGTCAAGAAGAGTCAGACATGAATGAACAACCACAAACACAGATACAAAAGAACAACAGTAACCAAGGCAATTCTGTGTGGGCTATCCCTAAAGACTTTCCCCAGGAAATAAGATCCCTAAATTAATGCCATTATCTCTATTTGAACATGATACTGTGATTAAACACTAGATGTGAGTTCCACATTCAAAAGCTAAATTCCTAAAAAGGCAAAGTGAATACGACTGTACTATAAACAGACTTGCGACGCCCTTAGTGGTTCTTCGCTTAACTATTTAAAAGTGGATGAATGTGATGCCATTGAGGAAAATTCCCAAATTTTAAACTCACAAAAGTTTTAGATTTTAAATTTAAAGAGAAAACTTTAGATATCACCTAGTTCAAGTCTGTCATTTTAGGGATAAAAAACCAATGCTCTGAGGCCACAATCTGTCTAAGATCATACAAATACAAAAAAAAAATTTTATACATAGAGAAAAATGCATCCTTCAATCAAAGAAACATCAATTTGGCTAGAATAAAGCCATTTTGATCATAGCACAAAAGAAAATTGAAATCTAAATGCACAAGACAATAGATTGTTGTTTTCCATCTCTATACTACTAGGAACTAACACTGTATCTTACTTGTAGGTGATTTGTTAAGTTTCTTTCTCAAAATGAAGTTAACATACAGAGGACAGGTCACCACTAATAAAGACCACATCACTAAAATAAGCTCTCAATGAAAAAGAAAAAAAATACAGAAAAGTATGACCTGAAAAAACAAGATTATATGCCAAGAAATAGATGTAAAGAAGGAAAAGTATGGTTTATATTTGGACTAACATGGTAATCTGAAGAGAGTAAGTAACTACTGACCAATTAAAGCCAAACTAAATGCCACTGGTATGAAGTAGTGACCGTGTACTGTTCAGACCCTCAGTGAAAAGAATTCTTTTCAGAGGACAACAGAGAAAAGCACCTGTCAAATCTTTCACAAAGTGAAAACTGTATTTCTGACAAGTATGTTCATGATAGTTAATGTTTTCCATTCTTAATGCTTTACCAAACAACCCCAGTTCCTGGAACACAAAGCACTAATTGTTCCTAATTACATAAAAAGGGAGAAAATTTGATTTTTAGTGTTGAGGATCACACATACATACATACATACATACATGTATATATATATATATATATGCATATATAATAGAATGAGCGAAAGACTAACTTTTTTATTTGTTTAATAGGTAGCTTAGTATGCTAGAAAGACTGGTGAACTGAAATTCAGAGGACCAGCATTTGAACATCAGTTCTACAAAAGATGAACTTTGGCCAAGTCACCTTTCCCAATCTTCACTACAGTTCCCTCATCTGCAAAATAAGCAGTAGTCAAATGATCTCTAGAGTCTCTTGCCCTCACTGCCTTAACTTGGTGTGTATTACTGAAATGATGCTTTCCAAAGTTTCAATGGCTCTTATTCTGAACTCTCTGCAGCATTTGACACCATTCCTTTTTTATTTCAGCTCCTTCCTTCATGACACCCTCTTTCTCCCATGCCTTCTGTAACTAGGGCAAGGTTACTTTTCTTCTTTTTCCTCTCCAATCCCTCTGAGTCTCCTTGACTCTCCTACCCCACAAATGTGGATATGCCTCAAGGGGTGGTCACTGACTCCCTCCTCTGAACACTTTATTGATGACACCATCTACTCCCAAAGCTTCAATTCTCATTCTCTCTATCTCTTCCTCACTCTCCTCCAGTGTTTAACTGTAAAAAGCTTCAGACAAGTATTTGCAGCTGCCTCCAGTTGGCACCTCAAAACTGAAATTATCTCCTTCTCAAAATCAGGTCTTACTCTCAGGTACTCAGGTTACTCTTTGATCATCCACTTCTATACAGTCGTATTCTACCTCTGAAATATCTCTTGCATTTTTTTCTCTTCTACTTCTATTACAATCAAGCCAGTTCAGCCAGTCAGTCAACTAGCATGTGCCTGCTATGTATGTGTAATCTATGGTAAGCACTGAGTTCAGGCCCTCATCTCCTTTAGCTATACAAATAGCAGCTTCCTAAATGGCTTTCGTGCCCAAATTTCTCCCATTTCCAAACCTGTGTATCAAGCTGCTACACAAGTAATTCTTGTAAATATATCACTACCAGTATGACTGCTTCACTGGGAGGAAGAGTGGCTTACTGAAAAGAAGACTCAATTTAGGGTAACAAGAACTGAGCTCTATACTAATCTTGTTCCTTCCAAGCTATGTGACTACAGGTAAATGACTTCTCTGGGTCTCTGAACTCTCACCTGGAACACGGGAGGATCTGACTAGATGATACTTGAGGTCCTCTTCAGTTCTAACATGCTCAGAAACCCTCATGGCTCCCCACTAATCCCTGCCATTACCTTCCCCACCCCTTTAGTGACTTAAGGCACTCCTCTAATTCTTGAGAAACTTATTTCCCATTAGCTATATACGTTTTATATGCTAACACTCCAAGTTCTCAGCCACTATGGATCATGTGGCTTTCCTCCTTCCAAACTCTGCTCAAGGTTCTGTCTCCAGAACCTAAGATAAAATTATCCTAATACAAACATAATAACTATTGGTTGCATATTACCCTGTGCACAAAGGTAGCAGCAAAAGAAAAATGGTTTGGGAAACAGACACCATGGTCACCAAACTGTACGAGAAATTTGGGGGGTCAATGTCACATGAACTGTTTTCACTACTCCATGCACAGATTCATCATGAGATATATAAAGATGCAGTAAGGCTGACATGGTTACTACAGATGAAACTAGGCACTTAGTAAGAACAGTACAATGCTTCGCAGTCCAGTCAAATCCTAATTTAAGCATAACTATATTTTACCATAGTAAATTCTCACTACACATGAGAATTTTTCACACCTAGTCAGTCATAAACATACTGTTGCTAAGCAGCTTTTATATATTATAGCCAAAGATGTCACCATGAACAGCTATTTACTATGTTCTGTGTGGGAGTGTGTCTAAAATAAACACTGTGCCAAACTTATGTCGTTACAATGGGCAAAGACCCAAAATATATCACCTGGGTTTTTTAAAAAATGGACAAATTCTAGAGATATACTCAATAACACTTTATTAAACACTTGCTATTTGCAGAGCACTATGAATCTCTCCCAACATCTAAGGTGTAAGCCCTTGGCCTCAGAATTATAACCATGTAGGAGAGACACTAAAACTATATCTTACTCTGATCTTGTTACCTGCCTATAAAGGTTTAAAGGTAAACTGCTTTAAATTGACTTCATAAAAACATGCTGTTTGGTCAAAACAACACTGGAGGGCAGCTAGTTTCATGGACAACAATAGAAACAAAAGTAAGCAATATAGGAACTCTTAATAGACTGATGCTCAAGCATTCACTCAAACTGTCTCTAAACATCTGACTTGCATCTTGGAAACTAATCCTGTTATTGCAAAATTTCAAGACAGCAAGATATGGTCATCATATAGTAATGATGTTACTGAAAAATGACGCTAGCCAGGGCAGCACTTGGGACGGTTTGTCTTTGTCTGAGACCCTTGTTGAGATATCCGAAGGTCAATAAAGTGGGGGACCATTTGGACTACTTTTCTTAGAGAACATCATTTTTTTCTGCTTTCATTCCAGCAAACACAACACCCCAGAGCAGAGTACAACCAATGTATAGGAAAAAAAGTAACAAAAAGGAGTAATTTTTTGGCAGAATAATGCAGTGAGGAAAGTATTAGATAGATGTGAAGTCAGAGGACCTGAGTTCAAGTCCTAGCTTTGCTGCTTACTATCTGTAACAACCTTGGGCAAGTCCCTTAACCCTTCTGCCTCAATTTTTACATCTGTAAAATGAAGGAGGTTAGAATAGATGTTTTAAATTTCCTTCCAGCTCTAAATCCTATTTTGTTGGAGACAGATCTGTTCATCTGGATAGAACAGACAGAGGCTGGTATAGTGGGAAATGCCTTGAATTTTGAATCAGAAGCACTAGTTTGAGTGCCAGCTTTGACACTTACTGAGTGACTCTGTACAATTCACTTGGCCTTTCTGAAATTTAATTTCATTTATAAAAATGAGTGTTATGATGCTCACAACAGTTACCTCACAGAGTTGTCATAAAGAAATCTCTGTAAAGGACTATAATAAAAAGGGGCATTGATATATCAGTTTCATGGCTTCTAATAATTAGAACTGCAATTAGCTTCCATAATCCCATAATGGGCTTTAATGGATTTATTGCATGACTTCAAAGGCATACACTACAGTTTCTAGACTTGAAATTAACAGATTTAAAGCTCAGTTCAGCCTCTACCACTAACCAGCTATGCGGGTAAACACTGAATACATGTAAAATGTCACACAAATGTTAGCTATTGTTGGCTCTGTATTCTCAAAGTGAGTTCAATGTGATTAAAACATTTTTATTTTTCCTTTATGTACAGTTTCCTTTCAATTTCCTTTTGAATGAATGCCCTTCAAAAGCCTCAACACTTTTAGTACTCACATCCTTCTATCAGAAACAATGTCCCTTAGTTGTGTTATTTCTACAGGCTGAGTCTTAGGAGTCACATTTGTTTCTCTGCCCAGTGTGTTAACAATCAAAGCAGAGAGGCTTAATTACGTCTATACCACTAGGAATAAATGAACCTTTCTTAATTGATACATTTTAAATTTGCAATATCATCAGGCATTCCACTTTCTCTTTGCAAATATTAGATTAAATATCATTACACTGAGTGAACTTACTTTATTAAATCTGGTAAAAACCAAGAGAACAAGAAATTCATAAAAAAATACTGCCTAAGAACTTGGCAGAGGAAACAAATATATAGATACGACGGTTTGTTTTCATGTTTATAATGGAACAAAGTTCTTATTTTCTTAAAGACAAGGAAATTCTATGCCTGAGAACATAACTCCCTCCAAACAGTCTAGTTCAGGGGTGGGGATCCTTCAGCTTCAAGGCCACTGGTTCCCCACTCTTGGTCTAGTTCAACCCCTTTATTTTTCAGGTGAGGAAACTCAGGTTGACAGAGGTAAAATCCCAACATCAAATATTTCTTTAGGGCCAGACCTAGAATGGTGGTATGACTCCTAATATTTTTCCATGACACTCTGATTTGAGACATAAATTTCAACGCTCTTTTGCAGTCTACCACATGCCTCCTTGAGAATCTGACAAAGCACTGACAAAGAAAACTTCTGATGAATTTCAGGCCTCCCTCTATTCCCTTAGAAATACAGTTAAAAATAAAGTTAACAACTTTCACTACTAAGTACCTTGAATTCTAGGAATCAAGCAACCCCTTCCAGCAAATCTCAAAATCAAGGAGGAAAAGAACAACATATACAGTAACTGTAACAATGTTAATTTAAAAGATCACTAAAAAGAAGACAAACTGAGTAACTAAAAAAAGTCTGAGAGAATAAAGAAACATTAAGAAAGGGGAAAGGAGTAAACCAAGTTAATAAGGCAAAAGGTTAACAAATCTTGCTTACTACAGTATAGGGTGTTTTTGCATAATTGGCTTTTCTTGTTACATGGAAAAGTTCAATTGGAAAGGGGTGGGAAAAAGGTGAGTATTTTGAGAAATTACTATGTAAAAACAAAAGGCATCAATAAATATTTTTTAATTAGATGTGAAGACTAAGGTTTTCTATTTCCAAAAGCAGAAATATATACTGAGCTAGATAAGAGAGTGTTTCCTTGTTCTTTTCACAAACTGTCATTATGGTCTGTGCATTACCAGAAAACACTTCATTCTGCAATGTTTACAGAATACCTGGTGAAACAGATCCATGGCAGGTAGAAGACTAAAAGCAGCACTACGGTCTACAAGGTTTGAATTCCACCTAGTTTTAAGTTTCACAAACTGCTTCAATAACAGGATCTCAGGCTGTAGTTTTAATAAGGGATCTTTCTTTTCCAAAACATGATGTAATCTTACCTGTGCAAAAAAGGGTCAGATCTGTTCTAGTAATCAGGTCTTTAATTCTATTCATGTATTTTACTAAAAAGTTTTAATTTAGTTGTACAATATGCCACCTCTCCTGTATCATCCCAATTACAGAAGTGCATTCTCTATTCAATAGAAAGACAGTAAAACAAGATTAAATTCTTGGGGTGGCTACCAACGTGAACTTTTAACTGGCCCCTAAATTCACTCTAACACACCATTAGTTTACTTTCTCCAAAGCAGACCCCAACTTTCAGGATTCCGAAGAAACATGAACACCCACCCTAGCTTACTAGCACCCTTGGCTTGCATTTCAGCCCTTTCAGCCCAAGGGATCCAACTCGGGACCGGATTCCAGGGCTCCGGAGCTAAGAATTACCTCTAGCCACCTTCCCATCGCTTCTCGCCTTAGCCTCTCCCCGCCCCCAACCCCCCAATCATCTACCATTTAATCAGTTCAATTCAACGAACGTTTATTAAGTTCCTACAGTGTGCAGAACGCTGAGCTAATCATCTAAGTTTGGATGGGGGCAATTTCTGTCTCTAAATGAGTTTATGTCTAATACGTAACTACAATACAAATCCCAAAGGACAAGCGCAGCAGGGGGTCAAGCACAGTGCTTTGTGAGGTGTGAAAGGCTGTCACCGACCTGGAGGAAGAGGCCCCCCCACCTCTCTCAGGGGACAGTGGAACTCCCCTTAAGTCAGGACCCTCAGCCTCCATGCCTATTTTACAACCCGGACTTCCTGGGCCCCCCGCCCCGAGATGTACCCCCCCATCCTCCAGCCCCTCTCCGGAGCCCGCTGCCACTTCCCCGCAAATTCCCCAAGCCCCCTCTTCTCCTTCCTCCCTCCAGCCGCCTCCCCCAGGCAGCCCTCCATCCCCAATCCCAACCCCCACCCCAGTCGCTTCCGTCCCTCCCCCCTTTCCATGCTGGGCCCCCTCCCCCACCATCCCCACCATCTCCGCGGATCTCACCTTGTTGGGGAGCCGGGAGCCGGGAAGGGGGAGCTCCTAGAGCATCCTGGGGGCGACGTACGGTCGCAGGGAAAGCAGCTACAGCCGGTGCGGGCGTTGTTATGTAACCGGCAGGAGCTCCGGCCGACGAAGCCGGCGAGCAATTAACACTTCCGCCTCCCGCGCCCGTCGGCGCAGCGGACAAAGCCCATAGGCTGCTAAGCTGGCACGTGACGCGCCTGCGGCCCCGCCCAGATCCCGCCCCCGCCTCCCCCAGGTCGCTGCCGCCGCCGCCATCTTGGAAGTGGGAAAAGGAACGCGGGAGCTTGCCTGCCTGCTAGGGCCACGTGTGCGCGAGCCTGGAAACACAACGGGGGGGGGGCTGGGGGAGCAGCCTGGGCGGCTGTCTGGTCCTTGCTCAGCCCGGCCCCGTCCTGCGCTGGGCGGGCGGGCGGCCGGCCCCGGCTCTCCCTGAGCTGGGGAAGTTCTGAATTCATTAGCTCCTTCTCCCTTAGGGTGAGCGCGACGGCACGCCTGGCGTACCCCAGGGATGGCTCGTCCATTGTCGGGTCATGTTAGTTTGCTTTTACCATTCGCCGAAGAAGTAGAATAAAGGATCGACTCCCGGGGAACCCGTTACTTGGCCTCAATATTTTTGGCCAGTAATTATAATAAAAGTTCACCTCTGTGTAGCGGTTGGATAGCTCGCAGAATTATTTACATACATTAGCCCTTCAAAGATGTAAGAGATGGAAGAGGGATTCGATTTCTTGTCCTTGACCTGCTTCTCCCCCGACTTGTAATGTCCTCGCTTAACTGAAACTGTTGTTTCCAAAGTTATCAGGGATCTGATAAATATATATATTTTTTCAGTCTTTATCCCTGATCTCTACAACATCCGACACTGTAAACCACCCGTCTCTTTCCCAGGCTTTCTTTCTTGGCTGGCCACCCCTCAGGCTCCCTTAGACTCCGATGTTCTGCTGCAAGGTGGCTTTGCAGATGGCTTTAGGGACACCTTTTCCTCTTTGAGAGGGTTCAAGGGCAAGAAATTAGAAAAATCAAAAGCCTATGGACTCTATCTACAGCGGTTGACATTCTCTCATTTAATAAAATCATATTTACTAATAAATATATCTCTCAAATGGATTCTTTGATGTCTGTTAAGATCCGAAGTCCAAATAGAATTTTTCCATACATTGTCTTCAAAAGGACTTTCTTGTTCATGATTTTCGGATGTTATTGGGTTGCATTTGAAGCTCTTTCCACATTCCGCTTTTCTCTTTAATAGGGATTTCTTGGTACAGAGTTTCCTCTTTAAGGAAACTTTCCTACATTTTACATATTCCCAAGGTTTCTATATAGCTTGAATTCTCTAATTATTAGCAAGAACAGAGGTCATAATAAAGTGTTTTCCATACTCATATTTATGGCATCTCTCCTTGATTCTGAAAAATGTTTGAGTATAATACAAGGCTATCCTATTTACCACACTTACAAGATTTCTTTCCTGCAAAATGTTATGCTTCATGAAATTTGAGCTACTGCTAAAACTTTTCCCACATTCATTAGGTTTATGGTGTTTCTCCCTAGAGTGGATTTAGGGGCATTCACGGAAATTTATACCAATCAAAGAGGAGTAGGCTGCAGGGTACAAGGGACCTTGCAGGATAAGGCTGATGGGATGGACATGGTGAAGTCAGGAACAGAGTTTCTAGTGAAGGAGTTAGCCTGGCTAGCCTGCACACTTCTTTAAAATAGAAACCTACAAAGCAATCATATAGGAACGAAACCAAGAACTTCAGAAAGTAACATTGTTTCCTTGCAATATGATCAAGAACTGATGAGGTCTGTCATTCAAGTGAGGTGAAAGGCTTCAGATTATGATATTCTCATTCTTAATGGTTCCTAAAAGAAAAGGAGACCTTATCAGATGTGCTTCCATACTTGAAATGTTAAGTTCAAACGCTTTTAGTCCACATACTCTGGATCCCTTCAATCTATTTCAGTGAATTCCCCTGACAAAACCATCAAGGAACTTTGCGGGCTAGCATTACAAATTTCCCCTCACATCTTATACAATGCAAACATCTTATGTCATGTAGGAAACTTCTTGTCATGCTCCTAGTTGGCATGCATACCAATCTGGGGTCAGAAATGAAATTGCTAAGTCAAATTATTGACCTTCACTTTCTGTCCTTGGTTCTTAAATATACCTGACAACAAAGTCATAGGTCTTTGTTTAGCACTCCTATTATCAGTGACTCAAGGTTCTCTCTACATTTCAAGTACTATTCCACATGTTTTCTCATACTTAGGAATTTTCTGCTTTCTCTTCCCACCTTCCTTTTCAGTATCAAGACAAATGAGAAAAAAAAAACCAGAAAAACAATTTCCTTTACTAATTACATTATATGTTCAATTAAAAAAAGCTAATGGAGTTGAATAGATAAATATTAAATACAGAAATAAAGGGTATTTGAATTTTGCACAAATAATATTTGCTGAGATTTACATAATACTTCAAGGTTTATAAACTGCAATACCTAGATTATCTGTTGGAGCCTTGCATAAACCCTATGAAGTGGGTACTTCTGGTAATGCTATCAGTTCATGAGGAAACTGAGGCTCAGAGAAGTTAAATGACTTTGCCTTGTCATACATCCAGCAAGTGCCAGAAATGGGATTCGGAGACCTTCCTAACTGCAAGTTCAGTACTTAGCATCAAATAATTTGTAAAACAGAAGGTTTAGAAAGCTGGATGTCCCAAAGAATTATAGGAAAAAATATTATATTGTTCAGAAAAATTATTATACTATGTAAATCCAACCCTATGTGATTAACAGTTGTCTGTATTCAGGCCATAGTAACTGTCTAGGAATGCTGGAGATGGCCACAGGGTATTTTGGGGTCTTCTAGATCCTAGATCCACCCAAAGCATTCTTATTTTGGGTTCACCTAAGTTTTTGTTTTGGATTCCCTGATGCTTTGGCCTCACCCAATTTTTATTGGATGTTTACAGTTATTCATATCTCTTTCAATCTACCTTGCTTTCATGTTGTCCTCTAGGCAATTTTGATTAACTGTATATGTGTGGTTGGTGTAAGTACCCTTGTCTAAATCTTATATGATGTCAACTTTCCAGATCCTGGATGAGAGGGAGCTTACTGGCTTACTCTCCTCTACCAAATGACCTAATAAATTTCTTTCTCAAACTATTTCAGATTTTCACATTAATTTAAGAATTATTTACTTTACTATAATAATAATAATGTAAATTATTTAATTAATTTGATAATTAAAATACCTTTTCCAGAACTTCAAGATTATAATGGTAAGAAGAAAAGCTTATCAAGTTGTAACAGGAAAAAATATGGAGCTTGGGAAGAGGTGTGACAATGGGATGGAATGATTATGTATATTTGGGAAAAAGAAAAGATTTTGTACTGCAATAGGAAAAAAGGTAAGGGAAATGTCTTAGAGCATCCTAGTGAAATACTCTCAAACAGGGTGTACATCTTGGTCTTAAATGATAAATATAAATGATAAACTACTACAAGATATTAAGAAAGTTGGGAGTATAGAAAAATCAATATGAAGAGAAAAAAAATTTTGATAGGAACATCAAGGACTGCCCAGAACTGAGAAATACTGGAAGACAGAAATAAGACAGGAAGAGGCTGCAATTATTTAAGGAGATAATTGAGAGGAAAATTGACAGGAAAGCCAGTTTTACAGAATAAAGTAGAACAATACATTTTAAATTACTCTCAAGTTTTCTTGCTTGGGAAGGTGGTGAAGTGATATTGACTCCAGTGAAACAACATGGAGGATGATGATACAGGTCTAACTTTCATACCACACTTAGCTGGATGCCCTTGGCCTGTGGCATTTACTCCACACTTTCCAGTACCCAGACATGTCATTTGAACTGGGTTCAGTTCAGAGGAAAGTGGCCCTCTGGTGGTAGGAGGTTCACTTGTCTCGTACCCACTGATTCTTTACATTCCCCAGTTCTCTGGGGTAATTTCATTTTAGCAAATTAGATATTAGCTCACAAGTTCCCTCAAAGGGATAAAGTAACAAAAATACTGAATATACATTATAAATCAGTGTATAGGGACAGGTCATTTTTCTTCCACAAAAAGGAATGCTAAACATAAAAGAATTCCAGAGCATATTAACAAAACAACTTCCCAGGGATATACACAATGAGGTTGATGCATGGATTGCCAGAGCTAGTTCAGTGTTTGGGAGGCTCTGAAGAAAGGTTTGGGAGAGAAGAGGTATTAGACTGACTACCAAATTGAAGGTCTACAGAGCCGTTGTGCTGACCTCATTCTTACATGCTTGTGAAACACAGAGTCTACCAGCGCCATGCCAGGAAACTGAATTGCTTCCATTTGAACTGTCTTAGGAAGATTCTGAGGATCACCTGGCAGGATAAGGTACCAGACACTGAAGTCCTTGCTTGAGCTGAACTGCCAAGTATTCAAACTATGCTTCAAAGAGCGTAACTCCAATGGGCTGGCCATGTTGTTCAAATGCAAAAGGTACGCTTGCCAAAAAGACTATTTTATGGAGAACTTGCATGGGACAGGCGATCACATGGTAACCAGAAAAAATGATATAAAGACACTCTCAAGTCTCTCTCAAGAACTTTGGATTTGACTGTGCAACATGGAAGACACTGGCACAGGACCACTCAGCATGGCGTGCCCACATAAGAAAAGGTGCTGTGCTCTTTGAGCAAAGCAGAATTGAGACAGCACAAAGTAAACGCAGGATGCACAAATTTGGGATATCTATCTCAAATATTCACACAGACTATCTGCACCCAACCTGTGGTAGAGCATTCTGGTCTGATCAGACTGAAATTTCACTTTACAATGGTGATGTCATTTCGGTCCTCTTCGAAGTCGAAGAAGGACAACAATCAGAACAGAATTTTCAATATCACCCTCTGTATTCTAGTCTCATTTCACATCTAGAGCTCCATATCACTTCTTATCTCTATGTTATATTGCCTGCCCTCCACCTGCCATCTTCATCTTCTTTCCAATGAAGCCTCAGACTAGTCCTGGGAAGCTGGATTTGGATAGATGAGCTTTTGCATCATCTTCCCCACCTACAGACTTCCAAATCTATTCCTTTCTATATCCTACTGGAATCTTGGACTCTGCTCCCTGGAAATCTGTGTTCTAATACGTGAGCTTTCATTTCATCTTGTCCTAAACCAGGCCTCTACACCATTTTCCCACCATCTCCATATCATATTGCCTCCATAATATCCTTTTTATCCCTATCCTTCCAAATTTTACAGGGTCTTCTTCCATTAAACTTAAGCTCCTTAAGTGCAGGGACTATCTTGCTTTATCATTTTTGTATCCCCAGTATTTAGCACATTTAATAAACACTTTTTCTACCTGTAAGTCTTATAGAAGCAGAGGGAAGAAACAATTTCACTATGATATGGATACTCATGGAATCAATGAGCATTTATTAACCTCCTACTATGTGTCCAGCACTGTGGTAGATCCTGGGAATACAAAAACACAAGTGAAATTAAAATTGAATTAACACCTGATTCTTAAATGTTTCTTGAAGGAAGGATGGGGAAAAAATTTTTTGGTTAGGTGTGAAATGCCATTTCCTCTATGAATCTTCATAGTCTTCTAATGCAGGGACTCTTCGTCATTTTTGTTTTATAGACCCCTTCAGCAGTCTGGTGAAGCCTATGAACCCCCTTCTCGGAATAATGTTTTTAAATGCATAAAATAAAATATATAAAATTACCAAGGGAACCAATTATACTGAAATATATGAAAATATTTTTATAAAGTAAATTTGAAGGTTCCAGATTAAGAAAACCTGTTCTAATGTATTTGATTCTAATTCACATAATTCATAAATACAAAATCTCATGCAAGACTTCTATACTACTAGATTGAAAGCTCTTTGGAGGCTGAATGTTGAACTGAGAATGTAAGCAGTAGAACTAGAACTGAAATCTAGTTTTAATCCACATCAATCATTATTCCCACTATGCCATGCTGCCTTTTGATATTAGGAGGCTATGAAACTGTTGCAATAATCCAGGTGGGAGATGATAAGAACCTAGACAAGAAGGATATATCACAGAATCTCCAAGTATGATGTTATCTCAGAGGTTATCTAATCTAATCCATAACTGAAGTATGGCCTTTACATCTCTGGGGTATACTTATCCTAACTCTCACTCACAGTGATGAATTGATTTCCCAAGAGTAAGGCTATATCTTTCCCTCAGATACCTAGAGGTATCCCTGAGAGGGTAAGGTGATTTTCTAATGCTTATCAGCTAAAACTCCCATTCTAGTCTGTTTTCCTCAGTATCAATTGATTTTTACAGTCAGTGTCTCCCTAATATATCATCTATACCCTGCATTACTCCAATATCATATAACCAGTCTGGGGAGGGGGAGAACACAAGCAGCTGAGGGGTCAGGAAAGAGCTCATATAGGAGTCAGCATTGGGGCTGAACTAGGAGAAAAAGATCATAGCCTCTAAGAGGTGGAAGTGAAAAAGGTAAAATAATACTATGCTGGAACTGAGAAAAGAAAAATCATTTTTTACTGTGAGAATCAGGAAAGGTGGGAATTAAAGGATGGGCAGGATTTTTAGGTAGAGAAGGAAGAAGGTACCAAGAAAAGAATTTCCAGGAATAAGGAATAATGTGTGAAAAGACTGAAGAGATTTAAAAAAAAAAGGGGGGGAGACGGAGGGGCTTGGACAGATTATAAGAGGTTTTTAAAGGTAAAATCGACAAATAGGGAACATATAATTATTTTTCAGTGATACAGGAGAAAAAGCTTTGGATGTGGAGTCAATATAAGTTTGAATTCTGGTTCTGCTACCACCTACTCTTTGTGTTACATTAGACAAATTACTTAATCTCCCTGGGCCTCAGTTTTCTCATCTATAAAATGAGAGGGTTGGACTAGATGACATTTATCCCTGCCAGCTCCAATTCTATGGTCTGGTGAAATATTTGAAGGCAGCTATCTTGCCCTCATTAAGTGTTTTCTAGAAATAGCTAAGTGGTACAGTAGATAGAGTGCTAATGCTAGAGTCAGGAAGACCTGACTTCAAATTTACTTCAGACATTTTACTAGCTAGTGTAATCCTGGGAAAGTCACTTAACCTCTATCAGCCTCAGTTTCCTCAGCTGTGGAATAGAAGATAATAATGACATCCATCTCCTAGGGTTGTTGTAAGGACCAAATGAGATTGGTTGTAAAGAGACTTACAATGAGACTACACACTTCCCTCTTTCAGGACATTATTTTCCACTAACGTAGGATTAATGTAAGATAAAATTTCATTGGCCTTTTTCACTGCTTCAGCAAACTTCCTGTGGCTTACAGTACAACTTCTAGTAAATGTTGTCTAGCCACATTACTTTACTCTGTATATGTGCCACCAAAAACAAGTGCTTTCAATAAATGGAATGGGGTACCTTACACAAAACAAGTGCTTAATGTTTGTTGAATTGAATTCTCTCAAGCCATCAACCAGAAGCAAAATGGTTATTTGGGTGGGGGGATACTGAAGAAGGGATTTTCAGTAGGAGACGAGTTGGGTTAGATGACCTGATTTCGCTTTTGAGATTAATTCTCTGATCCTCTGACGTCTCTGATCCTATGACATCTCTAACTTGTTTCTTACCGACTAAATTGGATTAATAATAGTAACTGTAGTACTAATAGCACTCAGAGGGCTGTCAGGAGATTCAAATACAATAATGAAAAAAGCACTTTTTAACCACAAAGTGCGATAGAAATGCTAGCTATTACTATCATGACCAATTCTTCTGTCTTCTCCAGCACTGAGCAGGGTGCTGAATTCACCTAGGAGGCTTTTCACAAAAGTTGATGGAATCACCCCAGCGGCCTCGCTGGAGGCCAGTTTAGACCAGCTTGAAAGGAGCTGGACCATCGTCCAGCGAGGCCACAGCTCCTTCTACCGGGCATCATCCTCCTCCGACTGGGAAGCTTCCGCCGGCCCCGCCCTTTTCCCTAAGTGATTGGCGTAAGCTTTCGGTGGGAAGTCTCCTTGGAAAGAGTGAAAAGAGAACTCCGAAGCCTACATCTCCCAGAGTTTATAGCGAAGAAGGCTGTGGAACGGATGGCGAAGTACCAATGAGTACAAGGATAGTTTCCAGGTTCTAGGGAAAGAACTACCTAGAGTTTAGGGACAGTACGTGACTACATGTTCCGAAGTGTTGTCAGTGGTGCAGGGCCACTGGAGAGGGTAGAGTCTCAGCCCCGACAGGAGACAACCGTGACTCTATCCATCTCTTGCTTAAGAAGACTCCCCTCTACAGTGGCCTGGGAAGCTGTCCAGCCAATGATCACCATCCAGTGATGGCTTTACCCTTGAACCTTTACCCATATAAAACTGATTGCCTCTGCAGAGGCAGGTGGGACTGTGGGGGTGGTTATGAAGAAATTCTTCACCTAATGACTCTCCGAGAGAGAAACATTCGCATCCCATACACAAGGGCACCCACTCAGCCCCATAAAGGTTGTCATACTTGAATTTACAATCTCCTCTTTTGTAGTACAACAGCTACAACTAACAACAAAGCATTTATTAATTACTATGTTCCAGGCACTGAGCTAAGAGCTGAGATTACAAATAGAAGCAAAGAAAAGCGAAAGAGAAAGGAAAGGAAAAAGGAAAAGACAAGGAAAGAGAGAGGGAGAGTGGGGTGGCGGGGAGAGGGAGAAAGAGAGAGAGAGAGAGAGAGAGCCTGCTGTTAGAAAACTTACATTCAGATAGGGAAAGACTCATCAAAGGAAACTGAAAAGGCCAGAAGTAGGAGAGAAGGGGACAAAGTGCCTGAGCAAGGAGCATTCTGGCAAGTCTGGAATAGTTAGAAGCAAAGCAAAGGAATGAAGGGCAGTTGACCCAGATCACTCCCCACCCTCTATGGAAGTTCTTGGAAGAACTTGGAGGAAGGGGGCTTCAAGGGTGGAGGGATATTCCAAGATGAGTAGAAGGCCACAGGAACTGAGGGAACTTATAGAGAGCCTTTATGATCTACATTGGTCTAGTTTAGAGAGATTATTTCTGGTAGCTTCTTAACACTACATGTATAAATGGATACATATATATATGTAATGATATGTGAACTTTGAAAGTTGGTACTAACACTCTCCATTGTATTTGACCAAGATTTTGTTGTCTTATTGCCGTCTTTATTTACATTGAAGTATATTTTATTCTTCTGGCCCAGCTTCCTTTCCTCAGCTTCACTTCCCATATTTCTCTATCTTCCCTATCATCATCCCTTAAGGTACCATAATATTCCAGACATTTATATGCTATTGTTTGTTCAATCATTCCCCAATCATTAAGCACTTACTCTGTTTTCTGTTTTTTTCCCTCACAAAGAAAACTGCTAAAATGTGAGTATTTTCTTGTTCTCAACCTACCACAGAAATAGTAGCTGGCTCAAAGAATAGGAACAAATTATTACTTTTTCTTGCACAATTGCAAATTTTTTCCCAATATATAGTTATACCAATTTAGAGTTAGTTCTATTGGCAGTGAATTATCTGGCTCCATTTTTTTTCACAAGGCCCTCTAGGAATAAGTTTACTAATTTTTGATAATCTGAAGATTTTGAGTTCCCAATGCTAAAATCCGTCAAAGAATTGTAGATTTTGAGTTGTAATCAATCAATCAATCAACATTAAGCATCTTTTGGAAGCCAGGCACTGCGCTAAGTGCTGGGGATGCAAAAAGAGGCAAAAGACAATCCCTGCCTTCAAGGAATGAACAGTCTAATGGGGGAGACAGCAAATACATATATACAAACTATTCACAGGATAAATGGGAAATAATTAAGAGAGCTAATAATAAGAAATAGGAAATAATTAAGAAAGCCGTTTGTAGCTAAACTCTTTGAAAAGGTCAGCTACAATAGGTGCTTCCACTTTCTCTCCTCTCACTCTCTTCTTCCCACCCACTCTCCCCATTTAATAATATTTTATTTTTTCTAATTACATGTAAAGATAGTTTTCAATATTAACTTTTATAGGATTTTGAGTTCCTAAGTTTTTTTCTCTCTTCCTCCCCTCCCTGAGACAGCATTCGATCTGATATAGGCTATATATGTACAATCATATTAAACATATTTCCACATTATTAATATTTTGAAAGAATCAGAACAAAACGGAAAAATCACGAGAAAGAAAAAAACAACAACAAAAGAGAAAATAGTAAGCTTTGATCTGCATTCAAATTGCACAGTTCTTTTTCTGGATGAGGATAAGATTTTCCATCATGAATCTTTTGGAATTGTCTTAGATCGTTGCATTGCTGAGAAGAGCTAAGTCTATCAAAGTTGGTCACCACATAACAATATTGTTACTGTGTATAATGTTCTCCCGGTTCTGCTCACTTCACTCAGCATCAGTTCATGTAAGTGTTTCCAGGGTTTTCTGAAATCCCTTTGCTCATCATTTCTTATAGAATAATAGTATTCTGTGACATCCATATACCACAACTTGTGCAGCCATTCCCCAATTGATGAGCATCTCCTCAATTTCCAATTCTTTGCCACCACAAAAAGAACTGCTATAAATATTCTCTCTTCTTAACCTTTTGTAACTCAGCTTCTGACCTTATCATTCTACTAAAAGTGCTCTCTCCAAAGTTACTAATCATCTCTTAGTTGCCAAATTCAATGGCCTTTTCTCAGGCTTCATTCTCCTTGACCTCTGCAGTCTTTGACACTGTTGATCTCTCTTTCTTCTTTGATACTCCTTTTCTAGATTTTTGGAACCACTCTCCTGGTTCTCCTCCAACCTGTCTGACCAATCCTTCTCTGTCTCCTTTGCTTAATCTTTTTGCAGATTATGGCCTATAACCACATATGTCCTACAGAATTCTGTCCTGGGTCCTCTTCTCTGTATGTAGTATTTAGTGATTTCATTGGCTCCCATGAATTTAATTACCATTCCATACTGATGATTCTCAAATCTACCATCCAGCAGGCCTTAACCCCTGTGTTGATCTCCAGTCTTGCATCTCCAATTGTCTTTCAGACATTTTGAACTAGATGTCGAGTAGATATCTTAAAGTCAACATTTCTAAAATAGAATATCCCCCCTAAACTCTCTGCCTCTCCTCCCTTCCCTATTACTGTAGAGGGCAATACCACCTTCCCAGCCTCTCAGGTTCACAACCTAGGAGTTATCCTTGACTCTTTACTATCTCTCACCCTCCATATCCAATCTTTTGCCAAAGCCTGTTGATTTCTTTTTTGTAAGATCTCTTCAATACACCTTGTTCTTTTATCTGACTCTGCCACCACTCTAGTCAAGCCCTCATCACCTCATACCTGGATATTATAATAGCCTGCAAATGGATCTCTCTGCCCCAACTCTCTCCCCACTTCAATTCATTTTCCATTTAGCCACTAAAGTGATTTTCCTAAAGGGTAGGCCCAACCATGCCACACACACCCCTACTCACCCTATTGCTTCCAGGATCAAATACAAAATGCTCTGTTTGGCATTCAAAATCCACCTCCCCCCAATACTCCATCCCTACCTTTCCATACGTTTCTCATACCTTACTCCCTAACACATTTGATGCAGGGACGCTGGCCTTCTGGCTATTCCATGATCAAGACAGTTCTCAGCTCTGGGCATCTTTTTCTGTCTCTTTCCATGCCCAGAATGCTCTCTCCTCTGCTGCAACTACCAACTTCCCTGACTTACCTTAAGTTCCAGTGAAAATCTTATCTTTTATTGGATGATTCTCCCCCTCCTTTAATTCTAATACCTTCCCTCTGTCAATTATTTTCTATTCTTCCTGAATATAGGTTGCTTGGTATGTATTTGTTTGCAAGTTGTTTCTCCTATTAGATCGTAAGCTCCTTAAAGTCAAACATTGTCTTTTTGACTTCTTTTATATTCTCATATTTAGCATAGTGCCTGGTACGTAGTAGGCATTTGCTGTTTATTGACTGATTTATTGCATTAAGGCACTAAGGAGACTAGAAAGATAAGAGGGGGCTAGATTATGAAAGGCTTTGAATGCCAAACAGAGGATTTTCTAGATCCCGGATGCAACTTGATAAATGAAATTTATCAAGTAGAGAGATGGCGTGACTGGACCTGCTCTTTAAGAAAATCATTTTAACGATGCAGTTATATGTACATGACACATTGGAACAGATTGTTCTCATCTGCCCATTTCACCAGGGGAATTCTTCACATGCTTGGGATAGACACCTCTCTAACTCACCAATGGGTTGAGACCCCTTAGTTACCCTCAATTTGGTTTGGCTCATCTGCTGAAACAGTTTACTGGGGTGTGGGCGCTGTGCTTGTTGCAGCTTCTTGGAGGCATAGGTGAGAGCTGGGTAGAACAGGTAGACACCAAAGGTGGAAAGAGCCCCAAAAAGAGCTCAGCAGCCATCACACCAAAGGTATTGGTCCTTCCTGAACACACCCTACACCCCAAACTAATCTAGTCGGCAAGCTGGTATGCCTGCCAAAAGGAGTGAATGACAGGATCATGACAATGCGATTGCCACTTGTAGGTAAACACTATGCCACCATCATCAGTGCCTATGCTCCCACCATGACAAACCCTGATGAAATCAAAGAAATATTTTATGAAGACGTAGAGACCCTTATCATCAATGTGCCAAAAGAGGACAAGCTCATAATTTTGGGTGACTCTAATGCTGGAGTAGGCTCAGATTACCAGACTTGGAAGGTAGTCCTAGGGAGGAACGGAGTTGGAAACAGCAACAGCAATGGTCATTTACTGCTGAAGACTTGTGCATTGCATGACCTTCTCCTCACCAACACTGTTTTCCATTTACCTAAACACAATAAAACTTCATGGATGCACCCTGGCAGCAAACATTGGCATCTAATAAACTATGTGATTGTAAGGAAAAGAGATAGACAAGATGTGAGAGTGACAAAGGCAATATGTGGTGCAGAGTGCTGGACTGATCATAGGCTTATCCTTCCAAGCTAAATATTCACATTCATCAAAAGTGCCACCCCTAAGGCAAAATGACTACCAGAAGAATTAATGTCAACAAATTAGAGCTCTTCTCTGAGAGTGAACAGCTTGTTGCTAACTTGGAGGGAAAGTTGAGCCAACACACAGCTGGCAATAGTGGAGCAGGAAAGGAGTGGGCAACTTTCAGAGTTTTGGTGTATAGCACTGCATTCGATCATCTGGTCTCAGAACACTTGCAAACACCAAGACTAGTCTGATGAAAATGATGGGGAAATCCAGAAGCTGCTAAATGATAAACAAGAACTTCACAGGATTTACCAGCAGGATAGTTCATCCATCTCTAAAAAGGCAGCATTTAATTCCATCAAAAGTAAAGTACAAACAAAGCTTAGAGAGATGCAGGATTCCTGGCTCAGTAAGAAGGCAGATGAAATTCAGTTTTATGCTGATAGTAACAATCCAAAGCACTTTTATGATTCCCTGAAAGCTATTAAGGGACCAAAAACCTATGGTGCATCACAACTACTCAGTGCTGATGGAGCCACGTTGATTAGTGATAAGGACTTGATCCTAGAGAGATGGATTGACTACTTCCATAGTGTTCTCAACAGACCATCATCAATCAATGCTGAGGCCACTGACCGTTTACCTCAGATTGAAGTTAATCCCACCTTAGCTAAATTTCCAACTGAAGAAGAGGTTTTGAGTGCCATTAGGTTCCTTTCATGTGGCAAAGCACCTGGTACTGATTCTATTTCAGCTGAGATTTACAAGAAGAGAGGGGCACCATTGCTCATACAAAAGCTGACTAAAATTTTCCAGGTTATATGACAAGAGGAGGTTATCCCCCAGGAGTTCAAGGATGCCTCCATTGTCCATCTCTATAAAGGTAAAGGGAATAGATTGTCCTGTGACAATCACAGGAGGGTCTCTCTCTTAGGCATTGCTGGCAAGATTCTTGCCAGAGTCCTCCTTAATAGGCTGATCCTTTATCTGGAAGATGGCTATATACCTGAGAGCCAGTGTGACTTCAGGAAGGGCCGAGGAACAGTCAATATGGTGTTTGCTGCCTGACAACTCCAGAAGAAATGCCAGGAGCAGAAGAGAGGCTTGTATACAACATTTTTTGATCTGACCAAGGCCTTTGACACTGTTAGTTGTGAAAGGTTATGGAAAATTATGTCAAAATTTGGTTGCCCAGAGAAGTTCATTAGTATTGTATGTCAGTTTCATGATAGCATATTTGCCCAAAGTCTGGATAGTAGACAATGCTCTCATGCTTTCCCAGTCACCAGTGGAGTAAAACAGGGCTATGTGCTTGCTCCCATGCTTTTTAGCATGATGTTTTCAGGCATGTTGACAAATGCTTTCAATGAGGTCAGCTACCATACTGATGGTAAATTCTTCAATTTGAAGAGGCTACAAACCAAGACCAAAATGGAGGGATTGTTGGTGCATGATTTTCTGTTTGCAGATGATTGCATGCTCAATGCAGTCTCTGAAGCTGAGATGCAACAAAGTATGAATCAATTCTCTGCTGCCTGTGCTAATTTTGGCCTAATAATTAACACCAAGAAAACACAGGTGCTCCACCAACTGCCATCACACCATTCATATGTGGAACCATCGGTTACAACAAATGGAAAAGTTTTGAATGCTGTGGATAAGTTCACTTACTTTGGTAGTGTACTTTCGAGGGATGTACACATTGACAATGAGGTTGACCCACGCATTGCCGGAACTAGTTCAGTGTTTGGGAGACTCCAAAGAAAAGTTTGGGAGAGAAGAGGTATCAGACTGACTATCAAATTGAAGGTCTACAGAGCCTTGTGCTGACCTCATTATTGTATGCCTGTGAAACATGGACAGTCTAGCAGCACCATGCCAGGAAACTTGCTAGAGTTGAACTGCCAAGCATTCAAACCATTCAACTCTGATGGGCTGACCACGTTGTTCTAATGCAAAATGTATGCTTAACAAAAAGACTTTTATGGAGAACTCACATGGGGCAGGCAATCACATGGTCAGAAGAAGAGATATAAGGACACTCTCAAGGTCTATCTGAAGAACTTTGGATTTGATTGTGCAACATGGGAGACACTGGCACAGGACAACTCAGCATGGCGTGCCTACATCAGAAAAGATGCCGTGCTTTATGAGCAAAGAATTGAAACTGCACAGAGGAAACATAGGATGCGCAAATTTGGAGTAACCACCTCAAATGTTCACACAGTCTATCTGTGACCAATCTGTGGTAGAGCCTTCAGAGCTCATATTGGTCTGATCAGCCACAGCCGTATGCATTGACTTAACATTATCATGATGATGTCATTTTGGTCCTCTCTGAGAACAAGGACAACAACCACCACCACATGACATGTACTTCTGGAAACTAGATCATACTCATCATATGTAGATGGGTTTGCATGAATTTTTTATCTTATTTTTTGTTTCTTAATTTGTGTTGTATTTACTGCTTGTGATCATGTGCTCATGCCTTATATTGTGAAAGAGTTTAGTTCAGTATGCACTGTATTACCAGAACTCAGGATTCGATGGCAATTGATTCTAATTGAACCTACAGGTGACCCCAAATCATGGTACCTAGTTCTGTATAAAGAACGTTGGAAGGAGGCATGTTGCATTGTTGCATTTGTTTTTCAATCTGTTAAAAGAATATTAATAAAAATCCTTTTTTAAGCAAAAAAAAAAAAACCAACTCATTTTAGTGGCTGAATGGAAGGTTGATTGGACTGGGCAGAGAGGTAGGCAATCTTATCAGATCTATAATAGTCCTGGTGTGAAGTGCTGAGGATCCAAACCCTCAAGATGAGGAGTTGCTGAGGCATGTAGGTGGGTAGAGTCAGGAAGACCTGAGTTCAAATCTAGCCTCAGACACTTACTAGCTACATGACCCTGGGCAAGGCACTTGACCTCTGTTTGCTTCAGGTTTCTTAACTGTAGGCATCTTTCCCCCACTACCCATCTTGCTACTGGCAGCAAAGCTGCACTAGCCAACTCAAGGAATCAGCACTCAGACTTGAAACAAAACTCAAGGATCCTGCAATAAAACCTGACCTCATACACCAATTACTCCCCTTGCTCTTTCCAGTGCCATAGAGATTAGGGTTTCAGGCTGCAGAAGCTTGCTAGGGCCACGACAGACAGTGCCATTGTACCATCCTGTGCTACAAAAGATCTGCAGAAGAGTAGAGGAACAGGAGCAAAGGGGCAGAACATGTGTCTGGACTTGAAATAGAGCTCAATCCCACTCTCTACACCACCTTCCTCCCAGAGTCTGGAAACCATGACTACAGAAATTAATTTCATTAATACATAGTTTTCCATAGCACCAGTGTGGCAGTTCTCTGAGTTGCAAGTGTTGGGGGAGAGAACTGAGGGACAGGAGGGAGTGGCACAGAACATTAAGGATACTGTGGCGTGTGTGTGTGTGTGTGTGTGTGTGTGTGTGCATAGTGGGACAGTGAGCAACATTTCACTAAGCTTGAGGGAAAAGGTTCAGTATCCTTCTGGGGCCACTTCTGTCCCCTCAAAAGTCACTTGGGGCAGAGATCTAGGCTGGTGAATTATAAATTAATTGCCCAGCAAGCGGTTTGGAAACCCAGTCCCCAGGGAACCCATCACAGGAGAAGGAGTTAGAAAGTAAGCAAGAAAGGAATATAAGGAGGGCAAGGAGACTGAAATTATCAAAGATCTGAGGAAGAAGAAAATCCCCAAACTTTGAACTAAGCAGAAAAATCAACAGGGAAAATATTAACAACAGGAAATATGGCTTTCAGACTTAGTAAATGAGTTCAGTATCTCTAAAGATATACTGCAAAACAAGGGAAAATGATCCAACGTTTGATAAGATGGATGAACTTGTATATAAAAATCGAATCTGTGATGGCAAAGTTCATCAAAGAAACAAAAGAAAACAATAGATTGCACAAAGGCAAAGGAGAATCTACAAGAAGAGCAAAAACCAGTAACATTAAAAGAAAAGATGTTCATTATCCAAGTAAAAATACTGATCTGAAAGACAGCATGCATAGAAACAATTTAAGCATTGCAAGTCCATCAGAAGAACACGATAAGACAAAAAACCTAAACACTATAACGCAATAAATAACAAGAAAACCCTTCAGAAGTTCTAAACACAGGAAATGAAAGAATTTATAGATTGCCTTCAGGAAATGAGACCTTTATCAGAGGAACTTGCTGTAGTTACATTGTTTGGTTTGTAAAAAAAAAATTTATTTTTTTTTCTGGAAATAAAATTGTCTATTTTACATTTTCCTTTGTTTCACCAATATGAAACGTATTTCCTTCCTTCTTTTTCTGTTTTTTGTATCACCCTTTATGTCTAAATCATGTACCCATCAGGAGCTTACCTTGGTATATAAAGTATAAGATAATGGTCTCTATCTCGTTTCTGCCAGACTGCTTTCCAGTTTTCCCAGCAGTTTTTGTTGAATATTGAGTATGTAGAAGCTGTGGTTTTTGGGTTAATGAACACCTCTCCAATTCTCAACTAAAACCAAGCAGTTTTGCTGTTTTATTTATGTTATTTCTCAACCATAATGAAAATGGAATTTAGTTAGTTAAGCATGGTTATATGTAAGCATCTGCCTTCCTAAATCTTGTCTAGTTTGTCCTTCATCAGCTCTTCAGGAGGGATTCCTAATCCTCATGACCTAATGGACATGAGGGCAAACATGCATTCCATGATTATACTTTGTAGTACAGTTTGAAATTTGGTACTGTCAAGCACCTTCCTTCCCCTTTTTTCTTTTTCTTTCCTTCTTTCCCTCCCTCCAAGCATGGGTCACACATAGTGGGAGGAGGGGAGGGGGAAAGAAATGCCCCAGAAGCAGAGGAAACTCCAAAATGAGTCAAGGACCAATCGGGCCTTCTTTCTCTCTCTCTCCCTCCCTCCCTCCCTCTCTTCCTTCCTTCCTTCCTTCCTTCTTTCCTTCCTTCCTTCCTTCCTTCCTTCCTTCCTTCCTTCCTTCCTTCCTTCCTTCCTTCCTTCCTTCCTTCCTTCCTTCCTTCCTTCCTTCCTTCCTTCCTTCCTTCCCCTCTCTCTCTGTCTCTCTGTGTCTCTGTCTCTCTGTCTCTGTCTCTCTCTATCTGTCTCTGTCTCTCTTTCTCTCCGTCTCTCTTTCTCTCTCTGTCTCTCTCTCTCTCTCCTTTTCCTTGTCAGTTTCTCTAGTCTCTATCTCGTGCTGGTCCCAGCCTTAGTGCTGGCTTCAATCCCTGCAGAGTCGGGGAGGGGAGGGAGGAGGAGGCATCAGTTGGGTCTCAAATCCTTGTTCCCCAGGGTGGGGCTGAGCTTCTCAGAGGTTGCAGCCCAAATAGCACCCTGGAGCAGAAATCATTAACCTGAATTCACCTTGAGAGAGAGGAAACCAGAGAGGAAAGGAGGCTCAGCCCCCCAGTTGAGTAGATCTCCCAGACTCTGAAGGAGCTTGGTTGGCAGCCTGGATGAGCCTGGAGTCAGGGTGGGGCATATCCAAAGGCTCAGAGAAGTGATCTTAGAATCTCCTAGTCCAGCCACCTGTTTCACAGATAAGATAGGAGGTATCGGAGTTTTGGGACTCCAGCCTCTAAGAGGTTCACTCTTGATCTGGTTAGATAGGCAGATACTTTCAGAGGGGTTAATAATCTTACTTTATTCTAGTCTAGTCTTCTCAGAAGAGTTGCTGATAATGGGAGCACTAACTCCTTCAGCATTCCCTAATCACCCTTCTCACAAGGGCAGGTGAGAAGGGGTGCAACTACTCCTATGTCTAAATGGGGTCAATCAAGACAGGCACAGCTTGTGCACTCCCCTAAATCCTTTCAAACCTTGATGGGGGTTAGTCATGGTGACGGGGTACAAACCCAAGCCGAGATCTTTGTCCCTTGGACAGTGAGGGTTTGGGTCCCATTTGTCTGAAGGGCCCTGGAAAGTCTGGCCTTGAAGGCTCCTTGGATTCCCCTTACTTGATTTAGCATTCTTTTGATATTTCTCCCTTTGATCCTATTACCAGTCACTTCTTAGCATTCTCTTGAGGTTCAAGTTGCTTAGCTGGGATTGTGGTTTGTCTGAACTACCTGCCACTCCCCTCAGGATCCTCCCTGGGTTTGATCTACATTCCAGGCTGATGTCCCCTATCAAAACCATCCCTGGGACCCCAGACTACTTGGCAACACCTGGATTCTTCCCTCAGTCTTTTTCTGCATTTAATTTCCATCTCTCCTCCATGAAGGTGCTCAGATTCAATCCAGCTCAGACTCTGTCTAGCTGAGATTCTATTTGGCCCACTTGTGAATACAAAAATTACAAATGCTTAGGTTCCTTAAGAGCCAACCCAGTATGGGGAATCTTTAATAAACTTTGTTTTTCTTTGGCTTTAAGAAAGCTTGTGTCAAATTCATTCGAGCAGGACCCAGCGTGTCAGTATTTTGGGGTCCCCACCATCCCAAACCTCAACAATGGCACACACAGATTCTCTTAGGGGTTCCCCCGTGGCTTCCCCACTCACTGACCAGTGCCCGCTTGCTTTATAGGGCAACAGACAAAGAAGGCATCTTGCCAACAATGGCCTCACTGGTTAACTTTAGCAATATTGTAACTGCACAAGCTTAGTAAATATCACATTATGTTACCCCATATTTCACAGGGCAACCTCAGTAAGACTGCCTATCACTTATGATTCTAGGAATTACTGTCTAAGATCCTTGAGACTATTCTAGGAGTTATTATCAAACACCTGGAAACTAAACATTGCCATGGCCATGGATCCCAAGAAACTGAACTCTACAAAGAATAACAAAATCCTCCTTACATACACTGCCTCATTTTACAAATGACAACATTGTCTCTGAATTTGACAAAAAAAATTTTTTTTGTTTTTGTTTTAGTGGGGAAGAAGGTGCATGTGCTTTAAGGAAGAACGACTTTCCTGTTGACAATCTTCTTAAAATTTGATAATATAGGTAAAGAGCATTACAAAACCTTAAAGCTATTCCATAATTTTCTTATTATTATCTTTATTTTCTACTATTCTTACTCAGTGCCGTCTGTACCCTAAGTTCTTTCACTTAGAAATGATGTTTACATACTGTACAGCTGGGCTGAAGGTTAAAAAAAGAGTTCATGTCCCTGTTGACTCCTGAGGGAGATTTGATAACCTCGGTGTCTCCAGTTCTCTATACCTTTTGTCAGTTGAAGTTGTCAAATGTTATGCTAAAAAGAGCATTGAATCTGGAGTCAGAAGATCTGAGTTTTAATATAGGTTCTGCTATTTACTGCCTGTATGATCTTGAGCTCCTCCATTAGGGCTTCAGTTTCCTTATCTGTAAAATGAGGGGTTTAGACCACATGATCCTTAAAGAAATTCTTTTTATTCTGAACTTTGTTGGTACTATTATTGTTGCCATTGCTCAGTCAGTCAGTTGCATCCTACTCTTTGTGATCCCATGGACCATAGCATGCTAAGCCCTTCTATCATCCACTATCTCTTGAAGTCTGTCAGAGTTCATGTTCATTGTTTCCATGACAATATCTATCTGTCTCATCCTCTGCCATCTCCTTTTTCTTTTGCCTTCAGTCTTTCTCAACATCAGGGTCTTTTCCAACGAGTCCCTATCTTTTCATCATGTGGCCAAAGTATTTCAGTTTAGCTTCAGTTGACCTTCTATTGAATAGCCTGAGTTAATTTCTTTTTTTAAATTTTTAATAATTGTTTTATTTATTTTCAATGTTCTATAATGACTTCCACATATCTTAGATTTTTTTCCCTCCCTCTCCCTCTTTCCCCACTCTCCCTCCCCGAGATAGCTTGCAATCTTATATAGGTTCTACACATACATTCCTATTAAATATAATTTCACTATAGTCATGTTGAATAGAAGAATTAAAATGAATGGGAGAAACCATAAAACAAAACAAAACACAACACAAAAGAAAATAGTCTGCTTCATTCTGCAATCCAATTCCATAGTTCTTTCTCTGCATGTGGAAGGTGATTGGCCTCAAAAGTCTATTGGGAATTTTTTAGGTCCTTGCATTGCTATGAAGTTCCAAGTCTACCAGGAAAAACTCTCACACACTGTGGTCGTTGCTGTGCACAAAGTTCTCCTGGTTCTGCTCTTTTCACTCAGCATCAGATCATATAAGTCTTTCCAAGGCCTTTCTGAAGTCTTCCTGTTCATCATTTCTTATAGCACAATAGTATTCTATTACATTCATATGCCATAATTTATTCAGTCATTCCCCAGTTGATGGGCATCCCCTTGATTTCTAGTTTTTGGCCACCACAAAGAGTGATACTATAAATATTTTTGTGCATGTGGGACCCTTTCCCATTTTTTACGATCTCTTGGGGATACAGTCCTAGAAGCGATATTGCTGGGTCAAAGGGCATGCACATTTTTGTACCCCTTTGGGCAAAGTTCCAAATTGCTCTCCAGAATGGTTGGATCAGCTCACAGCTCCATCAACAATGAATTAGTGTTCCAACTCTCCCACATCTTCTCCAACATTTATCATTTCCCTGTTTTGTCATGTTAGCCAATCTGATAGGTGTAATGTGGTACCTTAGAGTTGTTTTGATTTGCATCTCTCTAATCAATAGTGACTTAGAGCATTTTTTCATATGACTATAGATAGCTTTAATTTCTTCCTCTGAAAACTGCCTGTTCATATCCTTTGACCATTTATCATTTGAGAATGACTTGTATTCTTGTACATTTGACTCAGTTCTCTGTATGTTTTAGAAATGAGGTCTTTGTCATGGACACTAGTTGTAAAAATTCTTTCCCAGTTTTCTGCTTTCCTCCTAATCTTGGTTGCACTGGATTTGTTTGTGCAAAAACTTTTCAATTTAATGTAATGAAAATTATGCATTTAGCACTTCATAATGTTTTCTATCTCTTGTTTAGTCAAAAATTTCTCCATTCTCCATAAATCTGACAAATACACTATTCCTTGCTCCCCTAATTTGTTTATAGTATCAATCTTTATACCCATTTGGACTTTATTCTTGTGTATAGTGCCAGGCATTGATCTATGCCCAGTTTATGTCACACTGTTATCCAGTTTTCCAAGCAATTTTTGTCAGTGAATTCTTATCCCAGAAACTGGGGTCCTTAGGTTTATCAAACAGTAGATTGCTATAGTCATTGGCTATTGTGTTTTGAGTACCTAACCTATTCCACTGGTCTTCCCCTCTGTTTTTTAGCCAGTATCAAGTGGTTTTGATGATTGCTACTTTATAATACAATTTGAGATCTGGTAGGGCTAGGCCACCTTACCTAGCATTTCTTTTCATTAGTTCCCTTGATATTCTGGATCTTATGTTCTTCCAGGTGAATTTTGATATTATTTTTTTCTAGCTCTAGAAAATAATCATGTGGTAGTTTCATTGGTATGGCACTCAATAAGTAAGCTAATTTAGGTAGAATTTTCATTTTTATTATATTGGCTCGGCCTATCCACAAGCAACTGATGTTTTTTCACTTACTTAGATCTGACTTTATTTGTGCAAAAAGTGTTTTGTAATGGTGTTGATATGGTCCCTGGGTTTGTTTTGATAGGTAGACTCCCTGATATTTTACAGTGTCTGCCATAGCTTCAAATGGGATTTCTTTTTCTGTCTCTTGCTGTTGGGCTTTGTTAGTAATATATGGAAATGCAAATGATTTATGTGGATTTATCTGTAACCTGCAACTTTGCCAAAATTATTTATTATTTCAAGTAGTTTTTTTTTACTTGATTCTTTGGGATTCTCTAAGTATATCATCATATCATCTATAAAGAGTGATAACTTAGTTTCTTCTTTGCCTATTCTAATTTCTTCAATTTCTTTTTTGTCTCATCACTACAGCTAACATTTCTAGGACCATATTGAATAACAGTGGTGATAATGGACATCCTTGTTTCACCCCTGATCTTATTGGAAATGCATCTAGCTTATCCCCATTGCATATAATACTTGCTGATGATATTAGGTAGATACTGCTTATTATTTTATGTAAAGTTCCACTTATTCCTATGCTCTCCAGTGTTTTCAATAGGAATGGATGTTGCATTTTGTCAAAAGCTTTTTCTGCATCTATTGAGATAATCATGTGGTTTCTGTTAGTTTTGTTGTTGATATGATCAATAATGCTAATAGTTTTCCTAATACTGAACCAACCCTGCATTACTGGTATAAATTCTAACTGATCATAATGTATTATTCTTGTGATAAGTTGCCTTATTCTTTTTGATAATATCTTATTTAAAATTTCTGCATGTATATTCATTAGAGAAATTGGTCTGTAATTTTCTTTCTCTGTTTTGGTTCTTCCTAGTTTAGGTATCAGAACCATATTTGTATCATAAAAAGAATTTGGTAGAACTCCTTCTTCCCCAATTTTCCCAAATAGTCTACATAGTATTAGAATTAACTGTTCTTTAAATGTTTGATAGAATTCATTTGTAAATCCATCCGAACCTGGAGATTTTTCTTAGGGAGTTCCCTGATGGCTTGTTCAATTTCTTTTTCTGAGATGGGGTTATTTAAGTATTCAACTTCCTCTTCTGTTAATGTGGGCAACTTATATTTTTTAAAATAATCATCCATCTCACTTAGATTGTTGAATTTATGGGTATACAGTTGGGCAAAGTAATTTCTAATTATTGTTTTAATTTCCTCCTCATTGGAGGTTAGTTCACCATTTTCATTTTTTTATATTGGCAATTTGGTTTTCTTTCTTTTTTTTAATCAAATTGACTGAAGAGTTATCAATTTTATTGGTTTTTTCATAAAACCAACTCTTAGTTTTATTTATTAGTTCAATAGTTTTCTTAATTTCAATTTTATTGATCTCTTCTTTGGTCTCAGTTAATTTCTTTAAGTATTGGTTGATTTGACCTCCTTACTGACCAAAAGACCCTCAAAAGTCTTCTCTAGTATCACAATTTGAAAGCCTCAATTTTGTGACAAATAAAATGGACATTTTCACATACATGGAACATAAAAAGATTATACATGAAACTAGACTATTATGTACTATGTGATCTTTAAAGCCTTTCCAACTTTAAAATTCATTCTGTGAATATTTCCTTCTCTGATTGCAACTGAAGGTTTATCCTTTTATTTTATATAGTAAAATACTCTATGGGTCATAATGTACCAAGAGGCCCTCCTGAATCAAGTTATCTTTAGCAAATTTGGCTGTGACATGAAATAGGATGGAAGTATTGGGTCCACAGTTTACAAACATTTACCAATGAAAATTAATTTCATGGCAAACTTAAGTAAAATAGTCTGGTACAATGATCCATATTCTACTTGAGACATATGTATATTTTTTAATGTGGATCTGTGATTTTGTTGATGTAGGGAAACTCCCAGTTAGGAAATTCCCCCTACTAAATGCAGATCAGCAATTCTTTTGCAACTTAAAACATTC
The DNA here is from genome assembly GCF_028372415.1 of Notamacropus eugenii. Classification (NCBI taxonomy): domain Eukaryota; kingdom Metazoa; phylum Chordata; class Mammalia; order Diprotodontia; family Macropodidae; genus Notamacropus; species Notamacropus eugenii. The sequence continues at coordinate 57,516,931 of NC_092872.1, read as the reverse complement.
GTTGTCTGAGACAGGAAAAAATTAAGTGACTTGCCCAGGTTTATAGAAACCAATACATGTCAGTGAAGGGATTTGAACCCAGATCATCTTGATTCCATATTGCTAACTAAAATCTCTGAAACCCACAGCGGTGAATGTTTGGTTTTCACTGGGGAACTTGAAAGGAGCCTGTTTTTATTGTTTTTATTGTTGTTGAACTTCCCCTCCCCCATTGCTCATGATTAATAACTAACATTTTTGGTGATGCTATTCCTTCTTTCTCCAGGGAAACTCTTTTTAAGTATCTGCTTATATTTTCTGAGTAGTTTTCATCTCAAGTTAAGGATTTGGAGATTTAACAAACTATTAAAATTATTCTACCATTCAAATTTTAAAGCTGGACATTCCAACAAAATGCTAACAACCTGCTAATTGTCTTGCTTATCTCAGTAAAACTGGGCCATCTGTGCTAATGATATGTTTTTTACAGCATAAATCCTAGCTATTGGAGTCTTGTTTGTGGCTCATTTCAATCTGAGTCAGAATTCACATTTATTATCCCTCAAATTTATTTATTTTCAAATGTTTTCAAAGTTATTATCAAATCCAAATCATAGTTGTTTATATTAAATGACTGTTGTACGTGTGGCACTTGAGGGTGAGTTTACACATTATCTTCTCCATTCTAATACATTATCTTATACACAAAAGATGCCTAGAAACCTTTTGCACTACAATGTTTCCATATATTATTAAGTTACTCACAGTGTGCTTCTCTTGAATAAATTTCAATTTGTTTTACCAACATTTATTCAACGACATTTATTAAGCATTTTCGGTGGAATTAGCTAACAAATGGACAGCTTGACTTCTCCTGGTAGCTATTAAATATACAAAGTACTAGGAGGGAATAAAAGACTTAGAGGGAGGCTTAAAATCCCATTTATGGATATGGGGATATAAATCATTTGACTTAATGTGATAGTCTATCTAAGCTTGCATGGAAAATGGACATACATAAAGGAGAATTGGGAAGGGGAAATATAACTATTTCGGAGCAAAGGAAAATTAAGGGTTATCTGTGTGGAAAGCTCCTGCTAAATCACTTTTCACAAATGGATTATTTCTGTTATAAATATTTCAAAAAAAAAGGTGATTCTATAAAGTTCCCATAATATTTCAACTCTATGTGGTAGTTGTCTAAATGTCTCCTCCAGTAGCTCAAAACTGTTTCCTTTTGTTCTGTCCTCAGAGGAAATAACCTGTTGGTGACTATCTGTTCTTTATTTTCTACGTTATATTATGGTTAATACTTCAATGAATCTGTGATCTGTTCATGTAGGTATTCCCTCCATCAGTAAAGATCATTATCCATCCATGCTTCATCATCAGGGTGAGCCCCATCTCTTACACAGATCTGCTCAATGTGTTTTGTCTTTTTAAATTTAGCAGAAACCAGGAGCAGTCAGGTTGACCATTTGTTAGTCATACACATACACTTAATAAGTATTTACTGAATAAATGTTGGTGAAAGAAATTGAAATTTATCTGAGAGGAGACTGAATAACTTATTAATCTATTCTAGTATGATACTACGAAAGGTTTTTAGGCAATTTCTGGGTGTATGATACTGTATTCAGTGGAATGGACAAAATAACATGTAAAGGACTTTACAAACCATTACAGAAGCATTACAAAAGTTCCAGCTATCATTTTTATCACTGGTAATGATAATTATAAAAAGTTATATAATATGGCCCCTTGCCTTTAGAATCTTCTAATCTAAATGGATTTGAAAAAAAAATAGGGGATTATTGACTTTAATACATAAAGTCATTAGAAAAAAGTCTTTTTTTCCAATTATTTTTGTTCCACTCTGCTCCCTTTGGCTGAGCCTAGGATTTCAGTGAAGGGTCTTCTAGTCTGAAGAGAAAGAAAGCAATTACATGGAGAGTTTCTAAGGAAAGAAGTAAATGTATAGATAAGTTCAGTGGGGATCTCGTGGCTGAGTGCTATGTGGCATGACTATAACTACTGCCAACTGATTGCCGTCTCTTTGTACAAGACTTAGGACCTGCTGCTGCAGTGTGAAAACTCAAAAAAGATTATAGGGAGGGTCAAAGGTAGGGAGAGTGGGAGGATCATTAGCTTTTCATCCTACTTCCTAGGCAAGTTCTTTACAATATTGGTACAAATCAACTTCTATGTTTAAGCTCTTAAAAACGAAGACTGTTTGTAGGAGACTCTGTGCTGTACACTTCGTAGCTGGGTGCAATAACATGTGGACACTTGGTGGTGCTGTCTGGCAGGATTTAGAAGTTTAAAGTGGAAATTGAAAAAATGAAGAGGTAGTCACTCTTTTGGTCCCATTTTGTGGAATACACCCATTTTCTCCAAACACATCTTTTTCTTCCCACTGGGTAGACTTAGACTCTGATCATTGCTCTCACTCCCCTGAGCATGCATGAGAGGGAAGCAATAAAGAAGTGGAGCTTAGGGACACCTACTACCCCTTTCCAAACCACCAATGCTACTACTTCTTCACTTTAGCCTGAGGGCTTTTGGGGGTGTGTGTGAAAGTTTATCAAAAAAATAAATGAAAACCATAAAATTAGCTATCAATTTTATTTTATTTATTTATTTTTAGCTAAGGAGCTCTCAGTTTGTAGGTAGGGAAGAGAAAAAAGAATTTCTTACACCCTTGTTGTTTGTCTTTCATTCTCGAAGAGGGCCAATGACATCAGAAGGGGAATGTTTTGATGTGCAAGTGAAATGGATTTAAGTGAGGCAGGGCTGTGCAAAGTCACCAGCCCCACTCTCTCCTCCAAAAACATCTGGGTCCAGGGACAAGACATAGATCAGGATGACTGGAGATGGTCCCAGATGTAGTGGGAGACCTTCCAGTCAGACAGAGATTTATCTTCTCTATTTTTTATCTCTGTTAACCAGGAGTCTTGATATTCATTCTCATGATCTTGATCCAAGAGTTTTAGTTCTGACCTGATGAACTTCAACTCTAATTATGTATTTTTCCAATGCTGCTTGGTTACAAATACATTTTTGATTGTTCCTCATGGATGTTGAGGGAAGTTTGTGGTGTGTTTTAAAGCAATTTTCTATTCACATGACTTTTGCACTGTTAATAAAAACAAAGCCTATTTATGACCAATGTCAAGTTGAAATTATACATTAGCTTTTGGTGCCAGAGGAAGAAGTAGAATGTTAGGATCAGCAAAGGGATTGAACTTCAACTTTTTCAGGATAGAGATAGTATTTTTTGGTTGTTGTTGACCAAACCCATCATGTCATCAATATGGGGAGCACCTGGTGAGGAACTCCTCTGCAGTAAAGATGAACAACTTCTCTTCAACCTAAAGTCTTAAAAAATTGTCTGGAGAACCAAGAGAGTGATTTGTTTAGGTCAAATATGTCTCACAGGTAGAAATGTGTACCCAACAGTGAGTAAAACCTCTAGCACCCTAGAACTCCACCTTGGGAAGGAAATAATGTAGAAGACAAAGCACCTGGTTCAAAATCCCAGCTCTGCTACTTAATACAAATATGACTTTAGACAAGTTATTAAACCTCTGTGGACCTCAGTTTCCACCTTTGTAAGATGAAGGAATCGGAGAAGACAATCCCTAATGTTCTTTCTAATGCTACTGATCTTTGATTCAGTGATTTCCACAGATTATGAAGATTAGGGCTGTGAGATTCAAAACCTGTGTTGTATTGTGGCAGCAATGCCATGTGGTTCAATGAAGAACAGTCCTCTAATTGCATTCAGCTTTCCTCTTGACAGCCTTTAGATCTGTTTTGACATAAGGAGGAAATTTTCCAAACCATACTTAATATGTTTTTCCACATAGATCCCACATTCTAATAGACTACTCCTGTCATTTCCTCCTAAGCAGGACTTTTGCATTCCCATTTCAACAAGTTTGCTTTTTTTTCCTGCCAAGAAATGTCATTTCCACTCCTTTCTGCTTACCTGCATATTAGTGCTAGAAGGATACTGTAACACCAGTCACAGCAGCACACTTGAGAACGGCTACTACGAATAATTTCAAGGTTCTAATCATATAGTATAATGAAGTCTTTATTTATTTAGCAATAAACTAAACATTGTTCAATAAAGTGAAGCATAACATTCATAGCAACATCCTTAAGTAAAACACATTCAATATATGTGTGTATATATATGTATATTTATATATGTATATTTTTATCATAACAATAGCAACATCCTTAATCAACACCAAGTGTCCAAGTAAAGTCCTCTTTTATCTTTACTCGAGGATGACTTCCAAGTGCCATGGCTCTTCCTCTGTGGGCTGATCACTCCTGACTCTTACTTGGATTCATACAAAGGCAGCTCTTCGCTCCACTCCAGGTCTCCTCCCTCAGCCCTCAGAGGTCTCTTGCTGGCTACCAGATGTCTTGGCTGCCTTCTTCTCAACGCTGGTTCACCCCTTCACTGCTGCCTCTCTTCACGTCTGCTTTCTCAACAAGGGCTCTCTCTTTATATACAGTTCTACTCAATATCTGATTGGCTAGAACATGCATGTACATATCTGATTGGCTAGAACCCACATGTACGTATCTGAATGGCTAGAGCCCATGTGCACATGTCTGATTTGTTAAAATTCAATCCAGAAAAATTGCAAAGATCCTACTTTGCTTGCTGTTACATATACTGAGTCCCTATTTTACACATCAAGAAATGCAGGAATAAGAGCAAATAGCTAAGTAGTGACCAAGCCAGAGTCACAGTGATTCTCAGTCATCTGAGTTCCTACAGATGTACTTTACTTACTGTAAAGTACAAATCACATGGGACGAACCACATGCTGCCTGGAATCTATGCATACATCTTTTTTTTTTTTTCCAATAAGACAATAACTAGATGACAGTGTGATATGATGGAAGGACCACAGGATTGTAGTCAGGGAACCTTATTCGCTTTGTTATCCCCACAGCACATAGTCCTGTCCTTCACATAATCACATAATCAATAACTGATTCTGTTCTTCAGTGACTCTTCATGATGCCTAAGCTGCCTTAGTTTTCTAAGGGGTGCTAGGATTATTGGAGAGATTTCTAAGAGTGACTTAACTATCACTTCTGATTGATTTTTATTTTTCATTCCTATTCTAGAGTTTTGACACTCACTTTCAGGATTGTAATTCCTAGCTTGATTTGTGTAGGGACCAAATGAAAACATAAAGCTTTTCTTTCCCCACAACATTACTTCATGTTAAGGGAGAGGAGGAGGCAGAGTCAACTGATTTGAAAAATAGGTCAAGGAGAGAATTTAAGAATCATACACAAGAACCAACAAGTAAAAGGAAGTATTTTTACCTAGCTCACCCAACACACCTCTTCTACAACAACCTAGAAAATATGCCAGACTAATTGGGAAAACCAAGAAAAAGTCACAATGAGTAATTTCTCAACCTCAGGGCAGCTTAGGAACTCAGACAGAGAGGTCTTTTCAACTTGGATGGAGGCCAGTCAGGTGTGCAGAATGATAGTAGCAGAGGCAGAGATGGGGAACATTCTAGCACCCAGGGACTGAAAAGGAGCTGAGACAGAGCACCAGAGCACAAAGAGTTCACAGGGGACCCCGAAGTAGCACTGGGAGAAAGAACAGGTGCCATATGGCAGCTCTTTTGCCCATTTCACAGATTCAGAGCAGAAACAGCCACAAGGGAGAAGTGGGGGGAGGTTGTTGTTTACCAAGCAAGGAGTAAGATCCAGAAATTTAACTGTGAAGCTGAGCCCAGGAGCAGAGCAGTGACTCACTTCTAACCATGAGGTCAATATATAAGCTTGCAGTGGACTAATGAGAGTAGGGCACTGAGGCCAGCAGTTCAGTGACTATAAATCAGAATCTCCCATTGGGCATACAGAGATTGAGTCCAGTAGCCGTCTACTGAAACTCAGTTCTGTCTGTCTGTGTTCGTCCTTTGTTTTCAAAGAAGACCAAAGAAAGGTAAATTTGGATGGCCAGAGGACACCCAGTTAACTTGGGATTTACAGACCAGATCTTTCTTTCCTTCCTTCCTTCCTTTCCTTCTTTTTTTCTTTCCCAAAGTCTTAAACCCAGTGCACCCTGAAGCCATCCATTGCAGAACAACAGGTCTCTGCCCAAACTCCTTAATGGCTCTTTTAATGGCTTCAGAGTGATTATCAATAGTAACTCTTGCTCTTTTCTTCCCACCTTGATTTACTTGTTTTTTTATTTGCTCAATAAAGGGGCCATTTCCTGATTACTTCTTACAGAGGTCTATTCACTGAATGGGCATTACCTCACTCTAAGTGAGTACCTGAACAGGCCTTGGTCTAAAGGGGCCAAGGTCTCCCATCGCATCCTGGACTATCTCCAGTCATTCTGATGAATATCTGGTCACTGGATTCAGATGGCTCTGGAGGAGAAGTGAGGCTGGTGACCTGCACAGCCCTCCCTCACTCAGAACAAAGTCAAGTGCAAGTCGTGTCATCATTTCTCTGATGGCATTGTCTTCTTTGGCAACAAAGGATGAACACAGATCTGTGAGTTGACTGAGCTGCCTGAATGGGGACCCATCTAGCTGGGTAACTCAGCTCATCTGCTTCATTCTGTCTCCCCTTTTCCTTCTCCTCTACAAAGGAAGGTAAATTTGGATGCCCAGAGGACTGAAACTCAATTACACATAAGCCAGCAGATCCAAACCTGGGTCAGGAATTTGCAGAGCTCAGATAGGAGGGTAATGAATATACTCTTCCCTAGATGATACACTTTTTATTGTTGTTCACTTGTTTCAGTCACGTCTGTCTCTTCATGACCCCATTGGGGGTTTTCTTGGCAGAGCTACTGGAGGGGTTTGCCATTTCCTTCTCCAGCTCATTTTACAGATGAGGAAACAGAAGTGAACAGTGACTTGCTCAGAGTCACAAAACTAGTAAGTATCTGAGGCCAGATCTGAACTTAGGAAAAGGAGTCTTCCTGACTCCAGGCCCAATTATCTGTCCACTGCAGTACCTAGCTGCCTTCATGAAAGTACTGAAAACTTGCAGAATGAGCTGTGAAAGCAGCAGAAGGATATAAAAGGGCAGAAGCTCAGGCTGGATGTTCCCTCCAAAAGTGAGCAGAGCCCAGCATTAAAGTCCAAAGCCAAGAAGCAATCTGGAAGAATGAGCAAACAAAAAAAAAGGACCTAAACATAAAGGTTACAGGGAAGTTCAAGACACAAACAAGAAGACAATAATTTGAAAACATCTACAAGCAATGCCTCAAAGAGGAACTACAGATTGGACACAAGCCCAGCAAGAATTCCTAGAGGTTAAAGGGGTTTTTTTAAAAACAAAAAAAGAAAATTTAAATAAGAGTAGCAGAGGAAAATGTGAGGAAAATTGAAGTGATTTAATAAAGTTATAAAAGGAAATTAGTAGCTTGGAGAAATAGAAAATCTTGCTGAAGAAAATAACTCCTTAAAAATTAAAATTGGTACAATTGAATTAGACTCTATGAGACATCAAAAAATGATAAAGCAAAGTAAAAGGATTAAAAAAAATAGAAGAAAATATGAAATGTCTTACAGGAAAAAAAGAACTGACTTGAAAAATAGATCAAGGAGAGAATTTAAGAATCATTGGAATACCTGAAAACCATAAACAACAACAAAAGCCTAGACATCATGTATCAAGAAATTTCCTTTATATGAAAACTATCCAAATATCTTAGAACCAGAGGGCAAAACACAAATTGAAAGAATCTACTAGTCATATCCTGAAAAACAAAACCATCCAAAATGAAAACTTAGCATTGATTATTAAAAAATGAAAGTGAAGCAATTTGTGCCCTCAAGGAGCTTTTCTTTTTTTTTTTTTTTTTGAAACCTGCTATCCATCTCCAAGAAGGAAACTAAGGGATTCAGAGTGCAGATTGAAATACATTTTCATTTACTTCTTTCTTTTTTTTCAGGTTGATAAGAGTGTAACAACTGTGCTACAAGCCTTGAGGTCCTTGGTCCCTTCAGGTACAATCTTCACCATATGAAGCCAGTTGTCTGCTAGCCATTCCCCTTCTATGATACACCAATCTCCAGCTAGGCAAAGCCACTCCTCTTCTACTGTCAAGATAATGAAACAGTGACAGACTTTCACAGCTACCCTTAATAGGGTAATGAGAAAGTGTTACACTCTTTTGGCATAAAAATATCAAAATTACACTTGTTTACTCATAAACTTTTTCTTTAAGTTAGAGAAATGCAAAACTCCTCAGACTGTCTCTCTGGTCAGTGTAGATTAACCCAAGCAGCTCCTCACTCATCAGGAGCCTGTTTTGAGCAAAGCAAAACTTCTCTAATAAATACGGCTCATAGCAAAACAGATGCAAAGCCTGTCTTTATCTTCTATTTCTCCCACTCAAACCATAGAAGAAAGGTGACAGCATGGAGAGGTACCACTGAGATGTTCTCTTCTCTCAGGTTGTAGATGGTGCTAGAGATCAATACACCTGTATCATTAGGTATACAATATCAGGATCCAACTCTCCTCCAATGTGCTCTGCAGCCAATAAGTTTGCTCAGATCATATGACCAATCAGCAAATGTTTTTCTCCAATCTTCACGCTCTCAACAAACAGGACATTACCAACTGTTGATGTGGAAATGATTTCAGAAGCAATAACAGGTTCAGCTAAACCTATTTAAACAAGCTGTTGACTTAGAATCTGAGAAATGGATAAAACTAAGTACATGACTTTATTGCCATTTCTTAGAGAAGCTAAGTGATTTGCCCAAGGTCACAAAGACAGCGGAACTGAAATTTGAATTCAGGTCCTCTGATTCCAGAGAAATTTAATAGCCATACAAATGCTTGCTGAATTGAATTAAGAGAAAACAATCAGCATAGAGGGGATGCCAGAACAGCACAGAAACCACTTTGACCGGCAAATACAATTTCTTTGTCAAGCAGAGAGTCTATATGAGTGAATGGAAATGCATCTATTAAGCATTACTATGTATAAGGTACTTTGCTAAGCACTGAGGTTACATAGAGAAAAGCAAGGAGCTCACTTCTAGTAAAGGGAGACAATAGGTTAGGTATAGGAAGTTTTAGCTGTGAGTCAGATGGAAAGGTCCAGTGGTCCTTAGGGTTCAGTCACAGATGATAATACATCTTTTTTAATCCTATTTCCATTGGTAAAATAATATCTATTTCTTATTTTAAACCATTTTACTGTGCCAAGGACTTTGGTGTTGAAAATTTTCTGGGTCTTCAATAGCTGTGGTTACTGAGAAAATGGGGATTATGGTGTATGTTCGTCCTTCATTGCCGAAGAACTTGCCATCAGAGAAATGATGACATGACTTGCACTTGACTTTGTTTTGAGTGAGGGAGGGCTGTGCAGGTCACCAGCCTCACTTCTCCTCCAGAGCCATCTGAATCCAGTGACCAGATATTCATCAGGATGACTGGAGATGACCCAGGATGAGGCAATTGGGGTTAAGTGACTTGCCCAAGGTCACATGGCTAGTGAGTGTCAAGTGTCTGAGGTGAGATTTCAACTCAGGTCGTCCTGACTCATGCACTAGCGCTCTATCCACTGCACCACCTAGCTGCCCCAGGGGACTATGGTAGCTGCAGAAGCAGTAACCAGGTCATATTTTTACAAAGGTTGCTCCCCTGGATGATAGCTGAAGGGCTGGACTGGAAGCTTGGCCAGTCACCTGGGATGGAGAGATGAAAGATATTGCTATTCTCTGGGCTCTGCGGGCCAGGGTCCTGGGCTGTCTTTGCAGAGGTATGAGCAGAGTAATGATTGAGGTTGGGGTGGAGGTTTGATCAGTCATGCCATTTTTGATGTAAGAATTGAGAGTCTCTTTTTTCAAACTATGAGAAGGCAATAGGCAAGTCCTTGTAGGAAATTTTCTGTGTCAGAGTATATCTTCACAATCACACATTTGCCCAACAAGAGAATATAAGATCCCAATCTGTTACTGCTTAATGATTTAAAAAAAAAAAAAAGCTTTTGACTAGTTAGAATAAAACACAGTCTTAAAGTTTCCACTTCCAAATTTTTCCCCTGTTAAGATTATGTAAGATTCCTTGATAAATACAACAGGGAAAATTTATTCAACAATTCAACAATCCTCTGAGTATTTGTATCCAGAAAGCACAAAACTGGATTTATTCACCAAAGGTGTCTACCATTGTCATGGAGGATATCCTGTGTAAAGTCTAAATGGTAGAGAGATTTCCTATAGATACTCTTGTTCACAGGTGAAATTGTGCTGAATGCCCCAGATCTCCTCAATAAAAAACACAGACACTGAAAAAAGATCAGTCTAGTAATCAATATAGGAAAACCAAGTGAAAGCAGATTGGCATACAGATTGATAGGTAGCCCATCGATTTCTAGGACATCAGTATAATACATCTTGGACTGGTACTGTGGACTGACTCTGAACTGAACCTAGAATTGTAGATTAAGAACAGGTTGGATCATATATGGGAAATGCATAGTATTTTCAGTGGTTCCAAACTGCTTCCTGTTATCAGAATTCATCTTCTAGATACCAAAATTCTATATTGTTGCAAATCTTTTTAAAAATGTAAATAGTATTTTATTTTTCCCAATTACACATAAAGACAATTTTCAACATTCATTCATTACAAGATTTTGAGTTCCAAATTTTTCTCTCTCCCTCCCTCTCATTGAAAATCTCATAACAACATAATCTCAGAAGAATAAAAATTATCATCTGAAGAGCAATGGAAAGAAGCATGGTAGGTGTAAATAAGCTTCACGATATCACCATTATTATTGTGGATTGGATAGAATACCTGCCTCAGAGTCAGAATGGCCTGGATTCAAGTCCCATATACTGGTTCTGTGACCCAAGGAAAGCCACTTAACCTCTCAGTGTCCAAGGCAATTCGGTAAAATTAAGTTGCAGAATAGTTGCCTATGAGAATTGGTAGAGTTTCAAAACCAGAAACCTCCTGAACCAGTGACATAGATCTGGCCATAAATAAATGGATCAATAGAGAGACAGACAGATAGACAGACAGACAGACAGACAGACAGATAGATAGATAGATAGATAGATAGATAGATAGATAGATAAATAGATAGATAAATAGATGAATGGATGAATAAAACACAACAAAAAATTGAATACTGTCTTTCTTTCTCAGGAAGAAAGTAGGAATCTACAACAGGTCAGAAGGTTTGAGGAATACCCAATTTAAAAATAAGCATCCATTAAGCTACTAAGAGCAACACACTAAATACAAACAGAAAGGAATCTAAAGACAAAATTAAATAGTTGTTACCCTCAAGAAGTTAACATTCTACTGGGGATAAGTAGGAGCAAACCAGGTAGGAGAACAATGTTATGAAAACCTAGAGAGAGAGTACCCAGAAGGAGGGAATGATCAATGTCAAATGCTACCAAAAAAATTAATAAGGACAGGGGTTGGAAAGTGAGAGGCAGTAAGTATAGATAGCTTTTTCTAGGTTTTAAGATCTGAAAGTACCTGAGGACACAGTAAGGTCTAAGAGATTTTTTTTAAAGATGACACTCGGCCCTGTTTGTGGACAGAAAGACTTACTGGATAAGGAGAGAGAGAAAAATTATAGGGGAGGATGACTGTAGTGGAAATTTCTTTAATCAGTCTTTATACAATATGAAATTGAAAAGCTTCATCATCCTATGGACCCACCTCTGGATGCTTTCTGACTTATTCAATCAATTATTAATATCATTCCTAAAAGGAGGTGACCAGAACTGAATAGCAACACCCCAGAAGTGTTCAGACAAAGGCAGAGTACAATTGGGACTATCAACTCTCTAGTTTTGAACACCATGCCTCTTTAGATATATTTGCTTTTTTGGGTGGCCATATTATACTATTGAGACATGTTATACTTATGGTTCACTGAAACCCCTAGATCTTTTTCAAACAAACTGCTATCTAGACATATTTTCCCCCATCTTGTATTTTTTAGCTAATATGTTAACACAAAAAGAAGTGTTAGTACATCTAGTCCAATACTCTAGCCTGATGAAAAATACATTATTTGATCTAGAATCTGTCATCCAATACACTAGCTATCTCTTCTATCTCTGTGTCATCTGTGAATTTGATTAAGCAGTCAATCTATACCTTCATCCAAACCATTAATAAAAATGTTAAACATCACAGGGCTAAGCATAGATGCCTGGAGCACGCTACCAGACAGTAAGCCGTTAATGACTACTTTTGTACTTATTGTATAGCCTACATCTCACCATTTTGTTCACAAACACAGTATAACTTTGTCAGATACCTTATAAAAATCTAAATGTTTACAGTGATGTAACTGACAAGTGTAGTAAACCCTTAAAAATGGAAATGAAGTCAATTACTATGGTCTGGTTTTAATTTTTTTTTTATCAGTATCTTTGGTTTTTATGTCATCTTCATTCCCAAGTATATTCCAACTCTTTCCCTAGAGGCAGCTAAATAACTAACACATGGAGTCAGGAAGACCTTAGTTCAAATCTGACCTCAGACACTTACTAGCTGTGTGACCCTAGGCAAGTCACTTAATCTCTGTTTACCTCAGTTTCCTCCTCTGTAAAAATGGGAATAATAATAGCCAGGGTTGCTGAGCAGATCAAATGAGAAATTTATAAAAAGCACTTAGTGCACGGTAGATGCTATATACACGCTTATTCCCTTCCCTTCCTTCCCTCCTCTACCTAGTCGGTTATCCCCTGAAAGAGGAAAAAAAGGCAATTCAGCAAAAGTAAGGAAATCAATGGAATCTGACTATATGTGTGTGTATATATATATACACACACATATACATACACATACACACACACACACACACACACACACACACATATATAAAGATATATATGATCAATGTTCTGTTCCCATAGTCCCTCACCTCTGCAAAGATGGGAGGGTAATGCATTTTTTTCTCTCTTCTTCCAGTCCAAGTTTAATCACTGTAATTATCGGCATTCAGGGTTTTTAACCGTTTTTGTTGTTGTAACTGCCCCTTCCATTTGCAATGTCGGTCTTTGGGTATATTGTTTTCTTGGAGCAGGATCTATTCTTGATAAAGTCATGATGACTCTTTCTGAGTCCTTTTCTAAGATGCTCAAATAACCCTTCCCTTAACACTATTTCCTCACCGGCTGCCTCCCCTTTCCCTTCCCAGCATACCACCCTAGGAACGAAGCTCTCTTCTCCCACCTGTGCGGTGATGCCCGGTCTCACAAAACATCCGAGGCGGGCATCTCGACCCAGGAGCTGGACAAAGAACGTACTCAAGAGGTGCAGCCTAGACACGCCTCCCAAGGGACTCCCACTTTCCTTTTGCTCCTGAGTTTAGAGTACCGCAGAATCTCAGAGCTAAAAGGGACCTCACAGGTCACCCGGGACAAACACGGTAGAGAGAATCTCCTCCATCTCATCCCTTGACAGGTAAACGTTCTTTCTTCATTCAGTCTTTCCTGGAAGACCCCGGAAGAGTAAACCCTCTACCTCTACTTTTTGTGCGGGTCATGCCCTGGGGTTACAAGTTTCCCAGGCAGCTCCAAGAGGGAAACTTCAACCTGAAGGAAACCTGCCACAAAACATCCTGAGGCGAAAAAGCGAGACCAGAACTACAACTCCCCGAGAGCTTCGGGAGCCTAGCCCTCCTAGGTCCGCTTATTTCCAGGCCATAGCAGTCCTATCTCACTCTGGTCTAAGGGTGGACCAATCAGAGGGGAGCCCACGATACATACTTCCTATCCTCGAGTCCCAGCCCTCCCTCACTCTATTCATGGCATACGTTCTTTCTAAAATAAAGTAGAATCTTCAGGCCGGTGGCGGCTTTTCAGGCTTCCTTCATTAGATGGATCGGGTGTCTTTCCCTTCCCTGTCTTCCCGATGGCTTTTTGTACTAGGTTCCCACGTCCCCAGCAGCCAAGGAGAACCGTAACCTGAGTGGGGGGTCCCCAGGAGGTGATGTCATACAGCCAGTCGTGCTTGGGGTCTCAGAAAGAAGGACCAGCGCCCCTTCCTCCCCTTGCCCTTCTACTCAGCTCTGCCTATGCATACCTCCGCTTTCCTCTGCTTCTCAGGCACTTTCCTGTGAGTCTGCACAGACTCCAGAACCCAAAACTATTTATCTGGGATTTACCTAAAAAAGGTCTTTTTTCCATTCTTTTTGTCCCAGATCTTTCTTGAAGGTTTTTCATGAGTCCTTCCAGCTTCCAGGCTGTACATAAAGAGGATTTTGTTAGCCTTCTTAGAGTTAGTTTCTTAGGATCCATGGCCATGGCAATGTCTAGTTTCTAGGTGTTAGATAATAACTTCCAGAAGAGCTCCAAGGATTCTAGATAGTACTTAACAGAATTTTAGTGACAGAGTCCTACTGAGGCTGCCCCTTGAGAGAAGGGGGTGATGATGTAGTATTTACTAGGCCTGTGCAGAATGACAATATTGCTAAAGTTAACCCCTGAGCTTCATGTTGACAAGATGCCTTGTCTGATGCCCTATAAAGCAGGTGGACACTTTTCAGTGAATGGGGGGAAACCACAGGGAAGTCATAGGAGAGTCCGAGTGTGCCTTGACAAGCCATCAGGGCTTGAGGGGATTTAGGGGTAGTGTACAAGCAGTGCCTGCTTCAGTTGACCCCATTGAGATGTAGAGGTAGTTGCTCCACTTTCTCACCCACCCCTGGGAAAAGGGTGATTAGGAAATGCTATAGGAGCTAGTTCTCCTAGCAACCATTTGAGAAGACTAGACTAAAATAAAGTAAAATTTAACCCTCTGAAGCTGCCTTTCTAACCAGATTAAGAGTGAGCCTGTTAGAGGGTAGAGTCCCAAAACTCCATGGCCCAGCTTAAAGGTCACAGCCTCCCCTCCTCCCACGGTGAGAAAGGAAATATCCCTCCCCTAGTCTTGTTTTGCATTACCCACATGGCACCTCCGTCTCACCTTATTTTGTTCTTTCTCACTTGCTTGCCCAGAGAAACTATCAGGTTACACAGTGTATGGAGCTCTAGATTTGGAGTTAAGAAGACATTAGTTAGAATTCTGCCCCAGACACTTAGCAGTCCTTGGCATAGTGCTTAGTCGACAGTAGACACTTAATAAATGTTGATTGATTAACCCCTCTGAGCCTCAGTTTCCTTCTCCATAAAATGTAGCATCTATTTCACAAGGTTGTGAGGATCAAATAAACTATCGAATGTATAGTGCTTTGCAAATTTTAAAGTGTTGTATAAATGCTGGCTATTTTTTATTTCATAGAATAATAAGATATTATAATTATTAATAGGATATTATACTTATTAATAACACATATAAGGCCTTGGAGAGCATCCACAGTAACTTTGTACAATAGTATATGTATATATTATTTCTTGGTAAACATATGTTGGAAAAAAATGAATCAAACTTTCTTTAAGTCTCCAGCTTTGGATCCTTTCAGAATGAGTGAAACAAAATAGTAAGTCTTTTCTGAGCATTGTTGATTGCCCGGCACTGGACTCTGTGGATATTGTGACTAGTTTATAAGTAGTATATAGTCAGATTAGGAAGACCACTGGTAGAAGTTAGGAGACTTGTGTTCTTAGTCCAGGAGCAATGTGATCATGGCCAAATCAATTCCACCTCTCTGGGTCTTAGTTTCCTTTTCTATATAATGAGGTTGATCTAAATGATTTCCATGACTCACAATATTAGAACCAGAAGAGATCTTTAATGTAAGAGGACTGGTTCAGGTAGGTCCTGATGTATTATCTGTCCACTGGACTCAAATGGCTCTGGAGGAGAAAGTGAGGCTGGTGACCTTGCGCAGCCCTCCCTCCCTCAAATTAAAGTCAACTGCAAGTCATGTCATCATCTCCCTGATGTCACAGTCCTCTTCGAGAGCAAAAGACAAGCACAACACAATATGGCAAAGGCCTTTGAATTATGACAACAACAAGGGGTTAATATTAACAGTTCACCAATTCAATTTAGCAGACAATTATTAAGCACCTACTTTATGTGCAAGAAACCATACTTAGTAGTGAGAAATGTAAGGATATGTGGTGGGCAGCCATGAATGGGTTAGGTGAACTGAAAAATCTGGGTCCTTGTATTTTATATAGTATTTTTGTTAATATTTCATACACACATATATTATATATGTATTTGTCCTTGGGGGAAACAAAGTTCCAGCCAAAACCTAAAATTCTTGTAATATTGTTCAGTCATGTCTGACACTTCATGACCAGGTGGACCATACTGTCCATGGAGTTTTCCTGGCAAAGATCCTGGAGTGCCATTTCCTTCTTTAATAGAATAGTTTAATAGTTCCAGTTTTTCTCTCTTCCTCCCTCTGCACTCTCCTCATTGAAGAGGTAAGCAATTTGATATAGGTTATACATGTGTAGTGATGTAAAACATATTTTCATATTAGTCACATTGTGAAAGAAAACATAGACCAAAAAAAGAACTTCAGGAAAAATAAAGAAAAAAATATTCTTCAATCTGTACTCAGACACCATCAGTTCTTTCTCTGGGGATGGATAGTATTCTTCATCGTAAGTCCTCCCAAGTTGTCTTGGTTCATTATATTGCTGAGATTAGCTAAGTCATTCACAGTTGATCATCTTACAATATTGCTGTTATTTTGTAGACAGTACATTTCACTTTGCATCAGCTCATATAAGTCTTTCCAGGTTTTTCTGAGAGCATCCTGCTCATCATTTCTTATAGCACAACAGCATTCCGTAGCAATCATGTAGCACAATTTATTTAACCATTCCGCAATTGATGGGTATTGCCCTCAATTTCCAATTCTTTGGCATTGGAAAAGAGTTACTATAATTATTCTTGTACTTTTAGGTCCTTTTGCTTTTTGTTTTTTATCTCTTTTGGGACACAGACCTAGCAGTGGTATTGCTAGGTCAAAGGGTATGCATAGTTTTATAGTCCTTTCAGCATAGTTCCAAATATAACAAAGCTTTTTTAGAAATCAATAAAATATTTATTTTAAAAAACAGTTTTGACTATAATCTTCCTCATCTTGTCTATCTTTTGATTTGCATAGGAAGGAATTCCTGAAGCAAGAAAAATATTATATCTAGGTAACACCTAAAATATTATAACTAGGTAACACTGATTAGTGTGTCACTGTGGGAAATGAGCCCAACTAACAAGTCTCCAGCTGTGAGAAACATGCTCAACTTAAACAAAGAACAATATTTGTTGTGAAATCAGGAAAGCTTTTTATTAATTTCTATGTTCATTCTCTTTCAATGATCAGGTAGCTCCCAAGTAAGGCTACAGGGAGACTACAATTTGTTCAGACCAATCCAAGCCTTCTATACTGTTCCAAATTTTGAATTTCCTGCCATACCATCCATTGACCACGTGACTTCATGTTCTCCTCTCTAAAGAGCTAGTCATGCCTGCCCAAGTTTATGACCTTTCAAACCTGACCCCACTAGGTCAAAACTCTGATCATTTAAAACTGGGATGAGTTTTTACCCTGTGGAAACAGAACTCTTCTTTGTTTCCCACATCACTTGTCACTGTTCGTTAGTATGAGAATATAAAAAATTAATGAACATTGCTAAGAATTACCTCAGATCAGGGCCTAGAACCTTATATGATTCACTCTATGCCCAATTTTAGGGTAAAATTTTCAAGGGAATAGGGAAAAACTTTTTAAGAGTTTTGGTAGTAAGACAGAATAACACCACTAGCCAATTAAGCAATCACTAATGCTGTGATTGAAAATTAAGGACAAAGAGACCTGGCTAAAAGAAAATCCCAGAACACTAACTCTACTCCTATTCCCAACATTTTCTTATATGGTTGTTCTATTATGGGACTGATCTTAAATGTGAAAAAGATATAGAAAGAAAGAAAAATGGGAACTTAAGAAAAATATCCTCAAAAAGGAAAAGGCTGGACCTTTCTAAAATGTTACATTCAGAATTGAACACAGGGTTCTTGATAAGGTCTGACAAGGGTCAAGTACATTGGAACTATGTCTCTTCCCTTGTTCTGGATATGACTCATTGCTTCTTAAGATCTCACCTTTTGGCTATCATAGCATAATGTTGACTCATGGTGGAACTTGCAGTGAACTGCAGCTTCGAACATATTTCCAGATAAACTACTAGCTAGTACTTGTGAAGCTGATTTATTGACCTAAAATTCATCCCCATTAAATTTTATCTTGTTAGATTCAGTCTAACATTCCAGCCTGTTGAGACCTTTTTGGTTTCCAACATGTTAGTAGTCCAAGTCAGCAGTCCCTACCATTTTTTTCTGTCATCAGTTTCCTGAATGCAAATGTAGGAGACAAAAACCATATCCTCTTAAAAGATTAAAGATTGTTTTTTGCTACCATAATAATAGGTTTCAAAGGAACTGAGAAAAGAACATAGGAAGTTCCCCCTGAAACAAACTACCCTTTGTTAACTTTTGTAATGTTAAGGGAATATGAAGATCTTTCCTGCCCCTTCATAGGCCCATGTGATCTGCTTTGAGGTTTGGCCCAGTCTTCAGTCTGCATCACATGAAGCCAATGGTGGGAAGAGCTTGCCAAATGGGTAGAGCAGGAATGCTAGAAAGGAGAGAGACTGAGGTAGAGCTGGGAGAGAGCAAGGCAGAGCTGAGGCAGAGTAGCTAGCATGAGTGACAGAGGGTGGCATTTTGCCTAGGGGAGTTTGTTTATGGGGAGGGAAGTTTGTTTAATGGAGGGAAGACTTGGAGATGGTGTTACTCCCTTTATTGGTAATGTGTACAAACTTTGTTGTTACCATATTGGAATTGGCTTTCTGGTATCTGAATAAATATTTTGGTTTCATCTTTGAGAAAGAGAGTTTATATTTTGCAAATTTACCCTGGAAATACACATGCATATCCATAGTGGCTACCTGTGAGTATTGCATTGGTGCTACAACTCTTCAGGAGGAAAACAAATGGTGTTATCAATTTTCAAAAGGTAATAGATATGCAAGTGCTTTGGGAATTTTTTTTTTTTTAACAAATAACAGGGCTCCTCCTTCCTCAGTTCTGAATTTGCCACAGTCAACTGATACTTGCTGTACCCAAGACAAGGGAAGGTATCAGCTGAAGCAGAAATATTACCTCTGTAAGTAAAAGAAAGAAGAAGGGAACATAGGGGTACTTATAGGGTATTGAGGGATAGGCTAGGTTGGCTGCTAGGCAAAGCTTGAGCCTTCTCACTCTCCTTTTAGGCAGCAAGAAGTACTAAAACACGGGAGACATCTCAGGAAGAACAGTAGAGTTTCCATTATCCTCGTATTCTAGATCTATCTGCCCTTTTGTGTTAGTTCAGGGATCCTCTGTGCACCTGAAGCCCTGGTACTTCCTTTGAGGACACATCTAATATCCATGTAAGCCTGATTATGAGCATCTCAAACCAATGATCCCCGTTGATTCTTGTCCTGTGGTTTCTGTTCAGCACCAATGGATGAAGATGGGTATGAAGCTTCCACAGATATGTGGAAAGTAATCAATCATCAACTAACATTAGGATTTGTTTTTTACCAGGCACTGTGTTAGGTGAAACATGTCCTGCTCTCAAGGAGCTTACATTCTATGGAGAAAACAACATATATTTTGTAAATAATACACACAGAGAGTAATTTCAGAGTGTTGGAGGAGGTGGCACCTGGGAGAAAGTAGGTTGAGCACCACTGTTTTAAAGTCAACATACTCATCATTTGGGGTGGGGATAATCACAATCTTTATGCAATAATTGGTTGTTTGGTGTCAACTTATGTGCTTGGTTAGATTTTCTTTTGTTCTTGTTCTTATATTTGGATACTTGTACTAAATGGCTTAAAGCTACACTAAAATTTTTGAAACACCTTATATTTATTTATTGACATATCTTTATTTAAATATTTCCCAATGTAAAATGTTTTAACCATCATTAAAAAAATAATTTGAGTACCAAATTCCCTCCCTCCCTCCTTCAGAGGACATGCAATTTTATATCAATTATACATGTGAAGTCATATAAAACATTTCCATATTAGCCATGCTGCAAAAGAAAACACAGACAAAAAAGTAAAAGAAGTATGCTTCAATATGCATTGAGTTCATCTTCTGTAGAAGTGGATGGCATTTTTCATCATGGATCCTTTGGATCATTGTCTTGATCAAAGTAGTTAAGTCTTTCACAGTTAATAATCCTTAAAATATTGCTGTTACTGTGTATAATTTTTTCCTGGTTCTGCTCACTTCACTCTACATGAGTTCCTATAAGTCTTTCCAGACTTTTCTGAAACCATCTCATCATCATTTCTCATAGTATTCCATCACAATCACAACAATCACAATCTAGAAGTAGGAGTAGCTTGTTCCCTAGTTGGTTGACATCTGCACCATTTCTAATTCTTTACCACCACAAAAAGAACTGCTACAAATATTTTTGTGGATATAGGTGCTTTCCCCTCTTATTTGATCTCTTTGGGATATGGACCTTGTAGTGGTATTGTTGGGTCAAAGTTGTACGCACACTTTTATAGCTATCTGGGCATAGTTCTAAGTTGTTCTCCAGGATGTTTGGACTAGTTCACAGCTCTACCAACAGTACATTAGTGTCCCACTTTCTCCACATCATTTGTCATTTTCCATTTTTGTCTTGTTAGCCAAAAGTGTCAGGTGGTACCACAAAGTTTTTTTCAATTTGCATTTCTTTAATCAGTAGTGATTTAAGAGCATTTTTTCATCTGACTATTATTAGCTTTGATTTCTTCTGAAAACTGCCTGTTCAGTTCCTTGGACCATTTAACAACTGGAAAATGGTTCTCATTCTTATAAATTTGGCTTACTTCTTTATACGTTTGAGAAATAAGGCCTTTATTAGAGAAACTTGCTGTAAATTTTCCCCCCAGTTTCTTGTTTTTTCTAATTTTGACTACATTAGTTTTGTTTATGCAAAAGTTGTTTAATTTAATGTAATCAAAATTATCTATTTTACTTCTTGTAATCCTGTCTCTTGTTAGGTCATAAACTCTTTCCTTATTCATAGCTTCAACAGGTATATTTTTCCATGCTTTCCTAATTTACTTACGATATTATCCTTTATGTCTTAATCATTTATTCATTTTGACCTTATGGTATATCGTGTGAGATGTTGGTCTATACCTCATTTCTGCCATACTTTCCAGTTTTCCCAGAAATTTTTGTCAAATATTGTATCCTTACCCCAAAAACCTGGATCTTTGGGTTTATCAAACACTAAATCACTGTAGTCATTTACTAGTATCTATTGTTTACCTCATGTATTTGACCACTCTATTTCTTAGCCAGTATTAGACTGTTTTGGTGATTACCACTTTGTAATATAGTTTGAAATCTGGAACTGTTGGGCCTCCTTCCTTCCATTTTTCCCCCACTGATTCCTTTGATATTCTTGACCTTTTGTTCTGCCAGATGAATTTTGTGCTCATTTGTTTCTGTGTAAAATAATCATAAATGATTAACAATTACATATAAATATATAAATTATATAATATATTAAAATATTTTATATTTTATATACAATCATATAAATACGATTAATTATATGTAATATTTATTTTTATATAGTTTATATGGTTTTTAAATAATTATATAAATATGATTATATAAATATGATTAATTACATACGAATTGCTTATGTATAATATATTAATTATAAATAATTAATAATAAATATAATTAATAAATAAAATAAATGTAATTAAATATACAATTATATATTTATAAAATATATAATAATCATATAAATTCTATAGAAATAAAAATAGTAAAATAATTATTTTGTAGTTTGATTGGTATGGTACTGAATAAATAAATTAACTTATGTAGAATTGTCATTTTCATTATATTTGAAACACTTTATATTTAAATAAAAAAAGATCGTGATAGAGAATTGGTTTGGGGTTTCCAGACAACAGCTTAACGTACTGGAATAAAGAAAGGGGCTCCTGACTTGGGAAGGAGAGTATCTAACAAGAGGCAGAAAGAATTTTTCTAGAGTCTTGAAAATCTAATCAAAAGGGCTTTAAATTGAAGGAGGAAAAAAGGGTGGGGATAAAGGGGTGTGTGTGTGTGTGTGTGTGTGTGTGTGTGTGTGTGTGTGTGTGTCTGTGTCTGTGTGTGTGTGTGTCTGTGTGTGTGTGTGTCTGTGTGTGTGTGTGTCTGTGTGTGTGTGTGTCTGTGTGTGTGTCTGTGTGTGTGTGTCTGTGTGTGTGTGTCTGTGTGTGTGTGTGTCTGTGTGTGTGTGTGTGTCTGTGTGTGTGTGTCTGTCTGTGTGTGTGTCTGTGTGTGTGTGTGTCTGTGTGTGTGTGTCTGTGTGTGTGTGTGTGTCTGTGTGTGTGTGTGTCTGTGTGTGTGTGTGTCTGTGTGTGTGTGTCTGTGTGTGTGTGTGTCTGTGTGTGTGTCTGTGTGTGTGTGTCTGTGTGTGTGTGTCTGTGTGTGTGTGTGTCTGTGTGTGTGTCTGTGTGTGTGTGTCTGTGTGTGTGTGTGTCTGTGTGTGTGTGTGTGTCTGTCTGTGTGTGTGTCTGTGTGTGTGTGTGTCTGTGTGTGTGTGTCTGTGTGTGTGTGTGTGTCTGTGTGTGTGTGTGTCTGTGTGTGTGTGTGTCTGTGTGTGTGTCTGTGTGTGTGTGTCTGTGTGTGTGTCTGTGTGTGTGTGTGTCTGTGTGTGTGTGTGTGTCTGTGTGTGTGTGTCTGTGTGTGTGTGTCTGTGTGTGTGTGTGTGTCTGTGTGTGTGTGTCTGTGTGTGTGTGTGTCTGTGTGTGTCTGGGTGTGTGTGTCTGTGTGTGTGTGTCTGTGTGTGTGCGTGTGTGTCTGTGTGTGTGTGTCTGTGTGTGTGTCTGTGTGTGTGTGTCTGTGTGTGTGTGTGTCTGTGTGTGTGTGTGTGTCTGTGTGTGTGTCTGTGTGTGTGTGTCTGTGTCTGTGTGTGTGTGTGTCTGTGTGTGTGTGTGTCTGTGTGTGTGTGTCTGTGTGTGTGTGTGTGTCTGTGTGTGTGTCTGTGTGTGTGTGTCTGTGTGTGTGTGTCTGTGTGTGTGTGTGTGTCTGTGTGTGTGTCTGTGTGTGTGTGTCTGTGTGTGTGTGTCTGTGTGTGTGTGTGTCTGTGTGTGTGTGTCTGTGTGTGTCTGTGTGTGTGTGTGTGTCTGTGTGTGTGTCTGTGTGTGTGTCTGTGTGTGTGTGTCTGTGTGTGTGTGTCTGTGTGTGTGTCTGTGTGTGTGTCTGTGTGTGTCTGTGTGTGTGTGTGTGTCTGTGTGTGTGTGTCTGTGTGTGTGTCTGTGTGTGTGTGTCTGTGTGTGTGTCTGTGTGTGTGTGTCTGTGTGTGTGTCTGTGTGTGTGTGTGTGTGTGTGTGTGTGTCTGTGTGTGTGTGTCTGTGTGTGTGTGTGTCTGTGTGTGTGTGTGTCTGTGTGTGTGTGTCTGTGTGTGTGTGTCTGTGTGTGTGCGTGTGTGTCTGTGTGTGTGTGTCTGTCTGTGTGTGTGTCTGTGTGTGTGTGTCTGTGTGTGTGTCTGTGTGTGTGTCTGTGTGTGTGTCTGTGTGTGTGTGTGTGTGTGTCTGTGTGTGTGTGTGTCTGTGTGTGTGTGTGTGTGTCTGTGTGTGTCTGTGTGTGTGTGTCTGTGTGTGTGTGCCTGTGTCTGTGTGTGTGTGTGTGTGTCTGTGTGTGTGTGTGTGCCTGTGTCTGTGTGTGCGTGTGTCTGTGTGTGTGTCTGTGTGTGTGTGTGTCTGTGTGTGTGTCTGTGTGTGTGTGTGTATCCGAAAGCCCGCACCTGACTCGAGGGGCTTCGCAAACAGCGGACAGAACTCGGACGCCGACCTGGGGAGGACAGAGTGCCGCACGTTGAGAAACTCTCACTTCGGAAGAGAAATAACAGTTCGTTGGGGATTGCCGGGTGCCACAAGGATCCGCCTCCTTCGGACGCTCTGCGGTCCATTCTCCATAGCCCACCTACGCGATCCGCCCCAATCAGACGCCGCGGCGCCTTCTGGGACTTGTAGTTCTGAGGAGTGACTTTGTGAGCATGCGTGATCTCTCCGCTCTTGTCCTAACTGTGCCTGGCAGGAACTTCCGGCTGGCTTCCTGAGGGACTTTTGGGAGTCTGGAGACCCGGGATCCGGTGAGTTCTCCTCTTGGCCCGGGCCGGGCCCTGGGCCAGGTCCCTCCCCACATCCCGGTCCACCCTCGCTTGGGCTCCCTGCCGCCTCGCCCCGTCTCGCTTCTGGGCCCTCCCGGAGGCTGCTCGTTTTCGGTTGTTCGCCGAAGGAGTTGGGGGGCGGAGTGGGGAGTGAGGAGCGGGGAGGCCCCGCGGCGTGTGCGAAGAGGGAGCTCCTCCCTGCTCCCCCCAAGATTAGGGCCGATCTGGGTGACTCCTTTCCAGGCTCCCCCACCCCCCGCTCACCCCCCCGCTGACCCCCCACGCCTCGTCCCTTCGCCTTGGTGACCTTCCACCCCAGAGCTTCTGTCTTTCTGTCCTTGTCTCCGTCTCTCCTGCAAGTTCCTCCTCCTTCTCCCGGCCCTTATACCGGGGTGGCCCCGGACTGCACCCTCACCTTGGTGCCTTCATTCGGCGACTCCGCTGGGTTCCTTTGTCAGCGCTCTGAGGATCCCCAGTACCTCCCCTGAGCCCCGCTCCTGATCTTTCCCTTGGGGGGGGCGCCCTCTTTCCTTGCCCCCCTCGTCCGACTCCAGGTGTCCCAGGCCTATTCATTGCCCCCTCCCTAACTCAGCTTTTGGTAGATGGAATGCGATCGTCCCGTTGGGCTCCCCTTCCTCGTTCAGCTGTCAGACTTGCGTGTCCCGCCTGCGGAATCTCTCCTGTCCGTTCCCGACCCACCCTTGCCTAGACTGGACTTTCCGCCTCCAGCCTCTCATCTCTTGGCCCTTCTGCCCTATTAATGTTCTTCATGTACCATCCCAGTCATACAGACCTTTACTCAAAAGCCTCAGTGGCCACTTACAGTGTGCTGTATGAAATAAAACCTTCCCATTTTTCCTTCAAGTCCTAAAGGAACTCTCCCTTTCATTTTACTTCCTCTTTCCTACACAGCTGAAAGGGATTGATCTTTCCCTCCTTAAATTTTTCTTAGCATTTTGCCTTTAGTTTATAGTTCTTTACTGCTATGCTAGAGCTGCTATAAATATGTCCATAAAGGACCTTTTCCTTTTTATTTGGTCTGTTTGGGGTATAGC
Source organism: Notamacropus eugenii (assembly GCF_028372415.1). NCBI lineage: Eukaryota > Metazoa > Chordata > Mammalia > Diprotodontia > Macropodidae > Notamacropus > Notamacropus eugenii. Next base: position 57,491,734 of record NC_092872.1, on the reverse strand, counting down.
CGTGTCTAATTAGACTCTAACCAGTGATGATGAGAAGCTCAGCAGGGTCACATGTTTCCTCTCCCTCTACTAAAATATAAGCAGTTTATCCTTGTTTGTTCAGTTATCAGTGTGCATATTTACTGTTTTATGTTTCTCTTAACTGTTGTGTTTGAACCTCAAAGTTTCTATGCAGCTCTGGTTTATTTCATAGGAATGTTTGGAAGTCCTCTCTTTCATTAAAAGTCTGGTTTTTTCCCCTGTAGGATTATATTCAGTTTTGCTGGTTAAGGTATTATTGGCTTTAAGCTTATATGTGGTATGGTACAGTGGTATCACTGCATTCAATGGTATGGATGGTTTGATCACTTTTTGGGCATAGTTCCAAATAGCTTTCCAGAATGATTAGACCATTTCGCAGCTCTACCAATGGTACATCAATATATCTTTTTTTCCCCAGAACCCTTCCAATAGTTGTCATTTTTTCTGCCAATCTAATGGGTGAAGGTTGCATTTCACTGATTATGAATGATGTGGAGCATTTTCCATATAGCTAAAGATGGTCCTTGAATTTGTCTTGGCACTTTGCCTGGATCTTTCCTTTGCATTGATCACATTCACTTTTGTAATTTTCTATTTCCCCTTCCCTCCTACTAGATTATGAGTTCTGTCTTTAAAAAAAAATCTATATCTTAAATGTAGCTAACGTGTCTCATACTAGGTACTTAATAAATATTGAATTAAACTGAGTAACATTCATATTTGCCAGCTTCCCATTTGACTTATTTGATATATTGATATATTCCTATTTGGCCTGGCAGGCCCATACCTTTGACAGCTCTCTAAGATCATACACTGCAGAGCTGGTGCTGACTTGCGTTGATAGAGGAGTTCTGTATAGCCGTGAAATCAAAGGTCCATCCAAACAAAAATGTCAGGTACTGTACTAGGAGGACAAAGACAAAAATAAAGTAGTCCTTACCCTTAAGAAACTTTCTTTCTATTGGTTTAATATAGGATTGGCCACTGATAACCATGTTTTCTCCATGTGACTGGCTCTTCTTCCATACTTTCTAGTACCTTCAGCTAGGGATCCCCTTCCCTTGCCCTTTAATCTCAGGAGTAGCCATTGAGACTTTCTATGATCCTGGGATGGAAGGCACTCAGGGGACTTACTTGTACAGCTTAGAGGCCCCATATCTATTTCACTTTAACTATGAGAGAGCTGAGGGGAGAAAATCAAGGACTTAAAAGCATCACCTTAAAATCTTTTTATTCTAACTGAATCTGAAATCTGCCTTTCTGAATGAAAGGGAAAAACTGGAACTTATCTCCTCATTAGTTATTAATAAATTTGCTAACAGCTCAGTACAACTTTACCTCAAACAGAGACTATCAAGCCACTGATTCCAGTAGGTGGGAAGGTGTACCCATGAGACATATGTAGGGTCTGTGCAGGAAAGAGAGCTACCATGGGATATCCATAAAGAATCTCTCCTTACTATCTGCTTTGATCACCTAGGTACATGTTTGTTTAATTTCTCTCTTCCCAATCTAAAGTAAATGAAAATAAAATTTTCTAAGTTTCAAGAACTGTTCTTGAGCTGTTCTGAAGTGTCACAGGCTTAGAATTAAGAACTTTTGGTCTTAAAAGCTGTTTTAACGAATGATTTCATTGGTTTGCTTTCTTACTGGACTTCCTCAGTGCTACTCATCATGATCTTTAGGCAGCTAGTTGGTACAGTGGATACAAACGCTGTTCAATACACATTTGGTCAAATTGGTATTTCCTGATATTTTAATATGCATTTTCTGTTGCTGAATTTAAAAGCAAATGGATTTTCTTTCACCAGTATCATTGACATAAATTTTTATACAATAAAAATATTAGGGAATAATGAAGTTTTGACTTGTTTGTGGGAGTTGAGAGTAGGCGTTGGTATCCAGAAATCACTAGTTGTTCTTACTTGAATCATGACTGCATTCTGTGCAAGCCAGCATGTGTTCATGCTTGTTTAGTCATGCAGCAAAACTCTCAGTATGTAGCAGGCTTTTCTGTCTGTTGTATGCCGGGAATCATTTGGTAGACATCATTATTGTTTCTTTTGAAGAGTGATAGATATTTTTTTCAGACAGCAAAAACCTGCCTTCTTACCTTCCCATCTCAACCCTCTCCTTCCCCCACAACTTGAGAACTAAAGAAAAACAAATCCTGTTATAAACATGCTTAGTCAATCAAAACAAATTCCATGTTGGCTCAATCCGAAAATTTTTTTTTGTCTCATTTTTCACCCTGAGCCTTTCACCTTGCTATCAGGAGGTGGGTAGTGGATTTCAGCATCGGTCCCCGGGAATCATGGTTGGTCCTCATGCTGATAAAAGTTCCTGATTCTTTAAATGTTGTTTGCCTTTACCATGTTGCCATCATTGTATGACTTGTTCTCCTGGTTCTCTTTCTCTCACATGGTATGAGATCATACAAGTCTTATGAGGTTTCATTGAAATCATCCCCTTCATTTCTTATAACACAATAGTAGGCTATCACATTTATATACCATAAATTGTTCACTCTAATTTATGAGTACCCCCTCAGACTCCCATTCTTTGCCACCTCAAAAGAGCTATAAATATTTTTGTACATTTTTAGAGTTTGTTTTGTTTAGGACTAATTCCTTCCTTAATCTGCCCTTCCTCTCATTCCCCCTCTCTCATTTTACCTTTTCCCTCCTATTTCCCTGTTAAATAGAATAAATTTCTTTGCCCAATTGTGTGTATGTATATTTCCCTCCTTATTTTAACCCGTTCAGATGTGAGGTTGAAGTGTCAGTTGTTCCCTCTATCCCCACCTCCTTATTTGTATAAATTTCTACATGTGTACCCTAATTTTTTGAAAAAAATTTTTCCTAACCTTCCTTTTCCTTCCTCCTCATCCCCTCCATTCTGCTTCTCTTCTCTTTCCATTTTTCTCTTAAGATCATTAAGACACTAGGGTTATTCCTGAGCCATGTCTAATTAGACTCTCTCTATAACCAGTGATGATGATAGTGATAGGACTCAGCAGGGTCACGTGTATCATCTCCCTATACTAAATTATAAGCAGTTTATCCTTGTTTATTCAATTATTATTGTTCATATTTACTATTTTATGTTTCTCTTAACATTTGTGTTTGAACCTTAAAGTTTCTATGCAATTCTGATTTTTTTCATTGGGGATGTTTGGAAATCCTCTATTTCATTAAAGGTCTTTTTTTTTTCCCTGTAGAATTATACTCATTTTTGTTGGTTAATCTATTATTGGCAGTAAGCCAATATCTTTAGCTTTCTGGACACATTCTCTACCCCTTTATAGTGATGGTTGCTAAAGAGTATGTGATTTTAGATCCTTGGTACTTGACTTCTTTCTTTCTGGATGCCTCCAATATATTTTCTTTGACATGGAAGTTCTGGATTTGGGCTCTAATGTTCCTGAGAAGATGAGATCTCTCTCTTTGTTGCAGAGGTGGACTGTGATGGATTTGAGATATTGCAAATCCTGTTCAACATGATCAATGTATTGGTTAGTTTTGTTAAACTGCTACCCTACCCTTTGAAAAGATCCTTTGTTATAAGGCAGATCCGCACTATATATGGGGGCTTGCAGCCCGACAAAACATTTTGAGCGGCCTGTGGGAAAAATGTAGGGTTATCACTGTGCACTCTCCTGTTTCTCACATGACTCACAGCAAACAACCATGGTCAGTCTGTCTCTAGTCTAACCTATCTACAACCCCAAGAAGTATAGTCTTTTAATTTTGGCCCTTACCTACTGCCAAGTTGTACAGGTCTGTTATAAGGGATGACTGAATGGGCTGGAAAGACAAAGAGAGGAGAAGGGAATAAGTTTAGAAACGAGTGTGATATAAAAACAGAAGACATCAACAAAAATATGATTAAAAAATGTTAAATCTCCAGAAGAGAAGTGATAGCAGGGCAAGTGAAGTCCAAGCACATTGGCTGACTACTGTTGAACACTAAGAGGGTATGTTACACACACACACACACACACACACACACACACACACACACAGAATATATGTATGTGTATATATATACACACACATACGCAAAGAATATATGTATATATTTACACATATATACATACATATATACACATACATATAGTATGTATATAATAAATCATCAGTAGCTCCATATTAGATGAATTAAATAAGTACAATTTTATTTAGTAAAACAGTATTTTTCAACTTTTAGCACTATGATACATTCCAATAAAAAACAGTGGGATGGATGAAATCTGAAGCCATATATGAAATCTGTATAAGATTCACCTATTTTTGGAGGTATAACAGGAAAAAAAAATCTTTTTTTCCCCTTATCTAATGTTATTTAGAGGCAAGGTAATATAATGGCTTGAGAGCCAACATTGAGAGCAGGACAGCCTAGGGTCAAGTGTCCTTTGACACATCTTACCTTTGTGATCCTGGGCAAGTCACTTAACCTCTCAGTACTTTAGGAAACTTTCTAAAACAAGTTGTAAGAAAGGTACTAACCTGCACTGGTAGAGGGAGTTTCCTCACCTGTGAGTTCCCTATGCCGATGAAGTCATAGTCCCTACCTTTACCCAGGTTGTCATCTAAGTTGTACAGATGAGGCTTTGTACTGTTTTGTAACAGTTTCTCCATTTGTAAAAATGATGAAGTTAATATAATAATCATGACTTTGATTTCTGCAGTCCTGCTTACCTCAATGTGATGTTGTAAAGTGACATGTAATGATATAAGTGAATATTCTTTGGAAGTAAGATAATGTATAAATCCAAGTTCTGCTAAGGTGTCTGTCAGAATTTCAACAAAATAGTCTTGTCTGTTTGGACGTATCAGAGAGTCACAGGCAAATGACTCTTAATGTTGTTAGTTACTTGAAAGTATAATGTTAGATAAAACAATGTTTTGGAGTCAGTTAATTTAATAGGAACAATGCAATAAATGGGTGATCAGCCAGACAAGAAATGGGTTTTTGCAATGACTTTTTGGTTATGCTGTATTAATATTGTTGTAAAATTATTCTGGTCAGTGTAGCATTAGATAGGAAATGCCCATAAAGACATCACTGACAAGACAGGAAGAACCATCCACGCTGCAAGAAGGGATAGTAATAGGGCCATTTCTTCACTCTCACCCCCTTATATTATTATATAATTGGTATTTGTTGACAAATATCAACAAACATGAACTTTTCTATACGCAAATAAGAACAGAAAAAGAAACTGTGGTCTGTCTCTGTTATGTACAGCTTTCTTTTTTCCTTATCAATTTAATAGAGTAATAATACCACTGCCAGGCTTGTCTGTGTCTTCTGAACTTCTTTTGTTCTCTTTTATGTTTTTAAAAAATGTTTCATTGGCACTTTTTTATATCACCATCACTACTCTCCCATTCTTTCCTGTGTCTTTCTCTCCTCTCCTTTTAGAATAAAAGCCTTCCCTTATAACAAATAAGTATAGTCAAGGAAAATAAATCCATACATTGTCTGTCTGGCTCATTCTGCGCGTTTTGTCTGTCATCTGTCTGCCAAAAGGTAGGATCTCTGATGCTTCATCTTCAGTCGTCTGGAGTTGTGATTGTTCACTGCATTGATCAAAGTTCTTTAGTCTTTCCAAGTTGTTTTCCTTTACAGTGTTACTCAGTGCATTAATTGTTCTCCTAGTTATGACTCTTCCCAGCTTATCTGAATTCATCCTTTTTGTCAGTTTTTACTGGAGAAGACATTCACCTGTAGAAGCAGCATGGCATGGCAGATAGAGAGCGGACCTTGAAGCCAAGAGACGAGGGTTCAAGTCCTGCCTCTGACACGCATTGGCTCTGTGTGATCACAGCTGTGCATGTCCCTTAACCTCTATACTGCTCTACAGCAGTAGTATCAAGCTCAAATAGAAATCCATCAGGCCTCATATTGACTTAGAAAACCACAACATTATCTGTTTTATTGTTTTATTTTGTTAAATATTTCCTAATTAAGTTTTATCTGGTTAAGGCCACACTCTGCTCTCAGCAACCAAGACTATAAGGTACAGAGAAGATTCCAGCTTGCATTGGTGGAAGGTATTACCTCACTTGAGAGGTTCCAACACCAGTGAATTCATAGTTTCAGATCCTATCTTTGTACCATCACTTTTTCGGCCATTCCCCTAATTAATGAGCACCCATTTTGTTTCCATTTTACTACAAGAGAAAATTGCCATTGTAAATATTTTTGTGCATATGAGTTCTTTTCCTTCTTTCATCTACCTGGGGTGTATGCCTAGTAGTAGTATCTGTGGGTAAAAGGGTATGCACAGTTTAGTGACTTTTTAGGAATAATCCCAAATTGCTTTTACAATAATTGGACAAATTCTCTGGGTAGGGCTATCTAAAAGCATGGAACAATCCCTTTCTCTGGAAATGGTGGCAGTTTGGTAAAATGAACTCAGGAGTATTGAATGGAAGAGAAAAAGAGAGAACAAAAGTACCCAAGCATACCGGGAACATGATGGGCGGAAAGTGAATAACAAGGAACTATCTTTATATGAGGATGCCCAGCCAGCTCACATTTTAGACAGGTGAAATGGCTGTGTAGTCAGCAGGAGAAGGGCTGTTGAAGGCATGGGAAATAATCCCTTTATTGGTTGTAAGGAAAACAAGGGACTTTTCCTATTTTTAGTGTTTCAAGTTGTGTCTTAAATTAGTAGAGTAATGAAGAGAGCATGTCTAAGATAAAGGATAAAAGTAGACTGTAGATGGTGGAAAGACAGGATGAAAGGGGTGGAAGGTAAGGCACAACAACTGGATCACTTCATAGTTTCCCTTCAACACTCTATTGCCTCTTATAGATCACCCTTACTCCTTAGATGTCCCTCTGAGAACAGGGGCTGCAGAATACTCCTAGTCCTTGTTAGTTCTTTGGGCTCCCAGAGTAAATTGAGAAGGGCATGTTCTTATACTTGTCACTGATGCTGTTTTATCTCCCTGAGTCCAGAGAGAAGCTACTCTCCCTTGTGTCCAGTTCATGGTGGTGGCAACCTAGTGACATGACAGAGAGACAGAGAATCCCCCGAGCCAAGGCCCATCTGGAGTGAAGTCATCCTCTGAGGTGAACGATGGCTGCAGCCTCAGGCCACCAGGTACAAGCTCCACAGAAAAACTCCACCCAAGGTCAGAAAGCTGCCCTTCAGGTGGAAGGAATAGCTGACTCGGAAACTTTCCGTCAGCATTTCAGGCAGTTCTGCTACCAAGAGGTGGCTGGGCCCCATGAAGCTTTTAGTACGCTCTGGGAACTTTGTTGTAGGTGGCTGAGGCCCAAGACAAACTCCAAAGAACAAATCTTGGAAATGCTGGTGCTGGAGCAGTTCCTGACCATCCTGCCTGGGGAGATCCAGGTCCAGGTGAGGGAGCACCATCCAGAAAATGGCGAGGAGGCTGTGGCACTTGTTGAGGATCTGCAAAAAGAGACTGAGAGACCAGAACAACAGGTGAGAAAGAAGTACATGGTAATGCTAGGAAGGAACTGCAGTGCTATCAGATTGTCGACTGGCATAAGGGACAAAGGATCTCCATTACCTTTCTAAGATTTTATTTTAACCTATCTTGTGTGATACTACTACTACCATCACCACCACCACTACTGCTGCTAGCAACTTACGTTTATAACGTGCTTACTCTCTCTCTGGAGATTTGTAAGTATTGTCATTCCCATTTTGCAGATGTAGAAGCTGAGGCTTACAGGAATGACTTGTCCAAAGTCACACCATTAGTAAATATGAAGGTGTAATCACTGGGTTTCTAATTCCAAGTTCAGTGCTTTTTCCACCATACTACAAAGAAAAAATTTCCCTTTTTCTATCACATCAGCTAGGTAATTCATTCAACTAATATATGTTATTGAGATCCTTCTTTGTGCAAGGCACTGTGCTAATGCTAAGAAAGAGTCAAAGCTGTTTCAGATGTGCTCCTTATTATCAAGGAGCTAACAGCTTTGTGGGCATGACAGAGTATGAGCTTTATACATTGTAACATTGACATAGAAGAACCTACCAAGATGAGCCCTCTTCAGCTTCCTTAGGACCATAGATGTAGAGCTGAAGGGACCTTAGAGATCACTGAGTCCAACTCTTTCATTCTGCAGATGAGAAAATTGAGACCCACAAGGGTTAAAGTGACCTTCCTAAGGTCACACAATTCATAAATGGCAGGGTCAGGATTCAAACCCAATTTCTTTGACTACAAAGCTGTTGCTCTTTCCACTGGGGCACTCATTGTCTTCCCTGGCTCAAGGTAAGGGTGCTGAGTTGACAGGTGTGGCTGAAAACTTTGATGGGAAGAGCTAGGGCTTGAATAAAGATCTCAAGTCTGGAAAAGATGAAGGTTGGTGGTGGAGAGTAGGACAGTGTAATTATTCCAATTTCAGTAGAGGTGGGTAATATTAAGATTAATGTGGCTGAAATTGAAGTATCTCATGAAGGGCTAAAAAAGAATTTAAATTTTATTGAGCAATCAGGGTGTGCTTAGGTGGAAGAAGAGAAACTGAGATAGAGGTGAACTGTGCATGAGGTTATATATTATTCATTGGGGGAGTGCAAAAGTCTAAGGGACTGCCCTGGGGAGTGATGAGTTCACCCCTGGTGGAGATCTTCAGCAAAAAACCTAGTGATAGTCTATGAGTAATTCCTGTTCATGTTCAGGTTGGACCAGATGGTCATTGAGGTCCCTTCCAACTCTAAGATTCTGTGAATCCTCAGCATAGCATGGTGAAGGCTGTGTCAGGAGAGTGTTGTAAGTTTTTACCAAGAACATCATAGGTTTCTTGAATGAAAATACTTTCTCATTTCAAAGGAATCAACCTTTGACTTCTGTAAATTTCCTATGAAAGTAGAAACAGGAGCTCAAGGAATAATATTTCAGTTACTGTTTCTGCTTTCTGGTTAGTTTTCATGTCTCTCTTTGGGGGTTTTTACATTCAGCTTTTTCTGGAATTATGTCCAATTTTAGACTGTGTAGTAACTATATATGGGCCTATTCCCAGTTTCCTGTCAGTATGCAAAATCCAGAAATGCTTGTAGAGAAGATAGTGCCTGTGGGAACAGCACAGGAGTCCATGAGCTACCAGATAAAGCAAGAGGAGAACCAGCAGGAGGAAGATCCCTCAAAAGATGCATCATGGAGTCCTCATCAGGGACCCCAGGAACAGTCAGACTATGAACAGGAGCCTCAAATCACCGCAGAGACAAGTAAGGAACAGTGATTGGTTGGCTTGATGGAAAGGAACATCTGAGGCCCTCTAGTGCCTCCCCTGGGGGCCAGATGAAGTACTTCATATGGAGGGGTTCCACTTTTAAAGATCTTTAGAAAAGAGATTTTTCAGGATGATTTAATTGATATAATAAATTACAGTCAGGAAGTGCTTTTTACACCTGAATGCAGGTAAGCCCTGTTTCTTTATATCCAGCGTCCTTTCTTCCACAGTGTTTCTCCAGTTCCTTTTGTTACTCAGAGGTCCTTTTTGTCAGCGCTCTTGTCTATTTTCCAAATATAATGATCAAAAGTCATAGGTAGAAGTTTCTTTTTCAGTAAGGCTGATTGATGGGAACAGATTTTTCAGTCTTCTTGGAAATCGCATTTTGACCTCTTTTTGACTTAATTGAAAATTGATTTTGGTGGCTATTGAGCTTTTTTTTTCTTTTCCTTGTAGCCAATATGATAATTTATTTAGATAACTCCATAAATTCAATGAAAATTTATTTTTTTTTAGTGTTACTAATTAATTTGTTTTTAGTTTTCAGCATTCACTTCCACAAGATTTTGAGTTCCAAATTTTCTCCCCATCTCTCCTCTCCTCCATCCCAAGACAACATGCATTCTAATTACCCCTTTCCTTGATTTGCCCTGTCTTCCATCACCGTTCCCCACCCCCCCTTCTTTTATCCCTTTCCCTTCTATTTTCCTATGGGACAAGATAGATTTCTATACCCCATTGCCTGTATATCTTATTTCCCTGTTGCATATAAAAACAATTTATAACATTAGTTTTTAAAACTTAGAGTTCCACATTCTCTCCCTACTTTCCCCACCCACCCTCAGTGAGAAGGCAAGCAATTTGATATAGGTTATACATGTATAGTTATAAAACACTTCATAATAATCATGTTGTAAAAGACTAACTATATTTCCCTCCATCCTATGCCACTCCTCATTTATTCTATTTTCTCCTTTCACCCTGTTCCTCCTCAAAAGTGTTTGCTTCTGACTCCACCAATCTGCTCTCCTTTCTATTATCTTGCCCTCCACCCTCCTTTCCACTTTCTCCCTACTTTCCTGTAGGGTAAGATAGATGTCCATACCCAATTGAGTGTGTATGTTGTTCCCTCCTTGGGCCAAATCCAGTGAGAGTAAGGTTCACTTATTCCCTTTCACCTCCTCCCTCTTCCCCTCCACTGTAAAAGCTTTTTCTTTCCTCTTTTATGTGAAATAATTTACCCCATTCTACCTTTCCCTTTCTCCTCCCAGTACATTCCTCTCTCACCCCTTAATTTTATTTTGTAGATATCAACCCTTCATATTCAACTCATCTTGTGCCCTGTTGAGGTTTTTAAAAATCTCAGATCATTTTTGTATGGCTAGATTCTGGACATAAACCTATCTAGATGGTTTGTGGATCGGCAAACTTGGCTAAGAATAAAGTTAACACAAGTGGTTTCTTTGTTTCATTTTATTGTTGGTTTTTAAAAGCAAAGCAAAATTTCCCTTCTATTTTTTTTAAACCTTTTTTTCTCTCTGCCAGTCACTGGCCAAAGATAGCAGCTGAATAGTAATTCAGTTCACTTTCACAAACATTTGCTAAGTGGCCAATGTATGCAGAATATACAACTATACCTCAGCCTAGGTATGGGAGAGAGAGAAAGTTTAGATAAGACATATTTCCTGCCCTTGTGGAATTTATAGTCAGGTAACAATATTATCTGGTAGAGATGATTGTGCTTTAGTCCCGAAATTCTAATCTAGACTATTAAATGACTCATGATCACAAAGATTCATATATCATTCCTCTCAAGTTTATAATACTGGTAATTAACCACAAATGCAGGATTCCTGGAGGAGTTTGAAAGAGGGCACTGATTCTTTGGTTCTGTCTATTTGGTTTCTGTTCTATCAGAAGGCTGTGGGAGGATCTCATTGAGTTAATAAATTTATTCAGAGATGACCATAGAGAAAGTCAGAGAATGTTTATTAATTTCTATCACTCTAATGACTCCTTTTTCCTCCTTCAGCCAGACTTGCTTCCCAGATTTCTGCCTATCCCCGGGAGAGAAGGAAGAGAAAACAGGAGATGGAAGCTGTAATCCTCACAACTGGGTTTCAGGTGAGCTGCAGTTCCTCTGTTCCTTCTGAGGTCACAAGGTTTCATCCTGGGATTTTTTTCATAGTCTAGAGTTCATTTTCTTTCTGTTCTCAAACCCCCTTCCTTCCCAATCAAATCAGGCAGATTTTTAAAGCACATATTTGGCTTCTTGCAGGCATCCCTCATATTATTTGAGTATATAATCTCTTGTTTTGCCCCTTTTTCCACCCCACCCATACCTCACTTTAACTACAGAGGCTCCTCACCTCAGCTATCTTCTTGTGTCCTGATCTGATCATTGTGCTCCTGTCTCTGCCCCTCAACCTAGGATAGAGCGATGCTATTTTCTCGGTAGCAGCAGGTACCGGTGTTGTTACAGGAACCAGTCACATGTGAGGATGTGACCATGTCCTTCTCCCAGGAAGAGTGGAGGTGTTTGAATTCTTCTCAGAGGGTCCTCTACAGGGGTATCATGCAGGAGAATTACAGAAATGTGGACTCAGTGGGTAAGGATCTATTTCCCCTGTAGACTTAGAGCCAGTTTGCTTATTAACCCATTTTCTAAAACCCCAGAACGTGATATGATCCATCATATGATAGAGGAACTCTTCTTTTCTCAGGGTAGTTTCTACCCTACCTTCATGGACTTTTGGAGGGAATGAATCATGCACATCTTTTTGGGTCCTTTCCTATCTCATCTACTATGGGAAAGATTCTAACAGATTGCTCTGATTTCAGTGGTGGTTCCAATTGCTCACTCTTTTGTTATCCATAAATCATCATGTTTTCCCGTCCCTGCATCATATCTCAACCATCTCAAATAGCCCCCCAAAAAACTTTTCTTCAGATCTCCTTGTCTTTGGGAGATTCTAATGTTTATCTGAATTTGGGGATTCTTTGTGGTTAGTGTAAACTATGATTTTCCCTTTCTACTTTTCAATGTTTAGGATTTCCCAAACCTCTTCTGATCTCTGGGGTGGAATATGGAAAAGATCTATGTATTCCAGATCTTCAGGGTTCCAAGGAGACAGAGATCCTAAGTAGCTCCCATACAAATGAGAACCGAGTACAAACTGATGAAAAACAAGCAAAGAGAGAGGAAAAAAACTGGGGAGATCAGAAGCACCGCTGGGACTTGGAGGATGAGAAAATCACAGGTGTGCACTGCAACTTGGAGGAAACAGACTTTCCTTTCAGTTCACAATGAATCTCAGGTTTTTGAAAAACTCTGGACACATCAACAGAATGGCCAGGAGTACAGGGCAGTAGCTGACCAAATGAGAGAATTGTCCTGCCTCAAGAAGGCTTTGTTTTTTTCCCCTTTTACAAAAATTGTATAGCTTGGGTTTCCTTTGTCAATCTTGGGTATGATGTTAGAATTTGATAGAATGTGGAAAAGTCCCAGCACAGTACCATGAGGTCCTGTGTTTTCAGTGGTGTGAGTAGGCCTTTCACTGATTCAGGTTGTATCCCCTCCTTACCTTCTTAGGGTTGAGTAGCTCTGGCCAACCTTCTGTTAATGAACCTTTCTGAACTCAGGCTGGTCCTTAGATTAGTTTGTTGCTGAACTTTAATGAAATCTTTTTTATTAATTGTATTTTTAGAAAACTGATACTCTTTTCTTTTAAAAAATATATCAGTTCCAAATGACTTCCTGCTAACCTTCCAAACTCTCTACCACCCCCACTCCAACAACAGAACATTCCTTGTAACAAGTATTTGAAACCTTTGCAATTTGGGAGGACCCATCAGAGCTTTAATTCCATTAGCAGAACCTTCAAGAATTCAATGTCACAATGAAGAGAAGCACTTTAGTGGAGGGTTTGAATTGTATTCTCTGAAAATAATCTTAAAATTTCCCATATTTTCAACCCACAGGTGGAAAAAAAAGATTTTCTGTTTATCTGGAATACATAAATATAAAAAAAATCCCATGTAATGCACAGATTTTTTTCAAGACAAAGAACTGTACTTAAATGTTATACTTCCTTGAATAGAGTTTGTTTTTGCTCCAGACCTGTGATTTTATCTGTGTAAGGGAACTCCTAGTATGGAAATTCCCCTCACAAATGAAGAATGGCAGTTGTCTGAAATTTATAGACTTAAAGAGTTCCTAAGGCATTAAGGATTTCTATGACTTGCCCTGGTCACAGAGCTAGTATGTGTCAAGTCAGGACTTGAACCTAAATTTTTTGACTCCAAGGCTGACCACTACACCACAGTGCCTCTGAAGCCTGAAAAGGTACCATTGCATAAATTCAATTTAGGATTGAATTTTTGGTTTGGGCCAGATCTGCTTATGTTGTCTTTCTCGGCCATAGCATTGCTTCCTGTTCTGCTCCCGCCCAGGCTTTGCATGTGCCTTTACTTCTTTCTATTTACATTGAAGATATTAATTGTGTCTCTGTGAACAAATTGGTATTAGTATGAATAGTGATGTGATTTCATTGCCTCCCTACAGGTGATAAAATACACTTGTGTTTTCTTTTATGGCATCACCAGAACAAAAATAAGCTTTTTGACTACCCCAAGTTTGGATTATTTCATTCTCCTTCAAGCAGCCCAGAATTCTAGGCTTGAGAGTGGGGCTGGAGAAAGAAACTGAGGACAATTTTATCCTCTCTAGATCAAAGTTAGACTGACAAGTTTTGTTACTCTGTGAATTCTGGCTTTGGATTTCTATGGGTGTTGGATCTGTAAAACTTGACTTTTTTCAAATCTTACCATGGCAGAAGAGACTTCCAAAGTAGCACTGGGTTGTCTCTTCTAGTCCCAGAGCTATGTTTGCTTGGTAGTAGCCAACCTTTTCTCCCAGCATTACTTGATCAGAACTAGAGGAAAAGTTTTTTTATTCAGGAACCCACACTGAGGAACAGTCTATTTTCAGAAGTTAGGCTATTCAAGAGGAGAGTCTTCTAGCCTTAGCTTTATGCTTTGGCTTTTAGCACTAAGCAGATACCTCAGTATAACCTGATAGCCTGATGCAGAAGGATTATCTCTTCTTCTTGGCCTTATTTTTGTGCAAAACAACTTACTTGTTAGTGTTCACAAAAGATTTATGAGAAAAATAACCATGCTGGTAGTGGTCATTTTTACATAAACACAGGTTGAAATTGCTAAAAAAACCCACAAAACTGGGAATCTCAGATTTTTTATATACCTAAACAAATCTCAAACGAGGAAGTAAAACATTCAGTTTTTATTAACGTAAAGCACATAATAGGTTGTAGCTCTGAATTTTCTTCTGCTAGTAATTTAGTAATAACTATTTTCTCATGGCTTCCTTTCTTTCTGGCACAGTCAATAAATTTTTATTCTTTCAGGTTTAGAAATCAAGAACGAGATCAAAAAGGAGGATCTAAAATGGGAATATTCAGAAGAAGAACAATCAAGCAGAACAATACCAGGAAGATTTGATCGACAAATTTTCCAATATCCCATTCTGAAAGAAGCCTGTGAGACTGTGAGCAAGTTAAGGAAACAACTTATAAATTTTCCACGAGAAAGACAAGGGAAACCAGCTTTCCAGGAGAGAGATTTAATGAAGAAATTAGGCCAACAGAAACTCTCTGTTGGAGAAAAACACTATAAACAACTTGCATGTGGAAATAGCTTCTCTCAAAATTCTCACAAGTCAACCCCAGAATTAGAAAAGACTACTAAATGTCACGAGTGTGGGAAAAGTTTTAGCCGTGGTTCTTATCTTGTTAGGCATCAGAGAATCCACACAGGTGAGAAACCCCACAAATGCAATGAATGTGGGAAAAGTTTCAGTGAGCGTTCTAATCTCACTGCCCACCTGAGGACCCATACGGGAGAGAGGCCCTACAAGTGTGGTGAGTGTGGGAAAAGCTTCAATCAGAGCTCAAGCCTCATTGTTCACCAGAGAACCCACACAGGAGAAAAGCCGTATCAGTGTACTGAGTGTGGGAAAAGGTTCAACAACAGCTCCCAGTTTAGTGCTCATCGGCGAGCTCACACTGGGGAGAGTCCATACAAATGTAGGGAATGTGGGAAAAGCTTCAACAATAGCTCCCACTTCAATGCCCATCAGAGAACACACACTGGTGAGAAGCCCTATGAATGTCCTCAGTGTGGGAAAAGCTTCAGTAAAAGCTCTGCCCTTACCAGACACCAGGGGGTTCATATGAGAGAGAAGTTTCTGATTCAGTCAAGGCTTAATGTACTTGAGAGAAACATATCGTAAATATGTGGTGCTTGGGGGAAAGGATGATAGAGAATTCTTAAATCACAGATGGCTAATAGGTGCTTGTTAAGGTTTTCTTAACACTCTCACTGAAGCGGATCCATATCTTAAGAACTATCTCTTGTTGGCTTTGCGTAGAGTTCAGGAATAGAAGCAAGAAACCTGGGACAGACTTCTCAGCTCTGACTAAATCTGCCCTCTTGTTACGTAGTTTCACTCTCTTTAAAGCAAAGATGTAATCCATGAATTCAGTCTTGGAATAGTCCTTTCTGTGATCCTACAAGCACTTAAAGATGTGCAGACAGACCAATGGACGTGAAAAGTGTTTCAGGTCTAGTATTGGTGGGTTTGTTTTTTTTTTTTTAGATTTAGAATTAGGATTCCATCAGTATATGGAACCCCTAATGTGTAAACTCCTCCCACCAGTAAGCAAGTTACATTTAATTTAGAGTCTTAGAAATTGCTTGGAGCGCTGCAAGGTTGTGACTTGCCAACTGTCTGTGTGGGAGGTATGACTTGGACCCAGGCCTTCCTGACTCCAAGGCCAGGATATGTGGGATCACATATTCTTCAGGTAGGGGTAGTTAATACTGTAGCATATTTCCTCCTGATGTGAATATGCATTCAGAATTAAGCCATAGGTAACCAGTAATTCAGTTTTAGGCCCCTGAGGATCTTTGGCACTGTGATCTATTAAGTAAAAAGGGAGATGTTCACAATTGCATAGAAAGAATAGAAAACTATCACCAATAAAGTGGGGTGGAGTAGGGTCAAGCCAATGGAGAATGACTTGGTCTTAGAAGATATGTAATATTTGGGTTTGCCTTTTAAAAAACTGAAGCCAAGTCCAATGTAGCGATCCCTTATTTTGTCCCAATTCTAGCCTGTAAGTTAAGAACGTGGCTGTTAGAAATTGGCTTGCCTTTCTTTCAACAAACGTTTGTGCTAGTTTGTAAACATTACTGTTTCTGATGAAAATAAAAGTCTCCCCCAACCCCTTTTGTGGTTTTGTTTTTGTTTTTAAAATCTCTTGACTTATGATAGCACTGATAAGGGAATCAATACAGGGTCCATAGAGCAGGCTTCTCCTAGGGGTCAGGTTCTGTGCAATGGATCACAAGAGGTGGAATGTTTAAGTGAAATAAGAGTCAGCATCACTGAGTAAATGGGGAATCAAGTTATGGAAATGAAAGGACATGATGAAGGGGATGGTTTTAGAGAAACCTGTACACTCTGACGGTACGTGAAGTGGACACAACCAGAGCAGTTTATACAGTAACAATATGGTAAAGGCATACACCTTGGAAGGAATTGGGAGCTCTTGTCAGCTTAATGACCAACCACAATTCCAGAAGACTAGTGTTGAAACACGCTGCCCCGCTCCTGATAACAAGGTGAAGGACTTCAGACTGCGGGGTGAGGCAAATATTTGGATACCGCCAGTGTGGAAATTTGACTGACTATGCATATTTGTAAAGGTTTGTTTTTCTATAGTTCTTGATGGTGGGGGTGGGGAGAAGTTAGGGTGGGAAGATGAGAAGGCAGATTTTTGCTGACTAAAAAAATAGAGGATTAAAAAATTTAAAGGACAGTGGGAACAGAGATTTTCCTGACATAAGAGTAAGGGGAAGAAGCTATATTTGGAGTTAGGACCTAAGCTCAGAACCCTGCTTTTGCTACTTAGAGATTTTTCTGAGGGTGGAAAATAGGGAGGCAAGTACATTTTGTTATTTACACTGGCAATCTGTGAGCACTTATTCTAAACCTTGTGTAATGTGTGAAGTATCATGTTTTATGCTTGGAACTTTCTGAAGAATTGAACACAATAAAGGGAAAAATGAAAAACTGATGGTTCTAAAGGCTAGATGCAAAAAAAAAAAAAGCAGATCAAATGTTCCCTTAGTTCATCACTTTCTTGAAATGCCAACAAAATATTTCAGTTTATAATAGGGGAAGGAAACAAGTACTAAGTACCTACTGTGTGCCATGCACTGTGCTAAGCATTTTATGAGTGTCTCATTTGAGCCTCACAATAACACTGGGAGGTAGATATTACCATCCCCATTTTATAGCTGAGGAAACTGAGGCAGACAGGTTAACAGGTCACAGAGCTAGTAAATGTACGAGGCTGGGTTTGAACTCATGTTCCTGACTCCAGGCCTAGCACTCTATCCAGTGGATCTATTAGCTGCCTCTAAGTGTCATCAATTTAGAGTTGGAAAGAACTCCAGTTTAGCTCAACTGTCATTTTACAAATGAAGAACTAGGCTCAGGGAAAGAGACACAGGTAGTAAGCAATGGGGGTGAGTAGGGTTTTGAGATCTCTACTTGCTGGCAGGTTAGTGGAAATGTGGGAAGAATTCTTCCCTTTCATCCCTTGCCTGCCATTTCTTCCTAGAAGGATTGAGGGGATGAGGCTTCGATGGGAGTGGAAAGCAGCTGATCATTTGTAGAATCCTGAATTGGAAAGGACCTTAGAAATCATTCAATCCCCTTAATTTTGTGGATAAGGAAACAGGCCCAGAGAGGTTGTAACTTGCTCAGTCATACAGCAAGTTAGTAGCAAAGGCAGGACTTGCTCACTGGTTTTGACTCAGCCCAGTACTTTTCCTGCCATGCTGGAATTTAATATAGGAAGATGGGGAGAAAAGATGGCAAGTCAATGAGGATCACTTTGATATTCAAAGTGTCAAAATACCTCTGGTTCATGGAGGTAATGAAATTTCAAGGGAATGTTTAAATCACCTTTGGTAAGATAATTGTTTACTAGGATAGAGTGCTAGGCCTGAAGTCAGGAACACTCATCTTCCCGAATTCAAACCTGACCTCAGACACTTAGCTGTTTGACTCTGGGCAAGTCACTTAACCTTGTTTGCCTTAGTTTCCTCATCTGTAAAATGAACTGGAGAAGGAAATGGCAAATCACTGCAGTATCTTTGCCAAGAAAACCCTTTTTGGGGTCACAAAGAGTTGGATACAACTGAAAAATGGCCGAACAACATACTGAATACTAAGATCACCCCACTAGAGTGCACCTCCCTTACTTTGCTTCTGTTGCTTCCATCTGCAGGGGACATTCAACAGGTAAAAGGAATAGAATGGACATTTCAGGCCCAGGGTCCAATTTGAGCCAAAGCATGGAATCAGGAAAATATGGGGCATTTGGGTGCAGCACATATTTAGAGTACAGAAATTATTTTGGGAAGACCAAAATGTGAGGAGGGGAGTAAGATAACACTGAAAAGTGAGGGCCTTAAGTCTCAGGGAGGACAAATTGTGGAGGTCCTTGAATGCCAGGGAGAGAATTCCCAGTGCCTAGCAAAATGCCTGGCACGTAACATGTGCTTCATAAATGTTTGTAAACTAAGAGGTATTCGAGCTTTACTCTGTAGACAGTAGGGAGCCACTGAAGATTTCTGATCACAGGAATGTGACTAGGTCATATGAATGTAAAAGATTATTCTGGCAGTGGTAGGGAAAGTCATAGCATCATAGATTTAGAGCTGAAAGTAATCTCAGATGTCACCTAGTCCAATATCCTCATTTTATAAATAAACTGAGGCCCAGGGAAATTGAGTGACTTGCCCTTGCTCACACAGGAAACAGTAAGGCATATATTGCTTTAAGGATTTCAATGAACTGGTGCAAATGCTATCCCATTTGGTAGGTGATAAGACTGAGTTAAACCAGTTCTTCTGACTCTAGAGCTGGTACTTTTTCCACTGTATCAACAGGAAGGAGGGTCAGATAGGTAGTAGAACGGATAGAGGGCCTGGAGTCAAAAAGACTCAGATACTTACTAGCTGGGGTGAGCCTGGGCAAATCACTTAACTCTATTTGCCTCAGTTTTCTCAACTATAAATAATCTGGAGAAAGAAATGGAAAGACACTCCAGCATCTTTGCCAAGAAAACCCCAAATGGGTCACAAAGAGTCAGATATGACAAAATAACAAACAAACAATTGAACAACAACTGGAAGGGGAAAGAGTAGAGGTAAGAAACTAGATTAAAATAGTAGAAGTGGGTGATATTAGGGTCCTACCAGTAAGAATAAAGAGGAGTCAGATAAACGATTTGTAATAGTGACAATGGGACTTGGAACCAATTGGAGAGGATAGACAAAGAAGAGATACACATAATATTAGAATTACAAACATAGACAAAGAAGAGATATGCATAATTTCAGAAATACAAACATACAAAGGGGGAAATATAATGAGCCAGTTTTGATCATTATGAGTTTGAGGAGCCAGTGGGGCATTCTGGTGGAGATGCAGGTCTGGAGCTCCCTAGAGTGGTGAGGACTGGAGTGGTTTGAATGGAAGTGGTAGTTGAAGCCACAGGAGTAAATAAGATTGCCAAAGGAGCAATTATAGAGAGGAAGACCCAGAAGGTAATATGAAAGAATGAGAGAGTGAGGAATTAGCAAAGGAACCGGAGGAGCAAACAGAAAGAGAAACAGGAGAGTGTAGGATCTATGAAACAAATAGAGATGAGAGGATCTATAGAGTAGGATGGTCTAGTCAATGTCAGAAGCTGCAGAGTTCAAGGTCATTGGTGACTGGAAAAAGCAATCTTGCTGGTAAAGGCAGAGAGGCCCATAACGAGCCAATGAGTAATGAAAAAATTGAGGTTACAGGGGTATAGACAAATATTACAGTGAAAGAGATGGGATGGCAGTTGTATGGGATAAGTATGTCAAAAGAAGAATTTCTGAGGAATAGACAAGTGGTCATGTTTGTAGATAGATGTGGAGGCTGGAGCAAGAGATTAAAGAGAGAAGGGCAATGCCATCGGGAGCGAGGTCTTTGAGGAAGGAAATGAGCACTTATCAAATACCTTTTACATGCCAGGCACTTCACTAAGTCCTTCACAAATACATCTCATTTGATCCTCACAACACCCTGGGGAGCAGGTGCTGTTATTATTCCCACTTTATAGTTGGGGAAACTAAGGTAGATAAGTGACTTGCCCAGGGTCACACATCTAGTCAATGTTTGAGGCCAGATTTGAACTCAGATCTTCCTGACTCCAAGCTTGGTGTTTTATCCACTGTACTACTAGCTGCCTCTCAAGAAAATTCAAAGCTGCTTTGAAGACTGAATTGATCCTGTATCATTTTCTTATTGATCCTATTTATAAGTAATTGATTTTTGTCCCATAACTGCTTTTGTCCTGTTATTGCTAAAAACATGGCTCTTTGTCTCTGAACTTATTTCAAAAGCAGGCCTGTAGCAAGTTAATTTAAAAAAACCCAACTCTTTCTAATCACTGATCGATATATTCGTGCCTCAAGGAATTTAACTGACTTTGGGGGATGCGTGTGAACACAAGGGAGTCAAAACTAATATCTTTATAGCACCAAGCTATCCTTCAAGAATGTCCGGTTTAACAAGTCATTCCCCAGTTGATAAATGGTCAAAGGATATGAACAGGCAGTTTTCAGAAGAAGAAATTAAAGATATCTATAGTCATATGAAAAAATGCTCTAAGTCACTACTCATTAAAGAGATGCAAATCAAAACAACTCTGAGATACCACATCACACCTATCAGATTGGCAAACATGACAGAACAAGAAGATGATAAATGTTGGAGAAGACGTGGGAGAGTTGGAACATTAATTCATTGTTGGTGGAGTTGTGAACTGATCCAACCATTCTGGAGAGCAATTTGGAACTATGCCCAAAGGGCTACAAAAACAGGCATACCCTTTCACCCAGCAATAGTGCTTCTAGGACTGTATCCCCAAGAGATCATAAAAATGGGAAAGGGTCCCACATATACAAAAATATTTATAGCAGCACTCTTTGTGGTAGTCAAAAACTGGAATTCAAGGGGATGCCCATCAATTGGGGAATGAATGAATAAATTATGGTATAAGAATGTAATAGAATACTATTGTGCTATAAGAAATGATGAACAGGAAGACTTCAGACAGGCCTGGAAGACTAATATGATCTGATGCTGAGCGAAAGGAGCAGAACCAGGAGAACTTTGTGCACAGCAATGACCACAGTGTGTGAGAGTTTCTTCTGGTAGACTTGGAACATCATTGCAATGCAAGGACTTAAAAAAATTCCCAACGGTCTTTTAAGGCAAAATGCCTTCTACATCCAGAGAAAGAACTATGGAATTCAATTGCAGAATGTAGAAGATCTTTTTTGTGTGCGTGTGTATTACATTTAGGTTTGTTATATAATTTCTCCCATTCATTTTAATTCTTCTGCACAGCATGATTATAGTGAAAATGTATTTAACAGGAATGTATGTGTAGAACCTATATTAAATTGTATGCCATCTCAAGGAGGGACAGGGGAGCTAGTGGGGAGGGAGGGGAAAAAAATCTAAGTTATATGGTAGTGATTGTAGAACACTGAAAAGAAATAAAATTTAAAAAGAAAAGAATTTTTGGTTTATAAATTTGCACCAGGACTCTCAGAAGGGAAGGAGGGGGTTGGTGCTAGCCCCCATTACCAAACTTTCAACCAATCATGTTATTCCCTGTGCCTCAGCTCTATAACCAATCATGTTGTCCCCAATCCCATGTCATCTATCCTCTTCTGTACTCCCTAAAACCTATAAAAAAGGAATTCTCCTTCTGTTTGGGGTTTTTGGCATAAATGGTGGCAAGCCATTGTTCCATTTATTGACAGGCAGCACAATCCTGTTAATAAATGTTATCTTGCTTGGAGAATTGCCTCAGTTTACCTTCTTGTTAAATTTTAACCGGAGACTGTCAAACCAAGACTATATAATGTTACTTGCCATAAGGTGAGTCACACAGTCCTTCTCTACCAGTAACTATACTCATGTAGTAGAAACAATGCTGAACATGGAGTCACAAAACTTGAGTTCAAATTCCACCTCTGCCATTCATTACCTGTGTGACCTTGAGCAAGCTTCCTTGTGTATAAAGTGAAGAGTTTGGTCTCCATAACCTTTAATGTCACTTCCAGCTCAAGATCTATGGTGCTCTAATTGCTCCTCAACCTTGCCCCCACCATGACACTAAATCATCTGAAAATGGATTTAAAGAAGGTTATGCAAAGTATAAATCATTACAGTCTTCTAACGTAGCAGTATGTCATTCCTTTTGGATTGACTCAAATCACAGAATATTATAGCCTTGATCCAGAGATCATCTGGTTCAATCTCTTCCTTTCACAGATGAAGAAAGCAAAGCTTATAGATGAAGCCATCTGTCCAAGGTCATATGAAGTCCTAATAAATTCAAGTTATCTGAGTCCAAGTCCGGTGTTCTTTCCACCACCTTACATAGGTTGCTCATAAAAATGTCACTGCAGAACTAGAGAGCTCTTGTTTTCCAGACCACAATGCATCTCCAACAAAGACATTATCACTCATTTATTTTAATGCCTTTAATTAACCACAGTACTTTTCTCCAAGAGCTTCTAAGTACTTCACTACATATTTCACTGAGATAGGCAAGAGACCCTCATTTTTACCTCCCTTTTATAGATGGGGAAGTTGGGGTATAGAAATAGGAGATGTGATGACCTGTTTAAAGTTGTAGAGTAGCAGAGGTAAAGCCAGATTTCAATTTAACCAACATTTATTAAGTATTTATCATATGAACAATAATATAGCATGCACTGGCAAGATAAAAAGTTTGGATAGACAGAATCTCTGTTCTCATGCAACTTATAATCTATGATGGAATAAGGCACATAAATACTTGTAATATAAAATTACACGTTAAATACATCAAAGAGGCAGAAACAAATGGTGAGACATTTGAACTGGAGTTCAAAGGGTGATTAGGAATTCATCAGGCATAGGAGACATTCTGAAAACAGAACAGTGAAAGCAAAGGCAAGAAATAAGAAAAGTTTCAGGTACATAAAAGTGACAATGAGTTTCTCTATTTGGCAGGAGCATAGGGTGTATGAGAGTCTGGAAGACTTAGCTGGCTCCAGACTGTGAAAACCTTTAATGCCTAAACTTTATTTAGAAGGCCACAGAGTCACTAAATATTTACGAACAGAGGTGAGATACAAATATATGTACATATGTTATTCCTGCTAGTTGTGTATATATGTACGTACATACACACTATATATATATATATATATACATGCATACATACATATATAAATCTATGATTATTCCTGCAGTGTTATGAAGGATGGATCAGATGGGAAAGGAGGAGGAACAGAGGGAGAGCATACCCGTTAGGAAGGTACTGCAAGAATAAAGTTACGTGGTAAGGAGGATGTGTTGGGATGGTGACTAAGGGAGAACAGAGAAGAGGGCCAGGTATGAAAGACAGAGAACTGACAGACCTAACAGGTTAGTGAATATGAGCGATAAGGAGAAGCCAGGGGGCCAAACATAACACAAAAGCTACAACTAAATGTCATAAATGATACCTTAGTACTCTCTCCTTTAGATCTCTGTTCTGTTAGAAGACATATTCTTACTACTTCAGCTTTTAAATAGGGTGGCATTGCCAGGCCTTCTGAGGTCTTGAATTGTTTCATTTATACTCACTTCATCACTCTCAGAATCATCTACTGCGTCCTCTCCCTCAGCTTCCTCATATCCTTGGTCTTCTATGCTGGAATTGTTTCTATACAGTGAGATCATGAATGGATCCTGCTTCATCTAAGATTTCAGTGGATGAAACTATGGCCTGGGAATTCACCAGGGCCTTGCAGAGGGCACAAAGCTGAGGCACAGGGCCGTGCTTCTCCAAGAATTTGTCTGGAGGCTTTTAAATGTGGTCCAGCATTGCTCTGTCATCCCGAGAAAGCCGTATCCTTGAAGCCGCTCAGCCACAGGCTCAGAGAGCTGATGTTCCGGGGCAAGTCCAAAGGTTTTCACAGAACTGGAATTCACTGAGCATTGTAACTAGACCCTTTGATTCCTTATAGCCCCAGTGCACACCTGCAACTCATTAATCTTCTAAGATTCTAAGTCCTTTTCTCTGCAGTTTTTTCCTTCCCTCTTTGTGGGTTTCTCATTGGTTTGTACTTGGTTCTCACTTAGGGGGGAGTTTCTCTGACTTGCCCTCTCCTTGCAATCCTAGAGGTCTGGTATCTATGTGTCTTCCCTTTGCTCTAGCCTAGAGGTCACATTGGGATTGAAAATGGGAAGTTCTACATATGAAGAAGTAGAGAAGGCACATCATCGTTCACACTGGACACAAAGTTTCTTTAATATCAGATCACCCCCAGAGATCTCCCTGAGAAAGATGACATAAGAAGGAAAAGTACACAGGGGAGCTGTTTTGGGAAGGTGAAACATTACTCAGGAATAAGAAAACATAATTAAGGAATGGCAAAGGAACAGTCCATCTGTGACACCACTGAGCCTAGAGAATTATGAGATGGGATATTTCCCTAGACACAAGAACAGCAGTATTTTGATTTCAAAACTTAAAAAAAAATATGATTTCAAATTCCTTTTAAAAAACAAACCCACAAGAGGAAGATAATTGAGTTTCTGAATCTCTTTTGCCAAAGGAGCTAGGGGAGAATGAGTTTGTATGTGTGTGTTAATCTGGTTTTGAAATCTATCAGTAAAATAAGTACTTATCTATTGAGACCACATTTCTGTACTCCTCTTGCATGACAACTTGGAAAGGGCCATTTGAGCAGAGTTCAGACACTCCCACTC
Source organism: Notamacropus eugenii (assembly GCF_028372415.1). Lineage (NCBI taxonomy): Eukaryota > Metazoa > Chordata > Mammalia > Diprotodontia > Macropodidae > Notamacropus > Notamacropus eugenii. The sequence continues at coordinate 57,466,536 of NC_092872.1, read as the reverse complement.
TTTCTGAGAAGGAACGTGGTGACATTCTCACATCTGACTGGTTTCTGTAACGATGCTGGAACCCGCTGCCACTGAGGAAATAGCGGTATATTCTCCTGGGGTAAAGGGCTGAAAAAGCATCACTAAGATTAGATCAGGGGACAAGAAGACACGAGAGCAAGAGGCTCCCCTGGGGATGAAGGAAAACAAAATGCAGGCTCTAACTACAAGGGACTTATCCTTTTAAACCTTTTAAATCCAAAATGATTTTCACTGGTTACCTCCTTATTTGAGGGGGCTACATCTCTCTTCAAGCAGAAGGAAGAGGTAAGCCATAAAGGTTGTACAGGGAGAAAAAGTTTTAATATTAGAGGTAACCTCTGGGAGTACTATTGTCAATGGTGACCCCTGCCTCACAGTGAGCTGTTAGAGAAAATTACTTTGATAGAGCAGAACATCCTAAGGTTTTAGAGGTCCTAGAATTCAATCCAATGCCTAAACTGTTGATATCAATGAAGACAGAGGGAACCAACGACTCATCTAGGACTTTTGGGGAAGGAATACTGTTGCCATCTGCTGGTCTTCTGGGCTCTCCTTTGGATGAAGGGCAGTGAGCTGGAATACTGGCCTTGCTGATGAAGGGGAAAGGATCAGAGAAACCTCACCTTTCTGTAGCCTGAAAGAGATTAATTGCCAGTTTAAGTTCTTTCTTCTCAAAATTTGCTCAATTCTATCTTGATTTTTCTGGCTAGAAATCCCAAATTCAGCAGGAAACTCATCAATATCCAGGCCTGCAGCTACTGAAAACACTAAACATGATTTACCTTCTCCAATTAGATGGTCCTCTCTATTCCCTCCCGACTCAGTGAATTCAGTAGGATTTAGGCACAGTCACTATTTGCACACTCATTATCATCTTCCGTTATTATTTACTAAGTGTAGCAAGTTCTCTCTCTCTCTCTGATAATAAATAAGCTGAGAGGTCATAAATTAAACATGTTCCTTGTCCATGGGAAGCTTATACAGTCTGACACAAAGAAGATAGAGGAAAAGACTCCCGAGGTTCCATTTCACATATAAAACACCATAAACTCCTCCATTCACTATTCCAGAGGCTTGTATAGATTATAATTGTCCAGCCTACAACAAGAGACTGAGGCAGAGCTCTGAACCAATGGCATTTTATTAAAGGGTCCATGGTCCCCTCTAATGAAGTAGGCTTCAGATCTTCCTTATCATCTGAGATGCCCCTGGTTCCCCAGGCCTTGATTTTATAGGGCCTGATACCCAAATATGCAAAAGAGGCATAGCAAAATACAGAATCTCATTGGTTGATATACTTTGCTCTTGAAAGCCAAAAATGATACATCAGTGATGGTGGAGGTGGGTGTCACAGGTTAGGTGAAACACAGGGCATGTCCATTTACTAAGTGTTCATAAGATGGTCACCTGCTCCTGTTGGAAAAGAGAGAGTGATCTGGAGGTACAAAAATGAGTTGAGAGACTTTCCAAAGAATCAAGGCATCTCACCTATGCTGGGTCTGGATATAGAATTTAAGTAAAACAAGGAAGTGATACCTTTATCAGCATTCTTGTGATTGTACAAATGAGTTTCATAACTGGTAAACAAATAGTGAACATTACATTAAAATCTGAGGCCCATTATAAGAACCTATCTTATCTAATTAGCCCTACACAATTTATGTAAAATATCATACTGATGAATACTCATCGGAATAGAGTAAGGGTCCAAACAAATCATTTCTCTCAGGCTTTTGGCTTCCCTACATGATTCTTATAAAAACAATAATAATGACATTTATATACTTTATGGTTTCTCATTTGATACTCATGACAACCCTGTGAGGTTAGAGGCTATTAGCCTAATTTTAGAGATGAGGAAACTGAGGCACAGTGACTTACCCAGGGTTACACAGTTTTAGTATCTGAAGAAGGATTCAAACTCAGGCAGTCCTGACTCCAACTCCTGTGCTGTATTCACTACATATTCACCTAGCTGCCTAGGTGCCAAGGTTTTGGATTCCCAAAGGATATTTCCAACAATCAAAAAAAAAAAAATAGGCTGTAGGCCAAGAATACTGCATTAGTGAGCAGTGAGTAGCTAACAGCTCTCTGGGGATATTTCTTTGGCTCTGAAAGAATTGGCATAGTGTATAATTGAGTAAAGAGTACTTACAAATTCTACATCCATGACTAAAAACCTTCAAGCTCCTTTAGGATTTATTCCTTTTCTCTCATTCAACTATCAAGCTACATGAGATTGGTCCAAATGTGAACTTACTTTTAAAGACCGTCTCCACCTCTCTAGTATTTCTTTCCTCAAGTCTAGGATCACCTTGGTGGGGCTGTACACCTGTACACCAGCTCACCACCAAAATCCCCAAACCCACGAGCAATGACAATCTACCTATTTCCTAAGCTACAGAGCCACAGTACAAATTCAGATCACCCAGGACAGTGAAAGTCATCCTTTTTCTCCCAGGAGAACTTGAAACTGAAGACAAGACCCCTTGTGACAAACAGGGCTCCCCTTAACTATTATTATAAGAGTTATACAGCAGAACAGTCTGAAGTGCTGACAGAAAGATCACCATCTCCTGAAGTCCTGGGTTCTATTATCATAGGAGGGGGAAGAGGAATCTCCCTCCAACTGGAGCCTAAACTGTAGGCATTAAAATTTAATTTCTAGAATTTAATTCAACAAGCGTTTACTAGGTACCTACTATTTGCCAAGCACTGTGCTAAGCACTGGGGATACAAAAAGAGGCCAGAGACAGTCTCTGCCCTCAAGAAGCTTATAATCAAATGGGGGAGACCACATGCAAACAAATATACACACAGCAAGCTATCTACAGGTAAATGGAAATAATTAACAGAGAGAAGGCACTGGAATGCAGAAGGGTTGGGGAAGGCTTCCTGTAGGAGGTGGTATTTTAGCTGGGATTTAAAAGGTCCCTGGTGAGTAGAACTTTATTCTGGTTATAGAGAAAGGCAGCATCAGTAGATGGGTTCACCCTCCTCTCACTCCCATGCACTAGACATAACACCTCTTGTTCCAATTCCCTGCCCTTATCAATCAAGTCTGTGACGGTAAGTACCATTTCTCTGCCTACTTCTTCTGCCTTGCCAGAGCTGAAGCGGAATGGAGAAGGAAATACTGATGTCCTGGAGATCGAAGCAGTAATCATTTCCTTTCCAAAATGCGAGGGGAGGCACAGACCGCTCTGAGGTTCTTCCCTTACCTGTCTCTCTCTCTTGCAGACGGAAAGGTTGACGCAGAGACGTCAGGTAACAAGGCCAGGATCGCACAGCCCGCTAAGTGAGGGCGGTAATGACTAGGGCGCTTCTGATCCCAGAACCAAGCCATCCTGGCACCGCACCGAGCTACACAGGGGCTGGTTGTGGGGCTGGGGGTCCGGGGGGCCGTGAGGTCTCCCCCCGGGCTCAGAGCCTCAGCTCTCTCCGGACAGCTCCTCGTCCAGAGGTCCCTCCCGGGGCTGAGCACTATAAGGGACACAACATACATCGAAGGCACTGATACCCTGACAAAGAGCTCCGACTTGCCAGGCCCCAGAAGGGCTCTGGAGTCCGGACACATCCGACGCCGGCACCCGCGTGGTCCTGGACGAAGGCACAGCCTCCCCGGGACTCAGTTTCTGTATCTGTAACAGGGCGGTGGGGGTGGGGATTCTTTGCTATCTGTAACATGGAGGGGTTCGACGCAGCTGGGATCGCTTCCAGCTCGGGGCCCACGATCCTATCTATGAATCTGCTAAAGTCACGAAGAGATTGGGAGACTCCCGGGCCGTGGAACTAGAAGCACCGAGGCGGCCTCCTTCTCCTCCTCCTCCCCGCATCCCGGTCTGGGGAGTCTGCGCCCTAGCAGGCCGCTCAGAAAGCGGAAGACTCACCAAAGCCCCGCCCCACCCGGATGCAGGCTCCGCCCAGCCCCACCCCGGGCCGGTACGCTAGCTTCGTTAGAATTCAAAACCGGAAGCTGACACGCCGCAGGGCAAGCTTGGATTCCGAGGGCGCATGCGTCAGAGCCCCCTCAGGCAGATAGGGACAACCCTCGCCCCTCCCCCCTTATTCCCGCCCCGTCTAAAAAGAGACAGTAAACATCCAATGAGCGCGAAGGGTTCTTGACCTATCACCGAGCCCGCTGGTTGCTGTTCCCCGCCCATCGCTGCCGCAGCGCCTTGTCTCTAGCGCCCCTTCTCGGTGCCGTGAGGAATGCCAGGAACTGATGCGGGCGGCGGTGGCGGGGCAGTGCCGTAGGGCTGCTTTCGCGTTTCCACACACTCTCCATACGTCACCACCGTGCCCCTCTCCCCGCACTGTGGGTCGCGGGGTGTGAGAGGGAAGCAGGGGCCCACGTTCTGGAGTCCAGAGATGGGGAGAGCTGTGAAAGGAAAGGCCGCAGGGACAGTGGAAAGGGAGGGCAGAGGGGGATGGGCTTGAGGCGCGACTTCCGATTACGGGGGTCCCTTCTATGGAGCGGACCGAAGCAGGGGCAGGGCTGGCGCCTCTCAGGAGGCCCCTGGGCGAGAGTCCGCCGCAGGGCCGCCCCCTCAGCCGTTCTCCCGTGGCCTTCCGAGCCTTAAGGACACTGGAAGCCCCGTCTTCGTCCCCCGCTACGTTCTCCTGACTCGGGGCCGCAGAGTCCAGGCAGCCTCTGTAGGCCCCCCTCCCAGAGACCCCCAGTTAGAATGAACGGTCAGGAGCCCCCTTGGCGCCATAGCCTAACTTGGGAATGAAATGAATTACCTTCTCACATTTTTCTTCATCCTTTTCTTTCCATCATCATCCTTTTGTGTAGGAAACGATTGAAAGAAAGCAATCATGTCACTGGAAACTTTTTTTTACAGAAAGTTTTCCCTGATAAAGTTCCGATATCCAAGATACGCAAAGACTGGATTCAAATGTATAAGAACAAGAGCCATTCTGCAACAGATAAATGATCAAAGGATACGTACAAGCAGTTCTCAAAAAAGCAAGCCATCAGCAACTATATGAAAGTGCTCAAAATCACTAATAATAAGAGAAATGCACATTAACCCAACTCTGAGGTTCTACCACATACCCATTAGATCGGTGAAAATGACAAAAAGGGAAAGTAACAGTTGTTAGAGTGTCTGTGGGAGGACCAGAACACTTAATATGCTGATGATCATGTGAAAGGGTCCAATTATTGTGGAAAGCAACTTGGAATTATAACCCCAAGATCATTGAACTGTACATACCATTTGATTCAGCAAAAAGAAAGGGTTCAAATACATGAAAATATTTATTATAAATTTTTGTTGTAGCAAAGAACCAGAAATAAAGTAGGTATTTATCAATTCAGGAATGACTGAATAAATTTTAGTATTTGAATGTAAATGCACCATAAGAATTTATGAAAAGGATGGATTCAGAGAAACCTAGAAACTTGTATGAACTGATGAAAGGAACCAGAACCAGGAAAATAATTTTTGTATTGTCTACAACGTGGTAAAGGAACACTACTTGGAAAGATTTCAAAACTCTCGTGAATGCTGTAACTGGTCACCACTTCAGAAGGCTGATGAAGCATGATTCCCACCTCTTGGCAGAAAGGTAATATATGATAGGTATAGAATAAGACATATTTTGAGACATGGACAATATAATATAAATTTGTTTTATTTAACCACACTTATTTGCTAAAATGGTGAGCTTTTACTGGGGAAGGCAGAGTGTGGAGGGGGGCAGAATGGGAGGGAGTAAAAGTGATGGTGAAGCACATGGTCTGGGATTGATACTTCCAACTTTCACTCACAGTGGCAAGTCAGTTTCACAAAAAGATGTAATTACATCACCATGTAATTTGCTTTTCTCTCATAGCTTATAAGAATTTCTCTTTGCTACTTAAGTTCTGAATTTTTATGACTGCATTTTTAGTTGCTTTAAGCTTGGGGCTCCTCTCTGATGAAAATCTATGGATGTATTTTACTTTTGCTTGGCAAAATTTCTGGGCTATTTTCTTGTAAAATTAATTGTATGACGGTATTTAGAATCTTTATTTATTCATAACTTCATGATTCTCAAATAGTCTTGTATATTGTAGAACTAAGTCCTCTATCTCTATTGCTCTGATTTGGAGGGGTTTTAAATCTAGTTGTACAGTTTTGCAAATTTGTTTTCTAATTTTGTTTCTCCATTTTTGTCTTCCATATGGACTATCATGTTATTAGGATCATTATTCTTTTGTTTGTCTTATTCCTAAGTAAATGGTTATATTTAAGCACCAAATGTGACATCATTGTGAGTGATCAATTTGTATAAATGGAAATGCAGTAGTAGGAGCTTGAGAGCTGTAGTAATGAATAGAAGGAAATGTATTCTCTGTGAACACACTGCTAGATCCCTGGGAACCAGAGTGTAACTGGTAATGGTCCTTCTCAAGGTATCTGCATCTTCCAGTGAGCTGTGCCAGAGAATGATTAGATACTCATATATCCTTTATGAGAGATATTAAGTTTTAATAGTGTTGGGGACCATCCCTCGCACCTATCACATGCATCTTTAGAAGTAAAAATCTTCCTTTATTTCTCTTATTGAGTTTTTTAGCCACTCTGAGGTGTCTTGCAGTGGGTTCATTTTCTCTCCTGTTTGTCTAATTATTTTTATTTTATTGTTTTTTCCTTCTGGAGAATTCCCTTTCTTTTCTTTTACCCAATAATATTTATTAGGGCTTCTTTTTTGCTTATTAATTTTCCCTTTTAGGCTTCTATATGAGGATTTCTTTCCTTTTTGGTCTTTGTTGTTGTTCTTTACTTGTTTTGGTGTGTTTTTGTATTGAAATAATGAAGGGGAGTTGAGTCACAGCCATTCACTCAGCCCCTCTTGATTTGTATGCCTCCCTGTTCTTCAGCCCTGGTTTTCCACTTTAAAAAAAAAATAGCTCCTGATTAACTGAATTCTCATTAGTTCCACCCAGATGGGATATATGAAGGTGGAAATGAGGATAAACGTGAATGATGATCAGCCTGTGAACAGTGATCAGGTTTTAAAGTAAAGAACTAATTAGATAGAAAGTAACAAAAACCAGTGCTGTAATCTAATTAAAATACGAATTGGAGTGGACTTAAAATGAGAATTGAACTTTAGGGTTCCACCCAAATGACATTAATGTAATTTATGGAAATCACTAGAATAATCTGGGAAAAAATAGCAGGAAGACAGAGAAGAGATTAAGAAATGCATCACACATCACCCTCTTTTCACTGGAGAAGTGGAACTATGAGTGTGGAATGTTGCATGTACTTTCATGTATGGCCACTATGTATGTTGTTTTTGCTTAATTATTTTTTCTTTGTTCCATAGTAAGATTCACAGGGAGAGGAGAAAGGGAGGGATATTGAGGAGAAAGGTTACATCTAATAAGATTAATAAAGCAATTTTTTAGGGGGTGGGAGGACAAAGTAGAGGTTTGTCCTAATCTGCTATAAGATAGATTTGCAATTGTAATAACAGCTATTATTAGATAGCATGACGTGATCAAAACACTTGGTTTAGAAAACAGGAGAGTATGGACAGTGTGGAGACAGATAAGGGAGACTTTAAGAGAGAAAAATAGTTATTATCCATAAAGGATGACCCTGATTAGCTAAATGAAAATGGTTACTTGGCAAACATAGTTCTGTATTGAAGAGAGAAGTCATAAGGCTCAATAATAATATTGCCAAATTATCCCTAAAACCCCACTGAAAATCCTTTTCTCAGATTCTGTAGCCATCAGGAAAACTTTTGATTCTGACTTGAGTTGCCCAACTGAGGAGAGAGCACTTTGGTTTAGTTTTCTTTGGCAATTCCAATTAGCTTTGCAAATATACATATGGACATTGTGGTTCCCACACTAGCACCCTGTTAAGTTGGATTGACACATGCCAGCTTAATCACTGAGTTCCAGGATCTGCAGAAGTGAAACTCTAGATCAAGTGTGGGGAACCTGTGGCCTGGAGGCCACATATAATCTTCTAGATTCTTAAGTGCAGCCTTATGACAGAATGCAAATTTATTCTGTAAAATTTGGATTCAGTCAAAAGGCCACACTTAAGTATCTAGAAGGCCACAAGTGGCCTCAAGGCCGCAGGTTTCCCACCCCTGTTCTAGATGTTGGAGAAGAGGAAAGAATGCGAGACTTAAAAAAAAAATAAGACCTTTGTTTGATTTTTTCTTTGAGCCTATTGTATGACCTTTTGTCTTGTTTGAAGAAGTCTCATAAAAGTATGTGACTCACTAGTCAGATCAGGATATGAAAGCTGGGGCAAACTTGGTGGCTCTAACTTTCAGGTAGGATGACATCAATAAATATGTAGCAAGTTCCCTTTTCCATTAGAGACATCAGTTTGCTTGGATTGGAGTACTGAACAATTATTTCCTTCATTTGTCATTAAAAATTATATGAGGCTGAAGGAAAGATTCAGTAAAAAAGTGAAAGGAAGAGGAGAGAGAGAGAGAGAGAGAGAGAGAGAGAGAGAGAGAGAGAGAGAGAGAGAGAGAGAGAGAGAGAGAGAGAGAGATGTGAATGAAAAACTGAACAGAGAAGTTGACAGATGAAGAGCCAGAGATGGATATAAAGATGATATGATTTCAGACACATAGACAAATATTCTGCTTCTGACCAATAGGAATAATTATCTTTGTCCTCCATAAAATCCCTACTTAAAGCCATATTTGGCATAGAAATAACCCTGTATTCTCAAAAACTGTGAGAGCAAAACACAATCTGAGGCAGATAGATCCTCCCAAATTTGGAAAGTTTCAAGGTCAGGTTTGCTGACAGTCTGTATGTCTGTCATCCCCAAACCATTCTAAGTAATTGCAGAAAGGCTCATCACCTAAAGGCTGGTCACTGGGGGATGATTTTTTTTTAAATATGGTACCTCAGGAAGACTGTCTACCAAAAGACAGGAAGGGTGATCTGTACCGGGAAGGAAGTATTGACTTCTATGAAATCACCATCTTTTTCAGTATTGAACCGAATCAAGAAAGATAAGGAATGTGAAAGTACATTGAAAAGTAAACTTAATAAAAACAAAAAAACTTTTATGTCATAATAATAATAATAGCTAACATTTATGTAGCACTACTGAATTTGCAAAGCATTTTATATACATTATTTCATTTAAGATGTGAATAATAATAACAATAATATAGGTTGGAATAGAGGCAGAGTAATGGAAATTAGGTCTATATTAGACAAATAACTTCTGAGACTTGAAACCTTCTGCTCTTGTAATCTGTGCCCCACTGAATGTTTTTCATCATTGTGTGGGACATTACCAAATAATACCAACCAGATGCCAACTTCTTAGGGTTGTTGGGAAGGTTTTAAACTTGATTAAAGGTACTTTATATGGAAATCAGAGTTAGTTATACTAATGTAGATCTTATGAGAGAGAGAGAGAGAGAGAGAGAGAGAGAGAGAGAGAGAGAGAGAGAGAGAGAGAGAGAGAGATCTAAAGTGACAGACAGAAAGAGAGAGATACAAAACAGGAAAGATATGGTAGCCCACTCCCCCTTCCCTCACCATTCCTCCCTCCCTTTTTCTAACAACTTCCTTAGTGCTCCCTTCACCTCTTTGTTCCTCAGAGTGTAGATTAGGGGATTCACCATGGGTGTAACTACTGAATAAAAGAGAGTGATGAATTTGCCCCGGTCTTGGGAACTACTCTTGGATGGCAGTAGATAGGCATAAATGGCTGAGCCATAGAAGAGGAATACCACTGTCAAATGGGAGCCACAAGTATTGAAGGTCTTTTTCCTGCCTTCAGCTGAGGGGATCTTCAGGACAGCCTGGGCAATGTAACCATAGGAGATGAGGATGATGCTCAGGGGCACTGCAGTGAAGAAGGCACAGACACCATTGAGTACAGCCTCATTGAGGCTTGTGTCACCACAGGCCAATTTGATTAAAGCTGGCACTTCACAGAGGAAACTGTTGACTTCCTGGTGTCCACACAATGGGAGCTGCAGAGTGAATGTTGACTGAATGAGGGAATTTCCCAGGCCACCTAGCCATGCAACAGAGGCTAGCTGCCAGCAAACCTGAGGGTTCATGATGGTCATGTAGTGGAGGGGCCGGCAGACAGCTACATAGCGATCAAATGCCATTACAACCAAGAGGATGCATTCAGTGGCACCTAGCCAGAGGAAAACATATAGCTGGGTGATACAACCACCATAGCTGATGGTTTTATCTGGGCCCCACAGATTGAACAGCATCTGAGGGACTGAACTTGTGGTATAAGCAAGGTCAAGGGAGGAGAGGTTACTGAGGAAAAAATACATGGGTGTGTGAAGGCGGACATCCAGGCGCGATATTAGGATAATGGTCAAGTTGCCCACCAAAGTTAACAGGTAGGAAAACAGGATAAGGACAAAAAAGGTCATCTCAAGCTGGGGATAGTCAGAGACACCAATGAGGATGAAGCCTTTAAAGGAACTGTTCTTGGCTCCTCTCATCACTGGCCACCTTCTGTCCCCTAGGGAAAAGCGAAAGTTCACCATACTAAGAAAACTTCAAGAGAACAGTAAGTGGGACTGCAAACTGTTGGACAAGATTCATTTCCTTAATGTTAAGTCTTCAGGAAAGATGAGATAAGAGAAAAAGAAAAGAAAAAAAAGAAATGAAGGAAAGATAAGCAGGACTAAAGGTTATCTCATGAGTCTCCTGACTATGACTATCTACTAATTTGGTTCTGTCAATCCCAGTTCTGTCTTTACTGTTACCAACACTTCAACCACTAAGAACCCCCAAATAAACAGAGATCTTAACTCCTGCACAAGAAGAGCAACCACAGGGCAGAGCCAAGATGGCAGAGTAAAAGCAGGGACTTGCTTGAGCTCTCCTCCAAAACCCTCTAAATACCTGTAAAAAATTAAACAAATTCAAGAGCTGGAGAACCCACAAAATTATGAAATGAAACAAATCTCCAGCCCAAAAAAGCCTAGAAGGTCAATGGGAAGAGTCTATCGCACTGACCTGGGAGCAGAACACAGTCCAGTGTGGGCCGTCCTGACAGACTGGCCAGAGGATTGCTCAGGGGACTGAATCACTGGCAGCTGTGGGGGTTTCCAGATTTCTCAACCCAAAAATACCAAAGACAACTTTGAAGCTCAGTGAGAGGGCTCCATTGAACCTGGGGGAGAGAAGAGCACAGTTAGACCCTAATCCCAGAGTGGCAGTGGTGACAGCAGCTGCTTCCGGAACTCTCAGACCACAGACAGTGGGGGGAGCCAATCAGAGGATGATTTCAGAGATCTCTTTGCTGGCACTGAGGCAGGATTCTCTTTCTTTGTCCTGTCTGGATCTGAGTTGTAGTTTTAGGTGGTGGTCCTAGGGTGAAGAGGAGCACTGGCATGGCAGACCTTGTGGCAGTGGTGGAGAGGAAACCCACCTCACAGTTCCAAGGCTGAAAAGCGTGCTTGCGGTCACTCACAGACCAGCACATAGACCAGGAGAGGAGTAAACACCTCTCTTTTGATGATACAATCTTGGAAGAACTAAAAATTTATTATAGGTCTCTAGAAATATCTCTGAAAACAGTTGTGCAAAAGCTCTGAAGCTTGGGACAATGCATTATCCAGTCTGGAAGCAGAATCCTACCTTAACAAAGAGATCAAAAGTCAGATAATTTACTGGGAAAATGAGCAAACAGAGGAAAATAAGTTGGGACTATAGAATCTTACTTTGGTGATAAGGAATATCAAAATGTATAACCAGAAGAAGACAACTAAGTCAAAGATCCTGCATCCAAAGCCTCCAAGAAGAATATGAATTGCTTTCAGGTCATAGAAGAGCTCAAAAAGAATTTTGAAAATCAAGTAAGAGAAGTGGAGGAAAAATTGGGTAGAGAAATGAGAGTGATGAAAGAAAATCATGAAAAATGAGTCAGCAGCTTGCTAAAGGAGACCCTAAAAATACTGAAGAAAATAACATCTTAAAAATAGACTAACCCAAATGGCAAAAGAGATCCAAAAAGTCAATGAGCAGAAGAATGCCTTAAAAAACATAACTGATCAAATAGAAAAGGAGGTCTAAAAGCTCACTGAAGAAAATAATTCCTTCAAAATTAGAATGGAGCAAATGGAAGCTAATGACTCTATGAGAACTCAAGAAATTATAAAATAAAACCAAAAGGTTGAAAAAATAGGAGACGATGTGAAATTTCTCATTGGAAAAACAGCTGATGTAGAAAAATATATCCAGGAAAGAGAATTTAAAACTTATTGGACTACATGAAAGTCATCATCAAAAAAGAGCCTAGACATCATCTTTCGAGAAATTATCAAGGAAAACTGCCTCAATATTCTAGAATGATAGGGTAAAATAGAAATGGAAAGGATCCACCAATTGCCTTTGTAAAGAGATCCCAAAGAAAAACTCCTAGTAGCCAAATTCCAGAGTTCCCAGGTCAAGGAGAAAATATTGCAAGTAGTCAGAAAAAAACAACTCAAGTATTGTGGAAACACAATCAGGATAACACATGATTTATCAGAAGGGATCAGAGGGCCTGGAATATGATATTCCAGAGGTCAAAGGAGCTAGAATTAAAACCAAGAATCACTTACTCAGCAAAAGTGAGTATAATCCTTCAGGGGGAAAAATGAAATAGAGGACTTTAAAGCATTCTTGAGGAAAAGACCAGAGTTGAATAGAAAATTGGACTTTCAAATACAAGATTCAAGAGAAGTATGAAAAGGTAAACAGAAAAGAAAAATCATAAGGGACTTATTAAAGTTGAACTGTTTACATTCCTACAAGAATGTAAATCCTACATTCCTTTTCTCTGTATTAGGGTAGCTGGAGGAAATATGTACATACATACATACATATATATACACACATACATATATATACATGTATATGTATATATATTATATGTATATGGACAGAAAGCACAGGGTGAGTTGAATATGAAGGGATGGTATCTAAAAAATAAAGGGTAAGAAAGAGGAATGTACATGGAGAAGGAGAAAGAGAGAGGAAGAATGGAATAAATTATTTCATATAAAAGAGGCAAGAAAAAGCTTTTACAGTGAGGGGAAGGGGGGAGGTGAGAGGGAATGAGTGAACCTTATTCTCATAATATTTGGCTGAAAAAAGGAATAACATATATACTCAATTGGGCATGGAAATCTATCTTACCCTTCAGAAAAGTAGGGGGGAAAGGGATTAGAGAAGGGGGATGATTGAAAAGAGGGCAAACAGGGAGAGGAGTAATCAGAAGCAAACACTTTTGAGGTGGGACAGGGTCAAAGGAGAGAATAGAATAAATGGAGCACAGGATAGGATGGAGGGAAATATACTTAGTCTTTCACAACATGACTATTATGGAAGTGCTTTGCATAACTACACATGTATAACCTACATCAATTGCTAGCCTTCTCAATAAGGGTGGATGAGAAGGGAGGAAGGGAGCAAATGTGGGACTCAGAGTTTTAAAAATGAATGTTAAAAATTGTTTTCACATGCACCTGGGAAATAAGATATCCAGGCAATGGGGTATAGAAATCTATCTTGTTCTATAGGAAAATAGAAGAGAAGGGAATAAGAGAAGGGAGGGGATGGTGATAGAGGGGATGGCAGATTAGGGAAAGGGATGGTCAGAATATATGTTGTCTTGGTGTGGGGAAAGGGAGAGATAGGGAGAAGATATGTAACTCAAATCTTGTCGAAGTGAATGTTGAAAACTAAAAGAAAATTAATTGATAAAAAAGAAAAAAAGAAAAGTGGAATAAGGCATTATAGAAGTAAATGTCAGTTGAGCTAATGTTAATTACCTATTCCCATATATTAACACCAATAAAACAAATGACCTCTTAAAAGAAAGAACAAGATATCAGGACAAATTTGAGGAAAGCCAGAATGGTGAGGAGACTCAGAATCATGTTGTATGGGGATTGGGTGAAAGAATTGAACATTTGTATTCTGCAGTAGAGAAGACAGGGGTAGAGATTGCTATGATAATTGTCTTAAAATTGTGGAAAGAGTATCAAATGGAAAAGGGATTTTATTTGGACCTGAAAGGCAAAACTAGAAAGTTTCAGCGAGCAAGATTCAAGTTCAACTTCCTAATAATTGAAATTGTGTAAAAATGGAATAGACAGCCATGAGTATACGAGGGAAGAAGAGTATTGAGTTCTTCATCATTATAGGTTTTTAAGTGGATCCTGGGTAATAACTTCTTGCAAATATTGTAGAGAGGATCCATGCCACAGGTGCAGTAGACTGGTCTAGATAATATCTGAAGTCACTTCTATTAGAGGTTCAGAAATGGAACCATGATTTCAAGCTTGGAAGGTTTACATAAGGTTCTCCTTGTTGGTGGAAAGAATGTTTACTTTATGCAAATGGTCCAGACTTGAAGGTGGGCATAGGCTATTTGAGAAAGGAAAAGTAGCTGTGTACTTGAAGCTAGAGGGACAGATAGCTACCACCTATTCTTTATACCTACTTAAAAGGATCAGGAAGGATGTTTGGGACTGGTATTGATCTCTTGGAACTTGGAGTAGTGAAGGAAGAGGCATAGATGTAGAATCAGTGTTTATGGTCTGAGGTAGCTAGGTGGTACCGCGAATAGAGTGCTGAACCTGGAGTTAGGAAGACCTAACCTAGGCTTTACACATTTAGTAACTCTGTGATCCCAGGCAAGTCACATAACCTCTGTCTGTCTCAGTTTCCTCGTCCTCCCAGGATAAAATAAGATAATATTAGTGAAGGGCTTTGCAAAGCCTAAAGCGCTATATAAATGGCACTATTTGACATTATTGTGATGAGCACCATGGATGAATGACCTCTTGTTGGGGATGTTACAGAGGAGGAGATTTTTCAGTGGGCATTGGTTGGAGTATTTGAATTCTGAAGTCCCTTCCATTATTATGATTTTGTCTTTAATTTGGTACTGAATTTGTGGAATAATTCAGTTGTTGTGCAGGATGACTGAGTGTGTTGTAGTGTGGAAATGAGTTTGATCAAGAGAATTTGGAAACAGTGAACAGAAAGAAAAGCAAAAATAGGATGAGCAGCAAACAGGTGAGAATGAATGAAAAAGTGAGTAGAAGAGCAAATCCAGAAGTGGCTTTTTGATCTGTGATCTGAGAGAGAATGTGTGGGGGAACTTGAATCCTGGTACCATGTTCCTCCACTCTGCTCCACAGAATATCTATACTAGCAGAGAACAGCAGTGATGACAGGCTTTTAATGAGTTTTAATCTCATATCACATAGCTGAATCAAATGTTTTCTGAGGTCCTATTATTATTTTGGGGGAAAGAGTATCCAAAGAAAGGGATTCAGGTGACCCTGGGATATATGACGTTGTAAACCGATCAACTTTAATAAGTGCCTTAAGATTTCTCTTTTGTGTTTACCTTTTCGTGCTTCCCTTGAGTCTTATATTTGGAAGTCAGATTTTCTATTCAACTCTGTTCTTTTCATCAAGAATGCTTGAAAGTCCTCTGTCTCACTGAATGTTCATTTTCCCCCGAAGGATTATACTCAGTCTTTTGGGGTAGGGGATACATGACTTTGAGTGTCAAAGTTTCAAGACACCTTCTTCCTCTGAGATTCTGTGATTCTAAGATTTCAGAAATGGAGGACAGAGTGATGCCCATTTATGAACACAAATTTAAAGGATTATGACTTCAATCCAGAATGATAAACCTTGAGGAAGAGAGACCTTTGAAGTCCACAAAACATAAAGAAATGGTATACATAGGGTTTCCCCAAAGTCCTAGTGAAGGTTTAAATTAAGACTTTGGGGATAGTCTAAAGAGTGAACAAAGATTTTTCCACCAAATCTCAGAATATTAGAATGAGGTAATACAAAGGAGACACATACGAATAGGATAAACAAAGGGAAAACCTACTTTATGCTGTACAACAGTGAATAAAGTTATGGAATTTTTCCCAAGAGCTGCTATAGGCTGAAAATGTAAACCATATCAAGAAGGGTTTATATAAAGCCATGGATGGTAGCTCTGTAATCATTCAGGAAAACTAGTTTGTTTGAACCACATCCTTAATCTTCTTAACTTGAAATGATAGGGACCAGGAATGATGTACCCCTAAACTGTCCCTTCACCTAAGAAAGAGTCTAGGGTTAGATGGCTTATATGACCCAATATGACAATTTTTAGGTTCTAGTGAACTAAAAATATCACCCCTTGCTAATAATGGGCCATGGTATCCTATTCTTCCTCCCAACCTTTTCTGAATTGTTATTGGGGTAAAATTACCCCACAATAAACCAAGCCTAATCTGTCATCCTGCCAAATAAATGAAACTCAAAGCCCATCAGAAAACAATGAATAGTCCATCATCTGAGTTTTCCCACCACTACTTATAGTATGAGTGAGATTAACTCCGGAGTGTGCCCTGGGACACTTGTGACACCACACGGAAACCTGACTGAGCTCAGCTTTTCTATTCACTCCCTCAGCCCTAAAGCCTTTTTATTACCCCTCAACCACTCATTTGTATAAGTGATGACTTTCTCTTACCTGACTCTTGGGTGATTTCCATCCTCTTCTTTATGGCTAGTACAAAAAGTCATGGGGTGTTTGAATACTGGATAAAATGAAGATGTATTCTCCCCTTGATCTGAGTATCAGAAGTGAGAGCCAGTATTTGAATCTTTAAATGCAACCTTACTGTAATATTAACCTTAGTAGCACACAATCAGGAAAAGGAATGATTTAAAATATGCTTGTCAGTATACTAATATATGTATATGTAGATATTATACTTTCTCTTCGTTCCTGACCGTGTATGATTCATACATAGAAAACTTGTTTTAAAACTAGCTTTAGTCATATATGATTTGGGAAGGAAAAATATAAAATAAATATTACAGATATGTAGAATAGATTAAATTAACAGAGCGATACTACATTCTACTTTAGATCATAGATAGGGTTTTTGGATTATTTTCTGTTTTGGATTCGTTGCACCCCCAATCCTCTGTGTTGGTACAGATACTTAATTACTCTACTCATTACAGTTCATAGTTCATTTCCTTCTCCTGACTTCTTTGCAAGTGTAATCAAATCATCATTTTTTTGATGTCACCTAAATAATGGAAAATATGCTCATTAGTTTAAGATTCGGTTATAATACTATAGACTCAGACAAAGGCTGAGAGGTGCAAGGGATTTTAGGACATAGAATGTTAGAACTAAAAGAGAAGAAGGTAATTTAGAACCTTGAATGTTAGAACAAGAAAGGACCTTAGAGATCATCTGGCCCAAGCAGGGTTTGTTGGTAAATATTTAACAGCACACTCTCCAAAAATGAAGGGCATGCTTTTAAGTTTAATGTGAATTATTATTAACATTTCCTTCATTATTTTCTTAAGTCTAGACAATGAACAAAGCACTACATCAAGCCCTGATTTGTAGCATTGCTGATTTCTGAGGTATAAATACTTGCCCTGAAAATTTAATGGTCAACTCTGAGAACTGGTTAGGGATGACTCCAGCACATTTCATAGATGAGGAAACCTGGGAAATAAAGTTTGTATAGTTTTGGAATATAGGAATAAAACAGATCTTGGTCCATAAAGATAAAAGATGAGATGGAATAAAATTGTACTGTATTAAAAGTCATGGAGATTTTGAATCATGTGTTAAAGAAACATGGACTCTTCCCTCAGTCTTAGAGTATCAGAATAGAGGGCCAGGTTTTGAAATCTGAAAGAGGTAAGTTTAAAACAAATTAAAGGACATGCTATTTTCTGAAGATTGAAAATGTATGAAAATGAAGAGGATCAGGTAAGAAATATAAATCAGCTCGATAGAGGTGTTGGTTACATTAGTAATTTCAGAGCCATATTGAGCATTCAGGAAAAGTGGACCATATGAAGGATGCATGAACCTTCCCCAGCTTCTCTACATCCTTTGAAAAGAGTCTAGTACCCAGGGAAAGTAACAAAAAGATAGTGGATATGTCCTTTGAGAATAAGCTAAAAGATGGTAGACATAGCATAGGTAGGATAGAAAAACCTTTAGATTTGGAGTCAGAGGAAATGTTTAAGTCATAATCAATTTCCTTGTCTCTGAAAAATGAAGGGGTTGCATTTCATCCCCCATGTCTTCTTCCAGCTCCCAGTACAAAATCTGGGATTGAAGGAGAAAATACTAAGATATCATATACTTAATTCACTGTTGTCACTGTGAATGACTTTTAAGAGGAGGATATTGGGCTTGATCACTATACAGAAGACCACAGTGGGTTTAAATTAAATGGGGTGTGATGCAGTGGAACATGTACTGTCTCTACCTACAGGACTTGAGTTCCAATCCTGACTCTACTATTTACTGCTTGTCTGACCTTGAGCAAGTCACTCCTCTTAGTCTCAGTTTCCACACTTGTAAAAGGAAGGGTCCAACCAACTTTAAATCTATAAGCATACAACCTGAATATCTCCAGGATATTTGTCAGGAAGGATGGCCTGCTGTATAGGGGAAGAAGGAGGGATATCTTTGGAAATGAAAGTGATATAAAAACAGAAGGTATCAATAGAAAATGAAGCAGGAGAAGCCAGTTGCTGTAAAGGTGATAAAACATGGGTCATATTCAGTCAGAAAACAAATGAGCATTTGTCATGGGCAATTTAGACCTTTGTGTGTCAGGATATAAGGAGCTGAGCTGAGTGACTTCTCAATCTTCCTTCCTGCTGGAGAAGGATTTCTGTGATTCTAGGACTTCCATGCCCTCCCACATGTTACTCTCCCCAGTCCTATTGGAATGTAACCAGGTCAAGAGCAGGGTCTGGGTCTATCATTTTGTTGTTCCCCTTTTACCTTCCTTGAGGACTCCATGCTTTCCAGAAAGTGGCTGTTCTAGCAGAGAGTAGACAGTCGTTGCTATTAGACAGCTCTTAGCAGTGCAATTTTAATTAACCTGGTTCATGTTAAACACATTTATTCCTGTTTTTTCCTTCTTGGAGATGAGATGGATAATACTGTGCCTGTAAAATATGTTCTAAGGCATTTACCATGTCGTTTCTTACCCATCTTTCCTCCTAGATTAATAACCCCAATTCTTTAAGAGCACAATTCAATTTCCAAGATTTTCTCCTCTATCCTTTTCTGTTTCTCTGCCTCTCTTCTTTCCTTTTCCTCCCTTCCTTCCTCCTTCTGATGAAATTGTAAAATTTTAGATTTCAGAATGGATCTCAGCTGGAGCTCATTTAATCCATCTCTCTTTCTCCCTTTTCCCTACTCACACCCTCAGCTTCTCCCAGGACAAATATTTACAGATCCTAAGTGAAAGCATGGCTTTGGCTTAGAGATTTTTCTTGAGTCTTTTATCCACCTCTGCTTCTCCACTCTTCCTCTCTCCCTTCATTTCCAAATTACCCAGTGTCCAAACTCTCCCAGTCACTGAATGCCTACAATGCAGTGGGAAGTGGGACTATCTGAAGGCAGTGACATATCATTTCCTGCCAATCCCCTTTCCCCTTCCCTCCCTCCTCCTGCTCACCCCTTACCTTTCCTTCTAGGCTTCCGTCCTTCGTGACACCAAATGTTTTGACTGCTATCTTGCTCTTTTTCTCTTTTCTACATACATGAAAGAATTCTATCAAATGGGCCTAATTGGGGTGGCCTTAAAACAAAGACTTTGGAGTAGATGACCATCTCTGACGTCCCTTCCCATTCAGCCAGTCTATGTTCTATGATTTCAACATCCCTTCCAATTCTCACATCCCAAGTTGTAACATGGCGCCTGCCTCCAATATTCTATGTATTCTGATCCTCTCTCAGCTGAAAGAAATGGAAGCATGCCCACATGAATGAGGAGGACTTTGTGTCCTGAGGCACCTGTAGTTAATTCTTCACTTTTCTGCACCTTTGGGAAGGTCACTTCAGCTCTACATATTTGTATCCTAAACTGAGGATTTTAGCTCCTGCCACCTACCTCACTGGAGGTGAGAAACCCTAGAGATGGAATCCTGGGTTGGCAGAACTTTGGCCTTCTGAAGGAGAAGGCTATTTGTCCTCAGCTTCCCGTTTGGAACCTGCTTCCTTCCTTTGGGTGCAGGGCCTCAATACCCATACACTTCCCTCCCTTTGGCACACAACCCAGCCCTCCATGCTCTAAAGACTTCCCTTTCAGCATCAACACTTACCTATCCTGTGTCTCACAGTCACAGACAAGTCTTGCTTTGTGCTTGCAGTTGACCTGAGAATTAACTCATTGCTGAAGTGTTTTCAGAAGACCCAAACCCAGGTTCCTTGATGCCTGATCAATTGGTTTTCCACCAGACCACATTTTTGTGGAAAGGAAAAAGGGTTGAACTTGGAATCAAAGACCCTAGGTTCAAATCCTGACTGTGCAGCCTGAGGCAAATCACTTAACTTCTCTGGGCCTCAGTTTCTTCATTTGAAAAATAAGGAGTAGAGATGAGATGATCTCCCAGTTTTAAACCTATGTGTGATGATGGGTTAATGTTACTTCTCTCTGAGGTAACAGTTGAATTGTAAAGCATCATTACATCTCATTGAGGTTTTAACTTAAAGGAGTGACTATAGGTAGAATAGAGAGATAGTGAAAGTTGGAAGTGGAAGGGGTTCTAGAAACTGTCTTTAGCTGTCAGATGAGGAGAAGGAAAGTGTTTTGCTGAGGGGGGAAGGGAATGTTAGTCTGCCGATGCCACATCTGCCCTTTCTGTTGTATTTCTGGGCCAGTGGAGGAGATAATTCTGGGAAGGGTGAACCTTGTGACTCCCACCTCAGAGGTCACCTGGAGACAGCTGTCTTTTCTACTTCCCTGCAGAGCTACTTGCTGCCATACAGCCTAAGGACTTCCCACCAACATTCTTTGTCCCCTTCTCTCTTTCACCACTGACTCCTGTCTCCAAGGAAGGGGGTTTTCACCATTTTTTGTTATGGACCCGTTGGCAAGCTGATAACCTATGGATCCCTTCTCAGAATATTGTTTTTAAATGTATAAAATAAAAGACAAAATTACAAAGGAAACCAAAGTTTGTACTAAGTCACACACTGAATAGAGGACTGACCCTAGAGTCATGAAGTTGTTGCTGTTGACTCATTTCAGTTATGCCTAATTTTTCATGACCCCATTTGGTGTTTTCTTGGCAGAGATAGTGGAGTGCTTACTAGACCCAGCTCGGAAGTGTCTGAGGTGGGATTTGAATTAAAGGTTTCCTGTCTACAGGCCCAAACTTCTATCCACTGTGCCCCCTAGCTACCATGGAGCCGGGAGGACCTGAGTTCAAATGTGTCAGACACTTCTTATCTTTGTGACACTGGGCAAGTCACTCAATCCATTTGCCTCAGTTTCCTCATCTGTAAAATGAACTAGAGAAGGAAATGGGAAACCACTCCAGTGTCTTTGCCAAGAAAGCCCTAGGTGGGGTCCCAGAGAGTTGGATGTGACCAAAATGACTGAGCAACAGCAGCAATGACAGAGGAAACCAAAGCCTAGTGAAAATAAAGATGCACTTTTTTTCTCTATCCAAGTTTATGGAACCCCCTGAAATCGATCCAGAGACTCCTTGGGCATCTGCAGACTGCAGGGTGAGAGCTCCTGTTCTAGAGTCAGTCACCTGTCATTTACTGAGTGCCTAATAGGTGCCAGGCCCTGTGCCAAGTGCTGGCAATACAAAGAATGCCCCTCCACAAAAAAAAAAAAAAAAACAGTCCCTGTAAGGAGCTGTATGAATTAACAATATTAACCTCCAGGCCTGAGGACTGGGTGGCTGCTTTGTGCTCCTGAGACACCACACCCCAAAGTCTTTGTTTCATAGGAGAAAAGTCTTAGCCTGGGCCATTACACTGCAGAGTGAGTATTCTTGCAGTAGGAAATGAAAGAGTCCCCCAAACACTCCCTGGGCACCTGGACACACCACTTAATTTCTGGATGGCCAGGAGTATAGATACCTTGAAGAGCAAGAAGCTGGCTAGTCATGGGGTCCTTCTCCCAGGCCTGGCTTGGGGCTGCCAACTTTTAACAATGGGCAGCACCTGGTCCTCTAAGGAGCCTGTGTTGGCTCTTTCCAGGTTTGGCTCAGTTGCTGATGCTGAAAAAGCCCATGGGAGAATCAAGGCCCTCTACAGCCAATTAGTAATAAACACTAAAGTAGCCAGAATTCAGGAAAAAGACTTGTCCCTAAAGAGCTAAGCCTATTTCTTTCCTAATTTTTTCCCACTCCTATATGCATATATATGTGTGTGTGTGTGTGTGTGTGTGTGTGTGTGTGTATGTGTGTATATATATCCCACTCTCCAATCCCAATATTTTCTATGAATATTATACCTTAAAATAATTACATTTGTTTAGTGCCTTTTTGAATTTGCTTTCTTATTAATTATTTTATTTGATCCTAAAGACACTCTTGCTAAGTGAGTAGGAATTATTTATTCCCATGTGCCAGATGAGGAAACTGAGGCACACAAGATTAACTAACTTGTCCAAAGTCACACAGCTCTTGCTCTTACCATCCCTCACAATTGTTCTATTTCCATATGTATGGACTCTGTAACAATAACCTGTATTTCTTTCTGCCTTATGACCCCTAACCAAGGCTATGTTGGTGAATGTTCAACAGGTGGCTCTGGGGAACAAAAATATATATACAACACACTTTTAAATTTAATGTGTCTTATTAACAGTTTGTCTATCACTTTCATACATCCAGCCAATCAGTAAAGCAATAAATCAAGTAAATCTATATGTGTACCTTAACTCTTCAGTGGATAGCCTGTGTCATCATCTGGTCTCCGGAATTATGGATGGTCATTGTGTGGCTCATAATTCCCAAGAGCTTTCAAAGCTTTTTTTTTTTTTTTTACAGTGTTGTTTTCTTTGTATAATTGGTTCTCCTTGTTTGGCTATTCATGATTTGTTTAGTATCAGTTAAGGACTTTGAGTCTTCAAAATTGTGTATTTTGTAGTATTATTGTTTCTTGTGTAATTATTTGTTTGATCCTGGTCATTTAACTCTGCTTCACTTGATCTGTCTTTCTTGAAATCATCTATTTTTTCATTCCTTAAGCAAAAAGTACTGTATCACATTCATATACTACAACTTTTTCAACTGTTCCTCAAATATTAAGTATTTCCTTAGTTTCTATTTTGCCACCTAAAGTATATATGCTATAAACATTTAAATATATAACTCAGTAATCAGTGAGTATCACACAAAATAAAGCTCCGAGGGAGCTGTATTAAAAGGCAGATACTCTTTATGATGAACTATTTCCAGAAACCTTCCCTAACCATCCCAACCCACAAAGATTTCTTCTTCCAATTTTCCATGGTGTTGACAATGATACTACTGTCGAACACATTTTTCTCCCTAATATTATTAATTTTGTCCATGTGTCTTCTCTTTGTCTTCTCTTGCCCAAGCAGCTTGCAAGTCCTTGGAGGGAGGGGCCTGAATACCTCTACCTCAGCAAATAGCACAGAATGTCCATTTGTATCAGCCATGGAATGACTATTTAGTGACTGATTTATTGATCTCAATTTCATGGGTGAATCTCACCCCCAAAGGACTAAGTCCTTCGTTTTTGTTTGTTTGGTTTGTATAAGGCAGTATTGGACTTCTTGATATAGTTTTAATATTGTAGTTTACATTTTTCCCCAAAATGTCATTTTAACCTTGATATAAGGAGAATGCAACATTTTGCCAACATTCTGGTAGATGTGATTGGGGGGCTATGTTAGTGATTTTGAAAAACCTCTTTTTTAAGTTCAAAGATCATATGGTTTCAATACTTAGATCTGGAAGGCACTCTAAAGGTCATTTAGTCCAAACCCCTCATTTTACAGATGAAGATACACATACCTTAGAAGTATAAGAAAGGCTGGAGTCCTCTGATTCCAAATCTGGTGCTCTTTCCAGTACACTGTAATTGATTTGACTCATACAGATTTTAGTTGTGTTTATCTTCTAAGAAACACAAGACATTAAAATTAAATGTGTAACATTCAACTTCACAAAGTAAAAATCAAATAGTGAAAGGAGAAATAGGAAAAAAAGACAAAGGAATAGTGGGGTGCTTGGGAGAAACAAGAAACACAGATACCAGCAAACTAAAATGAGAGTTACTGGGGAGTGTTTTTCCCTTGCCTGTCACTGGTTTAGTGAGTTAGATTGCTGGTGCTGCTGTTTAAGAGCAAGATTGTATGTTTTTTCACCAAAGGAACTCACATGAGCAGAGAAAAATCCATGCCCATGACGTCATTTCTGATCTTGAACAATCTTGCATGTCTATATCCTTGGACATAGTCAAGTGAGAAGGAGTGGTTTAGTGAAGGTCATCGCAACCACATATATTTCTTCCTCCACTTATTCTGTTAAAAGAAAGAAAAGAAAGAATGAAAGAAGAAGAGAAGGAAGGAAGAGAAAGAGAGAAAGCAAAAGAAAGGAAGGAAGAAAGAAACAAATCTTTGAAGCCTGTATGCATTGTCATGAAAACCAAATTCCCTTATTGGCCATATCAAAAAAAAAAAAAAGGGTGTCTCATTCTTTCTATTTGCTCCCTTACTTCTCTGTCATGGTATGGGTAGTGTTTTTCTTTTTCTGTCTTCTGGAATCGTGGTTGATCTTTGGGTTAATCAGAATTCCTAAATCTTTCAAAATTATTTGTTTTTTACTATTTTGTTGTAATTGTATATATTGTTCTCCTGTCTTCTCATTTTATTTCTGCATAACTTCATACAGCTCTTTCCAGGTTTCTGAAGCCATACTCTTCCTCATTTCTTATTAAACAACAGTACTCCATTACATTCATATGCCATCATTGGTCAGCCATTCCCTCAATTATTAGGCACCTCCTTAGTTTCTAGTTCCTTGCGATTAGAAAAAAGTTATTGTACATATTTTTGGGCATTTGGGTCCTTTTTCTTTTTCTTTGATCCATTTAAGGTGTCGGCCTAGATGTGATATGAGTCAAATGTTGTGTACAATTTGATACCTTTTCTCTTTTACCTATATACTATTTTGATAAAAATTATTTGGTTAACTCACTAAATCATTGAATTTGATTTCTATTATGATTGCCATATAAGTGGTTCTTAAATTTATATGCCCCAAACTCTCACTTGAGTGCCACTTCTCAGTTCTTCTTCTCCAGAATTTGTTTTGAAGATATGTATATGTGTATGGGTATGTGTGTGTGTGTGTGTGTGTGTGTGTGTGTGTGTGTGTGTGTGTGTGTGTGTGTGTGTGTATGTATTATGTGATTTGAGGAGATATTCTGAAGTACTTTGGAGGGGAAATTGGGAAATCCCAGATGAGTCACTGCCTTACCTCTGCCATCTTAGCTCTGCCCTCCTCATTGTCATCCCCAATTCTCATTTTTAAGTAATTATTTTGTTCTGTGAACTCTTGGAGCCTCTTTTGGCATTTTACTAATTTTGGCACGTGCTTTTCCATTTAGCCTATTGTGCTTTTTAAAAACTGGGTATATTTTTATTTTACTTCTTAAAATTATTATTTATTTTTAGTTTTTAACATTCACTTCCACAAGATTGAGTTCCACATTTCCTCACCCCATCTCTCCCCTACCCCCACTCCAAGACAATGTGCATTCTGATTACGCTTTTCAACTGTTCTGCTTCTTAGGACTACTTTTCCTAAGTGAATTTTTTTGTCTCCTTTACCATTGGTCACTTCGGGGTTTTAAGGTGTTATTTTTTCAGTATTTTTGTGCCTCTTTTACCAAGCTGTTACTTCTTATTCCATAATTTTCTTGTATCAGTCCTATCTCTTGTTCCCAATTTTTCCTCTGCTATACTTAACTCTTTCAAGAATTCTTCTTGGGCCTCTGTGCAATTAGCAATTCTCTTTGAGCCTTTTGTTTTAACTGATTTCACATAATCTTCTGAGTTTATGTCTTGCTCTTCCCTTCCACCATAATAACCATTTGCGATCAAATTCTTGTTTGTTGTTGTTTGCTCATTTTCCCAACCTATTTCTTGACTTATAACTTTATGTTAAAGTTGGGAGTGTCCTTAAAATTAGAATTGAATTTTAAGGTTCCACCCAAATGAAATTAATGGAATTGATGGAAATCAATGGAACAATTTGAGAAAAATAGCAGGGAGACAGAGGAGAGGTTAAGAAATGCATCACACATCACCCTCTTTCACTGGAGAAGTGGAACTATGAATATGTAATGGTACATATGCTTTCACATGAGGCCACTGTGTATGTTGTTTTTGCATAATTATTTTTCTTTGTTCCATAGGAAGATTCATAGGGAGAAGGGAAAGGGAGGGATGTTGAGGAGAAGGGTTACATCCAGTAAGAATAATCAAGCAATTTTTTTAAGGGGTGGGAGGACAGACCAGGCTGTAAGGTAGATCTGCAATTGTAATAAGAACTATTATTACATAAAGACTTGATGGAGAAGATAGGGGAGTGAGAACAGTGTAGAAGTAAAGAAAAGGGAAATTGTAAGAGAGAGAGAGAGAGACAGACAGACAGAGAGAGAGAGAGAGAGAGAGAGAGAGAGAGAGAGAGAGAGAGAGATGTTACTATCCAGCAAGCACATTTGGAATGACAGGATAACCCTGATTAGCTAAATGAATTTGGTTACTTGGCAAACATGGTTCTTACAGTGTTGAAGAGGGAACTCATAAGACTCAATAATAATATTGACAAAATTATCTCTAAAAGCCCATTGAAGATCCTTTTCTCTGATTCTGTAACCACCAAGAAAACTTTTGATCCTTATTTGAATTGCCCACCTGAGGACAGAGTACATTGGTTTAGTTTTCTTTGGCAATTCCAATTAAGTTTACAAATGTATGTATGGACATTGTGGTTCCCATACTACCACCCTGTTAAGTTGGGTTGGCACATGGCAACTTAATCACAGAGTTTCAGCATCTGCAGAAGTGAAGCTCTAGATGTTGAAAAAGAGGACAATAAATCCCAAACCTAAAAATAAAGAACCTTGCTTGCCTTTTCTTTGAGCCAGATGTATGGCCTTTTATTTTGTTTAAAGAATTCTCACAAAGGTGGGTGACTCACTAGCCAGATCAGGGGAGGAAGGCTGATGGCAAAGAGTGACTAACTCTCAGATAGGATGACATCAATAATCTAGCATGTTCCCCTTTCCATTAGGGACATCGGTTTGTTTGGAAGGCATGAGTGAACAATTTTTCACCCTGATTTATCATTTATCATGACATGAAGCTGAAGGAAACATTCAGTACAAAAGTGAAAGGGAGAAGAGAGGAAAACAGAGAGATATGTGAATGAAAAATTGAATAGACAAGCTGACAGATGAAGAGATAGAGATGGATATAAAGATGGTGTGATGTCAAACAAATAGTCAAGTATTCCACCAAATTATCTTTGTTCTCCATTAAATCCCTACTGAAAGCCACATATGGCAGGGAAATAACCCTGTGTTCTCAAAAGCTGTGAGGACAGAACATGAGCTGAGGCAGGTATATTCTCCTAAGTTTGAAAAGTTTCGAGGGCAGGTTTGCTGACTGTCTGTGTTTCTGTCACCCCCAAACCAGTCTGATCAATTGCAGAGAAGTTCGTTACCTAAAGGCTAGCCCCTAGGGGACAACTGTTTTTCCAGATACATTACCTCAGGAAGACTAACTATCTACCAAAAGACAGGGAGGGGTGATCTGTATCTAGAAGGAGGTATTGACAACTATGATATCATCACTTTTTCTCTATTGAACCAAATCAAACAAGATAAGGAATGTGAAAGTACTTTGAAAAGTAAAGTAAATGAAACCAAACTTCTATGTTATAATAATAACCAATATTTATATAGCACTACTGGATTTGCAAAGCATTTTATATACATTATCTCATTTGAGATGTGAATAATAATAACTTTAATATAGTATTGGATAGAGATAGATTACTGGAAATTAGATGCATATTAGATCAATAACTTCTGAGAAGTGAAACCTTCTACCCTTGTAATCTGTACCCCAATACATGTTTTTCATCGTTAAGTAGAAAATTATGAAATAATACTAACCAGATGCCAACTGCTTAGTGTTGTTGGGAAGGTTTTAAACTTACTCAAAGATACCTCATATGGAAAAAAATGGTAGTTATGCTAATGTAGATCTTATGAGGGAGAGAGATGTGTAGTGACAGAGACGGAAAGAGAGAAAGACAAAGAAAGAAAAGGACAGAGATACAAAACAGTGAACATATGGTGCCCCACTTCCTCCTTCCCTCACCATTCCTCCCTCCATTTCTCCAAAACCTTCCTTAGTGCCCCCTTCACCTCCTTGTTCCTCAGAGTGTAGATTAGGGGATTCACCATGGGTGTAACTACTAAATAAAAGAGAGGGATGAATTTGCCCTGGTCTTGGGAACTACTCTTGGATGGCAGCAGATAGGCATAAATGGCTGAGCCATAGAAGAGAAATACTACCATCAAATGGGAACCACAAGTATTGAAGGCCTTTTTCCTCCCTGCAGCTGAGGGAATCTTCAGGACAGCCCTGGCAATGTAACCATAGGAGATGAGGATGATGCTCAGGGGCACTGCAGTGAAGAAGGCACAGATACCATTGAGTACAGCCTCATTGAGGCTTGTGTCACCACAGGCCAACTTGATTAGAGATGGCACTTCACAGAGGAAACTGTTGACTTCCTGGTGTCCACACAATGGGAGCTGCAGAGTGAATGTTGACTGAATGAGGGAATTTCCCAAGCCAGCTAGCCAGGCAGTGGAAGCTAGCTGGCAGCAAATCCGAGGATTCATGATGGTCATGTAGTGGAGGGGCCGGCAGACGGCTACATAGCGATCAAATGCCATCACCAACAAGACCATTGCCTCAGTAGCACCCAGCCAGAGGAAAACATATAGTTGTGTTAAACAGCCAGCATAGCTGATGGTTTTGTCTGTACCTGACAGATTGAACAGCATCTGAGGAACTACACTTGTGGTATAAGCAAGGTCAACAGAGGCAAGGTTACTGAGGAAAAAAATACATGGGTGTGTGAAGGCGGACATCCAGCCGCGATATTAGGATAATGATCAAGTTGCCCACCAAGGTTAACAGGTAGGAGAACAGAATAAGGACAAAAAAGATCATCTCCAGCTCGGGATGGTCAGACATACCAATCAAGATGAAACCATCAAAGGACATGTTCTTGGCTCCTTCCATTGCTGGCAACCTTTTGTCCCCTGAGGAAGAGAGAAAGGTCACCATACTAAGCAAAGTAGAAAAGCAGTAAGTGGGACTGTAAACTGTTGAACAAGATTCATATTCTTAATGCCAAGTCTTCAGGAAACATAAGAAAAAATTAAGGAAAGAAAGGAAATGAAAGAAAGATAAGAAGAATTATGAATTATTTCGTGAGTCTCCTGGCTTCATGGCTATCTATTAGTCTGATTCTGCTAATCTAAGGTCTATCTTTACTATTACCAACACCTCAACCACTAAGAATTCCCAGTGAACAGGGAACTTTACACCTCCCACAAGAAGAGGAACCACAAACTATCAGGCCAAATTGGAGGACAGCCAGGATGGTGAAGGGACTTAAAAGTATGTTGTATGAGGAATGGGAATACGTAGCCTGTAGTAGAGAAGACAGGGGCAAAGATTGCTATGATAATTGTCTTAAAATTTTGAGAGTAGTATCAAATAGAAAAGAAATTCTTTTGATTTGGGTTTGTTGTGTAAAAGGCAAAACTAAAAAGTTACAGGGAACTGGGTTCAAGTTCTACTTACTGAAAAGCTTCCTGAGGATTCCTAATTGCCCAAATGTGGAATAGACAGCTGCAAGAGTGCAGGGGAAAAGAGAATTGAGTTCCTCATCACTAGAGGTCTTCAGGTAGATCCTGGGTAGAAACTTCTTGCACATATTGTAGAGATGATTCATGCTTCAGGTGCACTAGACGGGTCTAGGTAACATGTAAAGGCTCTTCTGTCAGAGGTTGAGAAATAGAGCCATGGTTTCAAGCTTGGAATGTTTGCCGAAGGTTCTCCATGTTGGCGGAAAAAATTTTTACTCTATGCAAATGCTCCAGACTTAAAGGTTATTATAGGGATTATAGGGATATTTGGGAAAAGAAAGGTTGCTGTGTACTTGAGGCTGGGGGTCAGATAGCTACCATCTATTCTTCAGGTCTATTTAAAAGCATCAGGAAGGATGTTTGGGACTGGTATTGATCTTTTAGAACTGGGAGTAGTGAAAGAAGAGGCATGGACGTGGAATTAGTGTTTATGGTCAGAGGTAGCAAGGTGAAACGATGAATAGAATGCTGGACCTCGAATCAGAAAGATCTGAGTTCAAATCAGACTTTAGACACTAGGTATGTGATCCTGGACAATTCATACAAGTTCTGCTGTCTCAGTTTCCTGATCTGTAAAATGGGATAATAATAGCACACACCTCCCAGGGTAAAAGAAGATAATATTAGTGAAGGGCTTTGCAAAGCTTAAATCATTATATGAATGCTAGTTATTAGCTATTATTGTGATGAGCACCATGGATGGATACCACTTGTTGGGGATATTACAGAGGAGAAGGCATTTTCCAGGCACAAGTTGGACATCTGAAGTCTCTTCCATCATTGTATTGAATTTGTAGAATAATTCAGTTGTCGTGTAGGATGAATGAGTTGTAGTATGGAAATAGGCTTGATCAAGGGAATTTGGAAAGAGTGAGCACAAAGCACATGAATAAAGATAGGATTCCATGAACACCAAAGAGGCTAGAATGAGTGAAACTGTGAGTAGAAGAGCAAATCCAGAAGTGGTTTCTTGACCTGTGATCTGAGAGGGACTGTGTGTGGGAACCTGGATCCTAGAAGTATGTTCCTCCACCCTGCTCTGCAGAGTGTCTGTAGTAGGAAAGAAGAGCAGTGATGAGAAGATTTAATGAGTTTTAATCTCATACCACAGAGCTGAATCATATTTTGTGAGGTCTTATTATTATTTTCCGGGAAGGAGAGTCCATGAAAAGGGAGTCAGATGACCCTAAGATACATGACTTTGAGTGACAGAGTTTCAAGTCCCCTTGTACCTCTGGGATTCTAAGATTTCAGAGATGCAGGAAAGAATGATGCCATTATAAGAAGACAAATTTAAAAGATTAGGACTTCAACTGACAATAATAAACCTAGAGGAAGACAGATCTTTGAGGTACGCAAAACATAAAGAAATGGAATATATAGAGTGTCCCCAGAGTCCTAGCTGCAACTGAGACTTTGGGGATATAGCCTATGGAGCAAACTAAGACTTTTCCCACCAAATCTCATAAAATTAGAATGAGGTAATGCAAAGGAGATACATATGAATAGGATAAATAAAGGGTAATGCCTACTTAAGCTGCACAATCTTGAATGAAGTTGTAGAATTTTCCCAAGAGCTGCTATAAGCTGAAAATATAAACCATTTCAAGAAATGATTATATAAATCCATGGATGATAGCTCTATAATCATTCAGAATAACTAATATGTCTGAGCTCCATCCTTAATCTTCTTAAATTGAAATGATAGAGGCCAGGGATGATGTACCCTAAACTGTCCCTTCACCTGAGAAAGAGTCCAGGGCTACATGGCTCATGAAGTTAACCCAGTCTGACAATTTTGGGGTTCTAATGAACTAGAAATATTACCCCTTGCTAATAATGGGTCATTGTATCCTATTCTTCCTCCCCAAAATTTTCTGAATTGTTGTTGGGGTAAAATCACCTCATAATAAACCAAGCCTAATCTGTCATCCTGCTAAATAAATGAAACTAAGAGCCCATCAGAAAACAATGAATAGTCCATCATCTGAGTTCTCCCCACCAGTGCATTATAGTGTGAGTGACACTAACTCTGGAGTGTGCCCTGGGGTACTTGTGATATCGGGCAGGAACCCTACTAACCCTAACTTTTCCATTCATTCCCTCAACCCTAAAGCCTTTATGTTACCCTTCAACCTCATTTGTATAAGTGATGCACAGTAATTCTATAATCTGAGGATGACTTCCCCCATGTGGCCCTTGGGTCATTTCCATCCTGTTCTTTAAGGCAAATACAAAAAGTCATGGGGTGTTTGAATACTGGACAAAATGAACATATATTTTCCCCTTCATCTAAAAGTATCAGAAGTAAGAGTCCTGTTTGGAACCTTTAACTGCAACCTCACTTTAATATTAGTAGCACATGATCAGCAAAAGGAATGATTTAAAATATACATACATATCTATATGTAGATAGATATTCTGGATTGTCTTCTTTCCTGACACTGCATGATTCATAAATGCAAACTTATTTTAATATTAGTTTGTGCAATATATGATTTGGAAAGGAAATCATATAAAAATTCCAAGTGTAGATAGATTAAATTAAAAGATTGATACTACAGTATCAGTGATGAGGAAACTTTTCATATTGGAGAACCCCATTAATATTTAGCTATAATCAAGTAAAATAAAGATGTAAAAGGAGAGGTATATGAATGTAATGGAGTACTATTGTGCCATAAGAAATGATGAACAAGAAGACTTCAGAGAGGCCTGGAAGGACTTACATGATCTGATAATGAGCGAAAGGAGCAGAAGCAGGAGAACATTGTGCACAGCAACGACCACAGTGTGCGAGACTTTTTTCTGGTAGACTAGGAACTTCGTAATAATGCAAGAACTTAAAAAAAATGATTCCCAATGGTTTTCTAAGACAAAATGCCTTCCACACTCAGAGAAAGTATGGAATTCATTTGCAGAATGTAGCAGATCATGTTTGTATGTGTATGTGTGTATTATGTTTTGATTTGTTATATGATTTCTTCCATTGATTTTAGTTCATCTACACAGCATGACTATGGTGAAAACATATTCAATAGGAAAGTATATGTAGATCCTATATAGAATTGTATGGAGTCTTGGGGAGGGCAGGGGTGGGCGTAGGTGGGGGAGTGAAAATCTAAGTGTTTTGGTAGTGATTGTCGAACATTTAAAAATAAAAGATATAAACGGAGAAAAAATATATTAATAAAATAAAATATTTTCTTCTGTAAAGTGTGTCAAAATGCCACACTTAAGTACCTGGAAGACCACATGTGGCCTTAAGGCCACAGGTTCCCTAACCCTGTTCAAGAGCCTAGACGCACTTTTGGATTATTTTCTGTTTTGGATTCTTTGCACCCCCAATCCTCTGTCTTTTTACAGATACTTACTCTACTTCTTATAGCTCATAGTTCATTTGCTTGCCTCACTTTCTTGCAAGTGTAATCAAATCAGCAATTTTTGATGTGACCTAAATAATGGAAAATATGCTCATTAGTTAAAGTTGTATTATAACATTATAGATTCATGCATAGACTAAGAGGTGCAAGGGATTTTAGGGCATAGAATGTTAGAACTAGAAGAGAAGAAGGTAATTTAGAACCTTGAATGTTAGAACAAGAAAGGACCTTAGAGATCATCTGGCCCAAGCAGGGTTTGTTGGTAAATATTTAACAGCACACTCTCCAAAAATGAAGGGCATGCTTTTAAGTTTAATGTGAATTATTATTAACATTTCCTTCATTATTTTCTTAAGTCTAGACAATGAACAAAGCACTACATCAAGCCCTGATTTGTAGCATTGCTGATTTCTGAGGTATAAATACTTGCCCTGAAAATTTAATGGTCAACTCTGAGAACTGGTTAGGGATGACTCCAGCACATTTCATAGATGAGGAAACCTGGGAAATAAAGTTTGTATAGTTTTGGAATATAGGAATAAAACAGATCTTGGTCCATAAAGATAAAAGATGAGATGGAATAAAATTGTACTGTATTAAAAGTCATGGAGATTTTGAATCATGTGTTAAAGAAACATGGACTCTTCCCTCAGTCTTAGAGTATCAGAATAGAGGGCCAGGTTTTGAAATCTGAAAGAGGTAAGTTTAAAACAAATCAAAGGACATGTTATTTTCTGAAGATTGAAAATATATGAAAATGAAGAGGATCAGGTAAGAAATATAAATCAGCTCGATAGAGGTGTTGGTTACATTAGTAATTTCAGAGCCATATTGAGCATTCAGGAAAAGTGGACCATATGAAGGATGCATGAACCTTCCCCAGCTTCTCTACATCCTTTGAAAAGAGTCTAGTACCCAGGGAAAGTAACAAAAAGATAGTGGATATGTCCTTTGAGAATAAGCTAAAAGATGGCAGACATAGTATAGGTAGGACAGAAAAACCATTAGATTTGGAGACAGAGGGAATGTTTAAGTCATAATCAATTTCCTTGTCTCTGAAAAATGAAGGGGTTGCATTTCATCCCCCATGTCTTCTTCCAGCTCCCAGTACAAGAGTTGAAGGAGAAAATACTAAGATATCATATACTTAATTCACTGTTGTCACTGTGAAGGACTTTTAAGAGGAGGATATTGGGCTTGATCACTGTATACAGAAGAGCACAATGGATTTAAATTAAATGGGGTGTGGTGCAGTGGAAAGTGTACTGTATCTACCTACAGGACTTGAGTTCCAATCCTGACTCTACTATTTACTGCTTGTCTGACCTTGAGCAAGTCACTCCTCTTAGTCTCAGTTTCCACACTTGTAAAAGGAAGGGTCCAACCAACTTTAAATCTATAAGCATACAACCTGAATATCTCCAGGATATTTGTCAGGAAGGATGGCCTGCTGTATAGGGGAAGAAGGAGGGATATCTTTGGAAATGAAAGTGATATAAAAACAGAAGGTATCAATAGAAAATGAAGCAGGAGAAGCCAGTTGCTGTAAAGGTGATAAAACATGGGTCATATTCAGTCAGAAAACAAATGAGCATTTGTCATGGGCAATTTAGACCTTTGTGTGTCAGGATATAAGGAGCTGAGCTGAGTGACTTCTCAATCTTCCTTCCTGCTGGAGAAGGATTTCTGTGATTCTAGGACTTCCATGCCCTCCCACATGTTACTCTCCCCAGTCCTATTGGAATGTAACCAGGTCAAGAGCAGGGTCTGGGTCTATCATTTTTGTTGTTCCCCTTTTACCTTCCCTGAGGACTCCATGCTTTCCAGAAAGTGGCTATTCTAGCAGAGAGTAGACAGTCTTTGCTATTAGACAGCTCTTAGCAGTGCAATTTTAATTAACCTGGTTCATGTTAAACACATTTATTCCTGTTTTTTCCTTCTTGGAGATGAGATGGATAATACTGTGCCTGTAAAATATGTTCTAAGGCATTTACCATGTCGTTTCTTACCCATCTTTCCTTCTGGATCAATAATTCAAATTCTCGAAAAGCATCATTCAATCTCCATGATTTTCTCCTCCACCCTTTTCTCTTTCCGTGTCTCTCTTTTCTTCTTTCTTCCACCCTTCCCCCAACTTCCTTCCTCTTTCTTGCCAAATTGTAGAATTTTAGGTTTCTGAATGGACCTCAGCTGGAGGTCATTTGATCTATAACTCTCCATTTTACCTTCCCTCATCCTTAACTTCGCCCATGACAAACATTTACAGATCCTAAGTGGAAGCATGGCTTTTCCTGTGGGATTTTTCTTGAATCTTTTATCCATCTCTGATTCTTCACTCTTCCCCTCTCCCTTCATCTCCAAATTACCCAGTGTCCAAAGTCTCCCAGTCACTGAATGCCTACAATGCAGTGGGAAGTGGGACTATGTGAAGGCAGTGACATATCATTTCCTGCCAATCCCCTTTCCCTTTCCCTCCATCCTCCTGCTCAGCCTTATTCTTCCTTCTAGGCTTCCCTCCTTCATGACACCAGATGCTTTGACTGCTGTCTAGCTCTTTTTCTCTTATTTACAAAGAGGAAATAATTCTGCCAAATGAGCCTAATGGGCCTTCCAACAAAGAGGTTGGAATAGATGACCATCTCTGACGTCCCTTCCCATTCAGCTAGTCTATGTTCTATGATTTCAACATCCCTTCCAACTCTGACATCCCAGTTTGTAACATGGAGCCTGTCTCCAGTATTCTAGGTGCTCTGATTCTCCCCCAGCTGAGAGAAATGGAAGCATCCCCACATGAATGAGCAGGACTTTGTGTCCTGAGGCACCTCTAGGTAACTGTCACTTTACTGAACTTGGAGCAGGTCACTTCAACTCTACATATTTGTGTCCTAAACTGAGGATTTTAACTCCTGCCACCTACCTCACTGGAGGTGGGAAGTCCTAGAGTGAAATCCTGGGCTGGGAGAGCTTTGGTCTTCTGAAGGAGAGCGTTGTTTGTCCTCAGCTTCCCATTTGGAACCTCCTTCCTTCCTTTGGGTGCACTGCCCCCTCTTTGGCACACAACCCAGACCTCCATGCTCTAAACACATCCCTTTCAGCATCAACATTTGCCTCTCCTGTGTCCCACAGTCACAGATAAGGCTTGCTTTGTGCCTGTAGTTGACCTAAGATCTGACTCATTGCTGAAGTGTTCCCAGAAGACCTAAACCCAGGTTCCCTGATGCCCAATCTATTGCTTTTCCACCAGACCACATTTTTTGTGGAAAAGAAAAAAGGGTTAAATTTGGAATCACCGGCCCTAGATTCAAATCCTGGCTGTGCAACCTGAGGCAAATCACTTAACTTCTCTGGGTCTCAGTTTCTTCATTTGAAAAATAAGGAGTAGAGATGAGATGATCTCCCTTCCAGTTTTAAATCTATGTGTGATGATGGGTTAATGTTACTTCCCTCTAAGGTAACAGTTGAATTTTAAAGCACCATTACATGCCCTTGAGGTTTTCGCTTAAAGGAGTGACTATAGCTTAAGTACAGAGATACTGAATGTTGAAATGGAAAGGGTTCTACAAATTGCCTAGTGTGACCCCTTAGGTGTCAGATGAGGAAAAGGGAAATGACTTGCTGAGGTCACAGAGAGCTGGTGGGAATGTTAGGCTGCAGATGCTACATCTGCTGACCCTTATTGTAATGCTCTTTCTGTGGTATTTCTGTGCCAGTGGAGGAGATTCTGTTGGGAAAGATGAATCTTGTGCTTCCCCCTTCAGGTGCCACCTGGAGGCAGCTGTCTTTTCTATTTCCCTGCAGGGCTACTTGCTGCCATACAGCCTAAGGACTTCCCACCAACATTCTTTGTCCCCTTTTCTCTTTCACCACTGACACCTGTCTCCAAGTAAGGAGGTTTTCACCATTTTTTATTATGGACCCGTTGGTAATGAGATGAAAGCTATAGACCCTTTCTCAGAATATTGTTTTTAAATGCATAAAAGATCCCAAAATACAAGGGAAACCAAAGGTTGTACTAAGTACCAAAGGTTGTACTAAGTGGCACACTGAATAGAGTGGTGGCCCTAGAGTCAGGAAGTTGTTGCTGTTGAGTCATTTCAGTGATATCTAATTTTTTATGACCCCATTTGGGATTGTCTTGACAAAGATACTGGAGTGCTTACTAGATACCGCTAGGAAGTGTCTGAGGTGCTATTTGAACTCAGGTTTTCCTGTCTCCAGGCCTAGCCTTCTATCCACTATGCCCCTACCTACCGTGAAGCCAGGAGGCTTTGTGACCCTGACAAGTCACTTAACCTGTTTGCCTCAGTTTTCTCATCTGTAAAACGAACTAGAGAAGGAAATGGAAAACCACTCCAGTGTCTTTGCCAAGAAATACCCAAATAAGGGCCCAGAGAGTTGGACATGACCAAAATGACTGAGCAACAGTAAAACCCCTACAGTAACAACTTTTTTCCTCTATCCAAGGTTATGGAACCCCTGAAATTTATCCACAGACTCCTTGGGTGTCAGCAGACCCCAGTTTAAGAGCCCTTGTTCTAGAGTGAGTCAGTTAACTGTCATTTATTGAGTGACTAATAGGTGCCAGGCATTGTGCTAAGTGCTGGCAAAAAAACCCCCACAACAAAACAGTCCCTATATGGAACCGTATTAATTAACAATATTAATCTCCAGGCCTGGGGATGGGGTGGTTGGCTTCTGCTCCTGAGGCACCACACCCCAAAGTCTTTGTTTCATAGGAGAAAAGTCTTAGCCTGGGCCATTACACTGCAGAGTGAGTATTCTTGTAGTAGGAAATGAAAGAGTCCCCCAAACACTCCCTGGGCACCTGGACTCACCACCTGATATCTGGAGGGCCAGCAGTATAGATCCCTTGAAGAGCAAGAAGCTGGCTAGTCATGGGGTCCTTCTCCCAGGCCTGGCTTGGGGCTGCCAGCTTTTAACAGTGGGCAACACCTGGTCCTTTAAGGAGCCTGTGTTGGCTCTTTCCAGGTTTGGCTCAGTTGCTGATGCTGAAAAAGCCCATGGGAGAATCAAGGCCCTCTACAGCCAATTAGTAATAAACACTAAAGTAGCCAGAATTCAGGAAGAAAGGTGTCCCTACAGAGCTAAACCTATGTATTTCCTAATCTTTTTTCCCACTCCTAGAATTGTGTCCTCTCCAATCCCTATTTTGCTTGTTAATATTGTACCTTTATTAATTACATTTGCTTATTGCTTTATTCTTTTGTATTTACTTTCATATTTGTTATTTTATTTCATCTGAAAATTGCTGGTATTAGGTAAGTAGGGGAGGAATGTGCCAGACAAGGAAACTGAAGCACAATCAAGAGGAAGTTACTTTTCCAAAGTCGCACAACTCTTGCTCTTACCATCATTCACAATCATTCTACTTCCGTGTGGGTGGACTCTGCCTCAGAACCCCTACAAGTGACTCTGTGGAATAAAAACATATGCACAACACACTTTTAAATTTTATCTGCAATATTGACAATTTATCACTTTCTTATGTCTAGACAGTCAATAAAGCAATAAATCAAAATATCTGTATTTGCACATGAAGCCTCTTCAGTGGATAACATGGATCATCAATTCTGTGGAATCCTCCAGCTTTCAGATTTTCTGTACAATGTTGTTTTTATTGTACAAATTGTTCTCCTGGTTCTGCTATTCATTATTTGTATAGTATCAGTTAAGGACTTTTAAGTCTTCAAAACTGTCTGTTTTATAGTACTATTGTTTATAGAGAAATTATTCTTTTAATTCTGCTCATTTCACTCTGTATCAATTGATGTCTTTCTTGAAATTATCTATTTTGTCCTTTCTTATAGTACAAAAATACTTGATCACATTCATATACTACAACTTTTTCAACTGTTCCTCAATTATTAAGTATCCTCTTAGTTTCTAGAGTTTTGCCACATCAAAAATATTTCCTATAAATATTTTTGTACGTAAGGGACATTTTCTTATTTCTTTGATTCCTTTTGAGAAAAACCCTAGGAGTGGTATAACTGGGTCAAGGGGAACAAAGCACTTGATAATTCTTTTAATAATTCTTAATTGCTTCACAGAATAGTTGTATCCATTTACAGATCTACCTGTGAACTCTTACTGTCATTCACAACACCTCTAGTATGCATCCCCTTCTCTCTACTCACATTAGCTGCCACCTTGGTTGGTTTATTTTAAATTTTTTTATGTTAGTTTGTCAGTTAAATACTTAGACATGCCAATTATCTAATCAGTTCATACTATATACGTGGATCCTTGGATCTTTCAGTTATCTCATCAGCTCCCTTCATCAGTGCAGATCACAAGTTCACTCTTTATCCTGAGTGATTCTTGCCCTTCATTTCTATAAATCTTCCATAGTGAATCTCTATAATGTTGTGGAGACCCCCTTCTGGATCTTTTAGCATTTCAGCTTTTTTTTAAATTTAAATTTATTTATTTATTTTTATTTTTCAACATTCATTTCCACAAGATTTTGAGTTCCAAATTTCCTCCCCATCTTTCCCCTCCCTCCATCCTGAGATGACATGCATTTTGATTACCCCTTCCCCAATTCTGCCCTCCCTTTTATCATTCCCCCCTTTTGTCCCCTTCCCCTTTACTTTCTTGAAGGGCAAGACAGATTTCTATACCCTGTTGCCTGTATATTTTGTTTCCCAGTTGCATGTTAAAACAATTTATTTTTAAATCTTTGAGTTCCAAATTCTCTGCCTTCCTCCCTTCCCACCTACCTCCATTGAGAAGGCAAGCAATTCAATATAGGGCAGTTGTGCAAAACACCTCCATAGTAGTAATTTTGTGAAAGAATTTTTCCCTCCATCCTATCCTGCCCCCCAATTATTCTGTTTTCTCCTTTGACCCTGTCCATTTTCTAAAATGTTTGCTTCTGACTACCCCCTCTCCCAATCTGCCGTCCCTTCCATCATCCCTTCCCCACTACTTTCATGTAGGGTAAGATGCCTGATTGAGTGTGTATATTATTCCCTCCTTAAGCGAAATCAGATGAGAGTAATGGTCACTCATTCCTTCTCAACTCCTTCCTCTTTCCCTTCATTGTAAAAACTTTTTCTTGCCTTTTTTATGTGGGATAATTTGCTCCATTCTTTCTCTCCCTTTCTCCTTCTCCCAATATATTCCTCTCTCACCCTTTAATTTTATTTTTTAGATATCATCCCTTTATATTCAATTCACCCTCTGCTCTCTTTCTTTGTTTCTTTGCTTCTTTCTTTCTTTGCTTCTTTCTTTCTTTCTTTCCTTCTCTTTTTTTTCCTTCTTTCTTTCTTTGTTTCTATCTTTGCTTCTTTCCTTCTTTCTCCTCTTCAGTGAATTTTTCTACATCTTTTACCATTTCATCTGTTCTGTTTTTTGAAGAGGTCCTTTCCTTTAGTAATTTCTGTGCCTTCCTTTACTCATCTAGTGACTCTTTTTGTCATGATTTCTTGCATCACTTTCATTTGTTTCCCCAATTTTTCCTCTTCCTCACTTATCTGATTTTTAACATCGTTGAGGAGTTCCTGCAGGACTTCTCTTTTTGGCCCTCAGACCAATTTACATTTATCTTTAAGAGTGTGGATATAGCCCTTTTGACTATTTGGGGGGGGGGGGGGGTGTTGCATTCTTATCTTCCCTGTCACCATAGTAACTTTATGTGCTCTGGCTTTTTTGTTCTTGTGTGCTCATTCGTCCAGCTTATCTCTTGACTTTTCAGTTTATGTGTTAAAATTGGGCTCTGATCCTGGAGTGGAAGGGTCACTGCCCCAACTTTCAGGTTTTTCTTCCTGCTATTTATAGAGCTAGTTCTGGGGTCCTGTAAGCTTTCACTTCTTTCATGGTGGTCTGATTTCAGGAGGGGTGCAGTTACTGCTCTCCTGGTCCATGCTCTGGTCTGTGATTGACCACAAGCACTGTTTACCTCCCTGGAATTATGACCAGGGTCCCTGTTCCCCTGCATCCACATGCTCTTGGGTGCTTTTTAGGGAATGACTAATTCCCTAAAATTGCTAATCATTGCCCTGGGACTATAACCCAAAACCAAGGCAGCAGAATCTTGTACCCAGGGCCAGCAAAGTGTCCTCTGTAATTTCCTTGTGACCACCTTACCATCTGTGGGCTGAGAGCTCAGGAAGCCACTGCTACTGATTCAGTCCCCCCAAAGGCCTGCTGTTGGCTTACACTGGGTATAGCCCACTACTGGATGTGTGGTACAGGGGCCTCAGGCTTCATTGCTGGTTTACACTGAAGCTCAGAGCCTCACTGCTGGCTTGCCAGGGACAGCCTGCACACTACTCTTGCCCCAGTGAAATAGAATGTTCCTGCCAACCTTCTAAGTTGTTGTGGGCTGCAAAATTCTTTTAACCTATGCTTTTGTTTGTTCTGATCCTTCAGAATTTGTTTTGAAGATGTGTGTGTGTGTGTGTATGTAAGTATGTATGTATATGTATATGTATATGTATTTATTACATGATTTGAAGAGATATTTTGAAGTACTTTGTAGGGGAAATTGGGAGAGCTCAGATGAGTCTCTGCCTTAACTCTGCCATCTTGGTTCTGCCTTAATTTTTAAGCAGTTATTTTTTTCTGTGAGCTCTTGAGCCTCTTTTGGCATTTGAGCAATTCTGATTTTTATATGGAATTCCTTCTTTAGTGAATTTTGGCACCTACTTTTCCATTTAGTCTATTGTGCTTTTTACAAAGTGTGTATGTTAATTTTTTAATTATTATTTATTTTTAGTTTTCAACATTCAGTTCCACAAGATTGAGTTCCAAATTTTCTCTCCCCACCTTTCCCCTCCTCTGTCCTAAGATGATGTCCATTCTGATAACCCTTTTCACCTGTTCTGCTTTCTAAGGACTTCTTTTCCTCAGTGAATTTTTTTGTCACCTTTACTATTGGCCAATTCTAGTTTATAAGGTGCTCTTTTTTCAGTATTTTTGTGTCTCTTTTACCAAGCTATTATTTCTCATTCCATAGTTTTCTTATATCACTCTTGTCTATTGTTCCCAATTTTTCCTCTGCCATGCCTGACTCTTTCAGGAATTCTTCTTGGGTCTCTTTCCATTGTTCTCTTTGAGCTTTTCTTGTAGCTGTTTTTGCATTTTCTTCTGAGTTTATATCTTGATCTTCTCTACCACCATAGTGACCACTTATGATTATTCTTTTCTGTTCTTTGCCCATTTTCCCAGCTATTTCTTGAGTTTTAACTTTATTTTAAAGTTGGAGTGGCCTTAAAATTAGAATTGAACTTTAATGAAATTAATGGAATTGATGGACATCAGTAAAGTAATCTGAGAAAAATAGCAGGGAAACAGAGACGAAATTAAGAAATGCATCACATGTCACCCTCTTTCACTGGGGAAGTGGGACTATGAGTACATAATCTTGCATATACTTTTACATGTGACCACTATGTATGTTGTTTTTACCTAATTACTTTTCTTTTTTCCATAGAAAGATTGACAAAGAGAAGGGAAAGAGGGGGATGTTGAGGAGAAGGGTTGTATCTAATAAGAATAATGAAGTAATTTTTTGAGGAGTTTGAGGACAGTCCAGGCTGTAAGGCAGATTTGCAATTGTAAAAACAACTATTATTAGATAGAATGTAATCAAAAGACTTGATGGAGAAAATAGGGGAGTGGGAACAGTGTGGATATACAGATAAAGGAGATTGTAAGAGAGAGAGAGAGATGTTACTATGCATCTTGCACTGTTTGAATGACAGGATAACCCTGGTTGGCTAAATGAAATTGGTTACTTGGCAAACATGATTCTTGTAGTGTTGAAGAGGGAACCCATAAGACTCAGTAATGATACTGACAAAATCATCCCTTAAAGGTTATTGAAGATCCTTTTCTCTGATTCTGTAACCACCAAGAAAACATTTGATCCTGATTTGAATTACCCACCTGAGGAGAGAGTACATGGTTTTAGTTTTCCTTGGCAATTCCAATTAGATTTGCAAATATACATACTGACATCGCGGTTCCCACACTAGCACTCTAAGTTGGGCTGTTATATGCCAACTTACTCACTGAGTTCCAGGATCTACAGAAGTCAAACTCTAGATGATGGAAAAGAAGACAGTGTACCCAAAACCTAAAAATAAAGACCTTTGCTTGAGTTTTCTTTGAGCCTGATGTATGGCCTTTTATTTTGTTTAAAGAAATCTCACAAAGGTGTGTGACTCACTAGCCACATCAGGAGAGGAAGGCTCCTGGCAAAGAGTGACTAACGTTCAGGTAGGAGGACATGAATAATCTACCATATTTCCCTTTCCATTAGGGACATTGGTTTGTTTGGAATGGAGGAGTGAACAATTTTTCACCCTGATTTATCATTTATAATGACATGAGGCTGAAGGAAACATTCAGTACAAAAGTGAAAGGGAGAAGAGAGGAAAAGAGAGAGAGATGTGGATGAAAGCTAAATAGACAAGCTGACAGATGAAGAGATAGAGATGGATATAAAGATGGTGTGATGTCAGACAAATAGACAAGGATTCTGCCTCTGATCAACAGGAATAATTGTCTTTGTCCTCCATT
Source organism: Notamacropus eugenii (assembly GCF_028372415.1). Classification (NCBI taxonomy): domain Eukaryota; kingdom Metazoa; phylum Chordata; class Mammalia; order Diprotodontia; family Macropodidae; genus Notamacropus; species Notamacropus eugenii. Next base: position 57,422,807 of record NC_092872.1, on the reverse strand, counting down.
AAATCTCTACTCAAAGCCACATATGGCAGGGAAATAACCCTGTGTTCTCAAAACTGATAACAGAACATGAGCTGAGGCAGGTACATCCTCCAAAGTTTGAAAAGCTTCAAGGGCAGGTTTGCTGACCCTCTGTGTGTCTGTCACCCCCAACCCAGTCTAATTAATTGCAGTCTACTTAATTAATTACTTAAAGACTGGACACTAGGGGACAATTTTTTTTCTAGATACATTACCTCAGGAAGACCATCTACCAAAAGACAGGGAAGGGTGATCTGTATCTGGAAGGAGATATTGACAGCTATGAAATCATTACCTTTTTCTGTATTAAACCAAATCAAACAAGATAACAAGTGTGAAAGTACTTTGAAAAGTAAGGTAAACAAAAAAAAACCCAATTCTATATCATAATAATAATAATAGCTAACACTTATATAGCACTACTGGATTTGCAAAGCATTTTATATACATTATCTCATTTGAGATGTGAATAATAATAATAATATTAATATAAGTTATGATAGAGACAGAATAATGGAAATTAGATCTATATTAGATCAATCACTTCTGAGAACTTAAACCTTCTCCCCTTATAATCTGTACCCCAACGAATGTTTTTCATCATTAAATAGAAAATTATCAAATAATACTAACCAGATGTTAACTGCTTAGGGTGGTTGGGAATATTTTTAACGTACTCAAAGTCACCTTATGTGGAAATAAGTTTGTTTGTGTGTGTGTGTGTGTGTGTGTGTGTGTGTGTGTGTGTGTGTTCTTCGTGGCTGAAGAAGACCATGTCATCAGAGAAATGATGACATGACTCGCACTGGACTTTGATTTTGAGTGAGGGAGGGCTGTGCAGGTCACCAGCCTCACTTCTCCTCCAGAGACATCTGGATCCAGTAACCTGATATTCATCAGCATGACTGAAAATCACCCAGGATGAGGAAATGGGGGTTTAGTGACTTGCCCAAGGTCACACAGCTAGTGTGTGTCAGGTGTCTGAGGTGAAATTTGAACTCAGGTCCACCTGACTCCTGCACTAGTGCTCTATCCACTGCACCATCTAGCTAGTCCTGGGATTATACTAGTGTAGATCTGATGACAGAAAGATCTGTAGTGACAGAGACAGAAAGAGAGAAAGACAAAGATAAAGACAGACATACAAAACAGTGAAGATATACTGCCCCACTCCCCCCTTCCCTCACCATTCCTTCCTCCATTTCCCCAGAACCTTCCTTAGTGCCCCCTTCACCTCCTTGTTCCTCAGAGTGTAGATTAGGGGATTCACCATGGCTGTAACTACTGAATAAAAGAGAGTCATGAATTTGCCCTGGTCTTGGGAACTACTCTTGGATGGCAGCAGATAGGCATAAATGGCTGAGCCATAGAAGAGGAATACCACTGTCAAATGGGAGCCACAAGTATTGAAGGCCTTTTTCCTGCCTTCAGCTGAGGGGATCTTCAGGACAGCCCTGGCAATGTAACCATAGGAGATGAGGATGATGCTCAGGGGCACTGCAGTGAAGAAGGCACAGATACCATTGAGTACAGCCTCATTGAGGTTTGTGTTACCACAGGCTGACTTGATGAGAGATGGCACTTCACAGAGGAAACTGTTGACTTCCTGGTGTCCACAAAATGGGAGCTGTAGAGTGAATGTTGACTGAATGAGGGAATTTCCCAAGCCAGCTAGCCAGGCTGTGGAAGCTAGCTGGCAGCAAATCCGAGGGTTCATGATGGTCATGTAGTGGAGGGGCCGGCAGACAGCTACATAGCGATCAAATGCCATCACCAACAAGACCATTGCCTCAGTAGCACCCAGCCAAAGAAAAACATATAGTTGTGTTACACAGCCAGCATAGCTGATGGTTTTGTCTGCACCTGACAGATTGAACAGCATCTGAGGGACTATACTTGTGGTAATGGCAAGATCAACAGAGGCGAGATTACTGAGGAAAAAATACATGGGTGTGTGAAGGCGGACATCCAGGCGCGATATTAGGATAATGGTCAAGTTTCCCACCAAGATGAACATGTAGGAGAACAGCATAAGGACAAAAAAGATCATCTCCAGGTGGGGATGGTCAGACAGACCAATCAAAATGAAACCCTTAAAGGAACTGTTCTTGGCTCCTTCCATCACTGGCCACCTTCTGTCCCCTGAGGAAGAGAAAAAAGTCACCATACTAAGCAAAGTAGGAGAGCACTGTAAGTGTTCTGTGGGACTGTAAACTATTGGAAAAGATTCAATTCCTTAATGCTATGTCTTCAGGAAATATAAGAAAAAAAGAAAGAAAAGAATAGATAGGAAAAAAAGATAAGGTTTAAAAATTATTTCATTTGTCTGCTGGCTCCATGGCTGTCTATCTACTAATTTGGTTCTACCAATTCCAGATCTGTCTTTACTGTTACCAACACCTCAACCACTAAGAATCCCCAAATTAACAGGGGACTTTATCTCACACGACCAGAGCACCTACAAGCTATCAGGACAAATTAGAGCACAGCCAGGATTGTGAGGGGACTTGAAATCATGCTGTATGAGGACTGGGTGAAAGAACTGGGAATATAGCTTGCAGTAGAGAAGACAGGGGCAGTGATTGCTATGATTATTGTCTTAAAATTGTGAGAGGACAGTCAAATGGAAAAGGGAGTCTTTTGACATGTGTTTGTTGGGATCTTTTTTTGTGCCTGAAAGGCAAAACAAGAAAGTTACAGGGACCTGGATCCAAGTTCTACTTACTGAAAAGCTTCCTAATAATTGGAGTTGTCCAAAGATGGAATAGATAGCTGTGAGCATGCAGGAAAAGAAGAGTATTGATTTCATCACTAGAAGTCTTCAAGTGGATTCTGAGTAACAACTTGTTGCAAATATTGTAGAGAGGATTCATGCTTCAGGTGCACTAGACTGGTCTAGGTAACATGTGAAGTCTCTTCTGTCAGAGGATGAGAAATAGAACCATGGTTTCAAGCTTAAAATGTTTACCTTAAGTTCTCCTTGTTAGTGGAAAGAATTATTACTCTATGCAAATGCACCAGACTTGAAGGTTATTATAGGGACTGTAGGGATATTTGGGAAAAGAAAGGTTGCTGTGTACTTGAGGCTAGGGGGTCAGATAGCTACTACCCATTCTTCAGGCCTACTTAAAAGCATGGGGGGGGTGGGTGGAGCCAAGATGGCGGAGTAGAAAGACAAACATCCGGTAGCTCTTACCCCACAGACCATAAAATACCTGTAAATAAGAACTCTCAACAAATTCTAAAGCAGCAGAAGCCGCAGAACAATGGAGTGGGGGAGATTTCTATCCCAGAGTGACCTGAAAGACAGACGGGAAAGGTCTGTCACACCAGACATGGAGCAGAGCCCAGCCCAGCCTTGGCCAGGAGGCAGCAAGAGGAGCAGATCCTAGCAGGCTTCAGGGACAGAATCTCCAGCTGCAGCACAGATCCCTCAACCCACAGGTGCTAAAGGTCAGTGAGAGGGTCTTTTTGGCTGACTGAAAAAGGAGCAGGGTGTCCCCATAACTTGGACCTCCTCAAGTGGCAACAGTGGAGGCAGCAGCAGATGGGGGCTCCCAAAGCAGGCAGTAGCCCACATCTATTGTTGAAGGTCTCATCAGAAAGCCCCTGAGGGAACTGAGCCTGTGTGGGAGCCCTGCCCCCATCTGAACCGCTGATTTTAATCTCACACTGAATAGCAGCCCTGCACCTGAGACTTTGGAGCAGCTCATCAGAATCTCAGCCCCCAGTGCTGGCTTGGCAGAACTGGAGGCCAGATGGTTGTGGAGAGGAAACTCAGAAATCAACTAACTGGCTGGGAAAATGCCCAAAAAAGGGGAAAAAAATAAGACCACAGAAGGTTACTTTCTTGGGAAACAGGTGTCTCCTCCAATCCTTTCAGAGGAGGAAGAACAAGGCATACTGTCAGAGGAAGTCAAGGTCTCTGCCTCCAGGGCCTCCAAAGGGAACTTAAACTAGCCGCAGGCAATAGAAGACCTTAAAAAAACAAGTTAGCAGCTTTCTAAAGGGGAACCAAAAAATGGTGAGGAAAATAACAGCTTTAAAAAGAGGCTAACTCATTTGGAAAAAGAGGTCCAATCAACCAATGAGGAGAAGGAGGTTTTAAAAAGCAGAATTATCCAAATGGAGGAGAAGGTCCAAAAGCTCACTAAACAAAATAATTTGTTGAAAGAGAGAATTGAGTTCAGGGAAATGGATGACTGAGATAAACCAAGCAGTTAGTAAACAAAACCAAAAGTCTGAAAAAATAGAAGATTATGTGAAACATCTCATTGGAAAAACAACTGACCTGGAAAACAGATCCAGGAGGAACAATTTTAAAATTATGGGACTACCTGAAAGCCATGACCAAAAAAAGAGCCTAGACATTATCTTCCATGAAATTATCAATGAAAACTAAAAGCATCAGGAAGGATGCTTGGGACTGGTATTGATCTCTTAGAACTGGGAGTAGTGGAAGAAAAGGCATGGTGTGGAATTGGTGTTTATGGTCAGAGGCAGCAAGGTGGTACTGTGAATAGAATGCTGGACCTGGAGTCACAAAAAGCCAAGTTCAAGGCTTTAGACACTTACTAGGTATATGATCCTGGTCAAGTCACAACTTCTGCTGTCTCAGTTTCCTCATCTGTAAAGTGGAAATAATAATAGCACACACCTCTGAAGAGAAAACAAGATAATATTACTGAAGGGCTTTGCAAAGCTTAAAGCACTATGTAAATGCTAGTTATTAGCTATTATTGTGATGAGCACAATGGACAGATGACCACTTATTGGGGATGTTATAGAGGAGAAGGAGCTTTCCAGTGGGCCCGGGACAGAATATTTGCCTTCTGAAGTCCAGTTTTGTCATTAAGTTGGTACTGAATTTATAGAATAATTCAGTTGTTCTGCAGAATGAATGAGTGGGTTATAGTGTGGAAATGGGTTTGATCAAGGGAATTTGGAAAGAGTGAGCAGAAAGCAAATAAGTAAAGACAGGATTATAGGATTCCATGAACACCAAAGAGGCTAGAATGAGTGAAAAGGTGAGTAGAAGAGCAAATCCAGAAGTGGCTTCTTGACCTATGTTCTGAGAGCGACTCCACAGAGCATCTATACCATCAGAGAACAGCAGTGATGGGAGGCTTTTAATTAGTTTTAATGTCATACCACATAGCTGAATCATATTTTCTGAGGTCTTATTTTTTGAGGGAAAGGATTCCAAGAAAGAGGAGTCATGTGACCCTAGGATACATGACTGAGTGACAGAGTTTTAAGTCTCCTTGTACCTCTGGGATTCTGGGATTCTCAAATTTCAGAGATATAGAAAAAAAATTATGCCATTATGTGAAGACAAGTTTAAAAGATTAGGACTTCAAATGAGAATGATAAACCTTGAGGAAGAGAGATCTTTAAAGTCCATAAAACATAGGGAAATGGGATATATGGTGTGTCCCCAAAGTCTTAGTGCAGGTTGAAACTAAGACTTTGGGGACAGCCTATAGAATGAACAAAGACTTTTCCCACCAAATCTCATAATATTAGAATGATGTGATACAAAGGAGATACATATGAATAGGATGAATAAAGGTAAAGCCTACTTAAGCTGCACAACAGTGAAGAAAGTTATGAATTTTTTCCCAAGAGCTGCTATAGGCTGAAAATGTAAATCATATGAAGAAGTGTTCATATAAATCCATGGATGTTAGCTCTATAATCATTCAGAATAACTAGTATGTCTGAACTCCATCCTTAATCTTCTTAAGTTGAAATGATAGGGACCAGGAATGATGTACCCTAAACCATCCCTTCACCTGAGAAAGAGTCCAGGGCTAGATGGCTCATGGAGTTAACCCAGTATGATAATTTTAAAGTTCTAATGAACTAAAAATATTACCCCTTCCTCATAATGGGCCATGGAATCCTATTCTTCCTCCCAAACTTTTCTGAAGTGTTATTGGGGTGGAATTACCCCACAATAAACCAAGCCTAGTCTGTCATCCTACCAAATAAATGAAAGTAAAAGCCCATCAGAAAATAATGAATCGTCGATCATCTGAGATCTCCCCACAAATGCTTTATAGTGTGAGTGAGACTAACTCTGGAGTGTACCCTGGAACACTTGTGACACCACAGAGAAACCTGACTAAGCCCAGCTTTTCCACCCACTCCCTCAGCCGCAATGCCCTCACATTACTTCTCAACCATTCTCTTGTATCAGTGTTCCACAGTAGTTCTGTAATCTGAGGCTGACTTTCTCATGCCTGGCTAATTGAGTAATGGCCAGTACAAAAGGTCATGAGGTGTTTGAATATTGGCTAAAATGAACATATATTCTCCCCTTCATCTAAGAGTATCAGAATTGAGAATTAGGTTTTGAATCTTAAATGCAAGCTCATTTGAATATTAACCTTTGTAACACATGAACAGGAAAAGGAATGATTTAAAGTATACCTTTACATATACATACATATCTATATGTAGCTAGATATTAGACTTTCTTTTCCTGACAGTGCATGATTCATATATACAAACTCATTTTGATTTTAGTTTCAGCAATATATGATTTGGGAAGAAAAAGTATAAAATATGTATTACATATATGTAGATAAATTAGATTACATTACTAGATAGATACTACACTCTGCATCCTAGATGGGGTTTTGTATTATTTTCTGCTTTGGATTCTTTACATCCCTGCTCCCCTGTCTTGGTGCAGATAATTAACTACTGAATTTATAGCTGAGTACAGCTTAGCTGCTTTATGTTTGCCTGCCTAATTCCCTGCATTTATAATCAAATTAGCATTTTTTAATGTGACCTAAATAATGGAAAATAGGCTAATTAACCTAGGATTATAATATGAGTATAGATTCATTCATAGACTGAGAGGTGCAAAGGACTTTAGAACATAGAATGTTAGAACTAGAAAAGAAGGTAATTTAGAACCTTGAATTTTAGAACTAGAGAGGACCTAAGGGATAATCTGGTCCAACTGAGGTATGCTGGTACCCAGATAGTGTTTGCTATCAGACAACTCAGGCATTTTTATTAATCTGCTACATATTAAACCCATTTATCCCAGTGTTTTCCTTCTTAGTGATTAGATGGATAATAGAGGGTCTGTGAAATATGCTCAAAGCTATTTACCAAGTTGTTGCTTACCCATCTTTCCTCCTAGATTAATAACCCCAATTCTTTAAGAGCACCATTCATTCTCTAAGATTTTCTCCTCTATCCTTTTCTGTTTCTCTGCCTCTCTTCTTTCCTTTTTTCCCCTTCCTTCCTCCCTCTTATGGAATTGTAGAATTTTAGATTTCAGAATGGACCTCAACTGGCAATCATTTAATTCATTTCTCTTTCTCCATTGTCCCTACTCATACTTTCAGTTTCTCCCAGGACAAAAATTTACAGATCCTAAGTGGAAGCATGGCTTTGGCTTTGGGATTTTTCTTAAGTCTTTTATCCATCTCTGCTTCTCCACTCTTCCCCTCTCCCTTCATCTCCAAATTACCCAGTGTCCAAACTCTCCCAGTCACTGAATGCCTCGAATGCAATGGGGAAGTGGGACTATCTGAAGGCAGTGTCATATGGTTTCCTGCCAATCCTCTTTCCCCTTCCCTCCCCCGTCCTGCGCACCCCTTACCCTTCCTTCTAGGCTTCCCTCCATGACACCAAATGCTTTGACTGCTGTCTTGCTCTTTTTCTCTTATCTACACACATGAAAGAATTCTGCCAAATGGGCCTAATTGGGGTGGCCTTAAAACAAAGACTTTGGAGTAGATGACCATGTCTGAAGTCCCTTCCCATTTAGCCAGTCTATGTTCTATGATTTCAATGTCCCTTCCAACTCTCACATCCCAGGTTGTAACATGGTGCCTGTCTCCAATATTCTATGTGCTCTGATCCTCTCTCAGCTGAGAGAAATGGAAGCATCCCCACATGAATGAGCAGGACTTTGTGTCCTGAGGCACCTCTAGCTGGTTCGTCACTTTACTGAACTTTGAGCAGGTCACTTCAGCTCTACATATTTGTATCCTAAACTGAGGATTTAAACTTCTGCCACGTACCTTACAGGAGATGAGAAACCCTAGAGGTGGGATACTGGACTGGCAGATCTTTGGCCTGCTGAAGGAGAAGGTTGTTTGTCCTCAGTTTCCCATGTGGAACCTCCTTCCTTCCTTTGGATGCAGGACCTGTATACAATGCCCTGTTTTTGGCGCACAACCCAGACCTCCATGCTCTAAAGGCTTTCTTTTCAGCATCAACACTTACCTCTCTCCTATCCCACAGTCACAAATAAGCCTTGCTTTGTGCCTGCAGTTGACCTGAGAATTAACTCATTGCTGAAGTGTTCCCAGAAGACCCAAACCCAGGTTCCCTGATGCCCAATCTATTGGCTTTCCACCAGACCACATTTTTGTGGAAAGGAAAAAGGGTTAGATTTAGAATCAAAAGACCTAATTTCAAATGCTGGCTGTGTAACCTGAGGCATATCACTTAACTTCTCTGGGCCTCAGATTCTTCCTTTGAAAGATAAGTAGAGATGAGATGATCACCCTTCCAGTTTTAAACCTCTGTGTGATGATGGTTTAATGTTACTTCTCTCTAAGGTAATAGTTGAATTTGAAAGCACCATTACCTGTCCTTAAGTGACTATAGGTAGAGTAGAGAGATAGTGAAAGTTGGAAGTGGAAGGAGTTTTAGAATTGACTTTAGTTGTCAGATGAGGAAAAGGGAAGTGACTTGCTGAGGTCACAGAGAGAGCTGGTGGGAATGTTAGGCTGCAGATGCCACATCTGCTGACCCTTATTCTAATGCTCTTTCTGTGGCATTTCTGTGCCAGTGGAGGAGATAATGTTGGGAAGGGTGAAACTTGTGACTCCCTCCTCAGGTGCCACCTGGAGGCAGCTGTCTTTTCTACTTCCCTGCAGGGCTACTTGCTGCCATACAGCCTAAGGACTTCCCACCAACATTCTTTGTTCCCTTCTCTCTTTCACCACTGCCTTCTGTCTTCAAGGAAGGGAGTTTTCACCATTTTTTGCTATGGACCGGTTGGCAATCTGATGCAACCTAGGGACCCCTTGTCAGAATATTGTTTTTAAATGCATAAAAGAGCCAAAAATATAAGGGAAACCAAAGGTTGTACTAAGTGGCACACTGAATAGAGGACTGGCCCTAGAGTCAGGAAGTTGTTGCTGGTGACTCATTTCAGTCATGCCTAATTTTTCATGACCCCATTTGGTATTTTCTTGGGGGAGATAGTGGAGTGCTTCCTAGACACAGCTAGGAAGTATCTGAGGTGGGATTTGAACTCAGGTTTTCCTGTCTCCAGGCCCAGCCTTCTATCCACTGTGCCCCCTAGCTACCATGAAGCCAGGAGGTTTTGTGACCCTACCAAGTCACTTAACCTGTTTGCCTCAGTTTTCTCAACTGTAAAATGAACTAGAGAAGGAAATGGGAAACCACTCCAGTGTCTTGGCCAAGAAATCCCCAAATAAATTCCCAGAGGGTTGGATGTGACCAAAATGACTGAGCAACAGTAAAACAGCTACAGAAACAACTATTTTCCTCTATCCAAGGTTATGAAACCCGTGAAATCTATCCACAGACTCCTTGGGCTTCCGCAGACCTCAGGTTGAGAGCCAATGTTCTAGAATCAGCCAGTTAATTATCATATTTTGAGTGCCTAATAGTTTCCAGGCACTGTGCTAAGTGCTGGCAATACAAAGAAAGCTCCCCCACAAAAAACAGTCCCTATAAGGAACCGTATTATTAACAATATTAATCTCCAGGCCTGAGGATGGGGTGGTTGGTTTCTGCTCTTGAGGCACCACATCCGAAAGTCTTTGTTTCATAGCGGAAAAGTCTTAACCTGGACCATTACACAGCAGAGTGAGTATTCTTGCAGTAGGAAATGAAAGAGTCCCCCAAATGCTCCCTGAACACCTGGACTCACCACCTGATATCTGGAGGGCCAGCAGTATAGATCCCTTGAAGAGTAAGAAGCAGGCTACTCATGGGGTCCTTCTCCCACGCCTGACTTGGGGCTGCCAGTTTTTAACAATGGGCAACACCTGGTCCTCTAAGAAGCCTGTGTTGGCTCTTTCCAGGTTTGGCTCAGTTGCTGATGCTGAAAAAGCCCATGGGAGAATCAAGGCCCTCTACAGCCAATTAGTAATAAACACTAAAGTAGCCAGAATTCAGGAAAAAAGGTGTCCCCAAAGAGTTAAATCTATGTATTTCCTAATCTTTTTTCCCACTCCTAGAACTGTGTCCTCTCCAATCCCTATTTTGCGTGTTAATATTGTACCTTAAAATAATTACATTTGCTTATTGCTTTATTCTTTTATATTTACTTTCATGTTTGTTATTTTATTTCATCTGAAAATTGCTGGTATTAGGTAAGTAGGGGAGGAATGTGCCAGACAAGGAAACTGAAGCACAATCAAGAGGAAGTTACTTTTCCAAAGTCGCACAACTCTTGCTCTTACCATCATTCACAATCATTCTACTTCCGTGTGGGTGGACTCTGCCTCAGAACCCCTACAAGTGACTCTGTGGAATAAAAACATATGCACAACACACTTTTAAATTTTATCTGCAATATTGACAGTTTATCACTTTCTTATGTCTAGACAGTCAATAAAGCAATAATCAAAATATCTGTATTTGCACATGAAGCCTCTTCAGTGGATAACATGGATCATCAATTCTGTGGAATCCTCCAGCTTTCAGATTTTCTGTACAATGTTGTTTTTATTGTACAAATTGTTGTCCTTGTTCTGCTATTCATTATTTGTATAGTATCAGTTAAGGACTTTTAAGTCTTCAAAACTGTCTATTTTATAGTACTGTTGTTTATAGAGAAATTATTCTTTTAATTCTGCTAATTTCACTCTGTGTCAATTGATATGTCTTTCTTGAAATTATCTATTTTGTCCTTTCTTATAGTACAGAAGTACTTGATCGCATTCATATACTACAACTTTTTCAACTGTTCCTCAATTATTAAGTATCCTCTTAGTTTCTAGAGTTTTGCCACATCAAAAATATCTCCTATAAATATTTTTGTACATAAGGGACATTTTCTTATTTCTTTGATTTCTTTTGAGAAAAGCCCTAGGAGTGGTGTAACTGGGTCAAGGGGAACAAACCACTTAATAACTCTTTGTCTGTGATTCCAAATTGCTTCACAGAATAGTTGTATCCATTTACACATCTACCTGTGAACTCTTACTGTCATTCAGAACACCTCTAGTATGCATCCCCTTCTCTCTACTCACATTAGCTGCCATCTTGGTTGTTTTTTTTCAATGTTTTATTTCAGTTTTTAAAAAATAGTTTCATTTGTTTATTTTTAGATTTCGACATTCATTTTCACAAAATTTTGTGTTCCAATTTTTTTCTCCCCATCTCTCCTGTGCCCCCACCCCATAACACTATGCATTCTGATTACCCCTTCCTCAATGTGCCCTCCCTCCTTTCACACCCCACTCTTCCCTTATCTCCATCTTCCCTTTTTTCTTGTAGGACCAGATAAATTTCTATACCCTATTACCTGTATTTCTTATTTCCCAGTTATATGCAGTAACAATTCTCAACATTTGTTTCTAATACTTTATATTCCAACTTCTCTCCCTCCCTCCCTCCCCACCCATCCCCACTAAGAAGGCAAGCAATTCAATACAGGCTATATATGTGTCATTTTGCAAAAACCTTCCATAATAGCCATGTTGTATAAGACTAACTATATTACCCTCCATCCTACCCTGTACCCCATTTTTTTTCAGTTCTCTCATTTGACCTTGTCCCTTCCCAAAAGTGTTTACTGCTAGTTGCTCCCTTCTCCCATTTGCCCTCCGTTCTATCATCCCCCTCACCCCACTTGTCCCCTTCTCCCCTACTATTTTAGTTATTCAGTTAAATACTTACTCATGCCAGTTATCTAATCAGTTCATACTATATACATAGATCCTTGGGTCTTTCAGTTATCTCATCAGCTTCCTTCACCAGTGCAGATCACAAGTCCACTCCTTATACTGAGTGATTCTTCCCCTTCATTTCTATAAATCTTCGATAGTGAATCCCTACAACATTGTGAAGACCTTCTTCTGGATCTTTTAGCATTTCAGCAAAATACTTGGTCTTGGACTATCTACATGTTATCCTTCATTCTTTTTTTTTTTTTTAATTTAAATTTATTTATTTATTTTTAGTTTTCAACATTTATTTCCACAAGATTTTTGAGTTCCAAATTTCCTCCCCATCATTCCCCTCCCTCCATTCTGAGATGGCATTCATTCTGGTTACCCCTTTCTTAATTCTGCCTTCCCTTTTATCATCCCCCCTCTTGTCCCCTTACCCTTTACTTTATTGAAGGGCAAGATAGATTTCTATACCCCATTGCCTGTATATTTTGTTTCCCAGTTGCATGTTAACATGTTACATGTTATTTTTTAACATTTGTTTTTAAATCTTTGAGTTCCAAATTCTCTCCCTTCTTCCCTTCCCACCTACCTCCATTGAGAAGGCAAGGAATTCAGTATAGATTATACATATGTAGTTATGCAAGACACCTCCATAATAGTAATATTATGAAAGAATAACTATATTTCCCTCCATCTTATCCTGCCCACCAATTATTCTATTTTCTCCTTTAACCCTCTCTCTTTTCTAAAGTGTTTGCTTCTGACTACCCCCTCTCCCAATCTGCCATCCCTTTCATCATTCCTTCCCCCCTACTTTCATGTCAAGTAAGATGCCCATTTGATTGTGTATATTATTAAGCATCCTTAAGCCAAATCTGATGAGAGTAATGGTAACTCATTCCCTCTTCCTCTCCATTGTAAAAACTTTTTCTTCCCTCTTTTATGTGAGATAATTTACCCTATTCTATCTCTCCCTTTCTCCTTTTCCCTATATGTTCCTCTCCCACCCCTTAATTTTAGTTTTTAGATATCATCCATTCACAATGAATTCACCCTGTGCCATCTATCTATCTATCTATCTATCTATCTATCTATCTATCTATCTATCTATCTATCTATCTATCTGTCTATCTCCTCCAACTACCCTAATACTGAGAAAGGTCTTATGAGTTACAAATATCATCTTTCCATGTAGGAACTTAAACAGTTCAACTTATTAAATCTCTTATGATTTCTCTCACCTTTTTACCTTTTTATGCTTCTCTTGAATCATGTATTTGAAAGTCAAATTTATTATTCAACTCTAGTCTTTTCATCAAGAATGGTTGAAAGTCCTTTATTTCATTGAATATCCATTTTTTCCCCTGAAGGATAATACTCAGTTTTACTGAGTAGGTGATTCTTGGTTTTAATCCTAAATTCTCTGACCTCTGGAGTATTATATTCCGGGCCTTCTGATCCTTTAACTTAGACGTTAATAGATCTTGTATTATTCTGATTGTATTTCCACAATGCTTAAATTGTTTCTTTCTGGCTGCTTGCAATATTTTCTCTTTGACCTGGGAACTCTGCAATTTGGCTACAATATTCCTAGGACTTTTCCTTTTAGTATGTCTTTCCAGAGGCAATCAGTGTATTCTTTCCATTTCTATTTTACCCTCTGGTTCTAGAATATCAGGGCAGATTTCCTTGATAATTTTTTGAAAGATAATGTCTAGACTCCTTATTTGATCATGACTTTCAGGTAGTCCAGTAATTTTTAAATTATCTCTCCTGGATCTATTCTCCAGGTCAGTAGTTTTTCCAATGACATATTTCAAATTGTGTTTTATTTTTTCATTCTTTTGTTTCTATTTTATAATTTCTTGATTTTTCATAAAGCTATTAGCTTTATGAGCTTCCATTTGCTCCATTCTAATTATTTTCTTCAGTAAGATTTTTGGAGCTCCTTTTCCATTTGATCAATTCTGCTTTTTAAGGCATTCTTCTCATCATTAGCTTTTTGGACTTCTTTTGCCCTTTGGGTTAGTCTATTTTTTAAGGTGCTATTTTCTTCAGCATTTTTTTGGATCTACTTTAGCAAGCTGTTGATTCATTTTTCATGATTTTCTTGCATCACTCTCATTTCTCTTCCCAATTTTCCCTCTACTTCTCTTACTTGATTTGTTCACAATCCTTTTTGAGCTCTTTCATGGCCTGCAACCAATTCATACTCCTCTTAGAGGCTTTTGAAGTAGGAGCTTTGACTCTGCTGTCCTCCTCTCGTTGTTATGCCCTAATCTTCCTTGTCACCAAAGTAAGATTCTATAGTCTGAGTTCTTTTATGATGTTTACTCATCTTCTCAGCCAAACATTTGACTTTCTAATTCTTTGTCAAGGTAAAACTCTGTGTCCAGTGGGGGTGGATGTACTGTCCAAGACTTAAGGAATTTTGCATCTTCCCCTCAATCCCCCACCCTCTGTGGGCCCAGAACTCCAGAAGCAGCCTGTGCTGGTGTCACTGCCACCAACCACCATTCCCATCACCCTGGGGCTGGGGCTCCACCAGTCAGACCATGCCCTCCTCCTTCACCCAGGTCCCACAGTTTTCCCACTGATCTCTTCAGTATCTGTGAGTTGAGAAGTCTGGAAACTGCCACAGCTGCCAATGATTCAGTCTCCTGAGGCCTGCTCTGGCTGGTCTATGCCAGTGTGGCCCAAGCCAGACTTCACTCCAGTCCTTGCCTGATGTGAAGGACCCTTCCTGTTGACTTTCCAGGTTGTCTTGAGCTGGAAATTTGTTTCACTTTGTAATTTTGTGGGTTCTGTAGCTCTAGAATTTGTTTAAAGTTATATTTCAGAGGTATTTGAAGGGCTTTAGGGGGGAGCTCAGGGAATTCTCTGCTTTTATTCTACCATCTTGGCTTTGCCTACCACCTTTGCTTAGGCCTTCATCATCTCCTAGCTAAACTGTTGGAATAGCCTGCTTCTCCTTGCTTCAAGTCTTTGGCCTCTCTGCATCATCTTCCTCTTGACCACTAAAGAGATTTTCCTAAAGTACAGGTCTGAACATGTCAACTTTCCCTCCTCAACAATCTCAAGTGGCTCCTTATTACCTCTAGTATCAAATATAAAATACTGTTTGGTTTTTAAAGTCCTTCACAAGCTTGGACATCCCTCCCTTTTAGTCTTTTGAGGCTGATACTGATCAATATACTAATGATAATCTTTACAAAAATACATTTTTAAGATTATAATTTTAACCTTGATAGATATAAGCAGGATGTAACATTTTGTCACCATTCTGGTACATGTAATTATGGGGCTTTGTTATTGATTTTAAAAAATTACTTTTTCAAGTTTAAATATCATAGAGTTTCAATACTTAGAGCTGGAAGACCCTTCAAAGGTGATTTAATCCAACCCACTAATTGCACAGATGAAGAAACCATAGCTCAGTAGTGCAAGTGGTTTAGGAAAGGCAAGATCTTTTCTTACTGGATTTGAAATCCAGTTTTCTTTCCAGTACAGTATAATTGATTTAAGTCATAGGGATTTCAGTTGTGTTTATCTGCTAGGAAATACAAGAAATACAAAAATATTTTAAATGTGTAACATTCACCTTCACAAAGTAAAAATAACATTGGGAAAGAGGAAATGGAACAAGGACAAAAAAAAATAGGTGTTTTAACTGGGAATAACTGGGAAGTGTTACTATATTCCCTTGCCTGTCACTAGTTTAGTGGGATAGATCACTGGTGGTGCTATTTAAGACCAAAGTTATCAGTTTTCCCCCCACAGGAACTCAATGAGCAGAGAAAAAATTCAGATCTATGATCATAAGGTCATTTCTTATCTTGACCAAGCTTCTTGTATCTCTGTGTCCTTGGAAAGAGTCAAGTGAGTAGGAATGGTTCAATGAAGTCCATCACAACCATGTATATTATTTTTTTCAATTAACAAGCATTTATTTTCTCTCCTCATCTCCACTCATACTGTTCAAAAAAAGAAAAAAGAAGAAATCTTTGCAGCATGTATGCATTTTCATGCAAAACAAATTCCCTTATTGGTCGTATCAAAAAAAAAAAACCCCCAAAAATGTGTCTCATTCTGGATATTTCCTCCTTTGCTTCTCTGTCATGAGATGGGTAGCATTTTTTCATTTTTTGTCTACTGAAATAATGGTTGATCATTGGGTTGGTCAAAGTTGGTAAGTCTTTCAAAATTATTTTTTTTTGTAATGTTATTGTTATGGTATACAGTTTTCCTGGTTCTTCTCATTTTACTTCTGTATAAGTTCATAGAAATCTTTCCAGCATTTTATGAAATCATACTCATTCTCATTTCTTCTGTCACAACAGTACTCCATTGCATTCATATACTATAATTTGTCAGCCATTCCCTCAATTAATAAATAGGCACCTCCTTAGTTTCTAGTTTGTTGCCATTAGAAAAAAGTTATTTTACATATTTTGGGGCATTTGGGTCCTTTTTCTCTTTTGTTGATCCCCTTGAGGTGTAGGCCTAGATATGGAACACTTTGGTTAAATGCTGTGCACAGTTTGATACCTTTTCTCTTTTATCTATATACTATTTTCTGATAAAAATTAGCTATTTGCTTCTCTCACTAAAAAATTCAATTTGGTTTTCATTATGATTGCCATGCACATGGTTCTCAGATTTGTGTCATTACCTCTCCCAACTCTCACTTGAGTGCCAGTTCTGTATTTCTGCATTTCTCTCTCACTCTAATTTCAAAATCATATTATCAAAAATTGTGTCATTACTCTTCCCTTCCCCTCAAATCTGCCCCTCCTTCTAGCATCTCTATTTCTGTTTTTGGCACTATCATCACCCGTACTAGAAATCTCAGTTATCTTTGATGTTTTTCTTTCCCTGACCTGTACATCCAATCATTTGCCAAGGCCTATCAGTTTTACCTCTCCAGCATTTCACATATTTGTCCATCCTTTCCATTCCATCACTACCATAGTTCAGGAATCCATTTCTTAACTGGTCTTCTTGCCTCTATTCTATCACATCTCTAATCTATTTTCACTGTTGTCTAAACATGTCCCTAATGTATACTTTTTATCATTCTTCTACTCAGAAACCTTCGATAGCCCTTCATTGCCTACTGAATAAAGTAAAAACTCCTTATTCTGGCACTCAATCTCCACAATCTCCTCCACAATCTACTTCCATCTGCCTTCCCATCTTTAGCTCACACTGTTCACCCTCATTTTCTGTATGTTCCCATAAAATTCCACTAATAACTATTTCAAACTTTCATCTTGCCTTCTGCCATCTCTGTACCTTTGCTTATAAATTCCCATCCAAATTTCCATAATGGACTTCTCTATCTCTGTTTCTTTGAAATTGTTTCCCTTTCACCAGACCAAAAGTAATGCTAACTACATAAAGTCTTAATTCCCTGGCTCCTCAAACAGAACTAGTCTCTCCTCCTCCTTTTCCTTCTCCAGTATTTCATGGCATGTTATCTAGGGTCCTACTTTGCACTTATTGTGATAATTGTCTCACATTATACTTACTTCTACATGTAACCATGGCTCAGGACCCTAGTTTCTAGCTTACATAGATTATGTTCACTCCTAGGGACTTCTCAGAAATTACATTTCTTTGGGTTATTTTTCCCTCATCCTCCAAAGATTCCCTGGGAACCTCTGAAAATAACTCATAGCTAGGTCATCATAGATGTAGGTAAAAGGGATCCAGCTTTTGTGCAAGCACTAATAGTAAAAATGCATATCTGATACAGGACTAATTTTATTTGACTCCACAGAAGGACACAAGAATAAGTAAAGAATCCAGAGTAGCCCACAGTAAATGCAATTCGACTTTCCCTGCAACGGTCATCTACAATCCTCTCAATTTACAGCAACATCATGTGGCTTTGCCT
The DNA here is from genome assembly GCF_028372415.1 of Notamacropus eugenii. Classification (NCBI taxonomy): domain Eukaryota; kingdom Metazoa; phylum Chordata; class Mammalia; order Diprotodontia; family Macropodidae; genus Notamacropus; species Notamacropus eugenii. The sequence continues at coordinate 57,404,978 of NC_092872.1, read as the reverse complement.
CCCCTTGGAGGTGCTAGAGGTGAAATGTATCAACATTCCAGTGAGTCCTGCCTTTATTGCAGAAACTCATATAAGGCCTCTAGCTTTAGGGTGCCAGCCTTGGAAAGAAAACACACTTGAGATTTCTAGAGAGTCAACTGTTTTCATTTGTATTGGCAAAAAAACTCATAGTTCCAAGGTTTTCACTCTTTTGTCATATGCTGTCATTCAGTCATTTTCCAGTTGAATCTGACTCTTCATAACTGTTTTTAGGCTTTTCTTGACAAAGATAGTGGAGTGATTTGCCATTTCCTTCTTCTGTTCATTTTACAGATGAGGAAATTGAGTCAGGCAGGATGAAGTGACTTACACAGTGTCATTCAATTAGTAATTGCCTAAGGCCAGATTTGAATTCAGAATATGGAATCTTCTGACACTCTGTCCAGTGAGTCACCTAGCTGCCTGCTTTGTATCAGCATTTCATTGCTTCTTTTATTCTGGGACCACATGCTAGATACTCAGTCAAGGAGGTCTTGCCTGTCCTTCAGAAGGCTGAGATTACAGGAAATCTGAAGACTCTTTAAGAAAGCTGTGATTAAAAAATAACACCCCTGGGAGCCAAGATGGTGGAGTAGAAAGACGCACATACACTAGCTCTTACCCCAGAGCCCATAAAATACCTGTAAAGAACTCTCAACAAATTCTAGAGTAGTAGAAGCCACAGAGCAATGGATTGGAGGAGATTTCTAGCCCAGAGTAACCTGAAAGACCAATGGGAAAGGTCTGTCGCCCCAGATGTGGAGCAGAGCCCAGCCCAGCCTTGGCCATGAGGCAGCAAGAGGAGCAGATCTGAGAGGCTTCAGGGACAGAATCTCTAGCTGCAGCACAGATCCCTCAACCCACAGGTGCTAAAGGTCAGTGAGAGGGTCTTTTCAGCTGGCCAAGAAGGGAGCATGGTGTCCCCATAACTTGGGCCTCCTCAGGTGGCAGCAGTGGAGGCAGAAGCAGACAGGGCTCCCAAAGCAGGCAGTAGCCCACATCCATTGTTGAAGGTCTCATCATAAAGCCCCTAAGGGAACTGAGCCCTGTGTGGGGGCCCTGCCCCTGCCTGAGCAGCTGATCTTAATATCACAGTGTATAGCAGCCCTGCCCCCACCTAAAACCCCTGAGGAGTTGGAGCAGCTTATCTGAATCTCAGCTCCCAGTGCTGGCTTGGCAGAACTGGAGGCCAGGTGGTTGTGGAGAGGAAACTCAGAACTCAAGTAACTGGCTGGGAAAATGCCCAAAAAAGGGGAAAAAAATAAGACTATAGAAGGTTACTTTCTTAGGGAACAGGTATCTCCCCCTGTCCTTTCGGGTGAGGAAAAACAAGACATACTGTCACAGGAAGTCTGCCTCCAGGGCCTCCAAAGGGAACTTAAATTGGGCTCAGGCAATAGAAGACCTTAAAAAACAAGTTAGCAGCTTACTAAAGGAGAACCAAAAAAAATGCTGAGGAAAATAACAGCTTTAAAAAAAGGCTAACTCAATTGAAAAAAGAGGTCCAAAAAGCCAATGAGGAGAAGGAGGTTTTAAAAAGCAGAATTAGCCAAATGGAGGAGAAGGTTCAAAACCTCACTGAACAAAATAATTCATTGAAGGAGAGAATTGAGTTCAGGGAAATGAATGACTATGAGATAAACCAAGGAGTTAGTAAACAAAACCAAAAGCTTGAAAAAATAGAAGATAATGTGAAATATCTCATTGGAAAAACAACTCACCTGGAAAATAGATCCAGGAGAAACAATTTAAAAATTATGGGACTACCTGAAAGCCATGATGAAAAAAAAAACCCTAGACATTATCTTCCAGAAAATTATCAAGGAAAACTGTTCTGATAGTCTAGAACCAGAGAGCAAAATAAATATTGAAAGAATCCACTGATCACCTCCTGAAAGAGACCCAAACAGAGAAACTCCTAGGGATATTGTGGCCAAATTTCAGAGTTCTCAGATCAAGAGCTACAAGCAGCTAGAAAGAAATAATCTGAATATTGTGGAAATACAATCAGGATAAGATGAGATCTGGCAGCTTCAACATTAAGGGATCAAAGGGCTTGCAATAGGATATTCCAGAGGTCAAAGGAACTGGGATTGAAACCAAGAATCACCTACCCAGCAAATCTGAGTATAATACTTCAAGGGAATAAATGATCATTCAGTGATATAGAGGACTTTCAATCATTCATATTGAAGAAAAGACCAGATCTGTATAGAAAATTTGACTTTACAATAAAAGAATCAAGAGAAGCATGAAAAGGTAAACAGGAAATAAAAATCATAAAAGATTCTCTAAAGCTGAACTGTTTGCATTACTACATGGAAAGAAAATGTTTATAAAGCTTGAATCTTTTCTCAGTATTTGGGTAGATGGAGAGATGGTACATATACACGCACACATACACATATAAAAACAGATAATACAGAATGTGTTGAATCAGAAGAGATGATATCCACACACAAAAAAAAATAAAATAAAATAAAAATTAAGTGGTGAGGGAGGAAAACGCCAGGAGGAGAAAGGGAGAAGTGGAATGGGGCAGACTCTAACTTATAAAAGAGATAAGAAAAATCTTTTTCAATGGAGGAGAAAAGGGAGAATGGGACAGGGGAAAAATGAAGCTACTCTCTCCATATGTGGCTGAAGGAGGGAATAACATGCTCACTAAATTTCATATGAAAATTTATATCACACCATAGGAAAGTAGGAGAGGAGGTGACAAGTGGGGTGAAGGGAATGATAGAAGGGAGGGCAAATGGGAGAAGGGAATCACTAGAAATAAACACTTTAAAGAAGAGACAAGGTCAATTGTGTGTGGGGGGGAAGAGAAGGGGGGATAGAGGACAATATAATTAGTATTGCACATGATTATTAGGGAAGTCTTTTGCAAAACAATACATATTTAGTCTGTATTGAATTGCTTGCCTTCTCAGTGAGGTTGGGGAGGGGGGGGGGAGGGAGAGAAGTTGGAATTCAAAGTATTAGCAACGAATGTTGAGAATTTTTATTGCATATAATCGGGAAATAAGAAATACAGGGAATGGGGTGTAGAAATGTATCATGCCCTACAAAAAAAGAGAGAAAATGGGGATAAGGGAAGGGTGGGGTGTGATAGAAAGTAGGATACATTGAGGGAAGGAGTAATCAGAATGCAAGGTATTAGGAAGCAGAGGGGAGGGGAATGATGGGGAGAAAAATTGGACATATTACAAAGTGAGGCAAAAGCAATTAGTATTAAAACAATTGACTGAATTAATTACTGAGAATAAATCAATGACATCTTTAGTTTAGGGAAAAAAATTTTAGTTTAAATTTCCTAGAGGAAGGTAACCTCGGGTAGAATTCGGCTTTGATGGAAAAGTTAAGGTTTTAATGCTAAATTTGATTTTATGATTGCTTTTTAATCAGGAACTAGAACTTGTATAGAAAGGCATGTAAGCCACTTAAGACTTGCCTCAAAAAATGTTCCTTAGCCAAAGTGAAATTATAATCATATTTGAAACCTGGTTATTGGAACTTGCCATTTTTAGATGCTATGGGACTATTAAGTGACTGTTCTTCTGAGTATAACTCCAGGTATGGATAGCAAGATAAGCTATTTGAGCTTCCAATCCACGATACCAGTAAGCTTGTGAGATGCTGGTATGAAATGCAAAAGGTGATCTCATGGGAAGGGTGGGAGAGCAGCTGTTCAGCCTAAGCTAAGGTAGGATTCTCCTGACTCAGTTTTCCCACTGACACCTGGTAGACTTTAAGCCTGACTGAATGCAAGTGGACAATCTAATCCTGCCTGGAACTGACATGAAGATGGGGAGATATTGTATCCCTGTAATATCCCTACGCTTGGTGGCAATTTCCTATAGTGAAAAAGTTTATAGATTATTGGTAGGGGAATATCCGAGGTAAAGTCTAAAACTAAGCTATTAGGCATAGGTCTTTAAACCAACAAGAAGTTAGGGTCCTTTAATTCTTAATAATACTGTGGAGACAATTAGGTCAAGAGCTTGTGAAGTTAGCAACATCAATATTATTTGTGTCTCAGTTGGTTAACATTTAAAAAAAATTCTTTTGTGGTCCATAAAGTAAATGCTTTAAAAAGAAGTATCACCTGACCAAAAGTTTGAATCGTTTTATCTGTTGTAAACTGTGTTAAAAATAAAAAATAAAATTAAAAAAAGAAAGAAAGAAAACCTCAAATGGAGTCATGAAGAATTGGGTACAACTGAAATGCCTGAGCAACACTATTCTGCATTTAACTACTATGTATGAATTCTATTTACATTTTTTCTGTCTATCTTTATATAGTTACTTTTTATCATTATGTTAGTATCCCTAGCACCTAGCACAGTGTTTTGTACATAGAAAGCACTTAATAAATACTTAATAAATAAAAAAAAACAACACCCCCCCCCCAATAAACAGAAAACAAAACAGTAGAAAAACAAAAGAAAGCAGGAATTCAAGAACTCCTACAACCTGGCAAAAAGATTATTTTTTCCTGGGGCCATATGATTAACTGCATATGCAACCACACTATATCTCTATCATTCCAGCTCCATGTCTGGGTCCAAGAGTTCTTGTTAATTTACCACTGATTTGGGCATCTAGGTGGCACAGTGACTAGAATGCTAGGCCTGGAGTCAGTAAGACTCTTACTGTGAGTTCTCTGTAAAATAGCCTTTTAGGAAAACTTAGGTTTACCATTCCAACAATGTGGCCAGTCCATCAGAGTTGCAATGGACTTTGAATGCTTAACAGTTCAACTTGGGAAAGGATCCCAGTGTCTGATACTGTCATCTTTCCAGATGACCTTCAAAATCTTCCTAAGACATTTACAATGCAAGTGATTCAGTGTCCTGGCTTGGCACTGATAGGGACTTTTATATGTATACAGCAAATGGGTAGGTGGACCTTTAGTTTGGTAGGCAGCCTAATACCTCTTCTTTCCCACACTTTCCTTCAGAAACACTGAGCTAGCTCTGGCAATGCATGCATCACCTTTATCATCTATGTGTACCTCCCTGGAAAGTATACTGACAAGGGAAGCAAGCTTATCCCCAGCATTCAAAATTTCTCCTTTTGCTGTAGATCATGCAGTGCCAGGGTAAGGTTAGGTGAAGCAGACAATTTTTAGGGAACCTTTTCTAGCCACTTCATCACATCAGGAAGTGAGCATGGTGATCCTTAAAAAAGGCTACTCAGACACCCAAGTGGCTGCTGAATGCCACTGCTGGGTCAGTCCATCGAGAAGACAACCCTATGGCCTGGGCCACCTGTGCGCAGGATTGTGACTACAGCTGCCAGTGTATCTGCTCCTGCTGCTTTATCACCTGTATGACTTTAAGGTAGGTAAAAATGGTAAAATGGTATGGGTCATATCTTTTGAATTGTGCATAAATTGGATTTAAGTGAGGCAGAGATGCATGATGTCATCAGCCTCACTCTTTCTTCCAGAGTCATTAAAGTCCAGTGGGAAGATGAAAGTCAACATGAGTGGTGATGGCTCAGGATGCAGTGGATGACCTTAGCATCTTTGATACCTAAACAAGCTCTCAGTGCTCCACAATGTCTGCCTATGCTGTCTTTATGGCCTGTTGGAACAAACTGTTCATATCCATCCATTCCATCAGAAGTCTTCATATCCTTGGGGTAGAGAGTCTTCTAAGTGACCAATGGGCTTGAGGCCCCTCAGTACCCTTTACCTGATTTAGCCTATTTGCTAGAAGAGTTTACTGAGGCATGGCCACTGTGCATGCTACAGCTCCTTGGAGTCACAGATGAGAATGTGGGGGTGGGGCAGGTGGACACTGAAGGTAGAAAGCAGCCCTGCAAATGATCCAGCACCTTTTACACCAGAGGTACCTGTCCTCCCTAAATACCTGCACTGGGCAAAAGGGTATGAACAATTTTATAGCTCTTTGGGCATCGTTCCAAATTGCTATCCAGAATTCTTGGATCGTTCACAATTCCACCAACAGTGCTTTAGTGTCCCAATTTTCCTATATCCCCTCCAACATTTGTCATTTCCCTTTTCTTTCCTATTAGACAATCCAGTAGGTGTGAAGTGGTCCCTTGAAGTTGGTTTTAATTTGCATTTCTCTAATCAATAAGGATTTAGTGCATTTTTCCATGTGACTATGGATAGATCTGATTTCTTCATCTGAAAAGTGCCTGTTCATATCCTTTAACCTTTTACCAAATGGGGAATGACATGTAGTCTTATAAGTTTGATTCAGAACTCTATATATTTGAAAAATGAGGCCTTCATCAGAGAAACATGCTACCAAATTTTTTCACAGTGATGATTACTGTGTATTTCCTTCAATTCTATTTTACCCATTTATCTTCATCTCTCTCTTTTCACCTTGTCCATCCTCAAAAGTGTTTTGCTTCTGATGACCACCACTCCCAATCTACTTTCTCTGTCACCAGCCTCTCTGCCCCCTACCTTATTTCCTTCTCCTCCTACTTTCCTGTACAGTGAGATAGATTTCTATATCCAACTGAGTGTGTATGTTATTCTCTCTTTCAGCCAATTGCACTAAGATTAAGGTTCAAGTGCTGTCTGTCATTTCTCCATCTTTCCCTTCATTTGTCAGATCTCTTTTATGTGAGATAATTTTCCCAGTTGTACCTCTTTTTCCCCCTTTCCCCACTGCATCCCTGTTTCTCACACCTTAATTTTATTTCTTTAGATATCATCCCATCATATTTAACTAACTCTGTGCCCTCTATGTATATTCCTTCTAAATCCCCTAATAATTAAGAAGTTCTTAGGAGTTGCAAAAATCATTTTCCCATAGTGGCTTGTAGATAGGTTAGCCTTATTGAATCCCTTATGTTTCTCTTTTCTATTTACCTTTTCATGCTTCTCTTGAATCTTGTATTTTAAATTCAGATTTTCTGTTCAGCTCTGGTCTTTTCATCAGGTCTGCTTGAAAGTCCTCTATTTCATTTAATTTCTTTTTTTCCTCTGAAGAATTATACTCAGTTTTCCTAGGTAGGTGGTTTTTCTTGTAATCCTAGTTCCTTTGCCCTCCAGAATATAATATTCCAAGTTTTAGCTCCTTTGATGTAGATGATAATAAATTTTGTGTTATCCTGACTGTGGCTCCTTGATATTTGAATTGTTTTTTTCTGGTTGCTTTCAATATTTTCTCCTTGATATGGGAGCTAAGGAATTGGTCAATAGTATTCTTGGGAGTTTTCATTTAGTGATCTCTTGCAGGAGGTGATTGGTAGATTCTTTCAAATTCTGGTTTACCCTCTCATTTTAGGATATTAGTGTGGTTTGCTTTCATAATGTTTTGGAAGTTAATGGCCAGGCTCCTTCCTTAAACATGGTTTTCCAGTAGTGTACTGATTCTTAAATTAGCTCTCCATGATCTGTTTTCCAGGTCAGTTGTTTTTCCAAAAAAATATTTCACATTTTCTTCTATGTTTTCATTCTTTTGAATTTCTTTTATTGTGTCTTTGTGTGTCATGGAGTCATTAGCTTCCACTTGCTCAACTCTGATTTTTAAGGAATTATTTTCTTTTTTTTTTTTTTATTTTTTTTTTTATTATTTTTTTATTTAATTTTTTTATTTTTTTAATGTTTAACAATCACTGCCATACAATTGCGATTTTATCCCTCCCCACCCACCCCCCACTACCTCCCTCCCTCCCCACGACTGCATACAATTCTGTATAGATTCTACATATACTTTCCTATTGAGTATATTTTCACTATAGTCATGCTATGTAGTCAGACTAAGATAAATGAAAGAATCCGTATAACAAATCAGAACATGATACACAAACAGATACACATACACAAACATGATCTGCTACATTATGTGAGTGACTTCCATATTTCTCTCTCTGAGTGTGGAAGGCATTTTGCCTTGAGGTCCACCATTGGGATTTTTTTTTTTTCAGAAGTTCTTGTGTTATTACAAAAATCTAAGTCTACCAGAAAAAACTCTCACACACTGTGGTTGTTGCTGTGCATAAAGTTCTCCTGGTTCTGCTCCTTTCACAAGGAATTATTTTCTTCAGTGAGCTTTTGTATCTCCTTTTCCATTTGGCCAATTTTATTTTTAAGTTCTTTTCTTCAGCACATTTTTGTACCTCTTTTCCCATTTGACCAATACCTATCTTTTAGAGAATTCTCCTCTTCAGTGAACAAACCATAAAGAAATGGGATTTATAGAGTATCCCAAGAATCCTAGTGCAGGTTGAAGCTAAGACTTTGGGGATAGCCTATAGAATGAAGAAAGATTTTTCCCACCAAATCTCATAATATTAGAATGATGTAATACAAAGGAGATACATATGAATAGGATGCACAATAGTGAAGAAACTTATGGATTTTTTCCCAAGAGCTGCTATAGGCTGAAAATGTAAATCATATGAAGAAGTGTTCATATAAATCCATGGATGATAGCTCTATAATCATTCAGAATAACTAATATGTCTGAGCTCCATCCTTAATCTTCTTAAATTGAAATGATGGAGGCCAGGGATGATGTACCCTAAACTGTCCCTTCACCTGAGAAAGAGTCCAGGGCTACATGGCTCATGGAGTTAACCCAGTATGACAATTTTTAGGTTCCAATGAACTAAAAATATTATGCCTTGCTAATAATGGGTCATTGTATCCTATTCTTCCTCCCCAAAATTTTCAGAATTGTTATTGGGGTAAAATTATTCCCCTTACCTGACTCTTGGGTCATTTCCATCGTGTTCTTTAAGGCCAATACAAAAAGTCATGGGGTGTTTGAATACTGGATAAAATGAACATATATTCTCCCCTTCATCTAAGAGTATCAGAAGTGAGAGTCAGGTTTGGAAGTTTTAACTGCAACCTCACTCAGTAGCACATGATCAGCAAAAGAAATGATTTAAAATATACATACATATCTATATGTAGATAGATACATACATATCTATATGTAGATAGATATTCTAGATTGTCTTCTTTCCTGACACTGCATGATTCATAAATGCAAACTTATTTTAATATTAGTTTGTGCAATATATGATTTGGAAAGGAAATCATATAAAAATTCTAAGTGTAGATAGATTGAATTAAAAGATCAATACTACGCTATCAGGGATGAGGAAACTTTTCATATTAGAGAACCCCATTAATATTTAGCTGTAATCAAGTGAAATAAAGATATAAAAGTAGAAAAAATATATTAATAAAATATTTTCTGCAAACATGACAGAACAAGAAAATGATAAATGCTGGAGAGGATGTGGGAGAGTTGGAACACTAATTCATTGCTGGTGGAGCTGCGAGCGCATCCAACCATTCTGGAGAGCAATTTGGAACTATGCCCAAAGGGCTACAAAAATGTGCATACCCTTTGACCCAGCAATATCGCTATTAGGACTATATCCCCAAGAGATCATAAAAATGGGAAAGGGTCCCACATGTACAAAAATATTTATAGCAGCACTCTATGTAGTTGCCAAAAACTGGAAGTCAAGGGGATGTCCATCAATTGGGGAATGGCTGAATAAATTATGGTATATGAATGTAATGGAGTACTATTGTGCCATAAGAAATGATGAACAAGAAGACTTCAGAGAGGCCTGGAAGGACTTATATGACCTGATGCTGAGTGAAAGGAGCAGAACCAGGAGAACTTTGTGCACAGCAACGACCACAGTGTGCGAGAGTTTTTTCTGGTAGACTTGGAATTTTGTAATAACGCAAAAACTTCTTATAAAAAAAAAAATCCCAAAGGTGGTTCTCAAGGCAAAATGCCTTCCACACTCAGGGAAAGAAATATGGAAGTCATTCACAAAATGTAGCAGATCATGTTTGTGTATGTATATGTGTTTGTGTATCATGTTTTGATTTGTTATATGATTTCTTTCATTTATTTTAGTCTGACTACATAGCATGACTATAGTGAAAATATACTCAATAGGAAAGTATATGTAGAACCTAAAAAAAAATAAAATAAAATATTTTCTTCTATAAAGTGTGTCAAAATGCCACACTTAAGAACCTAGAAGACCACATGTGGCCTTAAGGCCACAGGTTCCCGAACCCTGTTCGAGAGCCTAGACACACTTTTGGATTATTTTCTGTTTTGGATTCTTTGCACTCCCAATCCTCTGTCTTGGCAAAGCACAGTTAGTTCATTTGCTCGCCTGACTTCCTTGAAAGTGTAATCAGATCAGCAATTTTTGATGTGGCCTAAATAATGGAAAATATGCTCATTAGTTTAAGATTCGGTTATAATACTATAGACTCAGACAAAGGCTGAGAGGTGCAAGGGATTTTAGGACATAGAATGTTAGAACTAAAAGAGAAGAAGGTAATTTAGAACCTTGAATGTTAGAACAAGAAAGGACCTTAGAGATCATCTGGCCCAAGCAGGGTTTGTTGGTAAATATTTAACAGCACACTCTCCAAAAATGAAGGGCATGCTTTTAAGTTTAATGTGAATTATTATTAACATTTCCTTCATTATTTTCTTAAGTCTAGACAATGAACAAAGCACTACATCAAGCCCTGATTTGTAGCATTGCTGATTTCTGAGGTATAAATACTTGCCCTGAAAATTTAATGGTCAACTGAGAACTGGTTAGAGTTGACTCCAGCACATTTCATAGATGAAGAAACCTGGGAAATAAAGCTTGTATAGTTTTGGAATATAGGAATAAAACAGATCTTAGTCCATAAAGATGAAAGATGAGATGGAATAAAATTGTACTGTATTAAAAGTCATGGAGATTTTTAATAATGTGTTAAAGAAACATGGACTCTTCCCTTGGTCTTAGAGTATCAGAATAGAGGACCAGGTTTTGAAATTTGAAAGAGTTTAGTTTAAGGCAAATCAAAGGAAATGCTATTTTCTGAATATTGAAAATATATGAAAATGAAGAGGATCAGGTAAGGAATATAAATCAGCTTGATAGAGGTATTGGTTACATTAATAATTTCAGAGCCATATTGAGCATTTAGGAAAACTGGACCATATGAAGGATGCATGAACCTTCCCCAGCTTCTCTATATCCTTTGAAAAGAGTCTAGTACCCAGGGAAAGTAACAAAAAGATAGTGGATATGTCCTTTGAGAATAAGCTAAAAGATAGCAGACATAGTATAGGTAAGATAGAAAAACCATTAGATTTGGAGTCAGAGGGAACGTTTAAGTCATAATCAATTTCCTTGTCTGAAAAATGAAGGGGTTACATTTCATCCCCCATGTCTTCTTCCAGCTCTCAGTACAAAATCTGGAATTGAAGGAGAAAATACTAAGATGTCATATACTTAATTCGCTGTTGTCACTGTGAAGGACTTTAAGAGGAGGATGTTGGGCTTGATCACTATACAGAAGACCACAGTGGGTTTAAATTAAATGGGGTGTGGTGCAGTGGAAAGTGTACTGTCTCTACCTACAGGACTTGAGTTCCAATCCTGACTCTACTATTTACTGCCTGTCTGACCTTGAGCAAGTCACTCCTCTTAGTCTCAGTTTCCACACTTGTAAAAGGAAGGGTCCAACCAACTTTAAATCTATAAGCATACAACCTGAATATCTCCAGGATATTTGTCAGGAAGGATGGCCTGCTGTATAGGGGAAGAAGGAGGGATATCTTTGGAAATGAAAGTGACATAAAAACAGAAGATATCAATAGAAAATGAAGCAGGAGAAGCCAGTTGCTGTAAAGGTGATAAAACATGGGTCACATTCAGTCAGAAAACAAATGAGCATTTGTCATGGGCAATTTAGACCTTTGTGTGTCAGGATATAAGGAGCTGAACTGAGTGACTTCTCAATCTTCCTTCCTGCTGGAGAAGGATTTCTGTGATTCTAGGACTTCCATGCCCTCCCACATGTTACTCTCCCCAGTCCTATTGGGATGTAACCAGGTCAAGAGCAGGGTCTGGGTCTATCATTTTGTTGTTCCCCTTTTACCTTACTTGAGGACTCCATGCTTTCCAGAAAGTGGCTATTCTAGCAGAGAGTAGACAGTCGTTGCTGTTAGACAGCTCTTAGCAGTGCAATTTTAATTAGCCTGCTTCATGTTAAACACATTTATTCCTGTTTTTTCCTTCTTGGAGATGAGATGGATAATACTATGTCTGTAAAATATGTTCTAAGGCATTTACCATGTCATTTCTTACCCATCTTTCCTCCTAGATTAATAACCCCAATTCTTTAAGAGCACGATTCAGTCTCTAAGATTTTCTCCTCTATGCTTTTCTGTTTCTCTGCCTCTCTTATTTTCTTCTCCCTTGCTTCCATCCCCCCTCTTATGGAATTGTAGAATTTTAGATTTCAGAATGGATCTCAGCTGGAGATCATTTAATCCATTTCTCTTTCTTCCTTTTCCCTACTCACACCCTCAGCTTCTCCCAGGACAAACATTTACAGATCCTAAGTGAAAGCATGGCTTTGGCTTAGGGATTTTTCTTGAGTCTTTTATCCCCCTCTGCTTCTTCACTCTTCCCCTCTCCCTTCATTTCCAAATTATCCATTGTCCAAACTCTCCCAGTCACTGAATGCCTACAATGCAGTGGGAAGTGGGACTATCTGAAGGCAGTGACATATCATTTCCTGCCAATCCCCTTTCCCCTTCCCTCCCTCCTCCTGCTCACCCCTTACCTTTCCTTCTAGGCTTCCCTCCTTCATGACACCAAATGCTTTGACTGCTGTCTTGTTCTTTTTCTCTTTTCTACACACATGAAAGAATTCTGCCAAATGGGCCTAATTGGGGTGGCCTTAAAACAAAGACTTTGGAGTACATGAGCATGTCTGAAGTCCCTTCCCATTTATCCAGTCTATCTTCTATGATTTCAATGTCCCTTCCAATTCTCACATCCCAGGTTGTAACATGGCGCCTGCCTCCAATATTCTGTGTACTCTGATGCTCCCTCAGCTGAAAGAAATGGAAGCATGCCCACAAGAATGAGCAGGACTTTGTGTCCTGAGGCACCACTAGCTAGTTCTTCACTTTTCTGACCTTTGGGAAGGTCACTTCAGCTCTACATATTTGTATCCTAAACTGAGGATTTTAGCTCCTGCCACCTACCTCACTGGAGGTGAGAAGCCCTAGAGATGCAGTCTTGGGTTGGCAGAACTTTGGCCTTCTGAAGGAGGAGGCTATTTGTCCTCAGCTTCCCGTTTGGAACCTGCTTCCTTCCTTTGGGTGCAGGGCCTCAATACCCATACACTTCCCTCCCTTTGGCACACAACCCAGCCCTCCATGCTCTAAAGACTTCCCTTTCAGCATCAACACTTACCTATCCTGTGTCTCACAGTCACAGACAAGGCTTGTTTAGTGCTTGCAGTTGACCTGAGAATTAACTCATTGTTGAAGTGTTCTCAGAAGACCCCAACCCAGGTTCCTTGATGCCCAATCAATTGGTTTTCCACCAGACCACATTTTTGTGGAAAGGAAAAAGGGTTGGATTTGGAATCAAAGACCCTAGGTTCAAATCCTGACTGTGCAGCCTGAGGCAAATCACTTAACTTCTCTTGGCCTCAGTTTCTTCATTTGAAAAATAACGAGTAGAGAGCTCTCTTCCAGTTTTAAACCTATGTGTGATGATGCTTTAATGTTACTTCTCTCTAAGGTAACAGCTGAATTTTAAAGCACCATTACATGTCATTGAGGTTTTAACTTAAGGAGTGACTATAGGTAGAATAGAGAGATATGAATGTTGGAAGTGGAAGGGGTTCTAGAAATTGTCTTTAGCTGTCAGATGAGGAGAAGGAAAGTGTTTTGCTGAGGTCACAGAGAGAGCTGGTGGGAATGTTAGGCTGCAGATGCCACATCTGCTGACCCTTATTCTAACGCTCTTTCTGTGGTATTTCTGGGCCAGTGGAGGAGATAATGCTAGGAAGGGTGAACCTTGTGACTCCCACCTCAGAGGTCACCTGGAGGCAGCTGTCTTTTCTACTTCCCTGCAGGGCTACTTGCTGCCATACAGCCTAAGGACTTCCCACCAACATTCTTTGTCCCCTTCTCTCTTTCACCACTGACTCCTGTCCCCAAGGAAGGGGATTTTCACCATTTATGGACTCCTCAGAACATTGTTTTTAAATGCATAAAAGACCCAAAAATACAAGGGAAACCAAGGTTTGTACTAAGTGGCACACTGAATAGAGGAATGGCCCTAGAGTCAGGAAGTTGTTGCTGTTGACTCATTTCAGTTATGTGTAATGTTTTATGACCCCATTTGGGGTTGTCTTGACAAAGATACTGGAGTGCTTACTGGACACAGCTAGGAAGTGTCTGAGGTGGGATTTGAATTCAGATTTTCCTGTCTCTAGACCCAGCTTTCTGTCTACTGTGCCCCCTAGCTACCATAGAGCCAGGAGGAGCTGAGTTCAAATCTAACCTAAGATACTTACTACCTTTGTGACCCTGCAAAGTCACTCAACCCATTTGCCTCAGTTTCCTCCTCTGTAAAATGAACTAGAGAAGGAAATGGAAAACCACTCCAGTGTCTTTGCCAAGAAAGCCCTAGGTGGGGTCCTAGAGAGTTGGATGTGACCAAAATGACTGAGCAACAGCAACAATGCAAGGGAAACCAAAGCCTAGTGAAAATAAAGATGCACTTTTTTTTCTCCATCCAAGTTTATGGAACCCCCTGAAATCTATCCACAGACTCCTTGAGCATCTGCAGACTGCAGGTTGAGAGCCCCTGTTCTAGAGTCAGCCAGTTAACTATCATTTATTGAGTGTATAATAGGTGCCAGGCACTGTGCCAAGTATTGGCAATAAAAAGAAATCCCCCCCCCAAAATAAACCCAGTCCCTTTAAGGAGCTGTATGAATTAACAATATTAATCTCCAGGCTTGGGGATGGGGTGGTTGGTTTCTACTCCTGAGGCACCACATCCCAAAGTCTTTGTTTCATAGGGGAAAAGTCTTAACCTGGGCTATTACACTGCAGAGTGAGTATTCTTGCAGTAGGAAATGAAAGAGTCCCCCAAACACTCCCTGGGCACCTGGACACACCACTTAATTTCTGGATGGCCAGGAGTATAGATACCTTGAAGAGCAAGAAGCAGGCTATTCATGGGGTCCTTCTCCCAGGCCTGGCTTGGGGCTGCCAACTTTTAACAATGGGCAGCACCTGGTCCTCTAAGGAGCCTGTGTTGGCTCTTTCCAGGTTTGGCTCAGTTGCTGATGCTGAAAAAGCCCATGGGAGAATCAAGGCCCTCTACAGCCAATTAGTAATGAGCACTAAAGTAGCCAGAATTCAGGAAAAAACTTGTCCCTAAAGAGCTAAGCCTATCTCTTTCCTAATTTTTTCCCACTCCTATATGCATATATGTGTGTGTGTGTGTGTGTGTGTGTGTGTATGTGTGTATATATATCCCACTCTCCAATCCCAATATTTTCTATGAATATTATACCTTAAAATAATTACATTTGTTTAGTGCCTTTTTGAATTTGCTTTCTTATTAATTATTTTATTTGATCCTAAAGACACTCTTGCTAAGTGAGTAGGAATTATTTATTCCCATGTGCCAGATGAGGAAACTGAGGCACACAAGATTAACTAACTTGTCCAAAGTCACACAGCTCTTGCTCTTACCATCCCTCACAATTGTTCTATTTCCATATGTATGGACTCTGTAACAATAACCTGTATTTCTTTCTGCCTTATGACCCCTAACCAAGGCTATGTTGGTGAATGTTCAACAGGTGGCTCTGGGGAACAAAAATATATATACAACACACTTTTAAATTTAATGTGTCTTATTAACAGTTTGTCTATCACTTTCATACATCCAGCCAATCAGTAAAGCAATAAATCAAGTAAATCTATATGTGTACCTTAACTCTTCAGTGGATAGCCTGTGTCATCATCTGGTCTCCGGAATTATGGATGGTCATTGTGTGGCTCATAATTCCCAAGAGCTTTCAAAGCTTTTTTTTTTTTTTTTACAATGTTGTTTTCTTTGTATAATTGGTTCTCCTTGTTTGGCTATTCATGATTTGTTTAGTATCAGTTAAGGGCTTTGAGTCTTCAAAATTGTGTATTTTGTAGTATTATTGTTTCTTGTGTAATTATTTGTTTGATCCTGGTCATTTAACTCTGCTTCACTTGATCTGTCTTTCTTGAAATCATCTATTTTTTCATTTCTTAAGCAAAAAGTACTGTATCACATTCATATACTACAACTTTTTCAACTGTTCCTCAAATATTAAGTATTTCCTTAGTTTCTATTTTGCCACCTAAAGTATATATGCTATAAACATTTAAATATATAACTCAGTAATCAGTGAGTATCACACAAAATAAAGCTCCGAGGGAGCTGTATTAAAAGGCAGATACTCTGTATGATGAACTATTTCCAGAAACCTTCCCTAACCATCCCAATCCACAGTGATTTCTTCTTCTGAATTTCCATGGTGTTGACCATGATACTACTGTTGAACACATTTTTCTCCCTAATATTATTAATTTTGTCCATGTGTCTTCTCTTTGTCTTCTCTTCTCCAGATAGCTTGCAAATTCCTTGAAGGGGGGCCTGAATACCTCTACCTCAGCAAAAAGCCCAAAATGTCCACTTGCATCAGCCATGGAATGACTATTTTGTGACTGATTTATTGATCTCAATTACATGGATGAATCTCACCCCCAAAGGCTAAGGAGTGACTATAGGTAGAATAGAGAGATATGAATGTTGGAAGTGGAAGGGGTTCTAGATTTGTTAAGTTATAAGGCACTGTTGGACTTCTTGATATATTTTAAATGTTATAGTTTGCATTTTTTCCTAAGAATATCATTTTAATTTTGATATAAATAGGATGCAACATTTTGCCAACATTCTGGTAGATGTGATTGGGGACCTATGTTAGTGATTTTAAAAAACCTCTTTTTCAAGTTCAAAGATCATGTGGTTTCAATACTTAGATCTGGAAGGCACTCTAAAGGTCATTTAGTCCAAGCCCCTCATTTTACAGATGAAGAAACATATACCTTAGAAGTATAAAAAAGGCAGGAGTCCTCTGATCCCAAATCTGGTGCTCTTTCCAGTACACTGTAACTGATTTGACTCATACAGATTTTGGTTGTGTTTATCTTCTAAGAAACACAAGACATTAAAATTAAATGTGTAACATTCAACTTCACAAAGTAAAAATCAAATTGGGAAAGGGGAAATAGGAAAAAAAGACAAAGGAATAGTGGGATGCTTGGGAGAAACAAGAAACACAGATAGCAGCAAACTAAAATGAGAATTACCAGGGAGTGTTTTTCCCTTGCTTGTCACTGGTTTAGTGGGTTAGATTGCTGATGGTGCTATTTAAGACCAAGATTGTATGTTTTTTCACTATAGGAACTCACATAAGCAGAGAAAATAATTTAATCCGTGCCCATGACGTCATTTCTGATCTTGAACAATCTTGAGTGTCTATATCCTTGGAAATAGTCAAGTGAGAAGAAATGGTTTAGTGAAGGTCATCACAACCACATATATTACTTCCTCCACTCATCCTGTTAAAAGAAAGAAATAGGAAGAGAAGGAAGGAAGGAAGAGAATGAAAGAAAACAAAAGAAAGAAAGGATGAAGGAAACAAATCTTTGCATCATGTATGCATTGTCATGAACACCAAATTCCCTTATTGGCCATACCAAAAAAAAAAAAAAAGGTGTCTCATTCTTTCTATTTGCTCCCTTACTTCTCTGTCATGGGCTGGGTAGCATTTTTCATTTTCTGGCTTCTGGAATCATGGTTGATCATTGGGTTAAGCAGAATTCCTAAATCTTTCAAAATTATTTGTTTTTTACAATTTTGTTGTAATTGTATATATTGTTCTCCTGTCTTCTCATTTTATTTCTGCATAAGTTCATACAGCTCTTTCCAGGTTTCTGAAGTCATACTCTTCCTCATTTCTTATGAAACAACAGTACTCCATTACATTCATATGCCATCATTGATCAGCCATTCCCTCAATTAATAGGCACCTCCTTAGTTTCTAGTTCTTTGCAGTAGAAAAAAGTTATTATACATAGTTTTGGGCATTTGGGTCCTTTCTCTATTTCTTTGATCCATTTAGGGTGTTGGCCTAGATGTGATATGAGTCAAATGCTGTGCACAATTTGATACCTTTTCTCTTATACCTATATACTATTTTGATAAAAATTATTTGGTTCACTCACTAAATTGTTGAATTTGATTTCTATTATGATTGCCATATAAGTGGTTCTTAAACTTATATGCCCCAAACTCTCACTTGAGTGCCACTTCTTAGTTCTGCTTCCCTAGCATTTGTTTTCAAGATATGTATATGTGTGTGTATGTGTGTGTGTGTGTGTGTGTATGTATGTATGCATTTATTATGTGATTTGAGGGGATATTTTGAAGTACTTTGGTAGGGAAACTGGGAAAGCCCAGATGAATCAATGACCTACCTCTGCCATCTTAGCTCTGCCCTCCTCATTGTCATCCCCAATTCTCATTCTTAAGTAAGTATTTTCCTCTGTGAGCTCTCAAGTCTCTTTTAGCATTTGAACAATTTTTCTTTTTTAAGGAATTATTTTCTTCTTGAATTTTGGCACCTACTTTGTCATTCAGCCTATTGTGCTTTTAAAAAATTGGGTATATTTTTATTTTATTTCTTAAAATTATTATTTATTTTTAATTTTCAACATTCACTCCCACAAGTTTGAGTTCCACATTTCCTCGCCCCATCTCTCCCCTGCCCCCACTCTGAGATGTTGTGCATTCTGATTATGCCTTTAAACTGTTCTGCTTTCTTAGGACTTCTTTTCCTAAGTGAATTTCTTTGTCTCCTTTACAATTGGCCTGTTCTGAGTTTTAAGGTGTTATTTTTCCAGTATTTTTGTGCCTCTTTTGCCAAGTTGTTACTTCTCATTCCATAATTTTCTTGTATAAGTCCCATCTCTTGTTCCCAATTTTTCCTCTGCTATACTTAACTCTTTCAAGAATTCTTCTTGGGCCTCTGTCCAATTAGCAGTTCTCTTTGAGCCTTTTGTTTTAAGTGTTTTCACATTATCTTCTGAGTATATGTCTTGCTCTTCCCTTCCACCATAATAACCATTTATGATCAAATTCTTTTTTGTTGTTGTTTTCTCATTTTCCCAAACGATTTTTTGACTTTTAACTTTATGTTAAAGTTGGAGTGTCCTTAAAATTGGAATTGAAGTTTAAGGTTCCACCCAAATGAATTTAATAGAATTGATAGAAATCAGTGGAGCAATTTGAGAAAAATAGCAGGGAGGCAGAGGAGAGGTTAAGAAATGCATCACACATCACCCTCTTTCACTGGAGAAGAACTATGAATAGGTAATGGTGCATATGCTTTCACATGAGGCCACTATGTATGTTGTTTTTGCATAATTATTTTTCTTCATTACATAGGAAGATTCACAGGGAGAAGGGAAAGGGAGGGATGTTGAGGAGAAGGGTTACATCCAGTAAGAATAATAAAGTAACTTTTTTAAGCGGTGGGAGGACAGACCAGGCTGTAAGGTAGATTTGCAATAACAACTATTATTAGATAGAATGATGTAATCAAAAGACTTGATGCAGAAGACAGGGGAGTGGGAACAGTGTGGAAATATAGAAAAGGGAGATTGAGAGAGAGAGAGAGAGAGAGAGAGAGAGAGAGAGAGAGAGAGAGAGAGAGAGATGTTACTATCCAGCAAGCACAATTGGAATGACAGGATAACCCTGATTAGCTCAATGAATTTGGTTACTTGGCGAATATGGTTCTTACAGTGTTGAAGAGGGAACTCATAAGACTCAGTAATAATATTGACAAAATTATCTCTAAAAGCCCATTGAAGATCCTTTTCTCTGATTCTGAAACCACCAAGAAAACTTTTGATCCTGATTTGAATTGCCCACCTGAGGAGAGAGTACATGGGTTTAGTTTTCTTTGGCAATTCCAATTAGCTTTCCAAATGTATGTATGGACATTGTGGTTCCTGCCAGGCCTAGAGGCCTGAGGGCTACCCGAGTCTTACCTTACCTGTATTGCAGGTCTTCGGCTGGCCAAACCGGATAAACGTATGAGAGAAGAGACTTTACGGAGTCGAACAAGGGTTAGGCTTTTATTCAG
The DNA here is from genome assembly GCF_028372415.1 of Notamacropus eugenii. Lineage (NCBI taxonomy): Eukaryota > Metazoa > Chordata > Mammalia > Diprotodontia > Macropodidae > Notamacropus > Notamacropus eugenii. The sequence continues at coordinate 57,384,901 of NC_092872.1, read as the reverse complement.
GGTCCTGGTTACAAGTGCAGGGGGAATTCTTCCTTAGGAGGGAGCGAGGAATCTCCCAAGGAGGCAAAGATCTTATAATAAGAGATTGGAAGCAGAAGTGTAAGTGGGGAGAGAGGGGGAGGGGAGAGCGAAGAGAGGAAAAACGGAGCCTTCTGTCCTGTCAGGGCCCCTCCGCGCTAAGAGCGCTTTCAGGCTTTCCTGATCCCAATTAAGCTCTCCGGCCACGTAGTTTGCATCTGAATACCGTGCCTGTTAGATAACAATAGGTGTGCCCAGACCCGGGACAGTCTCGAGGGCAGGGATGCTCCTCCCATCACGTTTCTCACAGGACGAGGCGGAAATACACGAGATAGCTCAGTCTCACTCCTCGATTCCCTGCTGTTTTCTGGGGGGCCTCATGAGAACTCTAAGATTTAGAAGTTCCCACCTTTTCCCGCCCGAGACTGTCCACATGGAATTGAGCTTCCACCCCCAACAGGTTCCCATACTACCACCCTGTTAAGTTGGGTTGGCACATGGCAACTTAATCACAGAGTTCCAAGTTCTGCAGAAGTGAAGTTCTAGATGTTGAAAAAGAGGACAACGAACCCAAAACCTAAAAAATAAAGAACCTTGCTTGCCTCTTCTTTGAGCCAGATGTATGGCCTTTTATTTTGTTTAAAGAATTCTCACAAAGGTGGGTGACTCACTAGCCAGATCAGCAGAGGAAGGCTGATGGCAAAGAGTGACTAACTTTCAGATAGGATGACATCAATAATCTAGCATTTTCCCCTTTCCATTAGGGACATCGGTTTGTTTGGAAGGCATGAGTGAACAATTTTTCACCCTGATTTATCATTTATCATGACATGAAGCTGAAGGAAACATTCAGTACAAAAGTGAAAGGGAGAAGAGAGGAAAACAGAGAGATATGTGAATGAAAAATTGAATAGACAAGCTGACAGATGAAGAGATAGGGATGGATATAAAGATGGTGTGATATCAAACAAATAGACAAGTATTCTACCAAATTATCTTTGTTCTCCATTAAATCCCTACTCAAAGCCACATATGGCAGGGAAATAACCCTGTGTTCTCAAAAGCTGTGAGGACAGAACATGAGCTGAGGCAGGTATATTCTCCCAAGTTTGAAAAGTTTTGAGGGCAGGTTTGCTGACTGTCTGTGTTTCTGTCACCCCCAAACCAGTCTGATCAATTGCAGAGAAGTTCGTTACCTAAAGGCTAGCCCCTAGGGGACAACTGTTTTTCCAGATACATTACCTCAGGAAGACTAACTATCTACCAAAAGACAGGGAGGGGTGATCTGTATCTAGAAGGAGGTATTGACAACTATGATATCATCACTTTTTCTCTATTGAACCAAATCAAACAAGATAAGGAATGTGAAAGTACTTTGAAAAGTAAAGTAAATGAAACCAAACTTCTATGTTATAATAATAACCAATATTTATATAGCACTACTGGATTTGCAAAGCATTTTATATACATTATCTCATTTGAGATGTGAATAATAATAACTTTAATATAGTATTGGATAGAGATAGATTACTGGAAATTAGATGCATATTAGATCAATAACTTCTGAGAAGTGAAACCTTCTACCCTTGTAATCTGTACCCCAATACATGTTTTTCATCGTTAAGTAGAAAATTATGAAATAATACTAACCAGATGCCAACTGCTTAGTGTTGTTGGGAAGGTTTTAAACTTACTCAAAGATACCTCATATGGAAAAAAATGGTAGTTATGCTAATGTAGATCTTATGAGGGAGAGAGATGTGTAGTGACAGAGACGGAAAGAGAGAAAGACAAAGAAAGAAAAGGACAGAGATACAAAACAGTGAACATATGGTGCCCCACTTCCTCCTTCCCTCACCATTCCTCCCTCCATTTCTCCAAAACCTTCCTTAGTGCCCCCTTCACCTCCTTGTTCCTCAGAGTGTAGATTAGGGGATTCACCATGGGTGTAACTACTAAATAAAAGAGAGGGATGAATTTGCCCTGGTCATGGGAACTACTCTTGGATGGCAGCAGATAGGCATAAATGGCTGAGCCATAGAAGAGGAATACCACTGTCAAATGGGAGCCACAAGTATTGAAGGCCTTTTTCCTGCCTTCAGCTGAGGGGATCTTCAGGACAGCCCTGGCAATGTAACCATAGGAGATGAGGATGATGCTCAGGGGCACTGCAGTGAAGAAGGCACAGATACCATTGAGTACAGCCTCATTGAGGCTTGTGTCACCACAGGCCAACTTGATTAGAGATGGCACTTCACAGAGGAAACTGTTGACTTCCTGGTGTCCACACAATGGGAGCTGCAGAGTGAATGTTGACTGAATGAGGGAATTTCCCAAGCCAGCTAGCCAGGCTGTGGAAGCTAGCTGGCAGCAAATCTGAGGGTTCATGATGGTCATGTAGTGGAGGGGCTGGCAGACGGCTACATACCGATCAAATGCCATCACCAACAAGACCATTGCCTCAGTAGCACCCAGCCAGAGGAAAACATATAGCTGTGTTACACAGCCAGCGTAGCTGATGGTTTTGTCTGCACCTGACAGATTGAACAGCATCTGAGGGACTGCACTTGTGGTAATGGCAAGATCAACAGAGGCAAGGTTACTGAGGAAAAAATACATGGGTATGTGAAGGCGAACATCCAGATGCGATATTAGGATAATGGTCAAGTTTCCCACCAAGGTTAACAAGTAGGAGAACAGGATAAGGACAAAAAAGATCATCTCCAGCTGGGGATGGTCAGACAGATCAATCAAGATGAAACCCTTAAAGGAACTGTTCTTGGCTTCTCCCATCACTGGCCACCTTCTGTCCCCTGAGGAAGAGAGAAAGGTCACCATACTAAGCAAAGTAGGGGAGCACTGTAAGTGTTCTGTGGGACTGTAAGCTATTGGAAAAGATTCAATTCCTTAATGCCAGGTCTTCAGGAAACAAGAGAAAAATAAAGGAAAGAAAGGAAATGAAAGAAAGATAAGGAGAATTATAGATTATTTTGTGAGTCTCCTGGCTTCATGGCTATCTATTAGTTTGATTCTGCTAATCTAAGATCGGTCTTTACCGTTACCAACACCTCAACCACTAAGAATCCCCAATGAACAGGGAACTTTACCCCTCCCACAAGAGGAGGAACCACAAACTATCAGGCCAATTTGGAGGACAGCCAGGATGGTGAAGGGACTTAAAAGTATGCTGTATGAGGAATGGGAATATGTAGCCTGCAGTAGAGAAGACAGGGGCAAAGACTGCTATAATAATTGTCTTAAAATTGTGAGAGTAGTATCAAATAGAAAAGAAATTCTTTTGGTTTGAGTTCTTTGGGGGTTTTTTCTCTGTGAAAGGCAAAACTAGAAAGTTTCAGGGAACTGGATTCAAGTTCTACTTACTGAAAAGCTTCCTCATAATTCCTAATCACCCAAAGGTGGAATAGACAGCTGTGAGAGTGCAGGGGAAAAGAAAATTGAGTTCTTCATCACTAGAGGTCTTCAGGTAGATCCTGGGTAGCAACTTCTTGCACATATTGTAGAGAGGATTCATGCTTCAGGTGCACTAGACGGGTCTAGGTAACATGTGAAGGCTCTTCTGCCAGAGGTTGAGAAATAGAGCCATGGTTTCAAGCTTTAAATGTTTGCCTAAGGTTCTCCTTGTTGTTGGAAAGAATGTTTACTCTATGCAAATGCTCCAGACTTGAAGGTTATCATAGGGATTATAGGATATTTGGGAAAAGAAAGGTTGCTGTGTACTTGAGGCTAGGGGGTCAGATAGCTATCACCCATTCTTCAGGCCTATTTAAAGGCATCAGGAAGGATGTGTGGGACTGGTATTGATATCTTAGAAATGGGAGAAGAGAAGGAAGAGGCATGGATGTGGAATTAGTGTTTATGGTCAGAGACAGCAAGGTGAAACCGTGAATAGAATGCTGAACCTGGAGACAGAAAGATCTGAGTTCAAATCAGACTTTAGACACTTACTAGGTAGGTGATCCTGGGCAATTCACACAAGTTCTTCTGTCTCAGTTTCCTGATCTGTAAAATGGGATAATAACAGCACACACCTCTCAGGGTAAAGCAAGATAATATTAGTGAAGGGCTTTGCAAAGCTTAAATCATTATATAAATGCTAGTTATTAGCTATTATTGTGATGAGCACCATGGATGGATACCACTTGTTGGGGATATTACAGAGGAGAAGGCATTTTCCAGGCACAAGTTGGACATCTGAAGTCTCTTCCATCATTGTATTGAATTTGTAGAATAATTCAGTTGTCATGTAGGATGAATGAGTAAGTTGTAGTATGGAAATAGGCTTGATCAAGGGAATTTGGAAAGAGTGAGCAGAAAGCACATGAATAAAGATAGGATTCCATGAACACCAAAGAGGCTAGAATGAGTGAAAAGGTGAGTAGAAGAGCAAATCCAGAAGTGGTTTCTTGACCTGTGATCTGAGAAGGACTGTGTGTGGGAACCTGGATCCTAGAAGTATGTTGCTGCACCCTGCTCTGCAGAGTGTCTGTAGTAGGAAAGAAGAGCAGTGATGAGAAGCTTTTAATGAGTTTTAATCTCATACCACAGAGCTGAATCATATTTTGTGAGGTCTTATTATTATTTTCCGGGAAGGAGAGTCCATGAAAAGGGAGTCAGATGACCCTAAGATACATGACTTTGAGTGACAGAGTTTCAAGTCCCCTTGTACCTCTGGGATTCTAAGATTTCAGAGATGCAGGAAAGAATGATGCCATTATAAGAAGACAAATTTAAAAGATTAAGACTTCAACTGACAATAATAAACCTAGAGGAAGACAGATCTTTGAGGTACACAAAACATAAAGAAATGGGATATATAGAGTGTCCCCAGAGTCCTAGCTGCAACTGAGACTTTGGGGATATAACCTATGGAGCAAACTAAGACTTTTTCCACCAAATCTCATAACATTAGAATGAGGTAATGCAAAGGAGATACATATGAATAGGATAAATAAAGGGTAATGCCTACTTAAGCTGCACAACCTTGAATGAAGTTGTGGAATTTTTCCCAAGAGCTGCTATAAGCTGAAAATATAAACCATTTCAAGAAATGATTATATAAATCCATGGATGATAGCTCTATAATCATTCAGAATAACTAATATGTCTGAGCTCCATCCTTAATCTTCTTAAATTGAAATGATAGAGGCCAGGGATGATGTACCCTAAACTGTCCCTTCACCTGAGAAAGAGTCCAGGGCTACATGGCTCATGAAGTTAACCCAGTCTGACAATTTTGAGGTTCTAATGAACTAGAAATATTACCCCTTGCTAATAATGGGTCATTGTATCCTATTCTTCCTCCCCAAAATTTTCTGAATTGTTGTTGGGGTAAAATTACCCCACAATAAACCAAGCCTAATCTGTCATCCTGCTAAATAAATGAAACTAAGAGCCCATCAGAAAACAATGAATAGTCCACCATCTGAGTTCTCCCCACCAGTGCATTATAGTGTGAGTGACACTAACTCTGGAGTGTGCCCTGGGGTACTTGTGATATCGGGCAGGAACCCTACTGACCCTAACTTTTCCATTCATTCCCTCAACCCTAAAGCCTTTATGTTACCCTTCAACCTCATTTGTATAAGTGATGCACAGTAATTCTATAATCTGAGGATGACTTCCCCCTATGTGGCCCTTAGGTCATTTCCATCCTGTTCTGTAAGGCCAGTACAAAAAGTCATGGGGTATTTGAATACTGGATAAAATGAACATATATTCTCCCCTTCATCTGAGAGTATCAGAAGTGAGAGTCAGGTTTGGAAGTTTTAACTGCAACCTCACTTTAATATTAGTAGCACATGATCAGCAAAAGAAATGATTTAAAATATATATACATATCTATATGTAGATAGATATTCTAGATTGTCTTCTTTCCTGACACTGCATGATTCATAAATACAAACTTATTTTAATATTAGATTGTGCAATATATGATTTGGAAAGGAAATCATATAAAAATTCTAAGTGTAGATAGATTAAATTAAAAGATCGATGCTACGCTATCAGGGATGAGGAAACTTTTCATATTGGAGAACCCCATTAATATTTAGCTGTAATCAAGTAAAATAAAGATATGAAAGGAGAAAAAAATATTAATAAAATATTTTCTTGTATAAAGTGTGTCAAAATGCCACACTTAAGTACCTAGAAGACCATATGTGGCCTTAAGGCCACAGCTTCCCTAACCCTATTCAAGAAACTAGACTTTTGGATTATTTTCTGTTTTGGATTCTTTGCACTCCCAATGCTCTGTCTTGGCAAAGCACAGTTAGTTCATTTGCTCTCCTGACTTCCTTGCAAGTGTAATCAAATCAGCAATTTTTGATGTGGCCTAAATAATGGAAAATATGCTCATTAGTTTAAGATTGTATTGTAACATGATAGATTCATACATAGACTGAGAGGTGCAAGGGATTTTAGGACATAGAATGTTAGAACTAGAAGAGAAGAAGGTAACTTAGAATCTTGAATGTTAGAACGAGAAAGGACCTTAGAGATCATCTGGCCCAGGCAGGGTTTGTTGGTAAATATTTAACAGCACACTCTCCAAAAATGAAGGGCATGCTTTTAAGTTTAATGTGAATTATTAACATTTCCTTCATTATTTTCTTAAGTCTAAACAATGAACAAAGCACTACATCAAGCCCTGATTTGTAGCATTGCTGATTTCTGAGGTATAAATACTTACCCTGAAAATTTAATGGTCAACTCTGAGAACTGGTTAGGGATGACTCCAGCACATTTCATAGATGAGGAAACCTGGGAAATAAAGCTTGTATAGTTTTGGAATATGGGAATAAAACAGATCTTGGTCCATAAAGATGAAAGATGAGATGGAATAAAATTGTACCCTATTAAAAGTCATGGAGATTTTGAATCATCTGTTAAAGAAACATGAACTCTTCCCTCAGTCTTAGAGTATCAGAATAGAGGGCCAGGTTTTCAAATCTGAAAGAGGTAAGTTTAAAACAAATCAAAGGACATGTTATTTTCTGAAGATTGAAATATATGAAAATGAAGAGGATCAGGTAAGGAATATAAATCAGCTTGATAGAGGTGTTGGTTACATTAATAATTTCAGAGCCATATTGAGCATTTAGGAAAACTGGACCATATGAAGGATGCATGAACCTTCTTCAGCTTCTCTACATCCTTTGAAAAGAGTCTAGTACCCAGGGAAAGTAACAAAAAGATAGTGGATATGTCCTTTGAGAATAAGCTAAAAGATGGCAGACATAGTATAGGTAGGACAGAAAAACCATTAGATTTGGAGACAGAGGGAATGTTTAAGTCATAATCAATTTCCTTGTCTCTGAAAAATGAAGGGGTTGCATTTCATCCCCCATGTCTTCTTCCAGCTCCCAGTACAAAATCTGGTATTGAAGGAGAAAATACTAAGATGTCATATACTTAATTCCCTCTTGTCACTGTAAAGGACTTTTAAGGGGAGGATGTTGGGCTTGATCACTGTATACAGAAGAGCACAATGGATTTAAATTAAATGGGGTGTGGTGCAGTGGAAAGTGTACTGTATCTACCTACAGGACTTGAGTTCCAAGCCTGACTCTACTATTTACTGCTTGTCTGACCTTGAGCAAGTCAATCCTCTTAGTCTCAGTTTCCACACTTGTAAAAGGAAGGGTCCAACCAACTTTAAATCTATAAGCATACAACCTGAATATCTCCAGCATATTGTCAGGAAGGATGGCCTGCTGTATGGGGGAAGAAGGAGGGATATCTTTGGAAATGAAAGTGATATAAAAACAGAAGGTATCAATAGAAAATGAAGCAGGAGAAGCCAGTTCCTGTAAGAGTGATAAACTTGGGTCATATTCAGTCAGAAAACAAATGAGCATTTGTCATGGGCAATTTAGACCTTTGTGTGTCAGGATATAAGGAGCTGAGCTGAGTGACTTCTCAATCTTCCTTCCTACTGGAGAAGGATTTCTGTGATTCTAGGACTTCCATGCCCTCCCACATGTTACTCTCCCCAGTCCTATTGGGATGTAACCAGGTCAAGAGCAGGGTCTGGGTCTATCATTTTTGTTGTTCCCCTTTTACCTTCCCTGAGGACTCCATGCTTTTCAGAAAGTGGCTATTCTAGCAGAGAGTAGACAGTCTTTGCTATTAGACAGCTCTTAGCAGTGCAATTTTAATTAACCTGCTTCATGTTAAACACATTTATTCCTGTTTTTTCCTTCTTGGAGATGAGATGGATAATACTGTGACTGTAAAATATGTTCTAAGGCATTTACCATGTCGTTTCTTACCCATCTTTCCTTCTGGATCAATTATTCAAATTCTCTAAAAGCATCATTCAATCTCCATGATTTTCTCCTCCACCCTTTTCTCTTTCCGTGCCTCTCTTTTCTTCTTTCTTCCACCCTTTCCCCAACTTCCTTCCTCTTTCTTGCCAAATTGTAGAATTTTAGGTTTCTGAATGGACCTCAGCTGGAGGTCGTTTGATCTATATCTCTCCATTTTGCCTTCCCTCATCCGTAACTTCACCCATGACAAACATTTACAGATCCTTAGTGGAAGCATGGTTTTGCCTTTGCGATTTTTCTTGAGTGTTTTATCCATCTCTGCTTCTTCACTCTTCCCCTCTCCCTTCATCTCCAAATTACCCAGTGTCCAAACTCTCCCAGTCACTGAATGCCTAGAATGCAATGGGAAGTGGGGCTCTGAAGGCAGTGACATATCGTTTCCTGCCAATCCCCTTTCCCTTTCCCTCTGTCCTCCTGCTCACCCCTTACTCTTCCTTCTAGGCTTCCCTCCTTCATGACACCAAATGCTTTGACTGCTGTCTAGCTCTTTTTCTCTTATTTACAAAGAGGAAATAATTCTGCCAAATGAGCCTAATGGGCCTTCCAACAAAGAGGTTGGAATAGATGACCATCTCTGACGTCCCTTCCCATTCAGCCAGTCTATGTTCTATGGTTTCAACATCCCTTCCAAGTCTGATATCCCAGGTTGTAACATGGAGCCTGTCTCCAGTATTCTAGGTGCTCTGATTCTCCCTCAGCTGAGAGAAATGGAAGCATCCCCACATGAATGAGCAGGACTTTGTGTCCTGAGGCACCTCTAGGTAACTGTCACTTTACTGAACTTGGAGCAGGTCACTTCAACTCTACATATTTGTGTCCTAAACTGAGGATTTTAACTCCTGCCACCTACCTCACTGGAGGTGGGAAGTCCTAGGGTGGAATCCTGGGCTGGGAGAGCTTTGGTCTTCTGAAGGAGAGCGTTGTTTGTCCTCAGCTTCCCATTTGGAACCTCCTTCCTTCCTTTGGGTGCACTGCCCCCTCTTTGGCACACCACCCCAGACCTCCATGCTCTAAACACGTCCCTTTCAGCATCAACATTTGCCTCTCCTGTGTCCCACAGTCACAGATAAGGCTTGCTTTATGCCTGCAGTTGACCTGAGAATTAACTCATTGCTGAAGTGTTCCCAGAAGACCTAAACCCAGGTTCCCTGATGCCCAATCTATTGCTTTTCCACCAGACCACATTTTTTGTGGAAAAGAAAAAAGGGTTAAATTTGGAATCACCGGCCCTAGATTCAAATCCTGGCTGTGCAACCTGAGGCAAATCACTTAACTTCTCTGGGTCTCAGTTTCTTCATTTGAAAAATAAGGAGTAGAGATGAGATGATCTCCCTTCCAGTTTTAAATCTATGTGTGATGATGGGTTAATGTTACTTCCCTCTAAGGTAACAGTTGAATTTTAAAGCACCATTACATGCCCTTGAGGTTTTCGCTTAAAGGAGTGACTATAGCTTGAGTACAGAGATACTGAATGTTGAAATGGAAAGGGTTCTACAAATTGCCTAGTGTGACCCCTTAGGTGTCAGATGAGGAAAAGGGAAATGACTTGCTGAGGTCACAAAGAGAGCTGGTGGGAATGTTAGGCTGCAGATGCTACATCTGCTGACTCTTATTGTAATGCTCTTTCTGTGGTAATTCTGTGCCAGTGGAGGAGATTCTGTTGGGAAAGGTGAATCTTGTGCTTCCCCCTTCAGGTGCCCCCTGGAGGCAGCTGTCTTTTCTACTTCCCTGCAGGGCTACTTGCTGCCATACAGCCTAAGGACTTCCCACCAACATTCTTTGTCCCCTTTTCTCTTTCACCATTGACACCTGTCTCCAAGTAAGGAGGTTTTCACCATTTTTTGTTATGGACCCGTTGGTAATGAGATGAAAGCTATGGACCCCTTCTCAGAATATTGTTTTTAAATGCATAAAAGACCCAAAAATACAAGGGAAACCAAAGGTTGTACTAAGTACCAAAGGTTGTACTAAGTGGCACACTGAATAGAGTGGTGGCCCTAGAGTCAGGAAGTTGTTGCTGTTGAGTCATTTCAGTGATATCTAATTTTTTATGACCCCATTTGGGATTGTCTTGACAAAGATACTGGAGTGCTTCCTAGACACAGCTAGGATGTCTATGAGATGGGATTTGAACTCAGGTTTTCCTGTCTCCAGGCCTAGCCTTCTATCCACTGTGCCCCTACCTACCATGAAGCCAGGAGGCTTTGTGACCCTGACAAGTCACTTAACCTGTTTGCCTCAGTTTTCTCATCTGTAAAACGAACTAGAGAAGGAAATGGAAAACCACTCCAGTGTCTTTGCCAAGAAATACCCAAGTAAGGTCCCGGAGAGTTGGACATGACCAAAATGACTGAGCAACAGTAAAACCCCTACAGCAACAACTTTTTTCCTCTATCCAAGGTTATGGAACCCCTGAAATTTATCCACAGACTCCTTGGGTGTCAGCAGACCCCAGTTTAAGAGCCCTTGTTCTAGAGTGAGTCAGTTAACTGTCATGTATTGAGTGACTAATAGGTGCCAGGCACTGTGCTAAGTGTTGACAAAAAAACCCCCACAACAAAACAGTCCCTATAAGGAACCGTATTAATTAACAATATTAATCTCCAGGCCTGGGGATGGGGTGGTTGGCTTCTGCTCCTGAGGCACCACACCCCAAAGTCTTTGTTTCATAGGAGAAAAGTCTTAGCCTGGGCCATTACACTGCAGAGTGAGTATTCTTGCAGTAGGAAATGAAAGAGTCCCCCAAACACTCCCTGGGCACCTGGACTCACCACCTGATATCTGGAGGGCCAGCAGTATAGGTCCCTTGAAGAGCATGAAGCTGGCTAGTCATGGGGTCCTTCTCCCAGGCCTGGCTTGGGGCTGCCAGCTTTTAACAGTGGGCAACACCTGGTCCTTTAAGGAGCCTGTGTTGGCTCTTTCCAGGTTTGGTTCAGTTGCTGATGCTGAAAAAGCCCATGGGAGAATCAAGGCCCTCTACAGCCAATTAGTAATAAACACTAAAGTAGCCAGAATTCAGGAAAAAAGGTGTCCCCAAAGAGTTAAACCTATGTATTTCCTAATTTTTTTTCCCACTCCTAGAACTGTGTCCTCTCCAATCCCTATTTTGCATGTTAATATTGTACCTTAAAATAATTACATTTGCTTATTGCTTTATTCTTTTGTATTTACTTTCATAGTTGTTATTTTATTTCATCTGAAAATTGCTGCTGTTAGGTAAGTAGGGGAGGAATGTGCCAGACAAGGAAACTGAAGCACAATCAAGAGGAAGTTACTTTTCCAAAGTCGCACAACTCTTGCTCTTACCATCATTCACAATCATTCTACTTCCGTGTGGGTGGACTCTGCCTCAGAACCCCTACAAGTGACTCTGTGGAATAAAAACATATGCACAACACACTTTTAAATTTTATCTGCAATATTGACAATTTATCACTTTCTTATGTCTAGACAGTCAACAAAGCAATGAATCAAAAAATCTGTATTTGCACACAAAGTCTCTTCAATGGATAACATGGATCATCAATTCTGTGGAATCCTCCAGCTTTCAGATTTTCTGTACAATGTTGTTTTTATTGTACAAATTGTTGTCCTTGTTCTGCTTTTCATTATTTGTATAGTATCAGTTAAGGACTTTTAAGTCTTCAAAACTGTCTGTTTTATAGTACTGTTGTTTATAGAGAAATTATTCTTTTAATTCTGCTCATTTCACTCTGTATCAATTGATGTCTTTCTTGAAATTATCTATTTTGTCCTTTCTTATAGTACAAAAATACTTGATCACATTCATATACTACAACTTTTTCAACTGTTCCTCAATTATTAAGTATCCTCTTAGTTTCTAGAGTTTTGCCACATCAAAAATATTTCCTATAAATATTTTTGTACGTAAGGGACATTTTCTTATTTCTTTGATTCCTTTTGAGAAAAACCCTAGGAGTGGTATAACTGGGTCAAGGGGAACAAAGCACTTGATAATTCTTTTAATAATTCTTAATTGCTTCACAGAATAGTTGTATCCATTTACAGATCTACCTGTGAACTCTTACTGTCATTCACAACACCTCTAGTATGCATCCCCTTCTCTCTACTCACATTAGCTGCCACCTTGGTTGGTTTATTTTAAATTTTTTTATGTTAGTTTGTCAGTTAAATACTTAGACATTCCAATTATCTAATCAGTTCATACTATATACATAGATCCTTGGGTCTTTCAGTTATCTCATCAGCTCCCTTCATCAGTGCAGATCACAAGTTCACTCTTTATCCTGAGTGATTCTTGCCCTTCATTTCTATAAATCTTCCATAGTGAATCTCTACAATGTTGTGGAGACCCTCTTCTGGATCTTTTAGCATTTCAGCCTTTTTTTAAATTTAAATTTATTTATTTATTTATTTTTTCAACATTCATTTCCACAAGATTTTGAGTTCCAAATTTCCTCCCCATCGTTCCCCTCCCTCCATCCTGAGATGACATGCATTTTGATTACCCCTTCCCCAATTCTGCCCTCCCTTTTATCATTCCCCCCTTTTGTCCCCTTCCCCTTTACTTTCTTGAAGGGCAAGACAGATTTCTATACCCTGTTGCCTGTGTATTTTGTTTCCCAGTTGCATGTTAAAACAATTTATTTTTAAATCTTTGAGTTCCAAATTCTCTCCCTTCTTCCCTTCCCACCTACCTCCATTGAGAAGGCAAGCAATTCAATATAGGGTAGTTGTGCAAAACACCTCCATAATAGTAATTTTGTGAAAGAATTTTTCCCTCCATCCTATCCTGCCCCCCAATTATTCTGTTTTCTCCTTTGACCCTGTCCATTTTCTAAAATGTTTGCTTCTGACTACCCCCTCTCCCAATCTGCTGTCCCTTCCGTCATCCCCTTCCCCCCTACTTTTGTGTAGGGTAAGATACCCAATTGAGTGTGTGTATTATTCGCTCCTTAAGTGAAATCTGATGAGAGTAATGGTCACTCATTCCTTCTCACCTAATTGACTGTAATAACTTTTTCTTGCCTTTTTTGTGTGGGATAATTTACCCCATTCTATCTCTCCATTTCTCCTTCTCCCAATATATTCCTCTCTCATCCTTTAATTTTATTTTTTAGATATGATCCCTTACATTCAATTCACCCTCTGCCCTCTTTCTTTCTTTCTTTTTTTCTTTCTTCTTTTGCTTCTTTGTTTCTTTCTTTCTCTCTCTCTCTCTCTATCTATCAATCTATCTATTTCCTCCAACTACCCTAATACTGAGAAAGGTCTCATGAATTACACATCATCTTTCCATTTAGGAACTTAAATAGTGCAACTTATTAAGTCTCTTATGATTTCTCTTTCATATTTACCTTTTTATGCTTCTCTTGAATCGTGTATTTGAAAGTCAAATTTTCTATTCAACTCTGGTCTTTTCATCAAGAATGCTTGAAAGTCCTTTATTTCATTGAATATTCATTTTTTCCCTGAAGGATTATAATCAGTTTTGCAGAATAGGTGATTCTTGGTTTTAATCCTAGCTCCTCTGACATCTGGAGTATTATATTCCAGGCCCTCTGATCCTTTAACATTAATAGATCTTGTATTATTCTGATTGTATTTCCACAATGCTTGAATTTTTTCTTCCTTGCTGCTTGCAATGTTTTCTCTTTGACCTGGGACTCCCCAATTTGACTACAATATTCCTAGGAATTTTCCTTTCATTATCTCTTTCCAGAGGCAATCAGTGAATTCTTGCCTGTTCTATTTTACGCTCTGCTTCTAGAATATCAGGGCACTTTTCCTTAATAATTTCTGGAAAGATAATGTCTACACTCTTTTTTTTTGATTATGGCTTTCATGTAGTCCAATAATTTTAAAATTAACTCTCTTGGATCTATTTTCCAGGTCAGTGGTTTTTCCAGTGAGATATTTCACATTGTCTTCTCTTTATTCATTCTTTTGTTTCTATTATATAATTTCTTGATTTCTCATAGTCATTAGCTTCATGAGCTTCCATTTGCTCCATTCTGATTATTTTCTTCAGTGAGATTTTGGATCTCCTTTTGCATTTGGTCAATTCTACTTTTTAAGGAATTCTTCTCATCATTGACTTTTTGGACTTCTTTTGCCATTTGGGTTAGTCTACCTTTTAAGGTGTTATTTTCTCCAGCATTTTTTTGGATCTCCTTTAGCAAGGTGTTGACTCATTTTTCATGATCTTCTTTCATCACTTTCATTTCTCTTTCCAATTTTTCTCTACTTCTCTTACTTGATTTTGAAAATCATTTTTGAGCTCTTTCATGACCTGCAACCAATTCATATTCCTCTTAGAGGTTTTTGAAGTAGGAGCTTTGACTCTGCTGTCCTCCTCTGGTTGTTATGCCCTAATCTTCCTTGTCACCAAAGCAAGATTCTATAGTCTAAGTTCTTTTATGAGTTTTACTCATCTTCTCAGCCAAACACTTGACTTTCTAATTCTTTGTCAAGGTAAAAACTCTGCTTCCAGTTAGGGTGGGTGTATTGTCCCAGACTTCAGGGATTTTGCATCTGCCCCTCAGTCCCCTACCATTTGTGGGCCCAGAGCTCCAGAAGCAGCCTGTGCTGGTGTCACTGCCACCAACCACCATTCCCATTGCCCTGGAGCTGGGGCTTCACCAGTCAGGCCATGCCCTCCACCTTCACCCAGGTCCAACAGAATTTTCCTACTGGTCTCTTGGGCTTGTGTGGGTTGAGAAGTCTGGAAACTGCCACAGCTGCCAATGATTCAGTCTCTTGAGGCCTGCTCTGGCTGGCCTGTGCCAGTATGGCCCAAGCCAGACTGTGCTCCACTCCCTGTGGGATGCAAAAGATACTACCTGTCTACTTTCCAGGTTGTCTTGAGCTGGGAATTTGTTTCACTCTATCATTTTGTGGGTTCTGTAGCTTTAGAATTTGCTTAAAGTCATATTTCTGAGGTATTTGAAGGGCTTTGGGGGACAACTCAGTGAAGTGTCTGCTTCTACTCCACCATCTTGGCTCTGCCTACCACCTTTGTTTAGGCCTTCATCACCTCCTAGCTAAACTATTGGAGTAGCCTGCTTCTCCTTGCTTCAAGGCTTTGCCCTCTCTGCATCATCTTTCACTTGACCACCAAAGAGATTTTTCTAAAGTGCAGGTCTGACCATGTTAACTTTGCCTCCTCAATAATTTCCAGTGGCTCCTCATTACCTCTAATATCAAATATAAAATACTGTTTGGCTTTTAAAGTCCTTCACAACCTGGGACATCCCTCCCTTTTTAGTCTTCTGAGGTTGATACTGATTTGTATACTAATGATACTCTCTACAAAAATACACTTTTAAGAATATAATTTTAACCTTGATAGATATACACAGGATACAACATTCTGCCAACCTTCTGGTAGACGTGATTATGGGGCTATATTATTGATTTTGAAAAATTCCTTTTTCATGTTTGAATATCATAGGGTTTCTATACTTAGAGCTGGAAGGCCCTTCAAAGGTCATTTGATCCAACCCACTCATTTCACACATGAAGAAACCATAGTTCAGTAATGCAAGTAGTTTAGGAAAGGCAAGATTCTTTCTTACTGGATTCCAAATCCAGTCTTCTTTCCAGTACAGTATAATTGATTTAACTCATAGGGATTTCAGTTGTGTTTATCTACTAAGAAACACAAGACATTAATATTTTAAATGTGTAACATTCACCTTCACAAAGTAAAAATAATATTGGAAAAGAGGAAAGGGAACAAAGACAGAATATGTTGGGAGAAGCAGGAAACATTGATACCAGCAAACTAAAATGACAGGTACTGGGAAATGTTATTATATTTCCCTTACCTGTCACTAGTTTAGTGGGATAGATCACTGGTGGTGCTATTTAAGACCAAAGTTATTAGTCTTTTCTGCCCATAGGAACTCAAATGAGCAGAGAAAAAATTCTGATCCATGGTCATAAAGTCATTTCTGATCTTGACCAAGCTTCTTGTGTGTCTGTGTCCTTGGAAAGAGAAAAGTGAGTAGGAATGGTTCGATGAAAAAAAAGAAAAGAAAAAAAGAAAGAAAAAAGAAGAAATCTTTGCAGCATGTATGCATTTTCATGCAAAACAAATTCCTTTATTGGCCATATCCAAAAAAAAAAAATGAAACAAAAAAGTTTCTCATTCTGGATATTTCTTCCTTTGCTTCTCTATCATGAGATGGGTAGCATTTTTTCATTTTTTGTCTACTGAAATAATGGTTGATCATTGGGTTGGTCAAAGTTGGTAAGTCTTTCAAAATTATTGGGTTTTGCAATGTTGTTGTTATGGTATACACTGTTTTCCTGGTTCTTCTCATTTTACTTCTGTATAAGTTCATACAAATCTTCCCAGCATTTTCTGAAATCATACTCGTTCTCATTTCTTCTATCACAACAGTACTCCATTGCATTCATATACTATACTTTGTCAGCCATTCCCTCAATTAATAAATAGGCACCTCCTTAGTTTCTAGTTTGTTGCCATTAGAAAAAAGTTACTTTACATATTTTGGGGCATTTGGGTCCTTTTTCTCTTTTGTTGATCCCCTTGGGGTGTAGGCCTAGATATGGTACACTTGGGTCAAATGCTGTACACAGTTTGATACCTTTTCTCTTTTACCTATATACTATTTTCTGATAAAAATTAGCTATTTGCTTCTCTCACTAAAAAATTCAATTTGGTTTTCATTATGATTGCCATGCACATGGTTCTCAGATTTGTGTCATTACCTCTCCCAACTCTCACTTGAGTGCCAGTTCTGTATTTCTGCATTTCTCTCTCACTCTAATTTCAAAATCATATTATCAAAAATTGAGTCATTACTCTTCCCTCCCCCTCAAATATGCCCCTCCTTCTAGCATCTCTATTTCTGTTTTTGGCACTATCATCACCCATACTAGAGATCTCAGTTATCTTTGATGTTTTTCTTTCCCTGACCTGTACATCCAATCATTTGCCAAGGCCTATCAATTTTACTTCTCCAGCATTTCACATATTTGTCCATTCACAACATCACCACCATAGTTCAGGAATCCATTTCTTAACTGGTCTTCTTGCCTCTATTCTATCACATCTCTAATCTATTTTCACTGTTGTCTAAACATGTCCCTAATGTATACTTTTTATCATTCTTCTACTCAGAAACCTTCAATAGCCCTTCACTCCCTACTGAATAAAGTAAAAACTCCTTATTCTGGCACTCAAGGTCCTCCACAATCTACTTCCATCTGCCTTCCCACCTTTAGCTCACACTATTCACCCTCATTTTCTGTATGTTCCCATAAAATTCCACTAATAACTATTTCAAACTTTCATCTTGCCTTCTGCCATCTCTGTACCTTTGCCTATAAATTCCCATCCAAATTTCCACAATGGATTTCTCTGTCTCTGTTTCTTTGAAATTATTTCCCTCTCACCCGAAGATGGTAAATTTGGTGTTACCCTAACTGTGGCTCCATGATATTTAAATTGTGTTTTTCTGGTTGCTTTCAATATTTTCTCCTTGATGTGGGAGCTATAGAATTGGTCTATAGTATTCTTGGGAGTTTTCATTTAGTGATCTCTTGCAGGACGTGATTGGTAGATTCTTTCAGTTTCTGGTTTACCCTCTCATTTTAGGATATCAGTGTGGTTTTCTTTCATAACATTTTGGAAGTTAATGTCTAGGCTCCTTCTTTAAACATGGTTTTCCAGTAATGTACTAATTTTTAAATTAGCTCTCCATGATCTGTTTTCCAGGTCAGTTATTTTTCCAAAAAAAATTTCACATTTTCTTCTATGTTTTCATTCTTTTGAATTTCTTTTATTGTGTCTTTGTGTGTCATGGAGTCATTAGCTTCCACTTGCTCAACTCTAATTTTTAAGGAATTATTTTCTTCACTGAGCATTTGCGTCGCCTTTTCCATTTGGCCAATTTTATTTTTTAAGTTCTTTTCTTCAGCACATTTTTGTACCTCTTTTCCCATTTGACCAATACCTGTCTTTTAGGGAATTTTCCTCTTCAGTGAATTTTTCTACATCTTTTACCATTTCATCTGTTCTGTTTTTTGAAGAGGTCCTTTCCTTTAGTAATTTCTGTGCCTTCCTTTACTCATCTAGTGACTCTTTTTGTCATGATTTCTTCCATCACTTTCATTTGTTTCCCCAATTTTTCCTCTTCCTCACTTATCTGATTTTTAACGTTGTTGAGGAGTTGCTGCAGGATTTCTCTTTTTGATCCTCAGACCAATTTACATTTATCTTTAAGAGTGTGGATATAGCACTTTTGACTATTTTGGGGGGGTGGGGTTGCATTCTTATCTTCCCTGTCACCATAATAACTTTATGTGCTCTGGTTTTTTTGTTCTTGTTTGCTCATTCGTCCAGCTTATCTCTGGACTTTTCAGTTTATGTGTTAAAATTGGGCTCTGATCCTGGAGTGGAAGGGTCACTGCCCCAACTTTCAGGTTTTTCTTCCTGCTATTTATAGAGCTAGTTCTGGGGTCCTGTAAGCTTTCACTTCTTTCATGGTGGTCTGATTTCAGGAGGGGTGCAGTTACTGCTCTCCTGGTCCATGCTCTGGTCTGTGATTGACCACAAGCACTGTTTACCTCCCTGGAATTATGACCAGGGTCCCTGTTCCCCTGCATCCACATGCTCTTGGGTGCTTTTTAGGGAATGACTAATTCTCTAAAATTGCTAATCATTGCCCTGGGACTATAACCCAAAACCAAGGCAGCAGAATCTTGTACCCAGGGCCAGCAAAGTGTCCTCTGTAATTTCCTTGTGACCACCTTACCATCTGTGGGCTGAGAGCTCAGGAAGCCACTGCTACTGATTCAGTCCCCCCAAAGGCCTGCTGTTGGCTTACACTGGGTATAGTCCACTATTGGCTGTGTGATACAGGGGCCTCAGGCTTCATTGCTGGTTTACACTGAAGCTCAGAGCCTCACTGCTGGGTTACCAGGGAGAGCCTGCACACTACTCTCACCCCAGTGAAACAAAAGTTTCCTGCCAACCTCCTAAGTTGTTGTGAGCTGGAAAATTGTTTTAACCTGTGCTTTTGTTTGTTCTGGTCCTGGAATAGAGACAGGGTAATAGAAATTAGATCTATGTTAGATAAATAACTTCTGAGAAGTGAAACCTTCTACCCATATAACTTGTACCCCAATGCATGTTTTTCATCATTAAGTAGAAAATTATCAAATAATACTAACCAGATGCCAAATGCTTAGGGTTGTTGGGAAGGTTTTTAACTTGCTCAAAGATACCTTATATTGAAATCAAGGGTAATTATACTGATGTAGAACTGACGAGAGAGAGATGTGTAGTGACAGAAACAGAAAGAAAGAGAGAAAGACAGACAAAGAGAGAGAAGGACAGAGATACAAAACAGTGAAGATATGGTGACCCACTCCCCACTTCCCTCACCAATTCCTCCCTCCATTTCCCTAAAACCTTCCTTAGTGCCCCCTTCACCTCTTTGTTCCTCAGAGTGTAGATTAGAGGATTCACCATGGGTGTAACTACTGAATAAAAGAGAGGCATGAATTTGTCCTGGTCTTGGAAACTACTCTTGACTGGCAGTAGATAGGCAGAACTGGCTGAGATATAGAAGAGGAATACTACTATCAAATGGGAGCCACAAGTATTGAAGGCCTTTTTCCTGCCTTCAGCTGAGGGAATCTTCAGGACAGCCCTGGCAATGTAACCATAGGAGATGAGGATGATGCTCAGGGGCACTGCAGTGAAGAAGGCACAAACACCATTGAGTACAGCCTCATTGAGGCTTGTGTCACCACAGGCCAACTTGATTAGAGATGGCACTTCACAGAGGAAACTGTTGACTTCCTGGTGTCCACAAAATGGGAGCTGCAGAGTGAATGTTGACTGAATTAGGGAATTTCCCAGGCTAGCTAGCCATGCAACAGAGGCTAACTGCCAGCAAAGCTGAGGGTTCATGATAGTCATGTAGTGGAGGGGCCGGCAGACAGCTACATAGCGATCAATTGACATCACCACCAAGAGGATGGCCTCAGTAGCACCCAGCCAGAAGAAAACATATAGTTGTGTTACACAGCCAGCATAGCTGATGGTTTTATCTGGACCTGACAGATTGAACAGCATCTGAGGGACTGCACTTGTGGTAAAGGCAAGATCAACAGAGGCAAGGTTACTGAGGAAAAAATACATGGGT
Organism: Notamacropus eugenii; assembly: GCF_028372415.1. NCBI lineage: Eukaryota > Metazoa > Chordata > Mammalia > Diprotodontia > Macropodidae > Notamacropus > Notamacropus eugenii. The sequence continues at coordinate 57,364,368 of NC_092872.1, read as the reverse complement.
GTGTGAAGGCAGACATCCAGGCGCGATATTAGGATAATGGTAAAGTTGCCCACCAAGGTTAACAGGTAGGACAACAGCATAAGGACAAAAAAGATCATCTCCAGCTCGGGATGGTCAGACATACCAATCAAGATGAAACCTTTAAAGGAACTGTTCTTGGCTCTTCCCATCACTGGCCACCTTCTGTCCCCTAAGGAAGAGAGAAAGGTCACCATACTAAGCAAAGTAGAAGAGCAGTAAGTGGTACTGTAAACTATTGGAAAATACATGAAATTATCAAGGAAAACTGTGCTGATATTCTAGAACCTGAGGGCAAAATAAGTATTGAAAGAATCTACTGATCACCACCTGAAAGAGATCCAAAAAGAGAAACTCCTAGAAACATTGAGGCCTAATCCCAGAGTTCCCTGGTCAAGGAGAAAATGTTGCAAGCAGCTAGAAAGAAACAATTCAAATATTGTGGAAATACAATCAGGATAACACAAGATCTAGCAGCTTCTACATTAAGGGTTCGAAGGGCATGGAATATGATACTCCAGAAGTCAAAGGAACTAGGACTAAAACCAAGAATCACCTACCCAGAAAAACTGAGTATAATACTAAAGGGGAAAATATAGTCTTTCAATGAAATAGAGGACTTTCAAGCATTCTTGATGAAAAGACCAGAGCTGAAAAGAAAATTTGACTTTCAAACACAAGAATGAAGAGAAGCATGAAAAGGTAAACAGAAAAGAGAAGTCATAAGGGACTTATTAAAGTTAAACTATTTACATTCCTACATGGAAAGACAATAATTGTAACTCTTGAAACTTTTCAGTATCTGGGTAGTGGGTGGGATTACACACACACACACACACAGAGAGAGAGAGAGAGAGAGAGAGAGAGAGAGAGAGAGAGAGAGAGAGAGAGAGAGAGAGAGAGAGAGAGAGAGACCACAGAGTGAACTGAATAGGATGGGATCATATCTTAAAAAAATGAAATTAAGTGGTGAGAGAGAAATATATTGGGAGGAGAAAGGGAGAAATGGAATGGGGCAAATTATCTCTCATAAAAGAGGCAAGTAAAAGACTTTTTAGTGGAGAAGAAAAGAGGGGAGGGGAGAGAAAATCATGAAGTTTACTCTCATCACATTCCACTAAAGGAAGGAATAAAATGCACACTCATTTTGGTATGAAAACCTATCTTACAATACAGGAAAGTGGGGGAGAAGGGGATAAGCAGGGTGGGGGGAGATGATGGAAGGGAGGGCAATGGGAGGAGGGAGCAATTTGAAGTCAGCACTCTTGGGGAGGGACAGGATCAAAAGAGACAATAGAAGCAATGCGGGGCAGGATAGGATGGAGGGAAATATAGTTAGTCTTACATAACAGGACTACTATGGAAGTCATTTGCAAAAGTACACAGATATGGCCTATATTGAATTGCTTGCCTTCCCAAAGGGAATGGGTGGGGAGGGAGGGATGAAGAGAAGTTGGAAGTCAAAGTATTAGGAACAACTGTCGAGTACTGTTCTTGCTACTAGGAAATAAGAAATACAGGTAATGGGGTATAGAAAGTTATCTGGCCCTACAGGACAAAAGAGAAGATGGGGACAAGGGAAGGGAGGGATGATAGAAGAGAGGGCAGATTGGTGATAGGAGCAATTAGAATGTTCAGTGTTTTGGGGTGGAGGGAGGGAAGAAATGGGGAGAAAATTTGGAACCCAAAATTTTGTGAAAATGAATGTTAAAAGTTAAATAAATAAATTTTAAAAAATCTATTGGAAAAGATTCAATTCCTTAATGCCATGTCTTCAGGAGAGATAAGATAAGAAAAAAAAGAAAAGAAAAGATAGGAAAGAAAGATAAGGATTAAAAATTATTTCATTAGTCTCCTGGCTCTATGGCTATGTACTCATTTGGGTCTTCCAATTCCAGGTCTGTGTTTACTGTTACCAACACCACAACCACTAAGAATCCCCAAATGAACAGGGAACTTTACTCCACACAACCAGAGCACCTACAAGCTACCAGGGAAAATTGGAGGACAGTCAATATGTTGAGGGGACTTGAAACCATGCTGTATGAGGATTGGGTGAAAGAATTGGAAATATGTAGCCTGCAGTAGAGAAGACAGGGACAAAGATTGCTTTGATAATTGTCTTAAAATTGTGAGAGGAGGGTCAAATGGAAAATGGATTCCTTTCACTTCAGTTTTTCAGGGGTTTTTTTTGTGCCTGAAAGTTAAATTATAAAGTTACAGGGAACTGGATTCAAGTTCTACTTGCTGAAAAACTTCCTAATAACTGGAGTTGTCCAAAGATGGAATAGATAGCTATGAGCACGCAGGAGAAGAGTATTGATTTCTTCATCACTAGAGGTCTTCAAGTAGATCCTGGATAGAAACTTCTTGCAAATATTGTAGAGAGGATTCATGCTTCACCTGCACTAGACTGGTCTAGGTAACATGTGAAGTCTCTTCTGTCAGAGGCTGAGAAATAGAACCATGGTTTCAAGCTTTAAATGTTTACCTTAAGTTCTCCTTGTTAGTGGAAAGAATGTTTATTCTATTCAAATGCTCCAGACTTGAAGGTTATTGTAGGGATTATAGGGATATTTGGGAAAAGAAAGGTTGCTGTGTACTTGAGGCTAGGGGATCAGATAGCTACCACCCCTTCTTCAGGCCTATTTAAAAGCATCAAGAAGGATGTTTCGGACTGGAATGGATCTCTTAGAACTGGGAGTAGTGGAGGAAGAGGTATGGATGTGGAATTGGTGTTTATGGTCATAGGCAGCAAAGTGGTACCGTGAATAGAGTGCTGGACCTGGAGTCACAAAGACCCGAGTTCAAATCAGGTTTTAGACACTTACTAGGTATATGATCCTGGTCAAGTCACATAACTTCTGCTGTCTCAGTTTCCTCATCTGTAAAATGAAAATAATAATAGCACACATATCCCAAGAGTAAATAAGATAATGTTAGTGAAGGGCTTTGCAAAGCTTAAAGCACTATATAAATGCTAGTTATTAGCTATTATTGTGATGGGCACAATGGACAGATGACCACTTATTGGGGATGTTATAGAGGAGAAGGAGCTTTCCAGTGGGCCTTGGTTGGACCATTTGTCTTCCCAAGTCCAATTTTGTCATTAGGTTGGTACTGAATTTATAGAACAATTCAGTTGTTCTGCAGAATGAATGAGTGGGTTATAGTGTGGAAATAGGTTTGATCAAGGGAATTTGGAAAGAGTGAGCAGAAAGCAAACGAGTAAAGACAGGATTATAGGATTCCATGAACACCAAAGAGGCTAGAATGAGTGAAAAGGTGAGTAGAAGAGCAAATCCAGAAGTGGCTTCTTGACCTATGTTCTGAGAGCGACTCCACAGAGCATCTATACCAGCAGAGAAGAGCAGTGATGGGAGGCTTTTAATTAGTTTCAATCTCATACCACATAGCTGAATCATATTTTCTGAGGTCTTCTTATTATTTTGAGGGAAAGGGCTCCAAGAAAAGGGAGTCATGTGACCTAGGATACATGAATGAGTGACAGAGGTTTAAGTCTCCTTGTACATCTGGGATCCTGGGATTCTAAAATTTCAGAGATACAGAAAAAATTTATGCCATTATAGGAAGACAAGTTTAAAAGATTAGGGCTTTGATTGAGAAAAGTAAACTTTGAGGAAGAGGGATCTTTAAAGTCCACAAAACAAAGAAATGGGATTTATAGAGTGTCCCCAAAGTCCTAGTGCAGGTTGAAACTAAGACTTTGGGGATAGCCTATAGAATGAACAAAGATTTTTCCCACCAAATCTTATAACATTAAAATGATGTAATACAAAGGAGATACATATGAATAGGATGAATAAAGGTAAAGCCTACTTGAGCTGCACAACAGTGAAGAAAGTTATGAATTTTTTCCCAAGAGCTGCTATAGGCTGAAAATGTAAATCATATGAAGAAGTGCTCATATAAATCCATGGATGTTAGCTCTATAATCATTCAGAATAACTAGTATGTCTGAACTCCATCCTTAATCTTCTTAAGTTGAAATGATAGGGACCAGGAATGATGTACCCCTAAACTGTTTCCCTTCACCTGAGAAAGAGTCCAGGGCTAGATGGCTCATGGAGTTAACCCAGTATGACAATTTTGGAGTTCTAATGAACTAAAAATATTACCCCTTCCTCAGAATGGGTCATGGAATCCTATTCTTCCTCCCAAACTTTTCTGAAGTGTTATTGGGGTGAAATTACCCCACAATAAACCAAGCCTAATCTGTCATCCTACCAAATAAATGAAAGTAAAAGCCCATCAGAAAATAATGAATCGTCAATCATCTGAAATCTCCCCACAAATGCTTTATAGTGTGAGTGAGACTAACTTCTGGAGTGTACCCTGGAACACTTGTGACACCACAGAGGAACCTAACTAAGCCCAGCTTTTCCACTCACTCCCTCAGCCCCAATGCCCTCACATTACTTCTCAACCATTCTCTTGTATCAATGTTCCACAGTAATTCTGTAATCTGAGGCTGACTTTCTCATGCCTGGCTAATTGAGTAATTTCCATCCTTTTCTTTATGGCCAGTACAAAAAGTCATGGGGTATTTGAATATTGGCTAAAATGAACATATATTCTCCCCTTCATCTAAGTGTATCAGAATTGAGAATTAGGTTTTGAATCTTAAATGCAAGCTCATTTGAATATTAGCCTTATTAACACATGATCAGAAAAAGGAATGATTTAAAATATACATGTATACATACATACATATCTATATTATGTAGCTAGATATGACACTTTCTCTTTCTGACAGTGCATGATCCATATATACAAACTCATTTACAGAACTAAAAGTATTTTCAGCAGATTTGGAAAGGAAAAATATAAAATAAATATTACATATGTGTAAATAAATTAGATTACATTACTAGATAGATACTACCCTCTGCATCCTAGATGGGGTTTTGGAGTATTTTCTTATTTGAATTCTTTACATCCCTGCTCCCCTGTCTTGGTACAGGTAATTAACTGCTCAACTTATAGCTGAGTACAGCTCAGGTACGTTATTTACCTGCCTAATTCCCTGCATGTATAATCAAATTAGCATTTTTTGCTGTGACCTAAATAATGGAAAATATGCTAATTAACTTAGGATTATAATAAGAGTATAGATTCATTCATAGACTGGGAGGTGCAAAAGACTTTAGAAAATAGAATGTTAGAACTAGAAAAGAAGGTAATTTAGAATCTCAAATTTTAGAACTAGAGAGGACCTAAGGGATAATCTGGTCCAACTGAGGTATGCTGGTACCCAGATAGTGTTTGCTATCAGGCAGCTCAGTCATTTTTATTAATCTGCTTCTTATTAAACACATTTATCCCAGTGTTTTCCTTCTTGGTGATTAGATGGGTAATAGAGGGTCTGTGAAATGTGCTCAGAGCTATTTACCAAGTTGTTTCTTATCCATCTTTCCTCCTAGATTAATAACCCCAGTTCTTTAAGAGCACCATTCATTCTCTAAGATCTTCTCCTCTATCCATTTCTGTTTCTCTCCCTCTCTTCTTTCCGGTTTTCCCCTTCCTTCCTCCCTCTTATGGAATTGTAGAATTTTAGATTTCAGAATGGACTTCAACTGGAGATCATTTTAATGCATTTCTCTCTCTCCATTTTCTCTACTCACACCCTCAGTTTCTCCCAGGACAAAAATTTACAGATCCTAAGTGGAAACATGGCTTTGGCTTTGGGATTTTTCTTGAGTCTTTTATCCATCTCTGCTTCTCCACTCTTCCCCTCTCCCTTCATCTCCAAGTTACCCAGTGTCCAAACTCTCCCAGTCCCTGAATGCCTAGAATGCAATGGGAAGTGGGACTATTTGAAGGCAGTGACATATGGTTTCCTGCCAATCCCCTTTCTCCTTCCCTCCTTCCTCCTGCTCACCCCTTACCCTTCCTTCTAGGCTTCCCTCCTTCATGACACCAAATGCTTTCACTGCTGTGTTGCTCTTTTTCTCTTATCTCTACACAGGAAGAATTCTGCCAAATGGGCCTAATTGGAGTGGCCTTAAAACAAAGAGATTGGAGTAGATGACCATGTCTGAAGGCCCTTCCCATTCAGCCAGTCTATTTTCTATGATTTCAATGTCCCTTCCATGTCTGACATCCCAGGTTGTAACATGGTGCCTGTCTCCAATATATTATGTGCTGTGATTCTCCTTCAGCTGAGAGAAATGGAAACATCCCCACATGAATGAGCAGGACTTTGTGTCCTGAGGCACCTCTAGCTAGTTCTTCAGTTTTCTGACCTTTGGGCAGGTCACTTCAGCTCTACATATTTGTATCCTAAACTGAGGATTTTAACTCCTGCCACTTACCTCACAGGAGGTGAGAAGCCCTAGAGATGGAATCCTGGGCTGGCAGATCTTTGGCCTTCTGAAGGAGAAGGCTCTTTGTCCTCAGCTTCCCATTTGGAACCTCCTTCCTCCTTCCTCCCTTTGGGTGCAGATCGTGAATACCCATACACTGCCCTCTCTTTGGCACACAACCCAGACCTCCATCCTCTAAATACATCTCTTTCAGAATCAACACTTACCTATCCTGTGTCTCACAGTCACAGACGAGGCTTGCTTTGTGCTTGCAGTTGACCTGAGAATTAACTCATTGCTGAATTGTTCCCAGAAGACCCAAACACAGGTTCCCTGATGCCCAATCTGTTGGCTTTCCACCTTTTTGTGGAAAGGAAAAAGGGTTGGATTTTCAATCAAAGAACCTAAGTTCAAATCCTGGCTGTGCAGCCTGAGGCAAATCACTTAACTTCTCTGGGCCTCAGTTTCTTCCTTTGAAAAATAAGGAGTAGAGATGAAATGATCTCCCTTCCAGTTTTAAACCTATGTGTGACGATGTTTTAATGTTACTTCTCTCTAAGGTAATAGTTGAATTTTAAAGCACCATTACCTGTCCTTGAGTGCCTATAGGTAGAGCAGAGAGATAGTGAAAGTTGGAAGTGGAAAGGGTTCTAGAAATTGTCTTTAGCTGTCAGATGAGGAGAAGGAAAGTGTTTTGCTGAGGTCACAGAGAGAGCTGGTGGGAATGTTAGGCTGCAGATGCCACATCTGCTGACCCTTATTCTAATGCTCTTTCTGTGGTATTTCTGGGCCAGTGGAGGAGATAATGGTGGGAAGGGTGAAGTTTGTGACTACCCCCTCAGAAGTCACCGGGAGGCAGCTGTCTTTTCTACTTCCCTGCAGGGCTACTTGCTGCCTAAGGACTTCCCACCAACATTCTTTGTCCCCTTCTCTCTTTCACCACTGACTCCTGTCTCCAAGGAAGGGGGTTTTCACCATTTTTTGTTATGGACCCCATTGGCAATGTGAAGAAACCTAGGGATCCCTTCTCAGAATATTTTTTTAAATGCATAAAATAAAAGATACAAAATTACAAAGAAAACCAAAGGCTGCACTAAGTCGCACAGTGAATAGGTGACTGACCCTAGAGGCAGGAAGTTGTTGCTGTTGACTCATTTCAGTCATGCCTAATTTTTCATGACCCCATTTGGTGTTTTCTTGGCAGAGATAGTGGAGTGCTTACTAGACCCAGCTAGGAAGTGTCTGAGGTGGGATTTGAATTCAAGGTTTCCTGTCTACAGGCCCAGCCTTCTATCCACTGTGCCCCCTAGCTACCATGGAGCCAGGAGGAGCTGAGTTCAAATCTAATCTCAGATACTTACTACCTTTGTGACCCTGCGAAGTCACTCAACCCATTTGCCTCAGTTTCCTCCTCTGTAAAATGAACTAGAGAAGGAAATGGAAAACCACTCCAGTGTCTTTGCCAAGAAAGCCCTAGGTGGGGTCCTAGAGAGTTGGATGTGACCAAAATGACTGAGCAACAGCAACAATGACAGAGGAAACCAAAGCCTAGTGAAAATAAAGATGCACTTTTTTTCTCCATCCAAGTTTATGGAACCCCCTAAAATCTATCCACAGATTCCTTGGGCATCTGCAGACTGCAGGTTGAGATGCCCTGTTCTAGAGTCAGTCAGTTAACTATCATTTATTGAGTGCCTAATAGGTGCCAGGCCCTGTGCCAAGTGCTGGCAATAGAAAGAATGCTCCCCCCCCAAAAAAAAAACAGTCCCGGTAAGGAGCTGTATTAATTAATAATATTAATCTCCAGGCCTGAGGACTGGGTGGCTAGTTTCTGCTCCTGAAACACCACACCCCAAAGTCTTTGTTTTATAAGAAAAAGGTCTTCGTCTGGGCCATTACACAGCAGAATGAGTGGGTATTCTTGTAGTAGGAAATGAAAGAGTCTCCCAAACACTCCTTGGGCACCTGCACTCACCACCTGATATCTGGAGGGCCAGAAGTAATAGATCCCTTGAAGAGCAAGAAGCAGGTTACTCACAGGGTCCTTCTCCAAGGCCTGGCTTGAGGCTGCCAGCTTTTAAGAATGGGCAGCATCACTGGTCCTCTAAGGAACCTGCGTTGGCTCTTTCCAGATTTGGCTCAGTTGCTGATGCTGAAAAAACCCATGGGAGAATCGAGGCCCTCTACAGCCAATTAGTAATAAGCACTAAAGTAGCCAGAATTCAGGAAAAATGTTGACCCTAAAAAGGCAAGACAATCTCTCTTCTAAATTTCCTCCCCTCTCCTATAATGCTTTCTTCTCCAGTTCCTATTTGGTTTATTATTATCATACCTTAAAATAGTTACATTTGTTTGGTGCCTTATACTTTCGAATTTGCTTCCATATTCATTATTTTAATTGATCCTAAAGACATTAATGTTAAATAAGCACGATAAGAATTATTTATTCCTATCTGCCAGATGAGGAAACTGAGGCACAAAAGATTGAGTTACTTGTCCAAAGTCACACAGCTCTTGATTCTACCATCACTCACAATTGTTCTACTTCTGTACTGATAGATTCTGCCATATAACCCCTAACCAGGGGCATGCTGGTAAATGTTTAACCACTGGCTTTGTGGAATAAAAATGTATGTACAATATATTTTTTAAATTATTAACAGTTTCTCCATTATTTTCTTATGTCTAGACAATCAATAAAACAATAAATCAAGCAAATCTATGTCTGCACCCTAAATTTCTTCAGTGGATAGTATGTGTCCTCATCAGGTCTGGAATTGTGGATGGTCATTTTATTGATCATAATTCCTACAGCTTTAAAAGTTTTTTTTTTTACAATGTTGCTTTTATTATATAAATTGTTCTGTTTTTGCTATTCATTATCAGTTCAGTTTTCATTAAGGACTTTTAAGTCTTCAAAATTGTCTGTTTAATAGTATTGTTATTATTTGTAGTATAATTTTTCTTTTGATTCTACTTATTTCCCTCTGCATCAGTTGAGATATCTTTCTAAAGGACTCCATCACTTTTATATACAACTTTTTCAACCATTCCTCAATTATCAAGTATCCTCGTAGTTTCTAGCTTTTTCCCCATCTCAAAAAATATCTGCTATAGTTTTTTACATAAAGGACCTTTTCCTCTTCCTTTGATTTCTTTTGAGTAAAGCCCTGGGAGTGGTATAACTGGGTCAAGAGGCCCACACCATTTAATGACTTTTTGTGTGTAATTCCAAATTGCTTTCCAGAATAGTTGTATCTGTTCACCAGTCCACCTGTGAACTCTCACTGTCATTTCTACCTTCACAACACCTCTGGTATACACTTCTTTCTTTCTACTCACATAGCCACCACCTTTGTTTAGGCCTTCATCATCACCTCCTGGCTGAACTATTGGAATAGCCTACTAATTGGTCTCCTTGCTTCAAGTCTTTGCCCTCTCTGCATCATCTTCCACTCGACCACCAAAGAGATGTTCCTGAAATACAGGTCTGACCATGTCAACTTTCCCTCCTCGATAATCTCCAGTGTCTCCTTATTATTCCCAGTATCAAATATAAAACCCTGTTTGGCTTTCAAAGCCCTTCACAGCCTGGGACATCCCTCCCTTTTTAGTCTTCTGATACTGTGCTCTCTACAAAATAGTCTATGATCTATTGACACAGAATTTCTTGGTGTTCCTCACATAGGAAACCCTACATGTCTTTTCACTGACTGTGCCCCTTGCCTTCCTCCTCATCTTTGCCACCACCTTCTGGCTTATCTGGCTTCTTTCAAGACACAGTTAAATCCTACTCTCTAAAGGGCCTTCCCCTTCTCCCCAGTCCTGCTAGTGTCTTCCTTCTAAGCTTACCTCCTATTTGTAGTAAATATATGTTATGTACATAATTATTTGCATGTTATCTCCCCCATCAGAATGTGAGTCCTTAAGAGCAGGAACTATTCCGTCCTTTCTCTATAACCCCAGTGCTTACCTCAGTTCCTGGAATATAGTAGGTGCCTAATAAATGCTTGTAATTTTGTTGTTTGTACTGAAGTCAGAAGTGGTCCTTGGCTCTTCTAGTGTTCTCTCTACTACTATACCATGCAAAAGAAGTATGCCTTCCTTGAATAACAAAGATGATGCTATTGACTCACCATCAGTGGAATATGTTCTTTGGATTACTTTTTCTAGTATAAATGCTCTATATTTTTCTAACTGTCATTACAAGAAAATGTGCTAATGCGAACACTACACCACAGACATTATTATTTTAGGCACAAATATCTGACTATGCAGAAAGATAAATAAGAACTTATATAGGATATTAAACAAACACATTCATGAGACCTTCAAATAAACAATCAGCGAGGATCTCCTAGGGAGGCACAGCTGAAAACTCTTCCTGTATTAAAAGGAAAATACTCTGTACCATGGACTATTTCTGGAAACCTTCCCCAACCAGCCCAGCCCACAATGATTTCTTCTTCCAAATTTCCACAGTGTTGACCATAACACCACTGTTGAACATATTTTACTCCCTAGTATTATTAGTTTTATTCATGTGTATGGGTCTTCTCTTCTCCAAATAGATTACAAGTTCCTTGAAGGGGCGGAGGGTGCAAGAGTCTGCACCTGTCTCAGCAAATAGCACAGAATGTCCACTTGCATCAGCCATGGAATTACTGTTTAATAATTGATTCACTGATCCCAATTTCAGCGATGAATCTCACCCCCAAAGGACTGAGTCCTTCTTTTGGTATTTGAAAGTACAAGCCAGTTGGACTTCTTGATTTACTTTAAATACTATAGTTTACATTTTTTTAAAAGAATATCATTTTAACCTTGATAGATATAAGTAGGATGCAACATTTTGCCAACATTCTATTCTAGTAGATGTAATTGGGGTGCTATGTTAGTGATTTTGAAAAACTCTTTTTCAAGTTTGAAGGTCACAGGGTTTCAATACTTAGATCTAGAAGGCACTGTAAAGGTCATTTAGTATAATACATTCATTTTACAGATGAAGAAACCATAGCTCAGAAGTGTAAGAAAGGCTGGAGTCCTCTGATTCCAAATCCAGTGCTCTTTACAGTACAATATAATTGGTTTAACTCATACAGATTTCAGTGGTATTTATCTATTAAGAAACACAAGATATTGACATGTTAAATGTATAACATTCAATTTCACAACATAAAAATAATATTGGGAAAGAGGAAAGGAAACAAAGACAAAGAGAATAGTGGGGAGATTGGGAAAAGCAGGAAACATAGATACCAGTAAACTAAAATGACAAGTACTGGGGAGTGTTACTATATTTCCCTTGCCTGTCACTGATTTAGTGGATTAGATGACAGGTGGTGCTATTTAAAACCAAAATTATAAGTTTTTCCCCCACAGAAACTTAAATGAGCAGAGTAAAAATTCTGATCCATGACCATAAGAGAATAGGAATGGTTCTATGAAATGCATCACAATCAGGTATATTATTTTTTTCAATTAGCAAACATTTATTTTCTCTCTTCATCTCTCTCCACTCACACTGTAAAAAAAAGGAAAAGAAAAGAAAAAGAAAGAAAAAAATCTTTGTAACACATTGTCATGAAAAGCAAAAAATACCAAAAAAAATGTCTCTGAATATTTGCTCCATTTACTTCCTCTGTCATGGGATGGGTAGTATTTTTCATTTTTGATCTTCTGTAGTCATGGTTGATCATTGGGTAGATCAAAGTTCTTAAGTCTTTCAAAATTATTTGGTTTTTACAATGTTGTTATTATATACGCTGTTCTCCTGGTTCTTCTCATTTTACTCTGCATATTTTCATACAAATCTTTTCAGGTTTTTCTGAAACCATACTCTTTCTCATTTCTTATGTCACAACAGTATTCTATTACATTCATATGCCGTAATTTGTCAGCCATTCTCCCAATTAATGGGCATCTCCTATTTTATAGTTCTTTGCCATCATAAAAAAGTAATTATAAATACTTTTGTACATATGAGTCCTTTTTCTCTTTATTTGATCCCTTTGGAGAATAGGCCATGTGATATTCTTGGTTCAAGCTATGCATAGTTTAATACCTCTTCTCTTCTATTTATATACTATTTTCTGATAATTAAAAAAATTAACCACTTGGTTTACTCACTAAACAATTGAATTTGGCTTCTGTTACGATTGCCATAAAAATAATTATCAAATTTATATCACTCCCTCCTCCAAACTCTCACTTGAGTGCCAGTCCTGTATTTCTAATTGCTGGCTATCTTATTCCAACTTCAAACTCAGCATATCCAAAATTGAATCATTACCTTTCCTCCCAAATCTGCCCCTCCTTACAACATCCTTATTTCTGTTTTTGGCCCCACTGTCACCCACTCTAGAGATTTCAGTCATCTCTGATGTTTTCCTTTCCCTGACCTGCACATCCAGTCATTTGCTAAGGCCTGTCGATTTTACCTCTCCAGTATTTCACTCACAATACCATCACCATAGTTTAAGAACCCATTACGTTTCTGTTGTACTGTTTTAATAGTTACTTAACTGTTCTTCTTGCCTCTAGTCTATCACACCTCTAATCCATTTTCATTGTTGTCTAAAATGTTCCTAATGTACTACTTTTATCATTCTTTTACTCAGAAACCTTCAATAGCCCTTTATTGCCTACTGAATAAAGTAAAAACTCCTTATTTTAGCTCTCAAGGTCCTTCACAATCTAGCTCTATCTGCCTTCCCATCTTTTGTTCACACTACTTATACTTATTTACTCTATGTTCCCATAAAAGTATACTACTATTCTAAACTTTCACCTTGCCTTCTATTATCTCTGTACCTTTGCTTACAAATTCCCATGTAAATTCTCATAATGACTTCTCCATCTATGCATGCTTGAAATACCTTCCCTTTTTCAAAATCTTATGCTAACCTCATGAAGTCTTCCTTCCCTGATTCCTCAAACAGAAGTAATCTCTCCTCCACCTCCAATAGTTCATGGCATATTATCTGTGCACAATAATTCGCACTTATTGTGATAACTGTCTCACATATACCCAAGATTGCTACAGGACATCTAGTTCAAGATGTCTAATAGCCAATTGAAGATATGAGTCTAGCGGTTAAGAAAGAGGTTAGGGCCAAACTAGTAGATCTGAGAATAATCAACATGGAGGTGATCATTGAATCCATGACACTGAAGAGATCACCAACTGAAATCATATAGAGGAAGAAGGGAAGAAGGTCAAAGAGCAGTGAAAGACACCCACTGTGTAAAGATCCAGCAAAGGAGACCTAAAAGGAGCAGTCAGACAGGGAGGAGGAGAGCCAGGACAGAGTAGTGTCATGAACACCTAGAGAATATCAAGAAGAGGATGACTGACAGTGTCAAGGGTAAGAAAGATGAAGATTAAGAAAAGGCCATTAGATTTTGCACTTAAGAGATCATTGCTAACCTTGGAGAGAGTAGTTTCAGTTAAATAATGAGGTCAGAAGCCAGACTATAGACAGTTAAGTAAAGAGTGAGAGTAGAGGAAGCAGAGGAACCTATCGTAGGTAGCTCTCCCCAGGAGTTTAGTCACAAAAGGGAAAAGACATATGGCACAATATCTAGAAGAGATGGATCAAGTGAGGGTTTTTTGAGAATATGGGAGTCATGTTTGGGCAGTAGGCAGGGAGACAATGAAGATAAGTGAGAGTGAGGATGATAGAGGGGGCCATCTTCTGGAGAAGATGGGATAGAATGGGATCAAAGGTGCATGTAGAGGGATTTTGTCTTGGTGAGTAGAAGGGCTATCTCATCAGGTGAAACAAGAGTGATGGGGGATAGTGGTGGAAAGTGTCCAGGTTAGGGGAAATGAGGAGGAGAAGAGTTCTCAGCAAATGGCATGAAATGCCAGTGAAATATGGGACAAGTTTTCTCAACTGAATGACCAGGAGGGGGAGCCATAGGAAAAGTAGAATTTAGGGGTCCTACTTTGATTTTTAATTGTCTTCTTTTCTGGTTATTGTGGGATTCTTACCTTGATGGTTGTCTAGTTTTTAAAATACCATGGTCATCTCCCTTTCTAAGTCAAGATAGGAGTGTGATTCAGGAGTTCTCATCTCAACCATCTACTTACCTCTTTATTAGAAGGGCACTTGTGGCACTGCATTCTGAGAAACACTAATTTACTTTTCTCCTGAATCACCATTTTCCCCCCTTCAGGTGTTTTACTTTTGATCATTGTGAGTAGGATTGGATTGTTGAGTTCATAGAATGATAGGATAATAGCATTTTAAAGTTCAAGAGGGAGGAGATCTCACGGATCTCCAGTTCAATCCTTCATTAAATACATACACATATGCAATGCATTTTTTAAATTTAAAAATCTATTTTTCTCCCTCCCATATGCTCTCAAGTGAAAAGAAAAAGAAAAAGAAAAACCAAATACCACCCACCTTTTTCAGAAAAACAAATATGCATAGTAAAGCATAACAAATTCCCCACAGTGACCATATCCAAAAAATGAGCCTCAACATTTTGGTACTGGGTAAGAAATAGAGAAACTGACTAATGGAACTGATTAGGTATACAATATACAGAAGTAAATGAGCATAATAGCCTCATAATTCCAGTTAAGGGATCAAAACTGTTATTTTTATTTGTCAAAAAACTGTAGTCTGGCAGGAAGTAGAAACATCTGCCAAAAACATTTCACACTATATACCAAGAGAAGCTCAAAATGGATACATGATTTAAGACATAAAGGGTGATATCATAAGCAAATTAGTGGAGTATAGAAGAAATTACCTGTCAGATCTATGCATAGTGTAAGAGTTCATGACGAAACAAGAGATGGAGAGGTGCACAAGTGGTAAAATGGATAATTTTGATTACATAAAATTTTAAAGGTTTTGCACAAATCCAATGCAGCTTAATTAGAAAAAAGCAGGAAGCTGGAGAAAGCATCTTTGCATTTGATAATAGTCTCATTTTCAAAATATATAGGGAACTGAATCAAGTTTACAGGAAAAGGAGCCATTCTCCAATTATTAAATTGTCAAGGATATGAGTAGGGAGGTTACAAAGGAGGAAAACAATTTTTAAATCCCTGCTGAACCTGATATATTCCTCTATCAAACTCTGTATGTGTGTGTATTCAACCCTCCTTTGTCTATTTCAGATAAAAGTGAGTTTCATCTGATGCCTGCTCCCCAATCCCTTCCTCATGGTTTTGGTACCCTTCTTATATAACTCAATTATAAGAAGTAACAAGTTGGTTTTTTTTCTCTTTTTTTAAAAAATTTATTTATTTAACTTTTAACATTCATTTTCACAAAACTTTGGGTTCCAAATTTTCTCCCCATTTTTCCCCTCCCCTCACCCCAAAACGCTGAGCATTCTAATTGAACCTATCACCAATCTGCCCTCTCTTCTAACATCCCTCCCTTCCCTTGTCCCCATCTTCTCTTTTGTCCTATAGGGCCAGATAACTTT
This sequence comes from Notamacropus eugenii, assembly GCF_028372415.1. Taxonomy (NCBI): domain Eukaryota; kingdom Metazoa; phylum Chordata; class Mammalia; order Diprotodontia; family Macropodidae; genus Notamacropus; species Notamacropus eugenii. The sequence continues at coordinate 57,348,571 of NC_092872.1, read as the reverse complement.
CTATACCCCTTTACCTGTATGTCTTATTTCCTAGTAGTAGGAACAATACACAACAGTTGTTCCTAAAACTTTGAGTTCCAACTTCTCTTCCTCCCTCCCCACCCATCCCCTTTGGGAAGCAAGCAATTCAATATAGGTCATATCTGTGTAGTTTTGCAAATGACTTCCATAGTAGTCTTGTTATGTAAGACTAATTATATTTCCCTCCATCCTATCCCACCCCCCATTGCTTCCATTCTCTCTTTGGATCCTGTCCCTCCCCAAGAGTGTTGAATTCAAATTGCTCCCTCCTCCCATTGCCCTCCCTTCCATCATCCCCCCCACCCTGCTTATCCCCTTCTCCCCCACTTTCCTGTATTGTAAGATAGGTTTTCATACCAAAATTAGTGTGCATTTTATTCCTTCCTTTAGTCGAATGTGATGAGAGTAAGCTTCATGTTTTTCTATCATCTCCCCTCTTTTTCCCTCCCCTAAAAAGTCTTTTGCTTGCCTCTTTTATGAGAGATAATTTGCCCCATTCCATTTCTCCCTTTCTCCTCCCAATATATTTCTCTCTCACCGCTTAATTTCATTTTTTAAAGATATGATCCCATCCTATTCAATTCACTCTGTGCTGTGTGTGTGTGTGTGTGTGTGTGTGTGTGTGTGTGTGTGTGTGTGTAATCCCACCAACTACCCAGATACTGAAAAGTTTCAAGAGTTACAAATATTGTCTCTCCCTGTAGGAATGTAAACAGTTCAACTTTAGTAAGTCCCTTATGACTTCGCTGTTTACCTTTTCATGCTTCTCTTCATTCTTGTGTTTGAAAGTCAAGTTTTCTTTTCAGCTCTGGTCTTTTCATCAAGAATGCTTGAAAGTCCTCTTGACTTTGACTTGAAAGACCATTTCTTCCCCTGAAGTATTATACTCAGTTTTGCTGGGTAGGTGATTCTTGGTTTTAGTCCTAGTTCCTTTGACTTCTGGAATATCATATTCCATGCCCTTATATCCCTTAATGTAGAAGCTGCTAGATCTTGTGTTATCCTGATTGTATTTCCACAATACTTGAATTGTTTCTTTCTAGCTGCTTACAATATTTTCTCCTTGACCTGGGAACTCTGAAATTTGGCCACAATGTTCCTAGGAGTTTCTCTTTTTGGATCTCTTTCAGGAGGGGATCTGTGGATTCTTTCAATATTTATTTTGCCCTCTGGTTCTAGAATATCAGGGCAATTTTCCTTGATAATTTCATGAAAGATGATGTCTAGGCTCTTTTTTTGATCGTGACTTTCAGGTAATCCCATAATTTTTAAATTGTCTCTCCTGGATCTATTTTCCAGGTCAGTTGTTTTTCCACTGAGATATTTCACATTCTCTTCCATTTTGTCATTCTTTTGGTTTTGTTTTGTGATTTCTTGGTTTCTCATAAAGTCATGGGCCTCCATCTGTTCCATTCTAATCTTGAAAGAACTATTTTCTTCAGTGAGCTTTTGAACCTCCTTTTCCATTTGGCTAATTTCTGCTTTTGAAAGCATTCTTCTCCTCATTGGCTTTTTGACCCTCTTTTGCCAATGGAGTTAGCCTATTTTTCAAGGTGTTATTTTTTTCAGCATTTTTTTGGGTCTCCTTTAGCAAGTTGTCGACTCACTTTTCATGATTTTCTTTCATGATTCTCATTTCTGTTCCCAATTTTTCCTCCACCCCCTCTTACTTGATTTTCAAGATCCTCTTTGAGCTCTTCCATGGTCTCAGACCACTGAATATTTATATTGGATGTTTGGGATAGAGAGCTTTGACTTTTATGTCTTTCCCTGATTGTAAGCATTGCTCTTCCTCATCTGAAAGGATGGGAGAAGATACCTGTTCACCAAGAAAGTAACCTTCTGTAGTCATTTTTTTCCCCTTTTTTGGGCATTTTTCCAACCAATTACTTGACTTTTGGGTCCTTTGTCAAGAGTAGGGCATACTCTGGGAATCTGTGAGATCTCAGTTCCTCTAAAGTGGCATGATCAAGCATGTACTGGTCTGGATGCAGAGAGGGATTTTTATGCCTAGAATCTTAGTAGATACCTCTCCACAGCCACTTGGCCTCCAGTTCCCAAGTCAGCACTGGGGGCTGATTTTCAGATAAGCTGGATGGGCAGGGCCGCCATTCAGTGTGAGACAAAGACCAGCTCCCTCAGGGCCTCCACCCAGAGTGGAGGCAAGACTCAGCTCTTTGGTGCCCCCAGAGGTTTTTACGCTCCAACAATGGAGCTTCCCTATGGGCTGCTGTGCAGGCTCTGTGGCTGCTGCCTGCTGCGGGAGCTATGGGAAAGCCCTTCTCCCTTCCTGGCCTACTGATTAGACCCTGTCACTGACCTTTGGTGCCTGTGGGCTGAGGGATCTGAGGCCCCACTACTGCTACTGGAGATTCCACCCCCAAGGTGTCCTCTTCCCAGAGTCTTGTTGCACCTGTGCCGCTCAGCCAAGGCTGGGCTTGGCTCTGCACTCAGCTCTGGGACTGGCGCAACCAATGTTTCCGTGGGCCTTTCAGGTCACCATGGGCTGGAAATCTCCTCCACTCTGTTGTTCTCCATTTCTTCTACTCCAGAATTTGTTGAGAGTCCCACTCTACAGGTATTTTATGGGCTGTGGGGAGGACCCTGCATAAGTGTGTCTTTCTAGTCCGCCATCTTGGCTCTGCCCCCAAGAAGTAACAAGTTAACCAGGGCTGGAATCAGTAGAATCTGAGTTCAAATCCTGCCTCAGACACTTACTAGCTGTGTGACCCTGGGCAAATCATTCAACCCCTGTTTGCCTCAGTTCCTCTTTTGTAAAGTGAGAGACACACTGGAGAAGGAAATGATAAACTACTCCAGTATCTTTGTCAAAAAAAAAAAGAGAGAGAGGTTAAATGTCACAAAGAGTTTGATATAAATGGACAAACGAACAAGGAAGTTACCCTCCCTTTTTTTGCTTTTTTTGTGTTGGTATATTCCTTTGACCTTTGCTTTCTTTCCTCCTCTTCAAATCCTCATAATAGAACCTACTCCCACTCCCATGCCCCAGGACCTATTTTTCCTTTTTAAGACAATATGGTTCTAAAGGAATATTTTTCTTCTCATTCACTTAGAATGTCCACACTGCATCATTATATAACTCCTCCCAATTGCTTAAATAAATTTATCTTTTTAGGTGTTTCTGAACTCATGTTTATATTTTAACATTCCTACTCAGTTCTTATCTTTTCATCAGAAATACTTCAAAATCCTTTTATACCATAAAAAGTCTGTTTTCCTTGCCCTATTTTAGGATAGGTTGTTCTTCATAATAAGCCTATTTCTTTTACCTTTTAGAATATTGTGTTCTAATAGATCTGGGCAGTTTTCATTCAGAATTTCTTGAAATGTAGTGTCCAAGAATTTTCTAATTCTGGTTTTCAAGGAGTTTAGTGATTCTTAAATTATCTTTTTTTGACTCACTTTTTGAGATTAGTTGATTTTTAAAAATCAGATATCTTATATTTTCTTCTATTTTGTCTGTCTGGATTTTGAACTAATATTTCATGATGTTTCATAGAGTCATTGATTTGTATTTGGTCTATTCTAGTTTTCAGGGAACCCATTTCTGGTTAAAGTCTTCTAAGCTATCTATTCTCTTCCCAATTCTTCTCTCCAGAGCTTTAATTTAATTTTTTATCCCTTACCTCATTTCTTTCCAGTATTCATGTAGTACTTGTGGAAAGTTCATTTTCCCCCCTTGAAGTCTCTTCTTAAAGTTTCTACTAAGTTACTCTCTCCTTTTAGGCTATCTCTAGATTTGCAGTAATTTTTTATACTAGTCAGCATTTTCCTTTATTTTCTCATCTCTTGGACTTTAGTTCCTGAATTGAAGGTTTTATGCTAAGACTAGGCTCTGCAAAGTGATTGACCCTATTTGGTCTCTCCCTAAGTTCCCTGAGTTCTTGTCCTGACTTCCATCTCTCAGATTCAGCTTCTCTGCATCAGAATTGTTTTGGATCATTGTATGATTGAGAATAGCTAAGCAATTTACAGTTAATCATCATACAATATTGCTGTTATTGTATACAATGTTCTCCTTGTTCTACTAATTTCATTTTATATGTTCATGTATGTTGGGATTGGAAGTTCAAATCCATGTGGACGGTCTCGGGCGGGTAAAAGTGGGACTTCTAAATCTTAGAGTCTTACGAGGCCCTCCATGAACAGCGGGGATTCGAGAAGGTCAGACTGAGCTAGCTCGGCTAGCTCGGGTATTCCCCCTCTCTCCCCGCTTGTACTTCTACTTCCAATCCCTTAAGATCTTAGCCTCCTTAGGAAATCTCCCCCTCTTCCTCCTAAGGAAGACCCCCCTGCACTTGTAACCGAGACCCTGAAATAAAGCTCAACCCTTGTTCGACTCTGGAACGTCCTTTCTCTCATATGAGCATCCGGTTTTGGCCAACCAAAGACCTCGGAGGTGAGGAAAGAAGACTCGGGTAGCCCACACAGGCCTCTAGGCCTGACACATGTAAATCCAGGTTTTTCTGAAAGCATCTTCCTCATCATTTTTAAAATCTTCTTTTATAATTCATTTTTTCCCAATTACATGTAAAAACAACTTTAACATTTTTTCTTTTTATCAAATTTTGAGTTCCAAATTCTCTCCCTCCCTTTTTTACTTCTCCCATTGAGAAGACAAGCAATTTGGCATAGGTTATATATGTGTAGTCACACAAAACACATTTGCATATGAGTTATCCTGTGGGAAAAAAGCACAGAAAATAAAGAAAGTAAAGAAAAAGTATCTTTGATCTGCATTCAGGCTCTACGAGTTCTTTCTTTGCAGATGGGCAGCATCTTTTATCCTAAGTCCTCCAGAGTTGTCTTGGATCATTGTATTGCTGAGAATAACTAAGTTATTCATTGTAAATCATCGTACAATATTGCTGTTCCTGTGTACAATGTTCTCCTGTTTTTGCTCATTACATTTTGCATCAGTTCATGTAAGTCTTTCCATATTTTTCTGAGAGCATCCTGCTCATCATTTCTTTTTTTCTGTTAAAAAATGCTTTATTGTACCCTTTGTTTTTACTCAACAGTCATATCCTAATAGACCCTGCTGACAACTGAACTGCCTTTTGTTGTGGTTGTTGTTTAAATTAATTTATTTGTTTTCAGTTTTCAACAATCACTTCTATAAGTCTTAAATTTTCTCCCCTTCCCCAAGATGGTATGCAATCTTATATGGGTTTTACACATACATTCCTATTAAACACATTTTCACATTAGTCATGTTGCAGCTGCTCATCATTTCTTAAAGCACAATAGTATTCCATCACAATCATATACAACAACTTCTTCAGCCATTCCCCAGTTGATGGACACCTCAATTTCCAATTCTTGGCCACCACTAAAGGAGCTGCTATAAATATCTTTGTGTATTTACGTCCTTTTCTTTTTTTTAATCTCTGTGAAATACAGACCTAGTAGTGGTATTGCTTTGCCAAAGGGTGTACATGGTTTTTTAGCTCTTTGGGCATAATTCCAAATATTTCTCCAGAATGGTTGAATCAGTATACAACTCCACCAATAGTACATTAGCGCTTTAGTTTTCCCCTCCCACATTTGGTATTTTCCTTTTCTGTCATATTAGCCAATCTGATGAGTGTGGGATGGAGGCTCAGAATTGTTTTAATTTGCATCTCTCTCATCAATAGTGATTTAAAGCATTTTTATATGACTATAGATAGCTTTAATTACTTTGAAAATTTCCTGTTCATATTCTTTGACCATTTATCAGTTGAGGAATGACTCTTATTTCTATAAATTTGACTCAGTTTTCTGTATGTTTGAGAAATGAAGTCTTTATCAGAGAAACTCACTGTAAAAAATGTTTTTCACAGTAATGATTACCAGCTATGTATTTCCCTCCACCCTATTTCCCCATTTACCTTACTCTCTCTGTCCTTTTACCCTGTCCATTCTGAAAAATGTTTTGCTTCTGTCTTTTACTTCCCCCAAACTGCCTTCCCTTCTATCAGCTCCCCCTAGTTTTTCTTATTCCCTTCCCTTCCTACTTTTCTGTATGGTAAGATAGATTTCTATACCCAACTAAGTGTATATATTATTCTCTCCTTGAGCCAATTTCAATGAGAGTAATGTTCATGTGATCCTCTCCCTGCTTCCCTCACTTTCCCTGTAAAATCTCCTTCAGGTCTCTTTTATGTCGGATAATTTATCCCATTCTATCTCTCTCTTTCCCCTTCTCTTAGTGCATTCTTCTTTCTCATCCCTTAATTTTATTTTTTTAGATGATCATACCATCATATTTAACTCACATGTCTGCTTTCTGTCTATGTATGTTCCTTCTAACTGCCCTAAAAATAAGAATATTTTAGGAGTTATAAATATGGGAATATATTTATTATATATATAAGAATATAAACAGTTTAACCTTATTGAATCCCTTATGATTTCTCTATTCCATTAACCTTTTTATGCTTTGCTTGAGTCTTGTATTTGAAAGTCAGATTTTCTATTCGGCTCTGGTCTTTTCCTCAGGAATGCTTGAAAGCCTCTATTTCATTGAATGTCCATTAATACTCAGTTTTGCAGGGTAGATGATTCTTGGTGTAATCCTAGCTCTTTTGCCCTCTGAAATATCATATTCTAAGCTCTCCAGTTTTTTAATGTAGAAGCTGCTAAATCTTATTTTGTCCTTACTATGGCTCCATAATATTTGAATTGTTTCTTTTTGTCTGCTTGATGTATTTTCTCCTTGATCTGGGAGGTCTGGAATTTGGCTATAATGTTCTTGGAAGTTTTCATTTTGGAATCTCTTTGTGATGTGTGGATTCTTTCCACTTCTATTTTACCCTCTGGTTCTAGAACATCAGGGCATTTTTCCTTGATAATTTCATGAAAGATAATGTCTAGGCTCTTTTTTTTATCACGACTTTCAGGTAGTTCAATAATTCTTAAATTATCTCTCTTAGATTTCTTTTCCAGGTCAGTTGTTTTTCCAATGAGACATTACACATTGTCTCCTATTTTTTTCATTCTTTTGATTTTGTTTCATTGTTTCTTGATATCTCATAAAATCATTAGCTCCATTTGCCCAGTTCTAACTTTTATGGAATTGTTTTCTTCAGTGAGCTCTTGTAAATCCTTTTCCATTTGGCCAATTCTACTTCTTAAGCAGGTCTCTTCAGTGAATTTTTTTATGTCTTTTGCCATTTGGCCAATCCTGCTTTCCAAGGCATTTTTCTCTTCAATGCATTTCTGTGCTTCATTCACCATTTGGCCTATTCTGTCTTATAAGGTGTTATTTTCTTCAATAATTTTTTTTCATTTTTTTTTTTTGCATGGCTCTCATTTCTCTTCCTAATTTTTCCTCAACCTCTCTTACTTGACTTTTTTATATCTTTTTGAACTCTTCCATGGCCTGAGACCAATTCATATTTTTCTTTGAGGCTTTGGATGCAGGAATTTTGATCTTGCTGTCTTCTTCTGAGTGTGAGTTTTGATCTTCCTTGTCACCATAGTAACTTTCTATGGTCAGATTTTTTTCCTTTTGTTTGCTCATTTTCAAACCTATTTCTTAACTTCTAACTCTGTGCTAACGTGGGGTTCTGCTTCCCAAGTGGAGGGGGCACTCTCTCAAGCTTCAGGGTTTTTGTGCAGTTGTTTTCAGAGGTAATTCTGGGGACCTTTAAGTGTTTGCCTCTTCCAAGATGGTATGATCTAGAAAGAGGTGTATTTACTAATCTCCTGTACTGTGTATTGGTTTGTTAGGGACCACAAGTACTCTTTTCAACCCTGGAAGTGTGACGAGGGTCCCTCCTCCCCTGGGAGCTCTGCTATGCTAGTGTTCTGCCTCACACTAGGACTAAGATCCAAGACTACAACCCAGATCCAAGTGTAGATGATGCAACAAAGTCCTGCCTCTGGTGCCAGCAAAGGGACCCCTATAAATCTCCTCTGACACATTATCTAATCCCTTTACCATTATCTGTCGGCTAAGAGGTCTAGAAATCATCACTGCTGCCACTGATTTGTTCACCCTGCTCCTGGTTTGCTGGCACAACACGCACTGGACCACACTCCTCTCTCATCCTGGTACAATAGAACTATCCTATTGACCTTCTAAGTGGTCTTGTGCTGGAAAATTGTATCACTCCATCTTTTTGTGGGTTCTACTGCTCTAGAATTTGTTTAGAATCATTATTTAAAGGTATTTGGAGGGATCTGAGGGATAGTTCAGGCAAGTCCCTGCCTTTACTCAGCTATCTTGACCCCATCTCCATTATTGTTATGACAAAATAATATTCCATCCCAATCATATAAAATAACTTGTTCAGTCATTTCCCTACTCATGGGAATCCCCTTAATTTCCAATTCTTTGCAACCACTAAAAGAACTGATGTAAATATTTTTGTACACATATGTCCTTTTCCTTATATTTTTAAATCACTTTCAGATATAGACCTAGTAGTGGTATTGCTTGGTCAAAGAATGTACATGGTTTTATAGGCCTTTGGGCATAGTTCCAAACTGCTCTCCAAAAGGGTTGAATCAGGATACAACTTCCCCAACAGTACATTAGTGTCTCAGTTTTCCTGTATCCCCTCCAAATTGTGTCACTTCTTTTTCTGTCTTATTAATCAATTTGACAGGCATGAGGTGATACCTAAGAGCTATTTTAATTTACATTTCTCTAATAAGTGCTTATTTAGGGTATTTTTTATGCCTATATATGGCTTTCATTTCTTCATTTGAAAACTGCTTGTTCATATCCTTTGACCATTTATCTGTTGGGGAATGGCTTGCAGTCTTAAAAATTTCATTCAGTTTGCTATATATTTGAGAATGAGATCTTTATCATAGAAACTTGCTATAAATTTTTTTTTCACAGTTATGATTACTGTGAATTTCCCGTCTAGACTACTCTCTCTTTCCTTTCACCTTGCCCATCCTCAAAAGTTTTTTGTTTCTGACTATCACCTCCCTCAATATACCCTCCTTTGTATCAGCCCTCCCCTAATTTCCTTCCCCTTCTATTTTCCTGTAGGGTAAGATAGATTTCTATACCAAACTGACTGTATATATTATTCCCTTTTTGAGCCAATTCCAAAGAGAGTCAGGTTCAAGTGTTGTCTGCCTCCTCCCCATCTTTCCCTTCATTGTAAAAACTCTTTTGCTCCTCTTTTATGTGAGATAATTTCTCCAATCATACTTCTCCCTTCCTCTTCTCCTAGTGCATTCCTCTTTCTTACTCCTTAATTTTATTTTTTTAGATATCATCCCAACATATTCAACTCACTTTGTACCCTCTGTCTATGTATACTCTTTCTAACTGCCCTACAAGTATCATCTTCCCATGGTGGAATGTAAGCAGTTTAGCTTTATTGAGTCCTTTATGATTTCTTTTTCCTATTTACTTTTTCATGCTTCTCTTTAATTTTATATTTGAAAACCAAATTTTCTATTCAGCTCTGGTCTTTTCATCAGGAATGCTTGAAAGTCTTCTATTTCATTTTTTCCCCTGAAGGACTATACTCAGGGTTTTGCAGAATAGGTGATTCTTGGTTTTAATCCTAATTCCTTCATTCTCCAAAATATCATATTCCAAGCCTCTAATGTAGAGTTGCTAAAGCTTGTGTTATCCTGACTGTGGCTCCATGACATTTAAATTGTTTTGCCCTATCCTTTTATGATGGGTTCTGCTCTCCAGAATTTGTTTTGAGGTATTACTTTGAAATAAATAACCTTAGTAATTTGGTATTTGGTAAACCCAGAGATCTAAACTTTAGGGACAGAAACTTACTATTTGACAAAAACTGGTGGGGAAACTGGAAAACAGTGGATAAGGGAAAGAATTTCCCTTACATGGCTAAGGGAAGAATTTAGGACCAAACAAGATAAAGAGAGCATTATGAAATATAAAATGGATAATTTTATTATATTAAATTAAAAAGATTTTGCACAAACAAAACCAATGTCACCAAAATAGAAGGAAAATAGAAAACTGAGGAAAAAATTTTATAACATGTATCTCTGATAAAGGCTCTGATAAAATTTCTTAAATATGAACTAAGAACTGAATTTATAAGAATATGTCATTCCCCAACTGATAAATGGTCAAAGGACATGAACAGGCAGTTTTCAGACAAAGAAGTCACTGCTATATATAGTCATATGAAAAATGATCTAAATTAGTATTAGTTAGAGAAATGCAAATTAAAATAACTTTGATGTACCATCTTGTACCTGTCACATTGGTTAATCGGACAGAAAAGGAAAATGATAAATCTTGAAGGAGATGTGGGAAAACTGGGACTCTAATGCACTATTGGTGGAATTGTGTACTGACCCAGCGATTCTGGAGAGCAATTTGCTCACCAGGGCTCCAGCAGGGCAATCTCCCTACTTCTTTGCCCTATACATAACCTTTGATCCAGCAATACCACTCTTAAGTCTGTATCCCAAAGAGATTTTTTAAAAGGGAAGAGAGCCTATTTGTACAAAAAAAAATATTTGTAGCAGCTCTTTTTGTGGTGGCAAAGAACTGGAAATTGAGGGGATACCCATGAATTGGTAAATGGCTGAATCAATTGTGGTATCTGATTGTAATGGAATATAATTGTGCTATAAGAAATGGTGAGGGGATAGTTTAAGAAAAAGCTGGAAAGACTTACATGAACTGAGATAGAGTGAAATTAGCAGAGTCAGGAGAACATTGTACACAGTAACAGCAATATTGTACGATAAACAACTTGACTTTACTGTTCTCAGCAATAAATGATCCAAGGCAATCCCAAAGAACTCTTGATGAAAAATACTATCCACTTCCAGAGAAAAAAAACTGATGGTGTCTGAACACAGACTGAAGCATACTGTTTTTCTCTTCCTTCCTTCCTTCCTTTCTACTATCCACTTCCAGAGAAAAAAAACTGATGGTGTCTGAACACAGACTGAAGCATACTGTTTTTCTCTTCCTTCCTTCCTTCCTTTCTTCCTTCCTTCTTCCTTTCCTTCCTTTCTCTCTCTCTCCTGCCTTGCTTCATCTTTCTCTCTTTCCTTTCTTTCCTTCCTTCTTTCTTGTTTGAGTTTTATTCCACAAAATGAAAATGTTTTACATGATTTCACATGTATATCCTATATTGGATTGCTTATCATTTTGGAGTTGGTGGGAAGGGAGAAGAAGATAGAATTTGGACTCAAAACTTTAAAAAAAAATGAATGCTAAAAATTGTTTTAAAATGTAATTGGGGAAAAAATAAAATGTTATTTTTTAAAAGATGAAGCACAAAATGAAACAATATTGACTAAAACTGCTCTCCCCATGGTTACCAATGATCTTCTAACTGCTAAACCTGGTGGCTATTTCATAGGATAATAAGATCATTTATTTATAGCTAAAAGGGACATTGCAGGCCATTAAGTTCAACTCCCTCATTTGACAGTTGAAGAAACTGAGGCATCGAGATTTAAGTGACTTGTATAGGGTTACACAGCTAGTAAGTCAGTATCTGAGGTAGGATAGTAGCTCAGATTTTACTAAATCAAAGTTTTCATCCCTCTTGAGCTCTCTGAAGCTTTTAACATTGTTGACCAATCACTTCTCCTAAATACTCTTCTCCCATGGCTTCTGCAACACTGTTCTCTCCAGGCTCTATTCCTGCTTCTCTGACCTCTTCTCAATGTCCTTTACAGACTCATCATCCGTATCCTGCCCCCTTAATTTAAATGTCCCTCATAGTTCTGACCTGGGTCATATTCTTTTTTATCCTTATACCTTCACTCTTAGTAATCTCATCAGTTCCCATGGACTTAATTATCACCTCTTTGCAGATGATTATCAAATATGTTTACCCATGTCTATCTTTCTTCTGAATTCCAGTTCTACATCACTAGCTGCCTTCCTGACATCTTCTGTTTGTCCCATCAGCATCTGAAACTTAATATGTCCAAAACGAACCTCATGATCTACCTTCTAAACCCACTTTTCCAAAGTTCCCTATTTCTTTTGAGAGTATCACTGTCTTTCCAATTACCCAGGTTCATTATTTCAGAATCAGCCTGGATTCTTCCATCTCCCTCATCTCCAACATCCAATCATGTGGCAAGCCTTTTTTTTTTAAAAAAAAAATTATTTTCAGAAGAAAGTCTGCCTTCTTTTCTTTCTACCACCTCTTTCTCCCTCTGCTTCCTACTCCCTTGAGAAAGCAAGAAAAACAAAACACTGGTTATAAACATGTATAGTCAAGCAAAACAAATACCTCATTGGCCATGTCCAGAAAAATACATCTCAGTCTGCACTCTGAGTCCATCATCTCTCAATCACAAAATGAGTTGCCAAACCTTTATGATTTTCTGCAAAGCCTTTTGCCTGTTCCTTCTTCTTTCCACTCACCTAGGCATTACCCTAGTTCAGACCTGTGTTACTTCTTGTCTGACTTCTTAGACATCTCATTGTTCTCCCTGCTTCTAGTCTTCCTTCTCTCTAATCCATACTCTTACACAAGCTGACAAAATAATATTCCTTAAACGCAGGACTGTCCATGTCATGCCTCTGTTCAAAAATAGTCAGTAGTTCCATTTTACTACTTATCTAAAAAAACAAACAACAACAAAAACCCTCTTCACTCTGGCTTTTGAAACCCTGCAAGATCTCCCTACAACTAACCTATCTAAACATAAATTTCATATCGCCTCCCCAGTGTTATCCAATCTGTGTTCCAGTCAAGCTAACCTATATTCTCCTAACTAGACATGTCTCCTGACTCTGTGCTTTATGTAGACTGTCTCCTATTACTGAAATACACTTTCTCCTAAGAATTTCTTAGAATCCCTAGTTTCCTTCAAGTCTCAGTTTAGATGACACATTCCACAAGAAGCCCTTCCTTACCCTTCTAGTTGTTATTGTTCTCTCTTTCTCTCTCTCTCTCTCTCCCTCTCTCTCCCCTCAAGCTATTTTGTATTTACTCATTGACATCCATGTTGCATCCCCATACCCTTAGGAAAATGTGTGCTTCTCTAGAGTAGGAACAACTTTTCTTTGTTGTTTTTTCCCTGAGAATTCCTAGTGTCTAGTACCATTTCTTATGCATGGAAGATAAATGTTGAATTTAACATTTGACCACATATGGAAATAGAACGCAGGCAAATACATGGTGAGTTCCATATCACTAGAGGTCTTAAAACAAAGATTATCTATAGGTTAGGTTTGACTAAATGTCTTCTGAGATGCCTTCTAATCCTGAGATTCTAAGTTCTAAGTTCTAGGTGGCAAAGGGTTATAGGCCATAAAAAGGGCTCTGGGTGGCAAAAGAATAAAGGTGGAAACTAGATGTTTATATAAAGAAATATGACAAATAAGAGTTTGTCATTTCCCAAGAAAATCTGGAGAGCCAAGAAAGTTTTTGCAAATGACAAGGGACAGCAAGTGAGAACTAATGATAAATAGACCTTTTGTTGCTATCATCTGTTGCCAAATATCAATATATTAAGGATCCGTTAACCCTTCTCCTATTGCAGATCATACCTTATCATCTTTGCCAAAGTCTTCAGGAGGTCAAATGACCTAGTAAGAGTTGATAGGTTGCTGCTATTTGTCCTTCATTCTGAAAGAGGACCATGACATCAGGAAGATGCTGCCATGACTTGCAAGTGAATTGGATTTAGGTGAAGGAGGGCTGTGCAAGGTTACCAGCCTCACTTTCTCCTCCTGAGTCATCTGGGTCCAATGTCCAGATATAGCTCATGAAGACTGGAGATGGCCCTGCAATGAAAGTTAATATGTCAGAAGTGTGATTTGAATACAGATCTTCCTGACTCCATGTCTGGCATTCTATCTACCATGCCAGGCTATTTTAATTGGGCATTAAAGCACAGCAAGGGACTTCTTTTCTAAAATATTTTAAAGACATTTTCAAGATGGTCAAATCATGGAATAAAGGCTTTGCTTAAAAAGGTGGTGTAGTTCCTTATTAAGTGGAAACATGATGCACAACAAAAAGAAAAAGGTGAAGGAAGACACAAAAATAACAACAGCGATAATAGTTCCCATTACTAACATGCTTTAAAGTTTACAAAACCCTTTTCTTACAGCAACCCCATGAAATAGATGGTAATAACACTTTATAGTTTAGTGCTTAGTGATTTACAAAAAGCTTTCCTTACAAAAACCCTGAGAGGTAGGTAATCCAAATATTATTAATCTAGGTATTAATTTTTTTAATTTATTTATTTTAAGATTTCAACATTAATTTCCACAAAATTTTGAGTTCCAAATTTTCTCCCCATCTCTCCCCTCCCCCCACCCCAAAGTGCCTAGCATTCTAATTACCCCTACCACCAATCTGCCCTCCCTTCTAACATCCCTCCCTTCCCTTATTCCCATCTTCACTTTTGTCCTGTAGGGCAAGATAAATTTCGATACCCCATTACCTGTATTTCTTGTTTCCCAGTTGTATGCAAGAACAATACTCAACAGTTGTTCCTAAAACTTTGAGTTCCAACTTCTCTTCCTTCCTCCCTCCCCACCCATCCCCATTGGGAAGGTAAGCAATTCAATATAGGCTATATGTGTAGTTTTGCAAATGACTTCCATAATAGTCATGTTGTGTAAGACTAACTATATTTCCCTCCATCCTATCCTGCCCCCCATTTCTTCTATTCTCTCTTTTGACCTTGTCCCTCTCCAAGAGTGCTGACTTCTAATTGCTCCTTCTTCCCATTGCCCTCTCTTCCATCATCCCCCCACCCTACTTATCCCCTTCTCCTCCACTTTCCTGTATTGTAAGATAGGTTTTCATACCAAAATGAGTGTGCATTTTATTCCTTTCTTGAGTCAAATGTGATGAGAGTAAGCTTCACATTTTCCCTTTTACATCCCCCCTTTTCCCCTCCATTGAAAAGTCTTTTTTCTTGCCTCTTTTATGAGAGATAATTGCCCCATTCCATTTCTCCCTTTCTCCTCTCAATATATTCCTCTTTCACTCCTTAATTTCATTTTTTTAGATATGATCCCTTCCTATTCAGCTCACCCTGTGCTCTCTGTCTCTCTCTCTCTGTCTCTCTCTCTCTCTTGCATAGTAAGAATGAATGAATATGAGGAATTCAGAGAAACATTGGAAAATTTGTGTGGCTGTGTGTTTGTGTGTGTATGTGTGTGTGTATAATCCCACCAACTACCCAGACACTGAAAAAAGTTTCAAGAGTTACAAATATTGTCTTTCCATGTAGGAATGTAAACAGTTCAACTTTAGTAAGTCCCTTATGATTTCTCTTTCCTGTTTACATTTTCATGCTTCTCTTAATTCTTGTGTTTGAAAGTCAAATTTTCTTTTCAGCTCTGGTGTTTTCATCAAGAATGCTTGAAAGTCCTCTATTTCATTGAAAGACCATTTTTTCCCCTGAATTATTATACTCAGTTTTGCTGGGTAGGTAATTCTTAGTTTTAATCCTAGTTCCTTTGACTTCTGGAATATCATATTTCATGCCCTTTGATCCCTTAATGTAGAAGCTGCTAGATCTTGTGCTATTCTGGTTGTATTTCCACAATACTCAAATTGTTTCTTTCTAGCTGCTTGCAATATTTTCTCCTTGACCTGGGAACTCTGGAATTTGACTACAATGTTCCTAGGAGTTTCTCTTTTTGGATCTTTTTCAGGAGGTGATTTGTGGATTCTTTCAATATTTATTTTGCCCTTTGGATCTAGAGTATCAGGGCAGTTTTCCTTGATAATTTCTTGAAAGATGATGTCTAGGCTCTTTTTTTGATCATGGCTTTCAGGTAGTCCCATAATTTTTAAATTGTCTCTCCTGGATCTGTTCTCCAGGTCAGTTGTTTTTCCAATGAGATATTTCACATTCTCTTCCATTTTGTCATTCTTTTGGTTTTGTTTTGTGATTTCTTGGTTTCTCATAAAGTCATTAGCCTCCATCTGTTCCATTCTAATTTTTAAAGAACTATTTTCTTCAGAGAGTTTTTGGACCTCCTTTTCCATTTGGCTAATTCTGCTTTTTAAAACATTCTTCTCCTCATTGGCTTTTTGAACCTATTTTGTCAGTTGAGTTAGCCTACTTTTCAAGGTGTTATTTTCTTCAGCATTTTTTTGGGTCTCCTTTAGCAAGTTGTTGACTCACTTTTCATGATTTCCTTGCGTCTCTCTCATTTCTCTTCCCAATTTTTCCTCCACCCCTCTTACTTGATTTTCAGGATCCTTTTTGAGCTCTTCCATGGTCTGAGACCACTGAATATTTATCTTGGATGTTTGGGATAGAGAGCTTTGACTTTTATGTCTTTCCCTGATGGTAAGCATTGCTCTTCCTCATCTGAAAGGATGGGGGAAGATACCTGTTCACCAAGAAACCTTCTATAGTCTTATTTTGTTCCCCTTTTTTGGTCATTTTCCCAACCAGTTACTTGACTTTTGGGTCCTTTGTCAAGAGTAGCGTATACTCTGGGGATCTGTAAGATCTCAGTTCCTCCAAGGTGGCACAATCAAGCATGTACACTGATCTGAGAGCAACAAGAAACTTTTGTGCCCAGAATCTGTGAGTGGTAGAGTTTCCTCTTCACAACCACTTGGCTTCCACTTCCACCAAGCTAGCACTGGGAGCTGAGATTCAGATAAGCTGCTCAATTCCTCCAGGAGCATTAGGTGGGGGCAGGGCTGCCACATATGGCTGAGGTAAGGATCAGCTGCTTAGTTCCCCCAGGGGTTTAATGATCCAACAATGGATATAGGCTGCTGTGGGAGCTGCTGCAGCAGCCTGAGGCCAGAGCTATGGGAAGACCCTGACCCCTTCTCGGCCAGCTGAAAAAACCCTCTCACTGACCTTTGGCACCTGTAGGTTGAGGGATCTGCAAACCACCACTTCTGCTGCTGGGGATTCCACCCCCAAGGCCTGCTCAGGTCCTCCTCCCAGCGCGATCTGTGGAGCCAAGGTTGGGCTGGGCTCTGCTCCATGTCTGGTGTGACAGATCTTTCCTGTGGGCCTTTCAGGTCACCCTGGGCTGGAAATCTCCACTCTGTTGTTCTGTGGCTTCTGCTGCTCTAGAATTTGTTGAAAGTCTTTCTTTACAGGTATTTTATGGGCTGTGGGGGAAGATCTACTGTATGTGTGTCTTTCTACTCTGCCATCTTGGCTCTCCCCTCCTAGAAATTAATTTTTTTAATGAGGAGACTGTGTCAGAGAGGGTAAATAATTTGGCCAAGGCCACACAGTTAGTAAGTGGACTAGTTAGGAATGAAACAGGTCTGGCACTCCTTCCATTACTTCATGTTGCCTCTCCCCAATATCCATTTACAAACCCACTCTAACTTTAGCACTTATATAATATGATGGGTCAAAATCTGACTGAAGAAGAAAAAAGAAATTCATGCAGAAATAATATAACTAAAATGAATTTTTTAAAAATGAATTTAATGTTCTCTTTAAACAGCCCAAGCAAACTGGGCCTCCAAAAAAATCTTTTCAAGACCAGTCTTCTGAGGAAAAATTTGCTAATTACCCCAAGGGCATCTGGAGCTCCTCAGAGAAAGGCACTATATTAAAATCCAACACAATGGTATTGTTATAATTATTATTATTTCCAATGTCATCATTTAGTGGCTTTCAGGAAGCCCATGATAACCTGTTGCCATCAAGTTCTAACAGAGGCCACCACTGTGGGCCTCATTACAGTGCTGCTATTGATCATATTATTTAAAAGTTTTAAATTAGTCCAGAGATAATGAGGCACCTGCCTTCCCCTCTGGGCCAATCTCTTTATGAGGCTCCAGGGACTGGGAACTAAACTTTATCTGATGGTCTCAGAAAGGTGGTGGCCTCAAGGGCCGTTTAACAAGCCCAACTTTAAGGAATTGCCAAGACAAGTTGAAGTTATCCCTTCTAGGAGAAAACAGATTCCTTCTGCTCACCTGGCCTAGTTTGTCACTTCCCTCCTATGAGAGGAAGGGAATATTTTCTCAAAGAAAGAGTAGAAAAAAGGGATTGCCGTGCAATTTTATATTCTCACCCCAAACCTGGAAGTTAGATACTCAATGAGACCTCAGGGCTGTCATTCTCCCTGGGCAATTATGAGTTGTAAACTGTGTCACCACTTAATCCAACTTGCATTAATGGCTGTCCTCCCAGAAGGAGAAAGGTAACTGCATGTCAATGATGGCTAGACAACTAACTTGGGAGACTCTCTCTCTCTTAGAGAGAACTTTTTTCCCTGGGCGATTTCTGTTACCTTCTCTCTGCTCCTTCCCTCATTTCTGTGTTGGATGGCAACATAGCATTGCTTCATTACCCCTGTTCTAGGCCTCACTTCTCTGGTTATATTTTTCTTTGCCAAAAATAAAAGACATGGGACATTGCCTATCAGGGCATGAATTGGACAGATCTGCCTTCTGCTTCACTCTGTGAGACTTCAGATGTCATTTCCCTCTCTGTTTCATATAGCACTTTGTTTTGTAATTCTCTGATGTACATCTCCAAGTAATATTATATATTATGGCAATAGGGAGCACAGAGTGTCAGTTTCTAAGGGAAATAGGACCGCTGCTGCCAGGTTCACCCAACCCTTTTCGGTCTTGTTCCAGGATGGTTTGCATGGCAAATTAGAGGGTTTCAGAAGAATCCTCTTACTCCAGTTCCACTTAGCCCCTTTACAGTTTTATAAAGCTCATTCTCCAAGATGATTTTAAGGGCACCTAGGCTAATGATCCCAGAATATGATAGGAGTTAAAAGGAATTTTGGACCATAACTTAGATAAGAGTTTTAGACTGAGAGAGTTTGGGTGGCTCTAGAGGAAAGTGTTCAAAAGAAAGACTTAAAATGTCCAAGAGCTTTCCTAGTTAGGAAAGTGCTTTGTGAGCTAAGGCTTGCATCACCAGAGGGTTAAAGATAGATTGCAAATCCCTCCCCCATGGGAAAACAAGCAATACAGTGATTGAAGAACAGTAGTGGATGACAACACAGAGCAATAGCAACTTAACCAAGAAGAGATATTATAGCTGATTGCCCCTGGAGAATAGCAGAGAACCAAAACAGCTCAACAGAGATGCCCAATGGATTGGCACAGTGAAATTGTCTGCAGTGTCAGAGGTGTAAATTCTCTCAGCCGTGGGCTCCCTATACATCTGTCTGACCACATGTGTCCCACCAGAGGTGATGGCTTGTCACGACATCCCTTTGCACACCTGAATTTGAGTTAAACTAAATTAGCAACCATCGATCCAATCACAGTTACACCTCTGCTGATAGTCAGTGAACATTCAACAGATGATTATAATTAAGAGTTAGTAATTACACCTAGAGTTATGTTATTTGCATGCTGTTAAATTCATAGAATGATCTAAGTAGTAGTGACTTTTTACTATATTAGCACTTTTGAGGATTGCTAAGGGTCCTCTGAACTTGTTTTTTTTTTGGGTTGCCATATTTTCCAGAAACAATGGACTCAGAACATGCAGGAGGCCCTGAATGTGCCAAGAATGAAACCATCCTCCCTGCAGTGTGCCCCTCCCCAGCTGACATAATTTGTTGTTTGCATCCCAAATTGGACTTCATGTGTGTCATTGGGACTCAAAACAGGTGCCAGTTAGTCTGCACTGGGCTGAGAAATTGCTTGTGCAGCTGGGATCCCTGTAGATAAACAGACCATCCTATCTTTACAGTCTAGAGGTTCCCAGGGGAAAAGAATGCTCAGCTTCTGCCATCTTTTTGCTCTTCCCCTTTGGCGGGATTTTGTCCTTTTCCCATCTTTACTGAACCTTTTCCTTTCCCAAGGCACACCCCCTTATGTGGAAATTTGTGTTTTCTCCTTCCTCCTTTGTTCTACTGTTATAAATATTCAAACTTCTATATGGATTGTGAACAAATTAAAGTTGCCCCTTCTAGGAGAAAACAGATCCCTTCTGCTCACCTGGCCTAGTTTGTCACTTCCCTCCTTTGGGAGGAAGGGAATATTTTCTCAAAGAAAGAGTAGAAAAAAGGAATTGCTGTGCAATTTTATATTCTCACTGCAAACAATACTACAAAGCAGTAATTATCAAACTACTTGGTACTTGCTAAAAAATTAAAATGTCACGTTAGGTGCACAACACACCTAGAAGTCAATGAATACAGTGTTCAGTAAACACAAAGACTGCTATTGTGGAATTGAGACTCACTATTTAACAAAAAATTTCTGGGAAAACTGGAAAGCAGTCTGGCAGAAATTAGATTTAGACCAACATCTCACACCATATGCCACAATAGGCCAAAAACAGATGGACCTAAATAAGTTAAAGGGAAAAAGAAGAAAATGTCTTTTAGATCCATGAATCAGGAAAGAGTCAGTAATCTAACATGGGAATGAGAAAATCATAGAAGATAAAATGGACAATTTTGATTACATAAGATTAAAAAGATTTTGCACAGATAAATGGAGGTAAAAATTAAAAGGGAATAATTAACTGGAGAATATCTTTGCAGCAAATTTCTCAGATACAGGTCTAATGTACAGAATATATAAGAAATTGGTTAAAGAACAAGAGCCATTCCCCAGTTCATAAATTATCAAAAGATATGAACAGGTAGTTCTCAAGAGAAGAAATACAAGCAATCAACACCAATATGAAAAAATTCTCTTGACCAAAAAATACAGCAAATCAATATCCTATTGTGTTAATGTTGATGACAAAATATGATGATGACAAAAATAAAAACAAAAAAAAATGACTCAGTGGAGCAAAACACAGCCTTCAAGATTTTCTTCCACAAAGGCATTCCTCATGTTATGTAAGGATTGTGCAAGATTCCTTGGTAAGTGCAACCACAGGGATAACTCTGTTCAATGATCAATAACATCAAGTGAGGCATAAAATAGGGAACTACATTTTTACAAAAGTTGTTTTCCATTGACATGACTGATGTAGCAAGGACCAAGTAAATGTAGGATTCCCTATTGATGACAACAGCCTTCAGATGCTCATTTGTGGATGGTTCTGTCCGGATTTCATCAAATCTTACATTTGCCAGACAATACAAGGACTCCTCAATGATTACTGAAGATATTGACTTAATAATTCATACAGAAGAAATGAAATACATTTTAAAATGCCTATTCTCCATAAATGATAGGATAAAAAATCATTTATTAAGTGCTTACTATGTGCCAAGCACTATGCAAAGTGCATAGAAATAGAAAAAGTTAGACAGTCTTTGCTCTCAAGGAAAGATTCAAATTAAAACAACTTTAATGTTGAATTGGCCTTGGTCTCTCTCTTGGAAGCATTCCAACAGGTAGGCAAAACCTTAACTTTCAGTCACACAAGTGTCAGGTCTGTCTCACAGAGGACTGTAGTCAACACTCAACCTTCTTTTTTAAAAAATAAAGTCTTAAGTTTCCTTAATCCCAAACTTTCTTTCAACCAAATAAAATGGACATTTTCATATACATACACGTTTCACATACGTACACACATAGTATAACAGAAGATGATGTATATGAAATTGAGGATCTCTAGCATATATAGCTTGCTTTTTGCTTAAATGTATAATAAATTCAACACATAACTTTCAAAGCTATCCTCCTTTTCTGTGATTCTTTCTGGACTTCTTATTCTCTTCTGTTCACTTCCAAGAAAAAAATACTTCAGTGACATCCTTCCTTTTCTTTTTGCTTTCTCTTTCTCCCTTCTTAAGGGATTTGTTGATTTAAAAAAAAACCACTTGATTGAGTAGAACAAAAAAATTTATGCAACAAGATGTTTCTCCTCATATGTCAAAATCATACAAAATTCCTTGAAAGGTGTAACAGGGGACAATTTTGACACCCTCTGATTGTTAATATTGTGAATCATAGAACAGGGAGACAGGTGTTCCCCAAAGTTTTTTTTTACCATTTTCACGAAGGATATTCTGTGCTGCATCAAATGAAAGAAAGATCCCTTACAGATGGGGAACTCCTCCAGCTGTTCCTTTTTGTGAATGTCATTGTACTGATTTCATTGTCATGCAACTGCAGAACCTCCTAAATGAAATCTATAATCATTCAAAAGAGTTTGACCTAACTTTCCCCACAAGCAAAACCAAGTGAATCAGTAATGCTTCTTGTTCAGACTATGATGTGCAATAGAATGGATAACCAGTAGAATTGGTTCATCAGTATATATGTCTTGGAACTGGACTGTGAGTGGACTATAACCAGGGCCTAGAATTGGTCAGGAGGAGAGTAGTCTGAATTGTCTTTGGGAAATTGCAAAGTTTCTTTAATAGTGCTCAGCATCTCCCTGAAAGAAACATTCATTATTTTTATCATCTGTATTCTAACAGGAGGCAGCATGGTTTAGTGGACAGAATACTAGACTTGGAGTCAAGAAGTCCTGGGTTCACATCCTTCTGCTACCATTTTTTTTTTGCTAGTTTATATGATCTTGGGTTTCCCATCTTCTGCTTCCTTGAAGATCCCAGACCAGGCATCTCTGATTGTCCAGACTACACGGGTACCTCTCCTTGTCCTGCTCCCTTAGCCTTTCTTGGTCTGCTTTCCTGTGTTGTCTTTCTCTATATTAGATGTAAGTTCCTTCAAGACAGACTGTCTTGCTTTTTTTTAAATCTCCAACACTTCTAACAGTGGCACATAGTGCCATAGTGCCATATCTGGCACATACATAGTAAGTGCTTAATAGTCAAGAAAGGGAAATAGTGGGGAGGCAGTGTTCCTGCCCTCAAGAAGCTTCCAGTCTGGGTGCCCATCAGTCGGGGGGTGGCTGAAGGAGTTTTGATACGATTGGGATGGAATCCTCTCGTGCTGTAAGAAACGATGAGCAGATTGACTTGAGGAAAACATGGGAAGATGTGCATTTAACAAAGCAAAGTGAAAGCGCTAAATCCAAGGGAAAGGTTGTCTGCAGTCATAGCAGTATTGTTCACAGGCTAACAGTGAAGGACTAAGCGATTCTGAGAGTTATGAACATTCAAATAAACCACCGGAAAGACTTAGGAAGGAAAATGCTATCCACCTCCGGACGGGAAAAACATCTGAAATCTGTAAATGCGCATCTTTACCCAGCGTCGGCCTTCTCTCACGCGGGGCTGGGAGGGGGACAACTCGGAACTCAGAAGGTAATTTAAAAATTTTTAAATTAATATATATAATAATTAAAACCCTTCTGAAAGAAGCACGCGGTGTAGCTAGGCCCTGTAGTCCCTGAACACCTGCGCCGAATTCATTCTTCTTATTCCCCTAATTCTGCCACCGTCGTCCGCGCCCCGGGCTCGGGGCACAGATACCCTGGGGATGATGCCACGTCTCCTCCGCAGCGTCCGTGAGACAAAAACATGATTTTGGAACAGGCTCCGGTTTCCCTGCCTTCCCTTCCCCCGGCTCGGGTAAGACCTCTCCTTCGGCACGTCCTTCCCTCCCGAACCCCCAGCCCCAAGACTGCAACCGATCGTCTGCGCCTGCGCTTTGAAGGACTCCTGGGAACTACACTTCCCATGACGCCACGCGGCCTCGGGGACCCTCCCGCGGTTCCCTAGAGACGGACTTTGCAGCCCAGACTGGGCCGCGGGGCGTCCGAGCTGACGACGATGATTGGCGGTGTGGTGTGGTTTGGGTTGGTTTTTTAAGGGAAAGGGGGGGAAAAGCAAGATGGCGACAGGCGAGAAACGTCTCCACCCCAGGTTGGGGCCCCTCCCCCCCACCTCTGGAGCGGCAGGCCGAAGAGGGGAGATCCTTTGAGGGGTCCCGATGTGGGTGAGGAAGGCCCCCCCCGGGGAGGAGAGCGCGTGAGGGGGTTCAGGGAGAAGGGGGTCCGGGTCAAAGAGGAGCGAGCTCTGGGAGGAGGCCTGCGCGCCGCCTCTTCGTCCTGCGGGGAACCTCGCGTGTCTGCGACACCCCCGGGGGCGGGGGGCTGTGCCCCGCAGGGTCCGCTCCCGGGCCTGCCGTCCGTGAGGCCCGACGTCCGGAGCCCTCGGGTGATCGTGACCGCGTCCAGCGTGGCCCGGCCGCCCGTGTCCGGGGTGAGCGGCCGGGAGGGATCCCCGCAGCTGTGATCACCAAGGTGCCCGGCCCGGGCGTCGTGGTGACACGAGGACAGAAAGCCCCGCACGGGCGCGTCCCGAGTGGTCCTGAAGGACCCCACGCCCTGCCCTTTGCCAGCTTGTTCAGAGCAGTAAGCTGAGGTCTCCGAGGCCGGGGCTGACCAGAGGCAGAAGAGGACAGCACAGGGCCCTTTAGGGATGCCGCCCAGCAGACCCATGCCCGCTAGAACGGGAGGACGGGCCGGAGGTTCCGATGCCTTGGTGCTGCTTCCTGATGTTCCCGTGCTGGTGCCACCGAAGGGCGGGTTCGCGGCGGTGGATGCCAGCCGTGTGCTGCTGTCTCGGATCTCATTTGGGTACCCCCCATGCCCTTCTGGCAGCGTCAGTAATGTGGGAACCAGCACCCCTCCACCTCCCCCCACCCCCCAAGTGCAGCTCTCTCCATGTCTGGCGTGTTAGGAGTGGAGTAACCTTCGTACATAAGGACAGAACCTGCATGTTGGTTAGTGGGGGCTATAAAGCATGTCTCTTAGGTGGATTCTCTCTTCTTTAGCCCTTCTTGATCTCCAGATTCCTGCTTTTTCCTGAAGAGGCGAAGCATCACAGATCAGGAAATAAATGGCTTCTGTCCATGCTGCTGGGCCCCAGGTAAGGTGTTGTTCATGATTCCTTCCGAAAGCGTAGTCCTTGTTTCAGAACGCCCTCTGCTCCCCAGGAATACTGAAATTAATCCATCTCTTGTGGCCAAAGTTATTATCTTTTCTCACAACTCCACGCTCAGTGAGAGATTGGTGCATTAATTTAATTTCCTTATGCTTTGTACCTTTTCCCTTTTCCTCCCTTTCCCATTCTGGAATGAGAGATAACTTGATGAAAAACTTCAAGGTTTGAGTTGGAGTCTCTCTATTCCACAAAGTTTGTTCTTAAGAAACTAACATCGGAATGTTGCTTTCTGATAAGGAATCAAGGCTAGGAAAAGACCTAGAGGAAAAACCTTGCCCAGATGTCCCTCTGAATCTGAGAACTCTCCCCTACTTGTGCTAAGGACACTGCCCAAATTTCTCAGCAAACTCTCCCCCCTTTTTTTTTGTCATGAAATTCAGATATATCCAAACAATAAATCCAATATTAACTGTGAAATGTATATTTTATCCCATGCCATCCAAAAGTATTTCCTTTTGCTTGCTAATTTTGTGGCCTTTTCTTTGATTCTTTGGTCTTATCTATAAAATGAGGGAGTTGCAGGAAATGATCTTTAAGGTCCCTTTCAATTCTGTTTTTATGAGCTTACAAACTGTGATATTAATTGTAATATACCACAATATATGTACAGTAGTATTGTTGAATGATTTGGATCTTGTTGGGCACAGGGGAGTGATTTTTATTGGTATCCCTTGAATGTACTGATTGTTTACTTTGCCATGTATGAAACTTGTGCGTTACATATAAGATCATAGAACTGGAAGGAATCTTAGAGGTTATCTAGTCAGATTCCTAATTTGCAAATGATGGATGTGAGGCATGAGACATTTGTCATATGGGAACTGCTTGAGTAAACTTTAGCTTGTTTTTAGCTTGGAGAAAAGACTTGAAGGAGCATGATCATTGTTTTTCAAATATTTGAAAGGAAGCATGGCTTAATGAATATCTGGCATTAAACATACTTGTACATACTGGCTTTGGAAATCACTTAACCTTTTAAGTGTTCTAGGCAAATCAGTGATGACAACAGTGTAAATGGAAAGGAAAAAGCAAAACTAAATGCTTTGTAATTATAATAACCAACTTTAGACCCAGAGAAGAGTTAAGAAAATATACCTCCTTTCTTTGCAGAGGCAGAGGAGTAAGGATATGGAATACTGAATATGTTGCCAGATGTCGTTGATGTATTGGTTTTACCAAAGTGTTTTGTATCTCTTTTTAAAAAAAAAAAATTCTTTGTAACAAAGGATGGTAGACTGGGTATGGGAAGGTATAAATAAAAGTGATATAAAAAGATATTAATAAATTTTTTTAAAAAGAGGGATTGGCTTAAATGAATTTCCCTCAAATGGTGAGAACCTTCTATACTGAGTCAGGTAGGGGTTGGGTGGGGTGTCTCATGTTGTTTCAGGCATCTTTGATGTTCGAGGATCTAGCTGTCTATTTCTCCAGAGAGGAATGTGTGAGTCTGGATCCTTCTCAGAACCCTCTTTGCTGGGAATCTATGCCGAAGAATTGCAAGAATCTGATCCCATTTGGTAAGGCCTTCTGCACTGAGCAGTCCTGGTGCATTCGAAATTGCAGGGCCATTTGTGATCTGAATTGTAATAGTTTTGGAAGACAGCATCATTCCCAATCAGTTTATAAACCAGTTTCCTGAGTAGCGTCAAACTTGTCCTCGGTTCTGAAGAGAAAGCAGTTTTTATATACCTTTTTCTAGATAGTAAGTTCCCCTGAGATCATGGGACTCTAATCAGAGGGAGTTTTTAAATAAATGAGTAGAAAACTGAGTACATTACTTGGGAGAAACTTTTAGAGTTGGGTCATCTCTAGGAAAATCATGTAAGAGAATACATAACTTTTTGTCTTGATTTCACTGGTATAAGGAACTCCTGATGAGAAAACTGTCCATCAATGCAAATTGTCAACTGTTCTGCAACTTACAGTCTTAGAGAGCAGTTTGAATAATTAGAAATTAAGTGACTTGTCCAGAGTCACACAGCAATTACATGACAGAGATGGGATATTATATTAATATATTAAGATGTGAAAACTAGGACCAGTAAAGACTGGGCCTTAACTGCAGAAGTTTCTTCAGTTTTGAAAGTCATGTGTTACCATTTTGGGTTGATGTATACTGGTGTATATCCCTATAATAGTTCTATGCCTCTCTCTCCTACAGGTATTCTTATTTCCAAATGTTCTTGACTCAGAGATATTTGTGATGTTCCATTCCAGATTGGGAGAGGCTTCGCCTTTATTGTTATTAGTTATTTCTTACAATATTACTTTCCTGGACCATCTTTAAAAAAAATACCAGACGTTTTGAATGTTTCTTTGTGGGGAGTTTCTGTTTTTCTTCCCTACTTCAAAGCCTCTATAAAACTTCATTGAAACTGATTACCTAAGCCATTTCTTAAGTGAATACTTTGGCAAAACAAAAATTATTTTGTAGTATGAATAATAAGCCTATGACATATCTTTTTTAAAAAAATAATTTGGGTTTTTAAAATTGAGTTTTCTTTAAGTGAGGGAATATCTATAGGTATTTAATACTACTACACTGCATCTTACTGAAGATATCCTCAAGTTACAAATACTAATATTTATGATGTTTAAAACACGAAGCAATAAAAACATGAAGCAATGGCGATGAATTTAATTCATTTCCTATTATTAAGTATATGCTGTTTGCAATGGGAAATTAAAAAAATATATGACAAGTTGCTTTTAGTTTTGTTAGGAAGACTCATTAAAAAAATAAGCAAAAAGTCAGCATAGCATAAAGTACTACAAGTGCCAAAATGTATGGATTAGATTGTAAGTGCAATTGACATCATAAAAAGAAGAGAACAGTGGAATTATTAAGGCAGGTTTCATTGAGGAAGTGATATAAGCAGGCACAGAAAAGTTGAATTTAGATAACTGGAGCAGTTAGGAAAATACAATGATCCAACGCACGAATATGGGATCATCGCCATGATTGTGGCATTAGGCATTAAGGTCTGATTGAATTGAAGAATATTTACTGGGGAACAGTGATTGAGAAGTAAAAGAAAAGCCAGATTACAAGTAGCTATGAGTGTTAGGATGAGTTAGGACCCAGTATACTAAACAGTGGAAAGTTATTGAATGTTTTTGAGTTCAACAATAACATGATAAATATCATTATTTTAGAAAGATTTGTGCTATGGATATTGATTGGAGGGACAGAGACTAGAAGAGGTATGCTAGGTAAGAGGAAGTTGTGATCCAGATATGAGATAATGAAATGCTGGACCTAGTAGTGAGACTAGAAAGATTCAGATTTTGAAGAATTACAGGGGTTTGACAGTTAATATAAAAAATGAAATTGATTGGTATGATGAGCTTGGGTCATCGGTTGTACAATTAGCTGAAATGAGAAAATTGAGAAAGGAGATTGAGAAGAGGGAAAACAATGAGTTCTGTGTAGTCTGTTAGATAAATTGAGTTTGAGATAGATGGGGCATCCAAGTCAGTGTTATCCAGTAGACACTTGGAAATATAAAACTGATCATTTTGTCAGAGGATTGACTAGGGTTTGGGGAATCAATAACATTCAAGTGGGAAAGAATTGACCAAGGAAGTGAAAAGAGAAAAAAGGCTGAAGAATGAGTTTTAGGGAAACACCAACAGTTGGGGTTGGGATGAGGACAAAGAGACTGGTAGCATGGTATAATTAAAAGAGCACTGTTCTTGGGGTCAGCAGATCTAGGGTCAAGTCCTAACTCTGCCATTTATTTGCTGTGTGACCATATGCAAGTCATTTCATCACCATCATCTTTGACTTTAGTTTCCTTATCTGTAAAAGGAATGGACTAAATGATTTCTAAGGCCTCTTCTAGTGAAAGGGTAAGGATAGAAAGAGATTAGTGTAGTATCAGAGAAATTAAGAGAGAAGAGAGTTTTAAGGAAAAAAGGATGGCCAGTAGTGGTAAATATAACAGAGAACTCAAGAAGAGAAAAAGGATGCTTATCTAAAAGTGGTTATCATAATCTACAAAAGAGTTGATTCAGTGTAATGAAAACTTTTTTTTTAAATGTCAGTGGTTTAGAGAAGGAATAGATAAAGAAGAAATGGGAGTGATGGAGTTAGTCCAGTTGTTCAAGAAGTTTAGTTTTATTTGGAGAGGAAGAAAAATCTGTATGTGCATGAAGGCAAAATAAAAAGTGTCAATAAAGGGGGAAAGCTGACAATGTTGGAGAAGGGAGAAAGCATGAGAGAAAAGTCTCCTAAGGGAAAGGGATTATAACTAATGCATGGATGGATTCAGAGGGGAAGGTTGACTTTAGAGAAGATAACAGACAGACAGCTCTTCCTCTGAGACTAGAGGGAAAAATGAAAATGAAATTGAGAACAAAGAGTGGTTTTAGTGCTATTGAATGAAGGAAAATTAGTTAAGACAAATCCTCTATACCTTCCAGTTAAACTTTCCTAGGGAATTTTTAATTATACAGATTCCACTCAATTCCTTTACTAGTTTTTATATCCAGAGGGTTAGATGAGGTATGCAGTAGTAGGATCATTTCTAACTTGATTAGACTAAAAGAAATTTTATTTATATCTGCCAGGACTTAGAATTGAGTTATGAAATATGAATAAAAGAATGGTTAGGTAAGAATAAAGGGATAGTGTTCAGTGTGCCTTGGTGTTTTGATTGTTATCAGGTGGGGTCTAGTGATAGAGGGTATTACATATATATATATGTATATATATGTATATATATACATATATATATATAAACTCTGGTTCTTTAATTATTCAAAATTCATCATTTCATCAGTAGTCTTTCTAATAATACAGATTACAATCCTTAATAGATGATATTATTTAAGGGGCAAAAAATTCATTGTCATCTAGTGACAGACCATGGCTTAAAGAGGAGGAAAAAAGAGAACTATCCTATCAGTGTTCTACCATCTCCCTCACCAATTTCTGCTCTGAAATGATTAATCATTGCAAATAATTTATTGGTTTGATCTGGGGATTTTTTTTTAAAAAATTATTTTAAGAACTAGAGGGCTGCCAGGAGAATTTAACCTGAAGTCCTTAATATGTTTAGCTCTATAAGAGGGCAGTGTTATGAATATGATGAAGCCCTAGCATTATAAGCCCATCCTTCCCCATCTTTCTCTTATTAAGAGGACTCAAAAAATATTATGAGTTTATTCTTCATATAATAGATATGGGCTATCTTATGATCCAATTGCACAAGTGTTTTGAAAATCTTGCAGATATCATAAGATCATAGATTTAGTTAGGAGGAACCTTAGAATCCATTAAGCCCAATTTCCTCATTTTGCCATTGAGGAACATGAGATACCATTGTGCACTGTGCACAGGGTCAAACACCAATTAAGTTTCTGAGGTGGGATTTGAACCCAGTCTTCTGGACTTCAAGTCAAGCCTGCTATGTCAAGCTGTGTATTTACATATTCTCCCAGAGATGATGACTCTTAACTATTTACCCTCCCACCCTTATTGGGGTTTCTCATGTCCCCAGGAGAAAATTGCTAATGAAATCTGGCAATTATGACCCTTTCTTAGAAATAAATCCACAAACCAGTGTTCCCATGAATAATAGTTCACATTTATATAATTCTAATAGTTTATCGTAAAGAAAAATAAATCCATTATTTCCCTTAGGGAAGATGTGGGGAGGGGTGTGTGTGTGAAGAGAATGTGCCTCTTTCTCTTTCCTTGTTTGAGAGCACTAAATCCCAGTCCTAGCCAGATGATTTTGCAGCTGAAAGAACTTAGTCCTTCCCAAATATTGTCCTCTAACTACACCCCAATATAGTCAGGATTCAACATAATTAGAACTCACTTGCAGACTTTTTATCTCCACATTAGACATTACATAGGGAGAGAATGGTGTTTGGAATCTCTCTTTGTGTTAGCAGGAGACAAGAGTGAAAAGGAAGAGGAAAATTTTCAACTAGAAAATCCAGAAAATGGGGAATTAGAAGCATTGCCTTTGGAATGGTGCAAAAGAGACAATTCCCTGCATCCTAAATTCGGGAGGGATTGTGAGAATGAATTCCCTGATCAGAAAAGGGTAGGTATGGCCATACCTCAAGAAAGGAGATTTATAAGTCTTTTGATTACTATTGAGAATTCCACTCAATTTGAAGAACATCCCCACTTCATAGAAACTAGAATCTCTTGTCTCCAAGAAAAGGCAGCACCAACATCCTTTAAATGTCTCCTATGTGATAAAGCCTTCATCAAAAGATCATATCTTATTTCACACCAGAGAAGCCACACAAGAACAAAACCCTATAAATGCACTGTCTGTGAGAAAAACTTCAATAAGAAGTCAAATCTCAGTGCTCATGAGAGAGTCCATACAGGGGAAAAACCACATAAATGTGATGCTTGTGGGAAAAACTTTGCTCAGAGATCCAACCTTGTTGCACATGAGAGAATACATAAGAAATCCCAGACATATGAATGTGCTAATTGGGGAAAAAACTTCAGTCAAGGAACACATCTCTTCCACCATGAGACTATCCACCTAGTAGACAATACTAATAAATGTGATAAGTGTGAAAAAAGCTTCATTTGTAAATCAAAACTTATACAGCATCAGAGAACCCATACAGGGGAAAGACCCTACAAGTGTTCAACATGTGATAAAAAATTTAGTCAAAAATCAGATGTTTTAATTCATCAGCTAATTCATACTGGAGAGAAACCTCATAAATGTACTGAGTGTGGCAAAAGCTTCACTCAGAAAACAGATCTCGCTAGGCATAAGAAAACACATACCGGACAGAAATCCTACAAGTGCATTGATTGTGGGAAAAGTTTTGGTGGGCTTTCATACCTTATTACACATCAGAAAATCCATACAGAAGAGAAACCCCACAAATGTCATCAGTGTGGCAAAAAATTCATTGGGAACTCAGATTTGATACAACATCAGAAAATCCATACTGAAGAAAAACCTTATAAATGTCTCATATGTAAGAAAAGATTCACTAAGAATTCAAATCTTGCTGCCCATCAAAAAATTCATACAGGAGAGAGGGCCCATAAATGTAACAACTGTGAGAAGAGCTTCAGTCGGAGTTCACATCTACTTACACACCAGAGGATCCATACTGGAGAAAAACCTTATAAATGTCTTATGTGTGAGAAGAAGTTCAACTGCAGTTCAAACCTCATTACTCATCAGAGAATACATACAGGAGAAAAACCATATAAATGCACAATGTGTGAGAAAAGTTTTAGTCGCAGCTCAGACCTTGTCAATCATGAGAGAACCCACACAGGAATAAAGCCATTTAAGTGTGCTACATGTAAGAAAAGCTTCAGTCGAAGTTCCCACTTGATAACTCACCAGAGAATCCACACAGGAGAGAAACCCTTCAAATGTGTCAAGTGTGGGAAATGTTTCAGTGATAAATCCTATTTCAGTTACCATCAAAAAATTCACATGCATTAATACCAAAGAAGTGAAGACTATGTTCTTTGAGTTGGCAGAAGATGCCAAGATGAATGGATCTAACCAGAAACTCAGTGAACAAAATTTGAATCTGAAGACTGAATGGTTTGGGAAATGTAAAGATGAAGTTCAGTGCTCATTGTCTAAACAGAAATATTTTATATTGTGTTGGTGTTAGTTAAAAGATGAATTGTTCAAGGTTAATGACAACAGCCAGAAGAGAAGCTGCCTTTCATTATTAATTCCCACAAAATTGTCCTATTCCTCCCCTTTTAATACCATGTGTTTTTCTTAATACATATGTGTTGCGGCATGTGTAGGCAAAGAAGCATTGGGATTGAATAAAGAATAAGTTTTGTTAAGTCAGCTGAGAATACCAATTTAGTTGGAAATAGAATCTTGGTGAACAAGATTAGAATTTGAAGATTGAGTATTTTGGGCAGTGGAAAGATAAAGTTTAAAGTTCAGGTTTATGAACAGATTTTACATTTGTGTTGGTTGGTCAGTATACCAGATGGATTTTTCAAAGTAAATGCTACTAGCTTAATGAGAAAAACTAAAAGGGCTAAGTTTTGTCATTGATTCCAACAATTAAATCTGTTCCATTGTTCCTTTAATGCCATTTTGTTTCTTCGGGTTACATTCTGGGGTAGATCTCCAGTTGGTGTACGTGTCATTCTCTTCTAGCCTAACTCCAGTAATATCATTATTTGGTTATATTTTTTATCAAAAAATTTACATTTTTCAGGTATTTACTAACTATCATTCTGCTACCCCAGTCAAAAACTAAGTGGGATAAATGGATGTAAGTCATTTGTTTTTTAAGCAATCAGGCCACAGCTTTGAGGTCTCAGTGAGTGTTGGAACTTTCAAAATAGTTCCCCCTTGGAAGCTACCAACATATTTCATCAGTGCTGCTATTGTAGTTCAAGGTATATGTGCAGCTCCCTTTGGGAGCTGAGTTTAGAGCCGACCACATACCACTTTGAATATCCCAAGCATCCTTTGAATGTAGATTGGGTTTTTAGAAACAATCAAAAGTTATTCTGAGCCAAGAATTAGGTTGTGACCACATGGGTTCAAAAAATAAGGTGTGACTAGGAAGTAATAAGCAAATAACAATAAGTAAGTAAAATGTAGTCAGACTAACTTTCCTTGTGTGTGTGTGAATGGAGTACCCAAAGGGGATTCGCTCAAGTGTTTTGAGCAGCTTCGTTGAAATAAGGATATGACTTCTCAAAGGGACTGCTGTTAGGGGATCAGAAAAGCTGTATGGTGTGGTAGAAGAAGCCTTAGAATCAGAAGCGTTAGGGTTCAAACCCTGGGTCAGCCACTTATAAGTTATCTGTGGCTAACTAATCTCACCCTCTGAGCCCTGGCTTCCTCTCTCTGTGAAATGGGGATAATACCTTACAGCTATCTTGTAGGGCAAGGAAACAGATTTGTCAATTATTCCATACTCTTGGGACATTATTTTCATGAGTGTAAGTTGTGGGGTCTTTCCTTCTTCCTTTAGGAGTCATACTGCTTTTTCAGCTTCTTTGGTCTTTTTTTCATAAATGAATCCTTTCAACTCCTTATCAGTGTGATGACTTCTCTTTTCCCCCTTTCCTTGGTTCTGTGAGAATGGAGCATCTCAGAAGTGTGTGCTTTGAAAGGTCTTGTCTTGAAGAGCATTCAATGGAGAAGCAAAGGAATATGGCCATTTCTGGATTAATCACGTGGGGATTGTCCTCAGCTCCAAGTTAGACAGCTATTTTTGTTTAGACACAATTGAATAGTTGCCTCTTTATATGATGGTGTGTGTTCCTCAAAAATTTCATGTAAAATTAAATTACTTTCACTGTTCTAGTGGAGATTGCCATTTAAAGGAAGGCTCTGTGTGTGTGTGTGTGTGTATGTGAAAGTGAATGCTTCTCCTCAATCCCTGTCTTTTAACTTTTTATGAAATAAATCTAAATGTCTATGTATTGGATTTGCTTAAAGATATATACTCTTCATCACTACTCTTCTTAATGAAATTCTTTTCTTATTAACATTGACAGGTGCTTTAGTCAGCCAGTGGTCCTCAGATTATTCCCTTTTGGACCCCTCTTTCACAGATCAAGAACTAGCATCCACCAGAAAGCCCTATACATAGGACAACTGTTTTGTTCTGATTGACTATCAACTCCACCTACTCCTGCTTGCCACGACAAAAGAAACAAAACTATTTTGATCCCAATCATGGTAATTTAGTAAATGATAAATCTATTTTCAAAACATTTGTGTGTGTCCTTGGTTGAATTCCTTAAATCTCTCTGGGCTTTAATATCTTCATCTGTAACAATAATAATGATAATAATAGTTTATATAATGCCTTATAAGGGCATTTCATATAAGGCAAAATGCATTGACTTTCTATATAACAGTCTTGTAAAGTGAAAGGGTTGGTTAAAATTATATCTAAAGTTCCTTTCCTTTCTAAAATTCCATGACTGCTTATGAATGTAGTTTGAAATCTTTAGTATCCTTTCAGTCTACTTTTTTAAAAAGCAAAAAAACAACAAAAACAAAATACACCCTTTTTTTATTCAGCATTTCAGATGAGGCTAGGGAGCCATTGCTCTGGCCCAGCAGCAGTAACAGGAAAAAAACTTTAAACCATGACATTTAAAACAAAAATGAAAATATGTAAATGTAAATTACCTCCCAACCTGAGGAAAAGAGTCTTATGATGTATCTGTATAATGTAGTGTTAGGCTGAATTAAGTAGTATGCAAATCACAGAAAGTAATGGTCACACTCTACTATCTTGGTAAAACTGAATTAATAGTAGTGTGTTAAATTTTAGACACCACAATTTGGGAAAAGCATTGATAAATTGAAGTTTGTTTAGGGGAGAGTGACAAGGCCAGTTTGAGAACCATGGCATAGAGGGAATGGTTAAATGAACAGAGAATGTCTAGCCTGGACAATGAAAAAGATTCCTAAGGAGAGGCATACTAGCTATCTTCAAATACTTAAAATGTCATGTAGAAAAGTAAGTAGATCTATTTATTGTTCCAAAGGACAGAAGTGAGAAAAGTGGCTAAAAGTTATAGGAGGATAAATATTGATGCAGTATGAGAACCAGCAGCTCCAGCTAGAAGCAGATGTTTGGGTTTACCCAGGAATTAGTTGGCTCTTGGTTACTAAATATATTCAAACAGAGATGATCATTTGTTAGAGATGTTAATAAAACAAATTCTACTATATATTGGAAGGGGTTGAGGGGGTGGGTAGGGAAGAAAGGGAATATGGGCCAGGCACTTCACTAAGGGATTTTACAAATAGTATCTCATTTGATCCTCACAACAACCCTGGGAGGTAGGTGCTGTTATTACCTGTATTTTACAGATGAGTAAATTGAAGCAGCAGAGGTTAAGAGACTTGTCAGGTCAAATTTGAACTCAAATCTTTCTGACTCTAGGCCCAATACTCTGTGTTACTCCAGTGTCACCTAGCTACCCTAATGTGACTTGTTATATACCTCTATATAAACTGCCAACTTACATGAGTTACACCTATACTTTATACAAAATGTTAGATTAGATGAATAAAACACTTATTAAAAATTTACTCTGGGTTAGGCACAGTGCTAAGGCACTAGAAATAGAAATAAAAGCAAGCAAGGCAATCCTTTCCTTTAAGGAACTACCTTGTAAAGGCAGAATAACAGATGAAGGAGAACAGGAAAGATTAGGTAGGGTGGGGATAGGTGTGGGTTAGTGCAGAGGTAAACTGGTAGAGGGAGGCATGATAAAGAGGTAACTAGGCTTGGAGGCCTATTTTGTAACAAAGCAAAGCAAACACTCATCTGTGAGAGCCAGGCAAGCCAGGGGCAAAGTCCAAGGTGGAGAGGGTTGGGGAGGGGGCAAAGATGAGGATAATGGAAACATTAAGGTTTCTTGCAACTTCAGGCTTGTCACCTTTACTTTAACCTGATGCTTGGTTGGCATCGTTCTGAGAGCTTGAGTAGTCAATTTCCAGTTCCTCCTGAGTTAGTTAGATCTTTGGATGTTAGTTTCATTATTTAGTTTGAATATTGTGAATTCTCAGAACTTAGATGCCATATTCAAATGGAAGCATAAAAATACATTCCCAAGCCAAATATGAATAATTTAAAAATTTTTTCTACCATTTCATACCATATATACCATGGTTATTCTTTGAGATATTAACCAAGATTTAATAATATGGAATTGGGTGCTATGGTGCTAATATCGTGTTATTTATTATAGTATGTCACATAAATATAATATTATAATACAATTATAATGGCTCACATTTATAGTTTATAGTTTACAAAGTATTTTCCTCACAATAATCCACTGAAGTAGATAGTGCAAGGATTATTAGGCATCATTTTGCTGATAAAAATTCAGTGATTTGCCCATAGGCAAATAAACAATAAGTGCTAGAGCATGACTAAGCTGGGTTTTTTGATTCCCAAGTCTAGTGTTCTTCACTGTGTTGCCTCTCCAGCACTTCTATGGTCCCCTTATGTTGTTGTGCTATACAAGATATGTTTTCCTGTAACTGACAATGAGGAAAGGCTAATTATCTGGCCTATTTGATTACAGTATAGATATAGAGCTGGAAAGAACCTTGGAAGGCACCCTAGTTCAACTTCCTCATTTTACAGATGAAGAAACTGGGGCCCAGAGAAATTTCTTATCCAAGGTTACATAGATAGGAAGTGACTGTCAAGATTTGAACCCAGGTCTTATGACTCTAAATGTCTCCCTTCTATCACACTACTTTCCCAATAACAATATGCAGGATGACATGAATGATCATGAAAATTTCCCTGATAACAGTGTCAATTTATGAAAGGGAGAAAATTATCATGGAGCTAGATCTGACATGGGGTCCCACATAGCCCACATGAATTAGAGCTGAGAAGAGTGGGCATTTGGGAGTTAGGACATTTGGTGGGTCAAGATTTATCCTCAGAAGTTTATGTGACACTAATGTCCAGAAAAATTATGGAAAAACAGAATTATAAAAATATTTAAGGTGATTTAAAAAATATTTGGAAAGAGAAGTGGAATGATCAGTACCTACCTACATTTGTATAACTGGATACATTAATTTTTAGGTAATGGTATTTGGAGTGCATGAGTAAGGCTACTTTGCAAATAGGCCAAAATGTACACTTAAATACTTTGAATTCAATTTTAAAAAACCCTACTAAGTATTTTGAAAAACTTGCCCTATACCTTCCTGTTAAGTACCTCTTATTTTCACATGAAAAGAAAATCAAGTTCTGGCTACAGAGTAGTGTGATGAGTCCATCTACAGTAAGGGATTTTATTAACCCTGGAGTCTGTGAACTTGTTGCACACACACACACACACACACACACACACACGGACACATATGTAGACACAGATATATATACATACATATATATACACATATATTTCTATAACTAATATGATAGATTTCCTTTGTAATCCTATACATTTTATTTTATTCATTTTTAAACATCCTGAGGAGTTCACAGGCTTCACCAGACTGCCAAAAAAGTTCATGAAACAAACAAACAAAAGGTTAAGAGGCTCTGACACAGAAAATAGAGAAAAGAATGTAAACGTTCCTTGGGATTGAGACTGGTGAAGGAAAGTGACACAGAGTAAAGAAATCAATAATGTAGTTCACACTTACCTAGTGCTTTAGAAATCACCTTATACATATTACCTTGCTGGAGCCACAAAATAATCCAGTGAGATAAGTAATACAAATGTTATCCTTGTTTTATAGATGAGGAAACAGTCTGAGTAGAGACTTAACTTGTAGGTTCATCCTTAGTTTTCCTGGAGAGTGAGAGGAGTATAGCAGCAATGTCTGATCCTTAATCTAAACTGCTATACTTTGTGAACAGAATAGAACTCTGGCTCTTCTCTTTTAACAGCCTGCCCCCAATTCTTAAAACCTAAACTAGAGTTTGTAGAATATTGATCTAACCTAGGTTAAGAAAAGCAGTAACCTGGAGGGTCTTCATTACTAAGAATGTGGCTAAAGTGAAGCTTTATCTGTAATGGGTAGGGGAAACTTCTATAATGGGAACTCATTAAAGCCCCTTGGGGTTCTGACTTTATCCACTATTAGTCTTGAGAGCATCCTCCTTAAGAGAGGCTATGGAATACAGGTGTAGAAGCAGGTACACTTTATCTGAGAGGGGCATGTTGAATTGTTGTGATACAGATTTACTACAAGGGAGGGTTTTGTTGGGGTGTTAGTCATTGGTAAAGAAGAGAGAATTTTTAAATCACTGTTCAAAGTTTTTAAAAAGAGCTTCAACTTTAAAAAGAGAACGTGAAGATCAACACTTTCAGTGAATTTGAAACAATTCCACTGACTCTAATCATTTTTTTATTTCTCCAGTGAACATTGAATGGGTTTTGGGGTGCTAGGACCCCAGAAATGCCAAGCAGGGTCACCTAGAATGAATTCACACATCCAAGCCTTCTCTTAGTCGTGTCAAAAAGTTTATTGTAACACTTTAGCAAAAGCTGGCATGGGTCCTTAAGGGAAGTGAGAATGAAAGAGACTAAGGATGGTGCTAGGGTTTTTATGGAAATGGTGATGTATTGGGGTGGAACCATTTCAAAGAATCCCGAGTCAGACCACCTCTAATTCAAGCATAGGCATTTACTGAGATTGACGCCTTTCAAGAAGTGGGCTAAATTCCAGAGGAACCGGCAACTTCAGAGAAACCAAGATGGATTTTTATAGTATAAAGATGCAATTACATTACAGAAATTTACAAAGAATATAGGAATATGATTAATATTAAAAAGGTAGGAGGAGTTTGTTAAGGGACTAAGTAATGGAGGAGAGGGGTTCCATCTATGATTTGATGGTTAAATTTTCTGGTCATGCTGCCCTCCAATTGGCTAGCTATTGTGGTTCTGTCTAGGACTAGGTGGATGTGGTTGTGGTTGAGTGCATGGACACACCTGCTGTTTCTGTGGGAATTATGATAAATGAGTCTGAGGGCAGCGCTGTTTCTGTGAGAACTATGAGTTCATGGACATACCTGTTGTTCTAGTGAGCAGTGAGGCATATATGAAGAAGTTAGGACATTGGGGAGAGTAATTGGTAGATACAGTGGGCCCGGATCAGTGCAGCCTATAATGAAGTTAGAATATTCAGGCTGGAGGCAGCTTTATTAGGATTCCATCAAAGGGGCATGGGAAAGGAATGCCAGGGATACTAATTAGGTAATGTAAGGGATGCCGGTGTCTTTGAGAATCATGGATGGGAAAGTGTAGGGAGTATACCAGACATTAAGGGAGTTGTCAGAGCTATGAACCTTGGGTATCTGGTGCCAATAGGAAGAGAAGGTCCTTGGGCCAGCCAGGGACAAAAATCCTTGGGCCAAGCACCCCTCTAGCTGTTTTGATAAGAAAATGTGTTCTGCAACAAAAGATAATTTTTTCATGGACAGGGGCCTACTAAGAAATTGGAAGGCTTCCAGAGACATGATCTTAGGGCTGGGGCACAAAGGCCCCATCAGACATGATTGTTATCAAAACCGTTTCCACTTTGCCTCCCTTACTACTAGGTTATCACTAACTTCTGAACTCCTATAAGTATGAACTCTTATATGTCCAATATTACATTTTTGAACTAATAGCTTACCAAGTTGGAAAGGGGGATTTACCAGGAATTGGAGTAAAATAGGCCAAAATGTGTGTGTGAGAAATAATGAAGCCTGAAAGAGAAGTCCTGAGAGGAAAAAAGGCATGACTACTTTTAAATATGTGTGTATATACATACATATATATATGATTTATTTATTTTTATTCTGAACTTAACACCAAATAATATAAACATTTCCATAAGCATTGTAAGCAGAAAAGGTATTATCTGTGAAACTATAGGTCTATATTACATTCAGCTCATTTTTTAAGTGTATAATAAATTCAACCTGTAGCTTTTAGAACTGTCCTGCTTGTCTGTTTTTCTCTGGCCTTCTTGTTCTCTTCTGTGCATTTTTAAAAATGATGCCTTGATGACCCCTTTCTTTTTCTTTTGCTGCCTTATCACTACCTCATCCTTCTTCCATCCCCATTGGGAAAAAAGAAAGAAAAAGAAAGCCCTCATAACAAATAATGTATATATAGTCAGAAAAAAGAAATCCTCACATTGGCTGTGTCCAAAAATGTAGATCCTATTCTCCACCTTGGAAACTAGGTGGCACAGCAGATAGGATCCTGGTCAGCCCTGGAGTCAGGGAGACTCAGCTTCCTGAGTTCAAATCTGGCCTCAGATACTATCATTAAGTGTAAGTCTGGGCAAGTCACATGATCATGTTTGCTTAAATGAGCTGGAGAAGAAATGGCAAACCACGTCAGTATCTTTACTAAGAAAACCCCAAATGAGGTCACAAAACTAAATGACTAAACATTCTGTATCTTAGATCCATCATCTCTGTCATGAGGAGGGTAAAATGCTTCATTATTATTATAGCTGTTCACAGCATTAATCGGTTCTCAAGTTTTGAAATATGCTTTTCTTTATGGGGGGGTAGAGAAAAGGAGGAGGAGGAGGGGCGGAGCCAAGATGGCAGAGTAGAAAGATGCACATACGCTACCTCCGAACCCACTGCCCATAAAATACCTGTAAGGAAAGGAACCACCGGCGAGTTCTGGAGCAGCAGAGGCCACGGAGCGGAACGGAAGAGATTTCTGCTCCAGAGAGCCTGAAAACCTCTCGCAAAAGGTCCCTCGCGCCCTGGACCCGGAGCAGAGCCCAACCCTGCCTCGGTGGCGCAGCACCAAAAGGAGCAGATCCGAGCAGGCTTCAGGGATGGAATTTCCAGCAGCCATGTGGGTCCCTCCACCCACAGGTGACAAGGGTCGGTGAGAGGGTCTCTTTGGCGGGTCGAGAGGGGAGTGGGGTGCCCCCATAACTCAGGCCCCCTCGGGAGGCAGCAGCGGAGGCAGGAACAGACCAGGGCTCCCCAAGCAGGCAGGAGCCTGGATCCATTGTTGAAGGTCTCTGCATAAACCCCCTGAGGGAACGGAGCCCGTGAGGCAGCCCTGCCCCCACCTGAACACCTGAACTTAATCTCACACTGAACAGCAGCCCTGCCCCTGCCCAAAGCCCTGAGGCTGGGAAGCCGCATTTGAATCTCAGACCCCAAGTGCTGGCTGGGCAGATCTGGAGGCGAGGTAGGGGTGGAGAGAACACTCAGAAGTCAAGTCACTGACTGGGAAAATGCCCAGAAAAGGGAAAAAAAATAAGACTATAAAAGGTTACTTTCTTGGTGAACAGGCATTTCCTCCCTTCCTTTCTGATGAGGAAGAATAATGCTTACCATCAGGGAAAAACACAGAAGTCAAGGCTTCTGTATCCCAGCCCGCCCAATGGGCTCAGGCCATGGAAGAGCTCAAAAAGGATTTTGAAAATCAAGTTAGAGAGGTGGAGGAAAAACTGGGAAGAGAATTGAGTGACATGCAAGCAAAGCATGAAAAACAAGTAAACACCCTGCTAAAGGAGACCCAAAAAAATGCTGAAGAAAATAACACCTTGAAAAATAGGCTAACTCCATTGGCAAAAGAGGGTCAAAAAGCCAATGAGGAGAAGAATGCCTTCAAAAGCAGAATTAGCCAAATGGAAAAGGAGATTCAAAAGCTCACTGAAGAAAATAGTTCTTTCAAAATTAGAATGGAACAGATGGAGGCTAATGACTTTATGAGAAACCAAGAAATCACAAAACAAAACCAAAAGAATGAAAAAATGGAAGAGAATGTGAAATATCTCAGTGGAAAAACAACTGACCTGGAGAATAGATCCAGGAGAGACAATTTAAAAATTATGGGCCTACCGGAAAGCCATTATCAAAAAAGAGCCTAGACATCATCTTTCATGAAATTATCAAGGAAAACTGCCCTGAGATTCTAGAACCAGAGGGCAAAATAAGTATTCAAGGAATCCACAGATCACCGCCTGAAAGAGATCCAAAAAGAGAAACTCTTAGGAACATTGTGGCCAAATTCCAGAGTTCCCAGGTCAAGGAGAAAATATTGCAAGCAGCTAGAAAGAAACAATTCAAGTATTGTGGAAATACAATCAGGATAACACAAGATCTAGCAGCTTCTACATTAAGGGATTGAAGGGCGTGGAATAGGATATTCCAGAAGTCAAAGGAACTAGGACTAAAACCAAGAATCACCTACCCAGCAAAACTGAGTATAATACTTCAGGGGAAAAATTGGTCTTTCAGTGAAATAGAGGACTTTCAAGCATTCTTGATGAAAAGACCAGAGCTGAAAAGAAAATTTGACTTTCAAACACAAGAATGAAGAGAAGCATGAAAAAGTAAATAGCAAAGAGAAGTCATAAGGGACTTTACTAAAGTTGAACTGTTTACATTCCTACATGGAAAGACAATATTTGTAACTCTGAAACTATTCATTATCTGGGTGCTGGGTGGGATTACACACACACACATGCACACGCACATTCACACACACATAGAGACAGAGTGCACAGAGTGAATTGAAGAGGATGGGATCATATCTTTAAAAAATGAAATCAAGCAGTGAGAGAGAAATATATTGGGAGGAGAAAGGGAGAAATGGAATGGGGCAAATTATCTCTCATAAAAGAGGCAAGCAAAAGACTTATTAGTGGAGGGATAAAGAGGGGAGGTGAGAGAAAAACATGAAGTTTACTCTCATCACATTCCACTAAAGGAAGGAATAAAATGCACACTTATTTTGGTATGAAAACCTATCTTACAATAGAGGAAAGTGGGGGATAAGGGGATAAGCAGGGTGGGGGGGATGATGGAAGGGAGGGCATGGGGAGGAGGGAGCAATATGAGGTCAACACTCATGGGGAGGAACAGGATCAAAAGAGAGAACAGAAGTAATGGGGGACAGGATAGGATGGAGGGAAATATAATTAGTTCTTACACAACACGACTATTATGGAAGTCATTTGCAAAACTACACAGATTTGGCCTATATTGAATTGCTTGCCTTCCAAAGGGAAGGGGTGGGGAGGGAGGGAGGGCAGATTGGCAGACAGGGGCAATTAGAATGCTCCGTGTTTTGGGGTGGGGGAGGGGACAAAAGGGGAGAAAATTTGGAACCCAAAATTTTGTAAAAATGAATGTTAAAAGTTAAATAAAAAAATAAATAAAAATAAATTTAAAAAAAAGAGGAGGAGGAGAGATCAGAGAAAGGAAGGAGAGAAGGGAAAAGAGAAGAGAAGAGAGGGAAGGAAGAAGATCCCTCTTTCAAGTTTGTATGCAGTGAAAAGAGCTTGAAAACCTGGAGTTTGATCCCAGTTCTGTTCATGATGAACTTGGTGATGTGGAGGAAGTCCCTTCCTTTCTCCAAACCTCAGTTGTTGTTTTTTTTTAATAAAATGTGGAGGTTGGACTAAATGGTCATTTAGTGCATGTCCATCTCTAGTTTCCTGTGGTTTCGTGAGTCTGGCCCCTTCCTTTGTCAGACACTTCACACCTGACTCTCTCTCCAGATAACTTGTCGTGCTTCAGTGTCCAGCAATGAGACCAAGACCTCAGAAGGTCCAGGGCAAGCCTGAAGGGCGTTGCCAGGGAGGCTGTCTGGTAGAGGTTCTCATGGTTTTGAAAAATGGTGCTGTAGTGAAACTGAGGAAGATTCTCCCCAGCCCCTTGCATAATGGGGGAAACTGAGGAGATTCTCCCCACCCCCTTGCGTGACTGCCACATAACTTGACATAAAGAACTTAAAGCTGATGTGCGTAACTGGGAGTGCCATAGGAAGCAACACATAAATATTGAAAGAATTAATGAACCA
Source organism: Notamacropus eugenii (assembly GCF_028372415.1). Lineage (NCBI taxonomy): Eukaryota > Metazoa > Chordata > Mammalia > Diprotodontia > Macropodidae > Notamacropus > Notamacropus eugenii. The sequence continues at coordinate 57,304,571 of NC_092872.1, read as the reverse complement.
TGTAGCCAGGGCAAAGAGACCCTTATCTTAAGAGTCATAAAACCTGGCCAGTCCTTGAGCACATTCATCAAAGCAGAGAACTGGCCAAGGTTCCTTCTTTGATCACTTTGCTCTAACAGTCCTCTTTTCCACTAAGCTACATGTATAAAGAGACTGAGTGGGAGAAGGATCTTTGGAGGTCTTAACTGCAGAAGTGGGGACACCTGCTTCTGTTCTCCTAGGTAGGACCTTTGCCAGCTGCTCCCCCCTCCCTGGTCGCCAGAGTGATGAAATTCAGACTTGGCTGGTGATGTATACCTTTTCTTTTCCTATTCTGTCTTAACTATTATCTACTGTTTATATGTGTACACTGGCTAACTTACACTATTTGTAGTAATAAAACTGAATTGCCTATTAAGCTTGTTTTAGTGCATGTCATTGTATCTTAAGATCCAAACTTAAAGTGAAAGTACTGTGTAATCCCTTTTGATTACAGGTGCTTTTTAAAAAAAAGGAAAATCAGTTTTACCTTCTCTTATTTGGCTTTTGTGATGTCAATCTCTTGAGGCTGATTTGAAGCAAGGTTGCAGATTTACAGAATCTCAGATTAAGAAGAGATCTCAGAACTATCTGTTTCAATTTATACTCTGAGTAAGAATCCCCTCTACAACCACAACTACAACAATAAACTGTCATCCAGCCTTCTTTGAAGACTTCCACTGAGGGAGACACGTAAGGCAGGCCATTTCTGATTTTGGAAACACTAATTGTTAAGCAGTTTTTCCTTACATCAAACCTGTCTACCTCTGCAATTTCCACCTGTTGCTCCTAGCTCTCACCTCCAGCATAAAGAAGTACCAATCAGATCCCCTTTAAACAACAGAAAATAGTCATTATATTCCCCTACTAAAACTTCTCTTCTGCAGGCTAAATCTCCCCATTAACTTGAACTGATCATCTCACTTCATGATCTTGAGGCCCTTTACTGTCTTCGTTGGCCTCCTCTGGCTCTTAGACTTGTTAGTGTCCTTCCTAAAATGCGGTATCTAAAATGAAATAACATACTCCAGATGTGGTCTGAGCAGGACAGAGTGCAGTGCTGGTATCCCCTCCCTAGGCCTGGATCCTCTGCTTCTGTTAATGTAGCTGAATGTTAGCAGGTTTTTTGGTTCCCAAAATATGCTTTGAATTCCTTCTTTCCTTCCACTCTCTTTACCTTTCTCTGTTTGTTCTTCTCTTACTCCTTTCTTTCCTTTTTCTCTCCTTCCTTCCCTCTTCTTTCTTCCCTTTTTCCTTTTTTTGGATGACTTGTCTTCATGTCACAGTCTATTTGTTTATATTACAATTGTCAAGTGTGTTGTTCAGGCAGCTAGGTAGTGTGATGGATAATGCTGGACTTGTCAGGAAAGTGAGCTCATAATCTTTATCCCCTACTCTCCCCACCCCTTCCAATCTTTCCAGTTATTGTTGAGAGCACCACCATCCTCCCAGTCCCCCATGGGACTGGGAAATGTAGGTATGTATTGTGATTTCAAAAGGGGTTCAGATTCGTCCAATTATGTATGATTAAGGAAATTTATGGTTCAGATTCGCACCTACAATAAGACATATTTGAGAAGAAGAAGCTGGATATTTTATTGATTTACAGAAAAAGCAAATGCATGAACAGTTTAGAGCTACAGCAGAAATAATTAATATAGCCTAATACTAATATAATTATAGCAATATTAATATAAATATAAGAGGAAATAGAAAAACATCACCAATTCGAGGAGCACCAACACCTGAATTTCATCAGCTGGGGAATCCCGGGATACAGTGTTCAGGGTCCGAATTGGGAGCAAAGAGGTCCCAGGCAGAGCGTCCTCTCCATGGGTGAGATTCCGAGGACTTGCACTAAGCGAGGGGAGTTTATAGGGACCTAGACAAAGAAGGCTTTTTGCCAACGGCTCCGCACACTGTTCCAAGCTGGTCAGGCACATGGCCATGGGAATGCAGGTGTTTGTTCGTCAAGGACATATCATACGGGGGCCACAAGATATAAGCTAATTAATCATATACTGGGAGGACTAGCCAGATCTTCCAAGTATTATCTATGTGTTCCGGGAGTGGCTAGTTCCCAAAACATTAAGGCATGGCCAACTCGCGCATGTTATGTTCCTTGAGAGGTCACCAAAAGGACAGAGTGAACTTACTTTATTCAAGGGATATCCTTGACTCCTCACTCTCTCCCGTCTCCCACATCCAGTCTGCTGTCGAAGCCTGTGAATTTTGCCTTTGTAACATCTTTTGCATACACCCGCTTCTTTCCTCTGATACTGGCACCACCCTGGTACAGGCCATCATCACTTCAAACCTGGACTGTTGCAGTGGTCTCCTGGTTGATCTCACTGCCACAAATCTTTCCCCATTCCAGTCCATCCAAAAGATGTCAAAGTGATTTTCTTAAAGCACTGATCCAACCATGTCATCCATCTATTTAGTAAACTCCAGTGACTCGCGATCACCTCTGGGATCAAATATAAAAACCTCTGAATCGAATATTCAAAGCCCTTCATAGCCTCTCCCCAACACCTTTCTAGTATCCTTATTCTTTGCATAACCTCCCCACCCATGACGACCATGTACTCTCCCATCCAGAGACACTGCAGTTCCTCAAACAAGACCCTAGATCTCTTGACTAAGCATTTTCACTAACTGTCTCCCACACATGGAACTCTCTCCCACTTTATCTCTACCTCTTGGTTTCCTTTAAGTCCTAGCTAAAATCCTACCTCCTACAGGAAGCTTTTCCTGATATTTTAGTTCTGGTGCCTTTCCTCTATTGATTATTTCCTACTTATCCTGTATGTTGCTTGTTTGTACATAGTTATTCGCGTATTTTCTCCCTCATTAAATTGTGAGCTTATTAAGGGCAGGGACTGTCTTTTGTTTTTAGGATCTGGGACATAGTAAGTACTTAATAGATGCTTATTGATTGATTGACCTGAGTTTCAGTCCTGCTTCAGACATTTACTCTGTGTATGATCCTGGGTCCTGGGCCATCTCCAGTTGTCCTGATCTATATCTGGCCACAGGACCCAGATGGCTCCTGAGTTGAAAGGGAGGCTGGTGACTTTGCACAGTCCTCCCTCCCTCAAATCTAATTCATTTGCATGTCATGGCATCACCTCCCTGGTATCATGGTCTTCTCTGAGAACAAAGGACATAACAGCAACAACACCGTGATCCTAGATAAGTAATTTAATTTTTCTGAACCTCTGTTTCCTTATCTATAAAATAGAGATAGTACGTACCTCACAGAGTTGTGAGGATGCAAATCCTATAATTATTGTAGCTTATATTGTTCTGCATACTTTCCTTGGAATTAATTTGTATGTCTTCCTATGGTACTCTAAATTTCTTATATTATTGTTTCTCATGGTGCAGTAATACTCTATAACATCCACATGCTGCAGTTTTCTTAATCTATTTTCTAACCAATGAGTATTCACTGTGTTTCTAATTTTCTGCTACCACAAAAGAAAGTGTTGTGCATATTTTGTATATATGGACCCTTATTTTGGTTTTTGACCACCTCTAGATGTTATTTACCTAGCAGTGGGATCTCTGGATCAAATGGTTTGAATCAGGGAGTGACTTTTGCACAATTCCATAATTCCTAATTGTTTTCCAGAGTCATACCGGTTTAGAACTCTGTAAACAGTAAATCAATGCAACTTGTCTTTCTATAGCCTTTGTAACATTGACTCTTGCCATCTTTTGTTCCCATTGTCAATTTTCTGAGTGTATGGTAAAATGGATTTATTCTCATTTTCATTTATCTTATTATTAGTGATTTAAAGCAGTCTTTCATAAAGTTATTGATTATAGTTCTCTTGAAAATTATTTGTTCATATCTTTAGACCACTTATCTTTTTAGAAAATCTGAAATTTGTTATCTTAAAAAAAGCAGAACAATATATAGAAGACTTTAAGCAAAGAATTTAAGAACTAGAAGGAACACCAGAGGCCATCTAACTCCACTTATATATGACCAAGAATCCCTTGTGTTGCATTTTCAACAAGCCTTCATTTACCCAAAGATTTCCATAGGAACAGCCTTTCTTATATCTACTCTGCTAGGGTCATGCTGGGTTAGAGTTTTGTTTGGCTTGACTACTCCATCAGCTTTAGTATAACTCAAGGTTGATGGGCTTATGACAGCTAGTCTGGAAGCCCAATTCTGAAAATGCTTCATGAGAATATAATCAGAAATGGAGATGTCACCTTTGGGGCCTTCAGTGCCTCAAAGAAGGTGGATGGCACATGTGAACTATGTAGGGAGAAGGAAAAAGCAGTGGCCTTCTAATCAAAGATCTCTGTTTTAGTCACAGCTCTACCTCTAATTCTCAAGGTTGTCCATAGTGGATCTCTGTAGAGCACTGCTGTTAGCCCTCTTGCATGAAACAGAACAGTGTCTGTACTGGATCACAATAAAAAGAATTCTTTGCAGGTAGTTAGGCAGGTATTTATGGTGCAGTCCTGCTAACCTTCCTCCCTTATCTACCCATTCCCAACACCAACCCTTTTTTTGTTTAAACAGTGTAGTCTCATAGTCACTCAGGTAGAATCAGTAGCCTCAAAAATGAAAATGATCTTTCTACAGTCTTCTCTCTCCCAACAGGGGCTTTGTTTGGTCCCCTTCACTCTGTCCCCAACTCTGTCATTCTCTTCTGTCATGATCTGTCTCTCTCCAGAAGGCCCAACTTGATCCTGGTAGAGGATACCTAGCTATGAGATTGTGAGGTCAGAAGTTCTAAGGCAGACGTCTAAGGATGGGGGAGGGGATAGCAAAAAAAGGTTCTAAACCAGTTAGAAAGGTTCCCGGGCATCTAAGATAATGTCTGACTCTCAGAGATCCCCAAAGTCCGTGAAATTAGTGACAGAAAGACCAACGTTCAAACAGTACCATCGGTAAAGGAATAAATGCAGGGTCCAGACAAAGTGATGTACTAGCAAAGGGGCCTGCAGAAACTCGTAGGGACTGAGGAACTGGGATTTCTAAAAGAAGAGATTCAAGAGCTGGGTGATTATACATCTGAGTACAAGGGACATGTTTTGTTATTTCAGACTCCATGTTCCTGAGGGGAGTTGTAATAGGGGGCTCAGTGACAAGGTAGGGGTATCACCTAAGTGTGTCTTTTTGGGAAGGCATCAAATTTACGTAGTTCTGGATTAGGGACTTTGGGGAATTTGAGACATAGGGAAGTATTTGAGTCATTCTGGATTAAGGTTGATGGGATGACCTAGATTAGACAATATTTTTTAGGCTTATGGATAAATTGAAAGGGATGGAAAATGCCTTGACCTGAGTTCAGGGATAGCAATGGGATTTGAGCTGGATTGGGAAGGTTCCTTTATAATCCCTTATCTCCCCAAGGACTCCACCTGTAGTGTTAAGAAACTTGTCTACATACTCCCGGTGGAACTGCCGTAGTGCCCCTCAGTGGTTAATCATGCCCATCTGTACTACATTCAGCGTTTTTGCCTTCCTGGTCTTGGTCATATGTTCTTCTGCTGCAAACACATGGGCAGTGTTGAAATCAGCTGACCATACATGGGAGAAGCATATTGGCATTTGGCATGATTGTTTAAACAAAAACTGCTGGGCAGATGTTATGTATTGGCGTAAGAACCCCTTGCTTATTTTGAACTAACAACCCCACTAACCAAGTTTGTGATGGCTCTGTCCCCTATATCCCCAATATCTTTGCTGGACATATCTAACACCCCCCACCAACACCTTTCAACCCCATTCCTTCTGGTCTTTGCTCTCCCTGGCATTCCCACTGCTTCCCCAGCCATGGCTCATTTTGTAGCTTTGTTAAGTATCTTCTTCCTTGACCACAGCTGTGGCTTTCACAGAAATGAAATCTCTTTGTTCCCATTGTAGAGCTGCCTTCAGAAGGCTTGTACTTCTCTTAGTTAGCCTCTTTTTTTCTCTCTACAGCCGCATTCCAGACTGCTCAAGGTTTCATGATCACAGCTGTTCTTTGTGGCTTCCTGCTCACCACATGGTTGTTTGGTTTTTTCTGTACCTCTCCTACATTGAAGATGCACTGCCATTTTATCTTCATTGTTCTTTCCTTCTTAACAGGTTAGAACCCTTGCCATACAGCTACCACATGCCCTTGAGCTGGGGAGTTAAAGTTACAGAATGGGACCAACCTAGCGCTGGAGGGGTGGAGAGAACAATACCTTGAGCAGGTCACCTACCCATTCTGGGGCTTGGTTTCTTCACCTGTAAAATAAAGGGTTGGCTTAGAGGACCTTTAAGGTCCCTTAGTGTCCTAATATATATGATCCTATGACCCTCTGGCAATTCTGTCCCATTCCTGTTACTGAGTTGGGTTTTCCTTAGGGCTACTATTTCTCCTTTTGACCATAGGCAGTAGTCTCTTCATTGCCTTGATGCTGATTGTATTCATTTTGGAAAAAGTAAATGCAGTGCAAAACACTTACTACATAGTCCTGTGGCCTTTTTATATGCTGTGGATAGCTTTAATTCTGCTCGTGACTTCCTGTAAGTAAACCCTGGGTTTTAGGGGAAAGACCACCTCCCTCAACCTCCTGACCTATCCATCTCTCTTGTTCTTTGACCTTTCTGGGCCAAACAGATGTACCACAAGAACTTTATAGGGGGAATTAAGAAGTTTATCTTGTCTAGCAAGAAACCATGCCTGTTCTTAAGCCTCAGCCATATGAAAAGGGCACAGGGAGTATATCTTGGCTCTCTTCTAGGCAAACTCATTTTCTTTTCAGTGATCTTTTCCCTCTCTGGAATTACTGGGGGGGTAGGAGGGGGATGGTGGTGGTGGTGGTGGTGGAAGTATGAGAAAATGAGGCACCTACGAGGATGGGAGGAGGAGAATAATTTCCTTAGCCCAAGGAATACTTCCAGATCTCCTTCTTGTCCCTTAGGTATCCTGGGAATCATTTCTTATAAGAGACCACTCCAGAAAAAAGAGAAAGTCGTAACTGTAATGAATGTAGAAGTTAGACAAAGAAACTACTCAAGAGCCACTAAGTTCAAACAATCAATCATGGCACAATTTTTCCCTGAAACAACAAGCCCTAACGTGTTACACCCGAGCAAGTCTTCTTTGGGGGATAATTGGGCATCTGATAAGGAAATCTATAACGCATTTGGAGACTTGTGAATATGCGAGATCAAGACCACCAGTGAACATTCTACCTCTAAGAATGTGTGCAAACATATCCGAGCATAATTCTATCATGTGTGAACATACCTGTCAATGAACAGCTTGTCTAAATGACTAGATTACATGTGGGCCAATAGTCCTGTGAGACTCCAAAATGTATCTTGAAATAAAATCAATTGATCACTCCATCCTGGCATCTACTTTTTACTTACTGAGTCACTATTAATGAGTTTTGTTGTCGTCCAAATAGCTCATCAGTGGGACTTGAACAGAATCCCAGGTGCCCACATAACCCAAATGAAAAATAGCAGGATAGCCTATGAATGCTTATTCAGTCAAATCAACAAGTATTCAACCTCTGATACCATATGACCATGGGTAAACTCTTCTAGCTTCATCTTCCCCATCTATCATCCTGATCTGTATCTTGCCACTGGACCCAGATGGCTCCAGAGGAGAATGTGAGGCTGGTGACTTTGCACAGCCCTTCCTCAGTTAAATCCAATTCACTTGTAAAATGGGGATACTAGCTGATATCTCTGTAGCACTATTAAGTTTTGTGAAAAGCCTTATATTTACTCGCCTTCTTTGACCCTCATAACAAATCAGTGAGATAAATTTTATTGATATCAGCTCCGTTTTACAAATATGGAAAGTATGAGTTGAGAATTAACCCAGCTCTCCTGATTCCAGGTACAGCTCTGTATTCACCATCCCATGCTATTTGTAGGGTCCTCATTGGATTGTTTTAAAGTTTAAATGAGATGTGTATACTGGCAGAATAGCTAGCTAGCACTAATTGGCTGAGGCTGAGGATTGGCACCAGTCCTTGTCTGTAATATGTCACCTCATTTTACCCAGGATTCAGCTCTGGGGAAAGTCTGGCTTCTCAATAGGGGATGTCAGATTCTTAGTTTTTCAAATTCTCAGCTCATCGGCCTCATCCAGACTACTCTGGGGACAATTCTATTTTGGGCTCTAGGGTTTCCCCAAAATGAGGGGAAGGGGTAGTAAAAGACACAAGATAGGTAATTTTATTCCCACCTAGAAAGCAATAATAAATACAAGAGAATCAAAGCATGCATTCGCAATTATTTAAATAGGATTCAGAAACTTCTAGGCAGGGTGCATTCTGGAAGGAGGCTGACAGTCTCATTAAGACATAATATGGTTTGGAAATTCTGCTTATTAGCTATTTTACATTTCACCTCTACTGAGCACAATTTGATAAACAGCCAAAAGTCTTTTCCCATGGCCCCCTTTCTCTGATGTAGATCCTTCCATTGGTGCTAGCTCACTTTTGGTGATTGTAGCAACCACAACCAATAGATTTGGTGAACACTGTAGCGTCTGCCTTGATGACCTCTCAGGATCTCATGACTTTTTTGCAATTTATAAGGTCAATTGAACACTTCCTTCCCTAGGTTGCTGCTTAGTCACCTAATTGGGAAAATAAACACAAGAAAAAAGCTGTCCAAAGGTTTGCCTAGATAGGACATCTACTCACAGTCTTATAAAATGGGCCAGAGAGAACTCCATCATTCTCCCAAACCCAACTCCTCTAGATGGAGTTCCAAATAGCTCTGATGGGAGTACTGTAGAGTTGGTCCTCTGCTTTAGTGTATTCAGAGTTCTAGCCCAGAAATCAAAAGATTTTTCATCAAGATTATATAGTACATTAGCTAAGAAACAATGGTGGATCAGTGGAAAAGGTTAGGTGCAGGAGACACAGTAGTCAATGATTATAGTAATCTACTATTTGATAAACCCCCAAACTCCAGCTTCTGGGGTAAAGACTCACTATTTGACAAAAATTACTGGGAAAACTGGAAAATAGTGTGACAAAAACTAGGCATAGATCAACATCTTATATACCAAAATAAGGTCAAAATGGGTACATGATTTAGACATAAGGGGTGAAACTATAAGCAAATTAGGAGAATAAGGAATAGTTTGCCTGTCAGATCTATGGAGAATGGAAGAATTTATAATCAAACAAGAGAGAACATTATGAAATGCAAAATGGATAATTTTAATTACATTAAGTTAAAAAGCATTTGTACAAACAAAACCAATGCAACCAAGATTAGAAGGGAAGCAGAAAGCTGAGAGACAATTTTTATAGCCAGTGTCTCTGATAAAAGCCTCATTTCTAAAGTATATAGAGAAATGAGTCATATCTATAAGAATACAAATCATTCCCCAATTGATAAATGGTCAAAGGATAGCAACAGGCAGTTGTCAGAGGAAGAAATTAAAGCTATCTATATTTCTATGAAAAAATGCTATAAATCACTGTTGACAAGAGAAATACAAATTAAAACGACTCTGAGGCACCAAATCACCTATATCAGATCGATTAACATGATTAAACAGGAAAATGAGATAAATGTTGGAGAAGATGTGGGAAAATTGGAATACTGGTGGTCTGGTCTGGTTGTTCTCCTTCATTCTTGAAGAGGACCAAAATGATATCATTGTGATAAAGACAAGTTTCATTGTGTCTGACTGGGGCTGAGCAGATCAATACAAGTTTGGAATGCTCTACCACAGATTGGGCAGATAGTCCGTGTGAACATTTGGGGTGGATACTCCAAATCTGTGCATCCTACGTTTCCTTTGTGCTGTCTCAATTCTGCTTTGCTCATAGAGCACAACACCCTTTCTGATGTGGGCACATCAGGCTAAGCAATCCTGTGCCAGTGTCTCCCATGTTGCACAATCAAATCCAAAGTTCTTGAGAGAAACCTTGAGAGGAGTTTTCAGAACCAAAATAGCTCAGTTGGGAGAGCATTAGGCTGAAGATTTAAAAATCCCTGGTTCAACCCTGGGTTTTGGCAATAAGTTGCTAGGGACACTAATGCATTGTTGGTGGAGTAGTGAACTGATCCAGCCTTTCTGGAGAGCCATTTGGAACTACGCCCTACGGGCTATAAAACTGTGCATACCCTTTGACCCAACAATACCACTACTAGATCTGTATCCCAAAGAGATCATAGAAACAGGAAAAGGACTCACATGTACAAAAATATTTATAGTATCTCTTTTTGCGGTGGCAAAGAATTGAAAATCGAAAGGATGCCTATTAATTGGTGAATGGCTGAACAAGTTGTGGTATATAAATGTAATGGAATACTATTGTTTCATAAGAAATGGTGAGCAGGAGATCTCAGAAAAACCTAGAAAGACTTGCATGAACTGATGCTGAATGAAATGACCAGAACAACACTGCACACAGTAACAGCAACATTGTGTGATGACTAACTTTGTTAGATTTGGCTCTTCTCAGCATTGCAATGATCTAAAACAATTCCAAAAAATTCATGATAGAATTTGCTATCTGCATGCAGAGAAAGAACTATGGAGTCTGAATGCAGATGGAAGCATGCTCTTTTCTCTTTAGTTTTGTTTAGTTTTTCCTTTCATGTGGGTTTTTCCTTTTTTTCTGATTCTTCTTTCACAACATGACTAATGTAGAAATATGTTTGATATGATCACACATCATACATCATACATGTATAGCCTATATCAAAACCCATTGCTGTCTTGGGGAGAAGGGAGTCGGGGGTGGGGTGGGGATTTGGGACTGAAAATCCTACAAAAGTGAATGTTGAAAACTAAAAATTAATTTTTTAAAAAGATTATAATACTACAGGAATTATTTATAGCAGCTCTTTTCAGGTGGCAGGGAGTTGGAAATTGGGAGGATGACTATCAGTTGGGAAATGGCTTAACAAATTGTGCTATGTGATTATGATGGAGTTGTATAGGAAATGATGAGCAGGATGCCCTCAGAAAAACCTGGAAAGACTTCCATGAGTTGATACAAAGTGAAATGTACTGTATACAAATAACAGTACTATCATGAGATGATCAGCTGTGCATGACTTAGCTATTCTTACCAATACAAGGGTCCAAGATTGAAGGACTTAATATGAAAAATGCCATCCATCCCCAGAGAAAGAACTGATGGTATCTGAATACAGATTGAAGTATACTCTTATTAACTTTATTTTTCTTGAGGTTTTTTTTGCGGGCGGTCTATATTTTCTTTCACAGGATTAATATGGAAATATGTTTTGTATGACTACATATGTATAACATATATCTAATTGCTTGCCTTCTCAATGAGAGGAGTAAGGAGGGAGGAAGAGAATTTAGAACTCAAAGTTTTAAAAACGAATGTTAAAAATTGTAAATTGTTTTTACATATAATTGAGGAAAAATAAAATACTAAATTTTTATAAAAATCTGTTTAAAAAATACATAGTACAAATACATGGTACAAAGCTCTGAGTCATCATGGCATCTAGGAAGCCATCTAAAAAACATCTGTCCATGCTATTGAGGGGAGGACAGCTAAGTATCTCAGTGGATAGAGACAGGAGGACTCATCTTCTTGAGTTCAAATCTGGTCCCATACATGTAACTAGCTGTGTGACTCTGGGCAAATCACTTCATCCTGTTTGCCTCAGTCTCCTCATCTGTAAAATGAACTGGAGAAGAAAATGGTAAACCACTTTAGTATCTCTGCCAAGAAAACCCCAAGTGGGATGTTGAGGAGTCAAACGACGAAAACAGCTAAACAAGAAGGTGCAGATACACAAGGATATTAGAGCAATAGAATGACTTTATGCTAAAGTGCTATTTGTAATCTAAATAACAATAAAATTGAGGGGAAAAGGTCCATAGCCTTGATGGAGGGTGCCTCTAGGTCCAAATATCTCTATGTAAAGTACATTGCAAGTCTTAACGGGTTGGATAACTGTCAGTAACTGAAGGCTTGTGGTGCTGCTGGAAAGGATGGTGATGTGGTAATGTGGTGATGCTTGGAAACAGAGAGGTCTGAGAATTCGTTTCACAGGTTACACTCCAGTAAAAGAGACAAGCCTTACACCCTTCGACGTGTGAAAAACGGTGCACAGGACATTCCAGAATCTAATACAAAATTACATATCGAAACAAAAGAGAGAGAGGACTTTGTGTGAGGCCATCCCTAATCAGGATAATGGTCCCAAGGGAGCTGCTCCATTGACCTTCTTGGCCTCGAATTACATCTCTGCAGACGTGAGGCAGCTGGGTGGAAATGGAAAAGTCTGGACGACTTGAGTTCTAATCCTACATCAGACACCCCTTTGGGTGACCCTGGGGTAAATGGCTGAATCCTTCTCGTCCTCATTTTCCTTACCCGTTAAGTAGGACTGGACTCGACCTCCAAGGCACAGCTCTAAATCTGTGATCCCGTGACATTTCCCCACCTGTCCCCTAAAACGTCCAGGAGACTCACAGGAGACCTTCCACCAGAGTCCCAGGAGCGCTGCGGGAGGGCAGCCCCGAAGGCGGGGCAGCCCCGAAGGCGGGGCACCACTTACAGCGCAGTTCGTTCCCGGGGTGAAGGAGCAGGGCTCCGGAATTTCAGTGGTTTTGAGCAAAGGGGGAGGGGCGTGAGCCGACAGGAAAGACCAACCGGAATTGGGGGAACGGTGAGGGGGGCGGGGGGGCCATGACTGGCAGATGGATCAAGGAGCGGAAACCAAAAAGGGGGGGGGGGTCAATTTTCTTGATTTACGGACGTTCTCGGTAAGAGTGGGGTAAAGCCTAGGGCGCAGGGCAGCCAGAAGTGGACAGCAGGAAAGCGAGGCGACGGACGAGAACAGAGCAGACCGTCCGGAACTTCTTAAAGGGGAGAGGGAGACTGGACCGGAGGCATCCCATGAGGCAGCTGGGCTTCATCCAAGGATAAGGTTGGGCTCCCCGAAGAGCTGGCTAGCCCTCCACCCACCCCGACCCGAAGACCTCTCAGAACGCCCCAGCCGCGGTGGGGGAAATCTCCAGGGTTCGGACACCGCCCACCAGCTTCAGGAACTACAACTCCCAGGGGGCTGTGCGACTAAGTCTCAGCCCCAATACACGCGGGACCAAGCTAGGGACCGGTCAGAGCGGGGAGTCCAGGGCTAGAGGCGGGGCCCATTCCTCGTGTTAGAAGGGGGCGGGTCCAAGAGGCCCCGAGGAGGAGGTTCGAGGCTTCCACCGGCACCGAGCGGTCTTCACTCCTCCCAGCAGTCCTCGCGTTGGCCCCTCCGCGCGGCCCCGCCCCTCAGTGCCTGCGAGCGCGAAGGGAAAAGGGGCTTTTCCTCGGACAGTGACCCGGGGGGCGCGCTCCGTCCGCGGCCTCTCACGCTAGCGACCGGCCAGAGCTTCCTCCCGGGGGCGGCAGGGATGAACCTGGCGTGCGGGCCGCCCTCCCCCCCGCGGGAGGACCCCCGGAGGTGGACGCCTCGGGGCGGGAGGAGGTGGGCGCGGCCGGAGACCCGACCGGGTGAAGAAGTGGGTGAAGCCGCTGGAGCCGAGGCGGCCCGGGTGCAGGAGCGTGCCCCGGAGCGGGAGGAGGAAGCCCGGGGCCCGGGGCCGCGGGTGGGCTTGGAAGGGAAGCCCCCGCGTCTCCGTGCTGCGGATTCGGGCTGAGGATCATGGGCGGGGCCTTGTGGATGAGATGCCCCTCCGATCCGGACTCAACCAGCCCGCGTTGTATTTCGTGGGTGCATGCTGCGGGGTGACAGTGCGGGGTTCGGCTTCCACCCCGGACATTTACCGGCTCCGTGGCACCGCCGAGCGCCTCGAGCGACACTTCAGGATTTGCCTCCTAAGGGGAGCGTGCACGCGGTGACTACGATCACGTCCCGGGAGTACGAGCTCAGCGTTGCTTTAAGGACGGCCGAGATCACCGGAGAAGTGTGAAGGCAGCGCCTGACTTCTTGGCTTGGAGGCAAGGAGTCTTGAGTTCCAGTTCGGGCTGGGCCTGTCAGCTGCCCGCTGTGTGCCCTTGGGCAAGTCGCTTACCTTCTGTGGATCTGAGTTTCCTAATCTAAAATGAGTGGGTTGGACTAGATCATCTGTACAGAATCGCTCCCACCTATGAGATCATGAAACCTGTAACTTGTGAGGTGTACAAACCGGGACTATAAAAATTCAGAGAAGGATGGTGGAAGAGGAACTGTGAGCTGGGTCTGCAAGAATGGATTTGGGTAATCAAAGAAGAGATGAGAGATTATTCCAGGTTGTGGGAACAGCAGTAGCAAAGGTAAGGAGCCTTATCCAGCTAGAGACAGAAGCTGCAGAAAAAATAAGGTTATATTACAGGGAGATTGGGCATCTACGATAGAGTGCCCAGTCCCCTGTCAAGAAGATTCATCTGTCATCCTGAGTTCCGATCCTTCCTCAGATACTTACCTGGGTGACCTTGAGCAAGTCACTTAGCCCTGTGTGCCTCAGTTTCCTCATCTGTAAAATGAGCTGGAAGAGGCAAACCACTACAGTATCTTTGCCAAGAAAACTCCAAGATTACGAAAGTAGTGGTGTCTTAGTCCTAAAGAGGGGACAAAAATCTCTGCAGATGACAGGTGAGAAGGAACTATCTATTTAAAATGAGAGGAAAATATCCCTACATCAGTATGTCTCAGTTGAATGGGGCAGAGATGCCTGGAACAGAATTGTGGAAGTCCATGGTAAAGTTAGAATTGATTCCTAGAAGTTGTCTAAAGGTTAGTAATGAAAAGGTTTGATCTCTAAAGGATAAGTGATCAAAAGACAAACAGTTCTCAAAAGAATTGCAAACCAATAACAAGCAACCATATGAAAGATTGCTCCAGATCATTAATAATAACAGAAACATAAATCAGAGCAATTCTAAGATTTCATTTCCTCCCCAGCAATATGGCAAAGACGGTCAGTCTTGGAGAGGTTGTGGAAAGGTATCTATATTAACCCTGTTGGTGGACCTGTGAATTAGTCCAACCATTCTTCAGAGTCATTTGGAATTCTGCTCAGAGGATAAAACGATCATATTCTTTGACCCAGAGAAGCCATTGGTAAGATCAAGGTTAGAGACAGAAGTAAAGCTATCATACACAACAAAATATTCATAGCAGCGCTTTTTGGAGTAGAAAAGAACTGGGAACAAAATAAATGCATGTCAACTGGGGAATCCTTAAATTGTGGTACATAAATATATAATGGAATACTATTGTGTGTAAGAAATGATTATAAAGAATACAGAGAAGCAAGCAAGACCCACAACTTTCTATTTAACTTAAAAAAAATAGCTAAGGGGGAAGAAATAATTATTACTCCCTTCTGGTGATTGAGTAGCTCTTTTAGAGGAGGTAAAAGTACAGTCAGTTCTAGTTTCTGGAAATTTGGGTTAGTAACTAACCATGCCAATAAATCATTGATTTGGTTTAAATGAAAAATGTTGCGGTAGAAGACCCAGTACTGCTTATCTTTTCTAAAGACTTGGTCTTGGTGAACTTTTCTAGATAGAAAATTATTTCTTCTCGCTTTTATGTTCAGAAAGTTATCAAATTCTAAATCAGTCTCATTTATATACTGATTTAAAACTTGCAAAGCACTTAACATGTTATTTCCTTTGAGCCTCACTATATTTTTGTGAAGTAAGTACAATAGGCTCTGTCATCATTTTCAGATGAAAAAACTGAGCCTAAGGGAGGTTAAATGGCCTGCCTTCGGTCTTTTCAAAACTGGCAAATTCCTAGAAAGAAACATCTAAACCAGGTGTGGAGAACCTGCAGCCTCGGAAGGTCTTCAAGGGCCACCCTTTGACTGAATCCAAACTTCATGGAACAAATCCCCTTAATAAAAGGATTTGGACTCACTCGTTCAAAAGGCTGCACCCAAGGACCTAAAAACCCCCACATTGCCCCAAGGCTGCATGTTCCCCACCCCTGAAACCACAGATTCCCAAAGTGGGCAATACTGCCTCCTGGGGTGGGGGTGGGGATTTTGGGGGACTGTAGCTTCTGGTACAGTTGAGGCATGTTGAATAAAAATAAGGAGGTGGTGGAAGCATAAGGAAAGGAAAGAAGAAAATTTTGAAGAATTGTTCATATTTCATCTGTTGTATAACAGAGTTAAAATCATGGTGATTACATTATTTTCCAAATAAACATACAGATTGCAAGTTATAACCTATCAGTGGTCAAGTCTGCCAACTCGAGGGTTGGCAGGTGAGTGTGTTGCTCATTGCTGGGAAGTCCAGTATGCATTAGTAGGAATAGGTACTTGTAATGACTTGTTTACAACATACTGTACCATTACATCACCCAGTATTGCACCATCAAAATTTAAATACAGGGGAAAATCCCACAAATTTATAATAAATTATCAAATTTAAGATGTATCATTTTTAAAAACTATGTTTTAAAATGCTGCAAATTTCAAAAAACCAAACATTAAGGGGTTAAAGAAAGTAGATTTGCCAGGGGGCGCTGAGTAATTTTTTTTTTAAAGGGGATAGTAGGCCAAATAAGTTTGCAAATCTCTGATCTAAACTCTTTTTCTCTACTTCATCTTCCATTCATTTCTTAAAGCCTGGTAATCCTGATTTCCCATACCACTACTAGTCTGAAACTAAACTTTCCAAAGTTACCATCCATCTAATTGCTAAATTCGATAGCTTTTTTTCTGTTCTTATCCTGTGTCCTGGCTGCACTTTTTGATCTGTTGACAACCCCTTTCTCTTGGGTGACTCTTTCTTCCTTGGTTTCCATGCCATTAATTTTCCTGGTTTTCCTCCTACCTTCCTGACCACTGCTCAGTAACCCTTGCCAGAGCATCATATATGTCCTGCTCATAACTCTGTCCTGGGCTTTCTTCCCTTTTCTCATTTTACCTTGATGATCTCTAGTAGGTTCAGTTAGCATTTCTATGTAGATGACTTTCAGCTCTGGTATATATCCATATCTAAGATCCCTCTTGAATTCCAATCCAACTTGCCTGCTGAGTATTTCAGTCTTAATGTCTCATTATCTCAAATTTATCATGTTCAGAATGGAATTGATTTTTCTTCTGCTTTTACCCAAACCTGGCCCTGCTCCAAACCCTCTTATTTCCATAGAGCATATCACTATCCTTCTGGTCCTCCACTTCAGAATCTTTGTTCTCTCCTTGCCCCATATCCAGTCAGCTGCCAACTACCCTAGTTTGGGTCTTCATCACCACTTGCTTGGCCCACTAATATTAGCTTTCTGATTGGTCTTTCTGCTTTAGTCTCTCTCCCCAGTCCTTAATCCAGTATAGGTAACAAAATAATCTTCCTAATAACACAGTTCAAGTAACGTCATTCCTCTGTTCGAAGTTTTTCATCGGTTCCTTATTCCCTCTAGGATGCACTACAATAATTTTTAAAGGTTTGCACAGGTTGGTTACAGCCTTCCTTTCCACACTTACTGCATATTGCTCCCCTCAAACGTGCTACGTTCCAGCTAAGCTAACCTGGAAGCAGTTCTTCAAACTTAGCGTTCAGTCTCCATGCTGTGTCTTTGCCTAACTCAGCTCAATTAGGAATGTACTTTGAATTGAGAATTTATAAGAATTCTTTATTTGTATCCCCAGAACCTAGCACAGTACCTGGCACAAAACAGGCACTTTAAAAATGACTGATTGATCTGCAGGTAGGTTCCTCAGAAATTTACAAAACCATAAAAACCAACCAACCTACTGAACTTATTATCAGGAAGCTTTTATTATGTACACATTTGTGTGTCATGTAAAAACAAATATCAGACAGTTCCTGTCCATTAAGAGCTTATAAATGTAAGACAGTTAATACCAACATGTTGTTTTTCTGATCTTCCCACCATTTCTAAGAATAGCAGTTGCCAAACTATCCCCTTTGTACCCAGACATTTCAAGTGCTTTCCACATCAGGAAGCTAAGAGATGACAAGATCCTGTTTATAATAAATAAGTTTCCAGTTTCCCATGGAATCTTAACTAAAAGGTAACAGACTTTGAGCTGATCCTTTTTCTTTTGGGCCTTAGGCAAGTGCTCTTTTGCAAGGGTGCCCTATCCTGTTGTTCACTTTTCCAGGTAAGGAAATTCTGTACCTTCCTCTATGAACTCCTTCTAAACCTTGGCTCTATATTTACTGGAAAATTAGTTCTCACATCTAATAGCAGTTCTTCCTGAGGTAAATTCCAATACAATTTTGTTAGAGATGAATAGTTTGCTATCCATCATCTTCCATAAATTATCAGTTCAGCAACATAAGAGCTGACATTTTTTTACTTCACAGTTTTTTCTGCAGACTAAATAAGCAAAAAAATGAACCAAGAAGATTTGACTGCTAAAGATCAAGAGGTTTAGGCAAGAAGCTCAAGAGTAGTCAGTCTTGTGAATGGTGTTTATAAGCAAGAGGCCCAAGAGAAAAACCTTGTTGAAATGCTGGGGAAAATCATAATTTAAGATATCTCTACTACACAGAATTTGGAATAGGAAATTGGTGTACTTGCAACAGTGAAGATAATGAGTGTGTGTGTGTGTGTGTGTGTGTGTGTGTGTGTGTCCATGTCCATGTGTCCATGTCCCTTTGTTTTAGGAAATGCTATTTCTGATAGTAATTTTCACTTGTATTTTTGAGAGTGGCAAAGGCTAATACATGATCAGCATTCCTTTCCACAATGTATGTGTGTGAAGATTAGTCTTTGGTTTCAGAAAGTATCTGCTATTTGAAGAGTTGGTTTTTGGTATGGTATACTTATTATTTTGTCAGATACAATCCTAGTTTGGCTGTCCTATAAGGAATTTTCTTGTCATAAATAAGTCATTATGTACTAGAAATATTGCCATTCCCTCTTGCATAGTCTATTTAAATTCTCTTTACAGAAAAATGGAGTTTAAACTTTAACATTTTTCAGATATTGATGAATTCATATAAATCTATGTTCTTTTAAGGTTTCAGCTCCACTTGGAGCTCTCCTTCCGAACAAGGACACTAACTGTTTCCTTTTCTTTGTGGAGTTTCTGGTGTCTTAGAAGGCTTGAACGCCTACTGAAGTTCCTCCCACACATGCTACACTTATAGGGTTGCTCACCTGTATGGGTTCTTTGGTGCTTAATGAGATGGGAGTTCTGACTGAATCTTTTTCCACATTCATGACACTTAAACGGTTTCTCTCCTGTGTGTGTTCTTTGGTGAGTAAGAAGATTTGTGTTTTGACTGAAGCTTTTCCCACACCAGGAGCATCTATGTGGCTTAATTCCTCGATGTGTCATCAAGTGTTTATTAAGATCTGAGCTCCATCGGAATCTTTTATCACATTCTTGACATTTATAGGGTCTTTCTTCAGTGTGGACTCTCTGATGCTTAATAAGGTCAGAGCTAACTTTGAAGCTTTTCCCACATATATGACATTTGAAAGGTTTTTCTCCTGCACAGGCTTTCTTGTGGACCTCCATGAGTTTTCGTAGACTTTTTTTCCAGGAAGCAAATTTCTTCCATCTTCCTACGGGTAAATTTTGCTGTGGCTTTCCTTCCCCACACTGCTTTTCATTTTCTTTCAATTCTGCCCTCTGGAGAACTTTCTTATCAGTCCTTTTAGATGTAGATGAAGTACTATCTGGTGTTTTTATTTCTAAGGGAATATGATGTACTGCCTTAGGCTTTTCATTCTGCTTAGTTGCCTTAACCTCATTAGGATAAATAGAAGAATCAGTCATTTCTATTTTGGGGAAAAAGCAAATCACAGAAAGAAAATTAATGATAGTTGATAAAAATAAAAGAATAGAATTTCTAAAATTGCTAAGCTCCTGAAAGCACTGAATACTAGAATATTTATTTCTGGGTTAGTTTGAACCATCCTTATTCACTGCTCACCTGTATTAGAATCTTCTGGGATCTCTTTGGATTCCTTAGAATTTGTGATACATGGCTCTTCCTCTTGCTCCAAACAGGATATCAGTTCAGGTTTGGGGATCAGAAATAGTGCTGAGGAGAAGAAACAAGCAGCAGTCATCTTGGCAATGACTTGTTACTAAGTTAGGTGCGTATTTCAGGTGTGACCCAATGATTCCTTAGAAAATGTTGTACATGATGTACTGAGTTTTTCCAGCCTCACCACTGTCCTTAATTTTGAATGTGCCAGATCTCAGCTCAGTATCTCTGAGGGGTTTATGTGAGATAAACGGGACTGAGAAACAAATTATGCAGATAATAATAACTCACATTTCTATGGGACTTAACAATTCACAAACTACTTTCCTCACAACAATCCTATGAAGTAGTTAGCTTTATCTCCATCTTACATGTATGTTGTCAGAAATCACGTAGCTAATGAGTGTCAGAGACAGAATTTAAACCCAGGTCTTCGGACTAAGGCTAGTACTATTTAATATTACCTTTGAAGGATGCACATATGACACACTTTCCCCCACCACTGTTCTATTTGATTCAGTGTATTTGTTGAGGAGGAAGAGGAGCAGCAACTAAACCCTTGAGACTGTCAGCAATATCTACCTCTTGTATCAACTAGTTTTTAGTAATGTGTTTCAGCCTCTTAACTACGAAGGTAGATTTGATTCTGTCATAAATGGAGACATTAAGGGAAAATTTTCAAGGTCTATAACCTCAAGGTATAGAAAGAATATAGAAAGAAGATATCCAAAGATATAAATGTGGAAATAAAGTAAATGCATAAATAGAATTATTGTCCAATTTGTTCCATTTCCAAAACTGGCTCCATGAAATGGTGACCTGAAATTTAAAGTTTGAAGGATCAGAAAGCCCAGGGTTGACTCCACACAGAAAGGCTTAGATGGAAATTCACCAGCTTTGGGAATCCAGTAAGCCAAACATCAATCAGCCTTTTTGATTTTTCTCTTTGTCATCAAGATCACTATAATAAGTGAATGATGTAGAGATAAGGACTTTTATGGCTCCTTTGGAAAATGTACGATCCACAAGAGATGACACAGACTTCTAAATGGAAGACAGGTCAAATGCCACCAACCCTCTATTTCAAGTTTGAGAGGGAGTAATTAGAATTTGAAGCTTCCTGTACTATAAGAAGAGTTCTATAGTAGGTAAGTCTTTCTGACATATGGACACGTGTGCATTTTCTTTAAATTTAATTTAATTTTCAATAAACAAAGATTATTTCTCTTTCCCTTAGGACCTCCCTTCCACCATTAAAAAACAAACCTTCTTACAAAAAATATGCATAGTCAAGTGAAATATATCATTGCATTGGCCATGTTCAAAAGATGTTTCAGTCTTTTGTATATATTCTAAGAAAGAAGAACATGGAGGTGTAGCCAAAATGGTGGAATGATGTGAAGCAGTACAGTCAGCTTCCCTAAACAAATTCCAATACACAGATCTAGAAAAAGCACACCACCAATGGAGAAATGCAGAAAATGGCACAATGAATCCTTTGTTTGACTCAGGTCAGCATAGGAAAACAGAGAGGTCTGTGAACCCTGGGGATGAGGTTAGACTAGGAGCACTGCAGTATTAAGAAAGGCTGTGCAAGGGCAAGAGATCTCAGACTCAGACCCATACCAGGGCACTGTGACAGGGACAGCTGCATACTGATAACTCTGTTGCCCACTACCCAGTTCCAGGTCAGAGATCTGTGGTGGACTAAGAAAGGCACCTGCCCAGGGGATTTGACATTCTCAGGAGAAGAGGCCCTGGGCTGTGTATGGAGAAAGTTCAGAGGCCAGTAGCAGCAGCCATATAGCTCAGAGCAAGATCTCACTGTCTGCCTCTAGCCCAGCCTGCAGAAGAATGAACTCAAGAGAGGAATAAACTCAGCAGTAATCTCAGACCAAAGGAGAGCCTGTGGTTCTACCTAGCTGAACGAAGAAAACTTTCCAGCTGGCTGATAGGGGCTGAGTCTAGCAGTAGTCTACCTCTGCACAGACTCAAACTTAGGTTGGCAACTTGCAAAGCTTGGACCAGGAAGGTCAGCAATCAGACGCTGTCCTGGATCAGACCACTTTGGGAGTAGTGAAAGCTTATACGTCCCCAGCCTGTTGCCGAGATTCTAGAATAATGTACCACTAAATATCTTAAGAAATAAGCAACAGAAGCAGCCCTGGTCTGATGTTTAGAAGTAGGCTGGAAGAACTGGTGGGGAGGAAGGGGGAAAAACTATATCATAATGAATTATTATGATGGACACAAATGCACAAGAAAAGAATTACTCTAAAATATCTACACCCAACCCTCAGAGAAAAACACAGCTTAGGCATAAACTCAACTGGAATACCTAGAAGATATGAGTTTAAGTAAGAGTTTAAAATTTTTTTTTATAAATGGAATGAAAATGCCTGAGGGAAAAAATCAGAAAAGAAATGAGAGCTGTGGAAGAAAAGCAAAAATCTCCCTGAGAATTAGAAATGAACCATATAGAAACCAATGATTCCGTGAAACAACAAGAAATATTCCAACAAAATCAAAAGATAGAACAATTAAAAGAAAATACAAAGTGTCTCACAGAAGAACAACTGACCTGGAAAACAAATCAAGGAGAAAAAGTTTAAAGAATCATTGAACTAATCATGAACACCATGATCAAAACAAAATAAAGAAAAATGCCTGACATCCTATTTCAAGAAAACTGTCTGAAAGCTTTAGAACCAGAGAGTAACGTGGAAATCAAAAAAATCTACTAGTCAGTCACCTCCTGAGAGAAATTCCTCAAATGAAAACTCCCTGGAACATTATAGTCCAACGTCTAGAACTTCTAGGTCAAAGAGAAAATACTGTTAGCAATCAGAAAGGAAGAATTCCAGTACCAAGGAGCTATAATCAAGGCCACACATGATTTAGCAACTAGAGAACCTGGAATATAATTCCTGAAGGCAAAGGATCTAGGCTTAAAACCAAGAATAATTTACCCAGCAAAACTGAGTATAATGCTGAGGGGAGGGCAGAAGAGGGGGGAAACTTTTATTGAAACAGAAAACTTCCAAGTATTCCTGATGAAAGAAACTAGGGCTGCAGAAAAACTCTGAAGGTCAAACACATGAGTGAAAAGAAACATTAAAAGGTAATGAACAATGAAAAAAAACTTAACAAAAATAAACTCTGTACAACCGAATATAGGAAGATGGTACATGTTTCCCCTCTGATCTCTGTCATTTTATCAGTGTTCACAGAGGGCAATTAGACAGAGGGCCTGGAAGTGGTTCTGTTATGTGTTGATGATCTTTAAAAAACAATGTGGAGAGAACACACTGGGAAGCGAGGACAAGGAAAGGAAGGCTGAAAGAAACTATCTGACGTAATTAGAACACACAAGTGAACATCTATACAAATAAGAAGGAAGAAGTAGGTGAGCAGATTATACCTGAATCTCACTCTCACCTGAACTGATCAGAAGGAAGAATACATACTCAGAGTTGAGTACAGAAATACATTTCACTCAACAGGGAAATTGGAGGTAGAGAGAAGGGATGAGGAAAAATTAGAAGGAGGGCAGATTAAGGGAGGGATTAGTTCCAAACAAAACAAATTCTAAGGATGTACAAAAATATTTATAACTCTTTTTGAGGTAGCAAAGAATAGGAATCTGAGAAGGTACACATAACCTGGGGAATGGATGAACAAATTATACTATATAAATGTGATGGGAACTATTCAGCTGAACTCTTCTCAGTATAATGACAAACCAGGATCCTAGAGGACTAATGATGAAACATCCTATCCATCTCCTAATGAGAAAAGTGAAGGATTCAGAAGGCAGAATGAGACAAATATTTTTTAGAACATGGCCAGTGTGGAAGTTTGATTTGACTAATAATACATGTTTGTAATGGGTTTTATTTTTCTTGTGTTCTCAGTTGGGGGGTGGGAGGGAGAGAAGGTGGATCTTTGCTGACTAAAACAAATATGTTTTAAAAGGTAAGCATATTAGAGTCCCTCCTCCACCTCAGCTTTCAAGATGAAGGCGTTCTTACCTACTGAAATCATATTGTTGTAAGTCTCTTGCATGACATCCTTGTAGAGGTCCTTCTGAATGGAGTCTAGTAACTGCCATTCTTCCTGAGAGAAATACATGGCCACATCCTCAAATGTCACAGGACTCTGAAATGAGAATAGGCCCCTGCTCACAAGCTGCCACCGCAGAAAGGAAGAGGTATGGAGGAGGCAGCCCAAGGAATAAATAAGCAACCCATAAGTTTCCCAGCTCCTCTGCACAACAAGCCCAGTTGTCCAGAAAATAACAGATGAAATTTTCTAAGGGAATTATTGAACAAAAAGATTCATGGGAAGCAAAGGAAGATGCTGACAAGGTCATATTCAGTTACGAAAAATGTGATTTCAGAAGGGACCTTGAGAACTGCAGCTCACCTGAGACTCGGGTGTGAAAAATACAGATGCCACCTCCCAATCTCTGGTAGGTTTTTCTTCAGGAAATACAGGAACCTGGTGAGCAGGCAGAGCTGAAGAAGGAGAAAAAAGCCAGGGAGTGATGCGTTTCTACTTTTGTGTTAGGGGACACCTTAGGCTTATTTCTGAAATATAAGAGATCCCTTGGTTACTTCTGTAGGGCATGGGAAGAGGTGGCCTTCGCACTGCAAATGAGAACAAATATTCCGTCAGTCCAAAAGGAAAATGAATAATTAAGTGGAAGATTTTTTGAAGTGGAGGCAATCCTCCTTATCCCAATTCTGGCGTACAATGTCATTTTCCCTCAATAAGTGGCTGTTTTCAAGACTGTTACAATTAAAAAGGTTTTGAATTGAAATTCACAGATTGATAGAAATTCCAGTTAGCTAGATACTCTAGTATTTAGTATGAAATTTAGGAATTTGGCTTTTGTGTTTTTTTCTGGAAGTTCTAATACATAGTGCCTTATGACTGAGAACCTTTGTCCTGCTCCTCTAGAGAACTGCCCAAGTTCTTCCCCTTTCTTATTTCTTCTGAAAGCAGAATCTACAACACTCATCATTTTGATGTCCTACCCTGCCCTCAAGCATTTTGCTTCTCCACCCTCACCGCCAACAAACAACTTTCCACTCTGTGGCTATGTGTGAGACCTCCACATCCTTCACTGCAGAATCCCTCTTCCCTGATGATGAACTATGTAGTCTCCTCAAGGGTAAGGTTTGTATTTTCTGCTTTTGTATCCACTTCAGTGTCTAGTACAGCTCTGGGCACCAAGGAAGTGTTCAATAAATGTTTGTTGACTGAATCTCACCACCCCTAAGAGGAGGAAATTATTGATGAAGCTCCTCACCCCTCTCCTCCACAGGCTGGAGCTCTTTTTCAGGGTCACAGCTCAGAGGTTCCTGTAGTCGTGGGTGGGTACTCCACAATTCCTCTTCCTGGAACACCCCCATACGCTGGGGCTCTGCTGGCTCCACATGGAAGCTTAGTGCTTCCGATGATCTTCCCAAGGGTGTTGCCTTCTCTGAGAGTACTTCCTGTCCCTGCTCATGGACTGTAACCTGGAAATTAATCCCCATCCTCTATTACCACAGGGCTTGGGCTAGAGAGCAACATTTATTTGGTGAGAAAATAGTAGTTAGGGTTCAGTCCTTCAAAAACAGATTCTGTGAAAAGTTAGGAGGCATATTGCCTTATCATGATGTAGAGGAGATATTGGGCCCTCAAAAAGAATTAACAGTGGAGTACAACTTCTGGCAGGTCCTACAAAAACAGAAAAGCCTGGTGACAGGCATATAATCCATTGTCTCAAGAGGAGCCTAGCTAATTCTGATTGTCATCAGAATATTAATAACATTTATCACTAGGTAATAATTTTTTCAACACAGTAACTTACATAGTTCCTTTACTGAGATACAGAGTGTGGTGAAAGCTACTAGTATAGCACCAACACATGATGAAATCACAGATCTTTTGAAATGCTAGCCAGTTTTCCTATTTTCTTTTCCTCTTGGTTTCCCCATCAAGCCAGATCCTTCATTCTGGCTCATGCTCCCTACTTATACAACAACCAAATTTCCATGTGGGGGTGGGAGGTAAGGGTGTCAGTGTTAGAAAGGAGGAAGGAACCGGTTCCTTTCCCATGTGGTCTTGTTGAACTATTCATGGTGCAAAGCATGAATCTAGACCGGAGTACACAAGATCTAAAGATTGTGCCTGATGTTCTGGGATTCGGGGGTAGGGGTGAGATTCTGCTGTTTGCCATCATGAGGGTAATAGCTTGTTTTTCGGTGCAGATGCCTAGAGAAGGAAAACTCTTTCTGTGCCCAGGATATGAGATACTTGGTGTGAAGTAGAGATGAACTACATAGATACATAGATAGATAGATAGATAGATAGATAGATAGATAGATAGATAGATAGATAGACAGACAGATATAGAGATATTTTTTCTTTCCATTTTTTTTTTCTTTTTCCTTTTCTTTGATGCTTTTCTGGAGTTACTTTCTCCTTTCCTTTTTTTTTTACATTGTTTCTTCCCTGCCCTTATTTTCTTATTTTCATTGCTTTCTATTCGTATTTTTCCTACTGGGGCTGAAGGAATTCAAGTCTTGCCTTCTTGAGTAATCTAGATTGTCCCATTAGCTTCTCCTCAATCTACCTAGGCCCAATCAACTCTATCTCATCAGAATTACCTCTATGTCCCTATTATCCACATTACCAGTTCATACCACCACTTTTTTTCATTGTATTCCACATGGCCATACAAACTCCTATATCCACAATCCCAGTCTCTTATCATCTTATGATATTACAAATACAAATTAATTGAATAAAATGAAACATTACTTTTTGAAACAGAAAATCAGTAACCCTAAGGCATCAGAGGGCCTATCTTGAAAGACCAGAAATGTGACAGACAAGTCACTGGACAACAACCCTTTCAAATATGTACTCTGTTCCACTTCATAGCACCCTTGCCCATCCCATATTGGGCTGATCTTGGTTAAAGACTCCAATAATCCAAAACTTGTCATTTCTCATAGGAAATAAAAAGTGACTGAAAAGAAGACACTGCAAAAAATAAAACATTTGAAATTAGGACCAACATAAAGTTACGGTCATGGTTCTGGCCATAAAAAGAGGATAGATGGAGTTCCCTTTTCTTAGCAAAGGGAGAAAGAAACTTCTGAGATTTCAATAGCATGGACAGATGTCCTGAGCACTGGCTCTCGCTAATGAGAAAGTCTTTTGCCGAAACAGTATGAATTTGGAAAATTCTGGAGGAACAAGAGTGATATTTTCTCTCTTACCCTCCATTTTTCCACTTTTCTCATACCTCATTGTCCAATTCAGGAATCTTCTGTCTGTCTGCTTTGCTCTGTCTTGTAACTGTGTTCTGCAAATCTTCTACCAATGTCACTGCCTCCTTGATGGTTCTTGGGGAACACTTTTGAACTCTGGTCTTTGTCTCCTCAGGCAGAATATTCATGAACTGCTCCAGCAGCAACAGCTCTAAGATTTGCTCCTTTGTGTGGATCTCTGGCTGCAGCCACTGATGGCAAAGCTCCCTAAGTTGGCTAAGGGTCTCCTGGGGACCAGTTGACTCCTGGTACTGGAAGCTCCTAAAGCGCTGTCGGCAGCTCTCAGAAGCAGGTTTATCATTCAGTAGGACAGATTCCTGAGTCTGGATGGAATTCTTTTTTAGGTTTTTTTCTAGAGGCCCTTCTTTCTCCCATAAAGCCTGGATCTGGGGATTCAGATCTGCAGCCACCATTAGCTCTATCGCCATCATCCTGTTCAAAACGTTGCACTCTTGCTTTAAGTGGCCCTGCTGGTCCTCACCCTTCCAGTGCTAGGTATCTCTCCTGGTATAAAACTAGGATAATCTTCTTCCTGAGGGCAGATTGAAAAATAAGAGCATCAACAAGGAAGACTCAAGAAGCATTATTCATTTGGTGCTGCCTGGGAGCCCTAAACAGTCTCCATTCTGACACCATAAGGCTGGTGATAGGTTGTACCTTGTTTTGGGTTTTTTTCTTTGCCTGACTTCCAAATATCCCCCTTCTAGTTACATTTGTATTCACCTAAACGTTCAACATCTAGAAAGTCAGAAGAACATTTAACTTAAAGTATTCACTAGAATATTTCATTAAAAAGAGCCTTAGGATTAGCTAAAGATTTCACTTATCTCTTTGCCTACGTACTGATCCCACAAAGATGGTAGAGAAATCAAACATTGATGCTCATAAATATTAAGTTTTCACAAAAAATTATTCACAAATAATAGTCCCAGGGGAGAACCTTGATCCTCTCACCTTGATCTCACTGTCGTAAAGATGTGATCCACCTTATTCGTTGTTATCTGTTGAGGCCATCAGCTACAGCAATGGACTGTGGAATTAAAATCAGAAAACTTGGGTTTGAGTCCCAGGTTCAAGACTTAATAGCTATATGACTATAATCTTTCTTGGCCTCTGGGCCTTTATTTATAAAATTAGTGATAATGATACTTACACTTAGTATTTCACAGAATTGTGGAAGAAGTTTCATAAACTGTATTATGTAAATATAGATTCTTTTGCTGTTAATATTTTCACTACATTGAGAATATCTCATGTGAAAAAGTAAAGTCACAAACAGAGTATGAACAACTGGGAAAGAAAACAGAGGCCTCAAAAGTACACCTATTCCTCTGTAACTTGGCCCATTTACTCTTCCTTGAGTCACTCTGGATGGGTCTAAGGCCTGGAAGGAACCCCACAGCCCGTCCCAGACGTGGCCCAGCCCTACTAAGCTCTCAAAGAGCCTGTATCTGGGACAACAACACTTTTGTCAAACTGGCTGTATGTACACTCCTTTAGTACAGTTCAGCCTGCCTACAAGCAGGATTCAGTTCAAGGAGATCCCACATTTCAGGACCTATGGCTCCTGGCCACCAAGTTATTCTGACCACCCAGGCCACACCACGTGTCCCGAGTTCCCAGAACCTGTGGCCCAGAAGAATTTGCAGCTACCCCGAGAGCTAATGACGTCGCTGCGTCTGTCTGTCTGTGTTCGCTGCAGCCACTCTAAACTTCCTCCTGTGACTGTCAGGAAAGGGAAGGAGAGCTGGTGAATGGCCTCTCCTCCAGCCTCTGGGCCTGACACTGCCGGCTTACTGAGTCCCATGTGTTTATTAGAGATCAGTTACGTACGTGGTGGGCACTGTGCTGGAGGACGTGCGCGCGTGTCTGTGTCTGTGTCTGTGTCTTTGTGTCTGTGGGTCTGTGTGCGCACACGCACGGCCAGCTCCCCCAGCCTGTGTCCTTATCTGCAGGGCACAGACACCGTGCCAAGGCGCACACGCAGGGAACGTGGGCCGCGGTCTCTGCCCACGAGCTGTCCCCGTCCTCCCCGGGGCAGCGGGCGGGCAGACCGGACCGGGCCATTTCTTCGGTCCCTCCCGGTTCTCAGTCCCGTGACAGTTCCAAGAGGGCGGCGTGCGAACCACGCCCGAGCCCTGCGGAGAATCCACCGCCCAGCCACCGAGATCCCCTCCCTCCATCGCCAGCCCCCCGGACCCCGCGAGACGTCACCGTGGGTGATGTCACGTCAGTGTGCGTCACGTCCCTTCGGGGGAGGGTCGTAAGAAACCCGGGACGAAGGCAAGCGGAGGCGAAAGGGAAACTGCGCAGCGACCTCGACCCGAGCCGGCCGCCCCCAGCCCCGCCAGGCCGGGGCTGTGAGGAGGGGCTGCGGGCTCCCGCACTCCGTCCGTCCCGCCCACCCTGTCGGGCGCCGCTCCCGCGGGTCTCCCTGCCGAGGTCTCTTACCCCTTCCTTGGGCAGCGTCCTGTTGACTAGGCCTGACTGGACCCGGAAGTGACGCTGTGCCGACGCCGGCCCGCTTAGCCCTGCGGGTTCCCTAATCCCTTCGGTACCTGTGCGGGGGGGGCCTTCAGCGTGTTAGGATTCAGAGGTCGGAAGGTGGGGGAAGGTGTAAATGCCACTGATTACCGGGTCCCGCCCGGATCCTAGAGAGGCCCCGGAAGTGTGTCGTCATGTGGGGCTGTGTGTAGAGGACTGCTTCCGGGTTCTGCGGTATCGGGGTCCCGCTTTCACGGCGCTTTGCTGTCGGCTTTCTCCGTTCCTCTCCTTTGGGGGGAGGTGGAGGGGGCTCGGGAGCCGATCGGAAGGAGTTCTGCGGAGCCTCTCCCGGTAAGGGCTCGTGTCTCGTCCTCAAGGCCCACCCCCCAGTCCTCGGTCGCCCCGCGGCCTTGTTCTGGTTGGTGAGACTCCGACGCCCCAGCGCCCGCCGGGCCGCCCTTGGTCTAACCAGACACCCCTCGTTTCTGTGATGCCACACGGCGAAAAGCCGCCGCCTTTCACGCTGGCTCCGCCTCCACGTAAATCCCTGACTTAGGGGGTGCAAGGAGTGAGCCCGCTCCCCGCTTCTCGCTCGGCCCCTGTTTGGGGATGGGATTGACCTAAGGCTGCCGAGAAACGCTGTAGGGGAAACTGAGGCTCTGCCTTTGGAAGACCGGAGGTGGTTTGGGGCTAAAAGGCCTTCACAGGGAGCGCTTTACTGCACCCCTGCACCGGGAGTCGACCGCCTGCGAAGCTCCGCCTGCTTTAGCACGAGGAAGATAAAACTGGATAATGGAAGTAAATGTTGTGTTAAGGATGTTTGGGGAGGTCGCTTAAATAATGAACGAGGGAGAGGAGAGGGGCAGAATATGGCAGAGAGAGCAGCATGCTGTCACTTTCTCAGAGTTCGTTGTTACTTTTGCCCACTTGTGCTCTCAGTTTCCAAAGTTTCCCATTGAAGTTTCTCCTCTTGGGAATTTGTTCGAGGGTAACCCTAGTTCATACCATGTCTTCGAGTCTCAGTTCTCTATAAAATGGGAGAATTGGCTTGTGCCATGGATCCCTTTGGTACTCTACTGAAGCCTATGGGCCTCTCCTCAGAATATTGCTTTTAAATGCATCAAATAAAATACATGGGATTACAAAGGAAACCAATTAAATTGAAACACAGTTGTCAGAATAATGAATAAGTTTACAGGTTTCAGATTAAGCACTCCTGTAGGAGAATATCTCTTTTAAGATCCCTTCCAGCTCTCCCATCCTACGAATTTTTGAATTGCTGTGATGGGATCAAGATGTGCATTCAGTGTGTAGTTACACTGATGTGCTTTTACCCTTTTGTCTTATAATATATAGCATGCATATGCTAGTTCGCTAACTAAAATGAGCGGTGCAATCCTGGACTGAGGAGCAGAGTTGTTTTTGCCTCTTTCTATTCAGTGCTACATGATGCTTGATTGATTGTCAAACCTATCTGATTGGCTTTGCAAAATCTACTGTATGTTGGTCAGTGAGTTTTAAACTATTATTATCATAGAATGTCATGTCCCATGTGATCTTCTCCATTAATGAGAACCTGACATAGTCTTTTAGAGCTAAAGTGAGGGATAAATCTTAGATCTTTAGTATAGAGTTCTCACATGAGAGACTTGAGAGAAGTCTACTCAGCTGGAAAATAAATTCAAGTCATTCAGTTATTATCCTTAAATAAAATACCCGAAATGTCAGTCTTTCCGTCATTCCCTGACACACTTTTCTTTCTTCCCAGTACATGGAATGGAAGACAGCTAAAATTTCTGTACCCTCTTATGTATTTGTGGATCAGGAGTGAGAACAAGCAGAAGATTTTTGAGAAACTGAAATCACAGAGAGTGTTACCAGAAAGACCTCAAGAGATTGTGGAGGAAAATGGAGGAAAGACAGTGAAAATGAAAAAGTTGTGGAAAAATCCCCTAGTTCAGAGACTGTATGAACTCACTCCCCAAGAGGATTTACAGAAAAGAATAGACCAAAAATTCCAAGTTAAACCCCTAAAAGTGCCTTCCATCCGCTAAAAATGTTATGATCTTAACTCTGACTAGAGTCTACACTGAAGAGAAATTATAAGTATCCCAAATATGAGAAGAATTTTTCTTAGAACTCTGCATTGATTCAACTCAAGGAAATCAAATCAGAGAAGAAATCTTTTAAGTGTTCTAAGTTTGGGAAAGCCTTTATAAAGCTTTCAGACTTGAGTACCCCAGTACTACCATACTTCTGAAGCATTATAAGCATCCAAAGTCTGGGGAAGATCCTCACTGAAAGTTATACTTAAGATTAATTCATTAGAGACTTCATACCAGGACAAGAAAAAAAGAACCAAAAACCATAGTATGATGGAAAGAGCACTGTACTTGGGGTCAGGTCATTCTGACCATTAATAATTATGTGACATTAGGCAAGTAAATATCTCTGGGACTCATTTTCCTTATCTGTAAAATGGGAGGTTGGACTAGGTGATCTCTAAAATCTTTTCAACCTCCAAATCCTATGACCTGAGTGTGGGAAAAGCTTCACTCAGAGCAGAAATGTCATCAGCCATGAAATTAATAATCAACTAATGTCATAAACATGAGAGATTTGTCAAGATGCTACCGAATATAGTAAAATTGCATTTATTTTGATAGCAGGCTGCTTTATTGACTTCACTATTCAGCAAAATGTCCTCTGTCTCAAGTTCTCGGTATATCAAAATAGTACATACGGCAGGTCCTGGAAGACTAAAGACCAGTCCCAGGTTCCTAAACTGTTGCCTCATTAGCTGTATTTGCTGAATTGTACTAATTTTTTTTGCTCAGCAGTGAGGTGAAGCCACAGCATTGGGAAAGAAAGAAAGATTTGATCTCAGTCTACCAACTGGTTTCCTCTGTTTCCCTCCTTTCAGCTCCCTTTTACAGACTCTTGGCATCCTTTGATTTTTCTTTGCTTTTATTTCCTTCATCTTCTATGTCTCTGTTGTCCTGTACAACTTCTTTCATGTGGGGTTAGAGGAAGGGTTCCAGGGTGTTTATGGGTTTCTTTCCTTCCTGATTGTCTATACATAAGGACAAGAAGTAAGAGGGTACTGAAACATTCCTGAAAATTCACTATTAGAGGGCTATAATAATAATAGGGAAGAGGAGGAGGAGGATTCTCAGTAGTGCTATTTTTTAAAAGCCATGATAGAGGAGACCTCTGATGTTCATTATTAGGTCATTATCTTCCCACCAATCCATACTACCTGCTGTTGCCATTCTATCAGTATTCTAGTACCAGTATCTGTGTCCTCTTTTTTCAACTTTATACTTTTTGTCATCCAATATTGCTGTTTCTCTCCTAGCTTCTCTTGTTTCTGTATGTTGAAATAACATTCAGTATGAATAAGAGAGGAAAATATACAACACTGAATTTAGAAGAAAAAATGAAAGTCTTGAGTAGAATCGAATCTGGGCACTCTCTCAAAAGTGTAATGGATGAATTTGGAATCAGTAAATCAACATTTTATGACATTAAAAAAAATAAGAAATTGATTTTGGACTTTGTGTTAAAGCAAGATATGCCATTAGTCGGAGCAGAGAAAAGAAAAAGAACAACAGGTGCCAAATATGGTGATGTTGATGATGCAGTGTACATGTGGTACCAACAAAAGCGTTCAGCTGGTGTTCCTGTTAGAGGTGTGGAACTTCAGGCTGCTGCTGAGAGATTTGCACAGTGTTTTGGTCGAACAGACTTTAAAGCCAGCACTGGTTGGCTTTTCAGATTTCGAAATAGGCATGCAATAGGGAACCGAAAAGTGTGTGGGGAACAAATTCTGAGTTCAATTTCAGAAAATGTTGAACCATTTAGACAAAAGATATCCATGTTCATCAAAGAAGAGAAACTATGTCTGGCTCAGGTGTACAATGGGGATGAGACAGATCTCTTTTGGAAATCAATACCAGAAAATATTCAAGCAAACAAAAAAGATATATGTATGCCAGGGCGGAAAATAAACAAAGAACGGTTGTCAGCTCTTTTGTGTGCAAATGCAGATGGGACCCACAAGTTGAAGTCAGTTATTATTGGAAAATCAAAGCAGCCCAGGTCTATTAAGGATGATGTAAATGCTTTATCGGTGATATACAAATCTAGTAAAGATGTCTGGTTCACCAGAGAATTATTTTCAGAGTGGTTCTTTCAAAACTTCATTCCTGAAGTTAGAGATTTTCAGCTTAATGTCCTGAGGTTGGATGAAAAGGATATAAAAGCAGTGTTACTGCTAGACAATTCTCCTGCCCATCCTTCAGCTGAGTCTCTAATTAGTAATGATGGGAGAATCAAATGTATCTTCTTCCCCCCAAATACTACATCATTGCTTCAGCCAATGAATCAGGGTGTGATCTTGAGCTGCAAACGACTTTATAGATGGAAGCAACTTGAAGAGAGTATGGTAATCTTTGAAGAAAGTGATGAAGAACAGGAAACAGGAGAAAAAACAGTTGCAAAAATCAAAGCTTATAACATAAAAAGTGCAATTTCTAACTGGGCAAAAAGTTGGGATGAAGTAAAGCAAATAACAATAGCAAATGCATGGGAAAATCTACTTTACAAAAAAGAACCAGAATATAATATTCAAGGCTTGGAAAGTGGGGATTATAGAGAAATTCTTGAGCGATGTGGTGGCCTAGAAACCAATTTAGAAGACGTCAGGGTGTGGTTAACTGCAGATAATGAATCATGTTGCCCCCCGAAAATGGAAGATGTTACTAGGAAAGTTACCCAGGAAGAAGGAGTTGTTGAAGAGGAAGTAGAACAACATTCAGCAAAGTTTAAATTATCTAGTGTTCAAGAGAATTTGGATTGTCTTATTGATTTTGTTGATGCCACTCCAGAGTTTCAAAGATTCTACTTCACATTGAAAGAGATGCAACAAGAACTAATCAAAAAACAATCTCAGAGAAGAGTCCGCTCCAAAATTGATAAATTTTTAAAACCAAGGGTTCGTAATATTAAAGATTGTTTTAATTTGCCTTCAACTTCTGGGTCCAGTAATTGAGTCTTCTATGTCAAAAGACTTGTGTTTGATGTATTTGATATAGCAGGGTTGGTGTGAATTGTAATTTTTTTCATTAATTTACCTCATATATGAGTGGCCATTTATATCTTTAGTTTATATTGTGTACAGTACTTGAAAGTAATAAATTTGCATTTCTTTAAAAAATATTCTCCAATTTGGACATTTACTGCTTCAGACAGTAGAGGTTTCATAGTGCTAGAAAAAAATGCATTGAGCATAATGTGGGAAAATCTTTAATCCAAATCCCAAATTATTTCCTATCAGGATAATAATACACAGAGCAAGAGGTAAAATTGTTACTTCTTACCAGGTAAATGTGATATAAAGACACGCTGAACACTTTTTTAATTGATATTTTTTAAAAATATGTATTACATGTATGTCACTGTGCTGGGCACTGGGAGAGATACAGAGTTTATATAAGACAGTGTTCCTGACTTCTGGAGCAGTCAGGTAAGGAAATAAGACATACAAATATCTAATTTAAAATGATAAATATACAAGAAACATGCAAATAAATCAGATTCAAAAGGGGAAAGGTCATTATTGGGAGGAAAGGCTTCATGGAAGAGATACCATTTTAAGTTAGACTTTAAAGAATAGGTGGAAGGTACATATAGATGGCACAGACCATTCCCTCAGACATTGGGGACGGTATGACAAAATAAAGGCATGGAGATGAGAAAGCATAGACCATATGTGAAGATGGCAACTACTTGGCTATAATGTAAAGCTCTGGAAGAGAAAAATGTGAGTTAAAGCTAGAGAGATCAGATGGTGCCAGTTTGTGGAGAGCCCTAAGTCTTAACGCCACGCTTGAAGAGTTTGGTCCTCTTAGTAGACAGTAGAAGAATGATAAAAGAGTTTTGAGTAGAGGAGTGATATCACCAGATCTTTGTATAATGAAGATGTGTCTAGCATCAGTATCAAGTCAACAAACATTAAGCACTTACTGTATGCCAGACACTGTTAAATGCCGGGGATACAAAGAAAGACAAAAAATAATTCATACTGTCAAGGAGCTAACTGTCTAATGGAGACATTCAGCAAACAGCTATGTTCAAAAAAGATACAAGAAGATAAATTGGAGATAATCTTAGAAGGGATGGACATCAAGGGAGATTGGTTGAGGCTTGTGCAGAGAGGTAGGATTTTAGCTGAGCTGCGCATACAATTGCTATTGATGCTCCTCTTTGGGAAGTAAAGGA
The DNA here is from genome assembly GCF_028372415.1 of Notamacropus eugenii. Taxonomy (NCBI): domain Eukaryota; kingdom Metazoa; phylum Chordata; class Mammalia; order Diprotodontia; family Macropodidae; genus Notamacropus; species Notamacropus eugenii. The sequence goes on along the minus strand of NC_092872.1, from coordinate 57,268,563 downwards.
GAGAAATTCCCTTCCCCTTTTATTTGCTTCATCATTCACAGGAAATGTAGGGGAAAAAAAGCGAGTCCTCAAGAGCTGACACTCCCAGAGTACATCCAGCTTGCTTTTTTATTTTAAGGAGGGAAGCTACTCCTTAACCAAACCCTTCATAACTCTTGTGCCTTCCCTTTGTTAATTATTTCCTGTTATCTGTATAGCTTGTTTGTATATATTTGTTTGCATGTTGTTACATTAGATTGTAAGCTCCTTGAGGGTAAGAATTGTCTTTTTGTATCCCTAGTGATTAGCACTTTGCGTGGCATGCAGGCAATTAATAAATACTGATTGAAAATTCCTATGTTCAGTCACCTTGATTGGGGACTGTCCTCTAGAAAACCAATCTAATATTTTTTTCTCCTGTTAAGTACTTGTTTGGTTTAAGAAGTCAAATGGGTGCTTTAGATTACAGTGGCCCATAGACTCAATTCTGGGCAACTTTGGTAATTTGGAGAGGATCCAGAAGTCTATTTGATATAATTTTTGCTTGCCTCTCCCACTGCCTTGCACTGAGTCTCAACAATACATTTGATGCACAGTCCTTAGACTCTCCTAAAATTTAGGAAATGGCAAACCTCTTCAGTATTTTTGCCAAGAAAACCCCAAATGAGATCACAAAGAGTCAGACACAACTGAAATGATTTAACAACAAAATTTAATAGTGTTTTGTGTGTGTGTGTGTGTACCTAGATTTCCCATACTTGGGTGTACCTGGAGCTTTGGTTACTTACTTTACACAGTTTATTTTAAACAATTATAAACATTCAGCAAAGCTGTATAAAATTCCAGTGGCCTTCTTTGGCATTTAAAAAAGGCCTGCCCCAATTTGAAGGCAGAAAATAACTTTTTTTTTTTTTTAATCTGAAGTTTGGATATAAGATAGAAAATACGGAGACAGGAAGACCCCAATATAATGCATTCATTGTTCAGGTGAGTCTTGATGAAGGTCTATATTAGGACGTTAGCCGTGAGATTAGAGAGAATACCAGTGGATAAATGAGGGAAGAGAAGAGCAAAGACAATACATTAAAAGTTTGAACACAAAAGATTGGCTTCCGTAGTAATAGTGAAGTCTGAAGAAGCAGGCTTGAGTGAAAACAAAGTATTGTGAGGTAGTGGTTGTTTTGTACCTTTGGTCAAAGTGTGTATGTGTGTGTGTATACATATACACACATATAGTTGGTAATGCAAATCAAATATTAAGCATTCACTATACATTAGCATGTTAAACACTGGGGATACAAAGAAAATTCTGTGCCTTCAGGGAGCTTGCACTCTACTCAGGGAGACAATAGTTACAGAAATAATAGAAATGAAATAAAAGCTCTGGGGGGAAAATTGGAAAGAAAAATAATCTTTTTGATAAACCTTACCTAAGAAATATATTCCCTGAAAATTAGAATTAACCAAAATAGAAATCAATGACTCCAAAACAACAAGAACAAAAAAGCGAACGATTGAAAAAAATAGAAGAAAATAAGATCTGATGTAGAAAACAACTTAGAAAATAATCAAGGAAAGATCATTGAAGAATAATCAGACTCCCTAAAAACCATGATTTTTTTTTAAAAAAAGCTTAAACACTGTATTTAAAGAATATGCAAATGAAAACTGTTCATATCTATTAAGACCAGAGAATAAAATTAAAATATAAAGAATTTATTGATCTTATATCAAATTTTTCTGATGAGGGTTTGATTTCTAAGAGCCATTCCCCAATAAATAAGTAGTCAAAGGATATTAATAAATAGTTCTTAAAAGAACTGCAAAGTATAACCACATGAAAAATTCTCTAAACCACTTATAATGAGAAATTATAATCAAAGCGACTCAAGTTTCACTTCACATCCTGAAAACTGGCAAAAATAGCAAGAAATGGTAGTAGTCAATGTTGGAGGGCTTCTGGGAAAACAGGCACACTAATACATTATTGCTAGAGCTATAATATGGTACAACCATTTTGGAAAGTAATTTGGAATTTGCAAATTAAGTAACTAAAATGTCTATATCCTTAGAGCAAGAGACGCTGTCACTGGACTTACACCCCAAACAAGTCATCGATAAGGAAAAGTTCCCCATATACTCCAAAATATTTGGAAACAAACAGATGCTCATCATTTGGGGAGTGGCTAAGCCAGTTGTGGTACGTGAATGTAATAGAATACTACTGTTATGTAAGTTATGTAATGATGAATACAGAGAATCATGGAAAGATCTCTGTGAACTGATACAAAGTAAAGTAGAACCAAGGAAACAATAACACCAAAAATGTAAATCGAACAATTAAACATCAAAAAGTATGAAAAGTTAATGTAACAAAATTATAAAGATCAAACAGGACTCAAATGAAGATGTATGAGAAAACACCCCCAACCTACCCCTTTGTGGAAATTTAAAATCCCACACATGTTTTTATACATTATACATTTTTGGATCTTTCCAGTGTATCAATCAGTTGTACTGATTTTTTTTTCCTCTAAAAAAAAACATTTGTCATATGGGACGGCTCTCAGAAAAGGGAAAGGAAGGGACATGTGGGATACTGTGGTTATGTAAGAAACAGAAAATATCAGTTAAAAAAAAATTTAAAAATACAGACCAACTCCTGAAAGAAACCCTCAAAGGAAAAGTCCCAGGAATGTCATACCCAAAAATGCATAACTCCCATGTCAAAGAAAAAATACTTCAGATATCCAGAGAATTTAAATACAGAGTAACCACCGTCAGGATCACACTCAAAATGGCACCTTCCATTATAAATGAGAGGAGATTTTCAAATATAAAATCCCCAAAAACAAAACATATGGGCTTATAACTAAGAATAAGCTATCCTACAAAGCTAAGTATAGTCCTATAGGGAAAAAGTAGGATCTCTGATGGAATAGAAAAACTTTTAATTTAAATTTTTCAATTTCAATTCACTTTCAAATTTTCAAAAATTTCAAAAGAATTCCTGAGGCAAGGAAAAATACAGTTGAGTAGGAACCTGGTAATGCAAATACAAGAAAAATCTAGACAGAAAAATATTGGAATAATTGAAAGGGGCAATATGATGCTAAAGGGGCTAACATTCTGAAAGAGAGAAGAAAATTGTCTCTTTAGAACTTTTATGTCTCAAAAAGCATTGAGGAAGTTAAATAAAAAAGGAACTGACTGGATTGATTCTGTTCTGAAGTTTTTAAGAGGGGAAAAAGAAGGGAGAGTAAAAGGAATACATTAATGTAGAAAGGAGAATGAAGGGGTGAAATTTATGATTTCTCATACCTGCTGTACATAAAAATTAACATGGAGGAGGGGTTTGGGGCACTGGCCATCACATGTGCTTCATTCTCATCTGAATTGGACAAAGAAGAGTTGAAAACCAACACACAAAGAACTTTGTGTAGAAATAAACTCAACAGAGAAACAGGTGGGGAAAAGGAAAAGTATTGTTAAGAGAAAGAATAATGCCAAAGAGAGAATAGTCAGAAGCAAAACAAACCTCCTGATCCTGAAGAGGAGATTAAAAAGAAAAGAGAAGAACTGGAAACTGAGGGATGCCCATCAATTGTGGAATAGCTGAACAAATTGTAGTACATAAATGTAATCTAATATTGTGCCACGAGAAATGAAAAAAGAAAGAATTGTGGAGAACCTTGGGAAGTTTGAAATGATGCAGAATGAAGTAGGCAGAACTAAGAAAATTATATAATAATAATTTAAACAACAACAAGGAGAACCTAATGATAGCAATCACCAACATAGCACTTACTAATGTGCCAGGCATATGCTAACCACTTTACGATTATTTTATTTGTTCATTATAACACTGGGAGGTAGGTGTCATTATTACCCCCATTTTATAGATGAAAACAACTGAGGCAAATAGAGGTTCAATGATTTGCCAGGGTCACACAGCTGATTAGTGTCTAAGGCCAAATTCAAACTCAAGTCTTCTTGACTCTAGGTCTGGTGCTCTTTCCACTGCACGACCTACTGCCAATAGCAACATTGAAATGAAAAACAATTTTGAAAAGCTTAAGAACTCTAATCAACACAATGACTAATCACTTCTTCAGGGGATCTATGATGAAGCATGAGATGTACATTTTTGGGCATAGCCACTGCCAATTTGTTTAACTTGACTTTGCTTATTTGTTGCAAGGGTTTTTTTCCCCCTTCTGTTTTTAATTGGTAAGAAAGGGAGATGGAAGGGAGGATAACAATAATGCCAAAAATGAGAGCCATTGGAACATTTTTTAAAATGCAGAGAACAAAAGGAGATTCTGAAGAAGGCACAGACAGAAAGGACAGTTTTTAAAGTAACTCATTGAATTTATCATATACTTTTAAAAAAAAGCAATCCATATAAAATGGAGATTCACCTTGTTGCATAAAATCCTTTTTGTGTTCTGTATTTATTGAAATAGGTGGCTGTGGATTGAGTGCCAGACCTGAAGTCAGAAAAACTCATCTTCCTGAGTTCAAATCTGAGCCCAGACACTTATTGGCTATGTGACCCTGAGCAAGTCACTTAATCCTGTTTGCCACAGTTCTTCATCTGTAAAATGAACTAGAGAAGGAAATGGCAAACCCCTTCAGTATCTTTGCCAAGAAAAACCCAAACGGGGTCATGAAGAGTCAGACACTACTGAAGGACAACAAAATTCATGGAAAAATCCTTACTTAAGTAAAGGATTTCATAAATTAAAAAAACTGTCTCTCCCATTTGCCTCTGTAAGTGAATAAGTGGAGAAAAGGCTCCGAGTCAATCTGTATCCAGGAGATATGGGATTTTGGTGGGGGGAGGGAGTGGTACAAATGCTACTGTCAATATTTTTCTGTCAAGAGATTCTTATAAGCTTCCCTTAAGGGAAAACTGTCATGGTGGTCTCAATACCACTAGGCTGAATCTTGTAGCATATGTCTTGTCTCTGTCATATTCAAATAGATATATCAAGGTCTAAGGTCTTCTTCATATCCTTACCTAAGGTTTTCTTTTGGGAACATCAGAATTTAGGTCTTTTCTATATCTTCTCAAAAAGAGTCCTCAAAGCACTGAGCAGAGAACAGTCTTTGTTTAAACCAACAGCAATAACAAAAGAACCCACAAATTATTCGCACTCGAGCCTCTAAACAGTCACTAGTCCTTCTATCATGGGTGTATTCTGTCTCTCAGGAATTTTTACACTACTTTAGTCTTGGTAGAGCTCTCCCCAAATTGGAAAGGTGCGTGAAGTAGAGTAGCCTGTCATTGGGTGGCTGCTGTTGCTGTCGTTTGTCATTCATTTTAACCGTATAACTCACCGTATCCACAAAAGGTAAAGTCTGGGTTTACTCCATATCATAGCTCAATCCTTTGCTGCTCCAAACATAAAAGTTCTTGTTCAGTTTAGTATTTCCTTTTAAGAGTCCAAGAACACTTCACTGTTCTACCACTACTTCTATCCCCTGCTTCCATCCCAAGCCATGATTCCTTAGGTCACAGGGTTCCCCAAAAGGCATATGTTACAAGATTTGGCCTAGTGATATTGAGACGACCATGACAGTTTTCCCTTAAAGGAAGCTTATAAGAATCTCTTGACAGAAAAATATTGACAGTAGTAATTTTTTAAGTTTAGTAGAGCTATGTTTCCAAAAATAGTATCTTTCTAGCAGTTAGCGTGTTTTTCTTCTTGTAGCTGTGTACCCCTCCCCAAAATCCCATGTGCCTCAAATCCTGACATGCAAAGTGGCCAACTCCAGGTGGCCACCAAAATCATGGTGTATCCCAGATAAATCCCTCCATCAGAAGGGCACTTTGGAGCATGCCTTTCCAGTTGAATGGACCCATGTTTCTGTACTCCCCAATGCAGCCTCATCTTTACGTGAGTCCTACTTGGTTAATGTGTGTGTCTATCTGAGTGGTATATCAGGATGCCTTCTCTCCTTTCTCTTTCCCCTCTTCCCCATTGCTTGCCAATAAGACTTTGCATTGAACTGATTCCTGTTGTTTTACATGTTGTTCTCAGCATCTGAAATCATTAAGTTGCTGTTTTTCCCAACTCTCTGGCTGGTCTATGGGCCTTCCAGCTGAGTTCACAGATAAGGACTTAACCCCATTGGTAGTTGCACCTACACTGGGGGGAGCATGATGCTATGAACTCAGTTGTAGAAAACAAGGATCAAAAGGAGAACCCTATAATCCTCCTGGGAAGGACTTCCCTTATGCCAGAGGACTGTCATAAAACAGTATGCTTCCCTGAAGTGGGGTACTCAGCTACATAGACTTCCTTCTGGGAAACTTAGTCTAAATATCTGATCATATTTTTTCTCCTACCTCTTATACTATTCTGCTTCTCTTCTTTTTTTGTCTGTCTCTATATGAGACCTTTTGAAGGTCAAGCTCCAAATGGGAGGAGGGGGTAAATAGAAGTAAACACTTTTGAGGAGGGATAGGGTCAAAAGAGAGTATAGAATAAATGGGGAGCAGGATAGGATGGAGGGAAATATAGTTGGTCTTTCACAACATGACTGTTAAGGAAGTGTTTTGCATAAACTACACATGTATAACCTATATTGAATTGCATGCCTTCTCAGTGGGGATAAGTGGGGAGGAAGGGAAAGAAGTTGGAACTCAAAATTTTCAAAATGAATGTTAAATACATGCAACTGGGAAATAAGATATGCAGGAAATAGGGTATAGAAATCTATCCTGCCCTACAAGAAAATAGAGGGGATGGGGATAAGAGAAGGGAGGGGTGTGATAGAAGGGAGGTCAGATTGGGGGAAGGGGTAATCAGAATCCACACTACCCTGGGGTGGACAGAGGAGAGAAATGGGGAGAAAATTTGGAACTAAAAATCTTGTGGAAGTGAATGTTGAAAACTAAAAATAAATAAAAATTTAAAAAATAAATAAAGGCTAAGCACAAGAATATATAGTTCAGGTAGACTAATTGGCTTTGAGTCAGTCACTGTGGTATGAATAGTGTAAGAAGGCAAAGAATTCACAACTTATTAAAGAATTAACCTTGTAAAGGCAATTTCATGTTGCATTAAGGAGACATTTCTTCCACCAGTGGTATGGAAACTCAGATAGAAACAGATCCCTGCAGGGGAATATTGACTTAAAAAAACATCAAATTAAAATGATCAGTGTCAGATTTTTATTTTGTGAAACATTTCCCAGTTATATTTTAATCTGGTTCTGATTTGCACTTGGAAGTTTGAGGGAGGTCACTCAATTTTTGCATCATATAAATGAAAGAATGAATAAAGCTTTTATTAAGTATTTACTATGTTCAAAGCTCTGTGCTAAGTGCTAGGGACACTGATGGAAAAATGAGACAATCCCTGCTCTTAGAGAGCTCACATTCTAATGACTGAAAAGCAAATATTGAAAAGTTTGCCTTCAAGTCATGCAAAAGGTCCTGTGGTTCTTGGGAACAAGGACAAAGTAGAAGGTAATGCCTCTTCTTTAATGTCACTTCCTCTGATAAAATCCTATCACTTTCTGATGTTTAACCATTTGATGCATTCAAGGACTTTTTGTGACAAGAACTTTCTTTTCTGGTCTATGGCTGTAGCATCCGTAGGAGCTGTTATGTTCACAGAAGTTATTTCCTAGGATGATGTCTGAGTGGAGAGCAATGGGCTGGAAGAATTGCTGTTCCCAAACCTCTTGGATTCAGAGTCCTGGGCTGTCCTGATATATCAGGATCCAAGGGGGAATGGAGGCTAAGATGGTAGTAGTAGTTTGACTTGTGTGGCACATGCTTGCCTCCTGTCTTTCAAGGTGCCCTGCTGCTTCAGCTAGGCTCACTTTCCTGTGCTGTATATGGCAGTTGGTTGACAGTGGAGATGATTGGGTACTTCTCCAGGGAACTGTTTCCACAGATGATGGCTGTGAAGGACTGGGCTGGAAGCAAGACAAATGATCTGGGAGTGCTACTGTTACCAAGGCTTTCATGTCTTTCTGCTGAGGAAATTAAAATCATTTTGTTTCATGTAACAATTGATTCTATCCTGCAATTGACCCTATTCTGTATTACTGTTTCATTTTGTATAATTGCTGAAGCCACATTTTTCTATCCCTGAGTTAAGTTCAGAAATGCAGCTCTTCCTCTGAGTTAAAGTTACAAGTTAATTTGTTATCATCCCCCAAAAGTATATTGTCTAACTTTGCCTGTCCTTGTACAGTCAAGGAGGGTCTTATCTCCTTAACAAACCCTTCTAATCCCCAGGGAATCTACTGAGTGGGATAGACTTAGTGAAGACTCCTCAGATTGTAATTTTTCTCCCAGGGGTGAGGTAAGGCCTAAAGGCTCAAGGTTACAATATTTTTAGAATAGAATAGTTCCATATAAGGATATAAAACTGTGTAGTGTATTAGGGTCTCAATGATTGGACAAAACTTACATAATTCCTCGATGTCTTCGTTTCAAAAGGGATTGGTTAGATTTCGTTAGAATGTAAGACCATATTCTCAGCTAATGAGGATAATGGTCAGTGGGGGGAGGAGGGACTTGCGTTAGGGTCTATATAAATCACTGTCCTGTTCTTTGTCTTCGGCTTTCCTACTCCTACAGGTGAGCCCCGCTTCTCGAGAATCGAATAAATCACTTTTCTGTCATCACTTTGAGAGGGCTCTGAGTAATTGATTTATGTAGGGACCTGAGCCACCCCACACAGTTTGGGGGCATGCCCGGGATCTGTGACCTTTCTGAGAGACGGCTGACAGCTCAGTTCAAAGACTGGGTGCCGGTGGGGAGATTTCCCCATCGTCCTTGAAAAGGGCTGCCAGGCCTCCCTCTCTGCAAGGTAACGACCCGAAGCAGAGGAACTCAGTGAAGACAGAAAAGAATAGAGATAGGGACTCCAAAGACTCTGAAGCTGTGAAGTGTGTAAAAATGCCAACCGGTTGGTGTTGAAGTTTGTAGTCAGGCAACTTGTACGCATATACGACCCAGCGGTAAGCGCGGGGGGAGCCTGGGGGTCAATTTGTTGAGTCTTAGATAGACTCGGGGAGAAGGTGACGACTCCCAACCAAATTAGTGGACTGCAGCACCCCAGGGTGAAGGGCCCCCCCAAAAACGTTTGCTGGGTGACTGCTGGTGACGGGCGACCCTCACCTGAGAGCTGGCAAGAGAGCTAGCAGGAGAGCTAGCAAGGGAGCTAGCACAATTCGTTGAGTCTCAGACTTGGAGGTGTTGGCGACAACCCTCGACCAAAGAAGCTAGCAGGAGAGCTAGCATAATTCCTGAGAAGCTAGCAGGAGAGCCAGCGGGAGAGCTAGCAAGGGAGCTAGCACAATTCATTGAGTCTCAGACTCGGAGGTGTTGGCAACAACCCTCGACCAAAATGGGACAAAAGCAGTCCAGGAATAGAGCTTCGGAGTGGAGTCAGGAAGAAATACCAGTAAATAGTCCCTTGGGAAACCGATTGCAAAATTGGCATGAATTACCAAATTATAGAGAAAAGAATGTAGAAGAAGATGATTAAGTACTGTTGTTTCATATGGGGTGAAAAGACATCGGAGGAGGAGGCACAATCTGGCCCAAATATGGTTCCTCCGAGGATTGGGTTTGCCAAAAATTTAAACCTATATGTACTATTCTATTCTGTTAAATGTTTTGTCTGTATATGTTGTGTTGGTATTTCTGTGTGAATGAAAGTCTGTGTGTCTCTGTTTTTATCTGATAAGGTTGTAAATTTAGCCAGCCAGCCAGAAGGAGCAGAAAGGCTGAGCTGAACTGTCCTTGAAATTCCTGTTACTCCCTTTCTTCAACCCCTCCAGACTAGTTTCAAAAGGGCAGAGGGACAAGGAGGGAGAGAAAGGAAAAAAAAAAATCTTTTCCCTCAGACCTAAGAGGCATGCTAGCAACCAATTAACCATTTCCTGCCTCACCCAAAAGAAGAAATTTTAGTGTAATGGGAAATAACAGAAAGTTAAGTGAATTCATTCTGGTCGTATTTGGAATTGTGAATAGGTGAAATGTGTCATTCTTAATTTAATGTTTCAGATAGGTTAGAATTTATTAAAGTTTGGTGGAAGTAAGCAGAAGATTAGAAAGTAAAAAATCTCAAGTAAGCAACTTAGAGCTGAGAGTTTTGGATTTAGGTTTAATTAGATCAATATATTTGATGCCAGACAATGTATTTAAAGTAAAAAGATAATAAGTTTAGGTTTTTCTTTTTCTTTGCAGGGTGGGAGGGCCAGAAAGGGGTGGCCTTGGGAATCCCGGCACAAATAAGAGGAGGGCAGAGACACCCAGTAGCATTTCTGCCAAAAATGTTAGATCCAGTAACAAAAGGATAGGTATTTGTTAGATGCAACATTGATCTAATGTAACTGTTACACAGTTCTAAATTTTGTAATTTATTACATATAGATTGGGGTTTTAAAAAGATGTGATAGAAATTTGATAATTTGAAACTTACATTTGGTTATAAAAAAAAGAGCTGAATAGGTTAATGGCTTCTTTTAAGTTTTAAGTAAACTTAAATAAGTTTAAATTTTTAGGTAATCCATCTAAATATTGTATTAGAAATTGCATTGTTAAGCTAAATAGTGAATTGGTTAAAAAGAGTTGTTATGAATTTTTTTTTTGTAAGAGTTTTCTTGTTGTAGCATTCTTATTAAGAAAGTGAGAATGCTTTAAAAATGTACATGTATATATATATAGGTGTGATTTTCAAGCCTGTTTCATCTGAGCATGTATTATGTTAAAAGTTTATTTCTGTTGTTGAAAAGGAAATTTTAGCTAAAATTGTTTTTGCCATGAATCAAGCATTTACTCTAAAGTTAATTTTTTAAAAGAAAGTTTATGGGCAAATGTGAAAAGGCTGCGGGTTTAGGTCTTGTCTTGTGATTTCTGTCAATTAGTTTCAAGGGGATTGTGATAAATTGGAAACTGTTCATAAGAGAGGAAATATTTGTTGTATTAAGAAATACTTTATAAAATCTTTCGTATGGGTTTTTGGAAGGCCTACCTATCCAATTTGTATTTGTAAGTTACAAAAGTGGGAAGAATTTAGTTTCTCTAATAGGATATGAAAATGCGATTGGTGTCATCTGAAATTTATTGTTCGGGTTCATAGCTAAAACAATTTGTTATCACTTATGAAAATTATGTTTGCCATTTGTAATTCTAATGCTAAAACCTAAAGCTGGTACACTGTGTGTATATATGGGAAAAGACGCAGTCCTCAGGCTAGTAACAAGTACAGACCAAGAAGCTGAGAAGATTGTATATAGAACTTGCTTTGGTGAGAATTTGAAAATGTGTAAGAAATGATCTTCAGTGATTGGCTCTTTAGGGCAAATTTAGGATCTAAGAAGTAAGTAAAATCCCTGGGGACATTCTTTCTAAATCTAATGGGAATAAATAGATATTGTATCATTGTTACATAGAACAAAATTGGGATTCAAAGTTAGCTGTAATTGTATTTTATTTACAGGGGGATTCAAGGAAAGGAATCCCTTACAAAAAAAAAAGGCGGGGGGGCAGGTGGTCTGGGAGCTCCAGGAATGGTCTTGATGGGAGTGGCCAGTAAACTGGAGATTTGGACTGATAGAATTAAGAGTGGGAAGTAGAATAGACTTGGGCATAGTGATAGAGTGGACCTTAGGAGAGCCAGTTCACGTGGAAAAAAAAAACCAAGGAGTTTTCAAGGTGAGGTTTTCCAGGGCCTTTAGACAAATGGGACTAAAACTCTTTTGGGGTAATAGACAAAGGTCCCAACTTGGAATGAGATCTTTACATGTTACAAAATGATGTAAAAGCAATTAGTATTAAAACAATTAACTGAATTAATTACTGAGACTAAATCAGAGACAACTTCAGTTTGGGAAAAAGAATTTCAGTCTAATTTTCTTAGAGGTAGGTAGCCTCTGGTAATATTTGGCATTGAAAGTTAAATGATTGTTTTGATTTGAATTCATTACATGAACATAAAAATTCAAGTTAGTGTTTGAACTTATCACATGTGTACCTCATTCTTTTAGATTGAGCAGGGTTAGAAAGAGATAAAGTAGTTTGGGAAACAGATATAAATCTACTAGAGCAATGACTTTTGATTGTTATTCAATCAGGAAGTAGAACATGTATAGAAAGGCATGTAGGCTACTTAGACCTGCTTCAAAGATGTTCCTTGGCCAATGTGAAATTAGTCATGTCTGAAACTGATTATTGGAGCTTGCTATTTTAAGATTTTTGTGGGACTATTAACTGACTGTTCTTCTGAGTCTAACTCCAGGTGTGGATAGCAAGAGAGGTGGTCTGAGCCACTGATCCATGATGCCAATAAGCCTGTGAGATGCTGGTATGAACTGCAAAAGGTGATCTCATGGGAAGGTCGGGAGAGCGACTGTTCAGTCTGGGCTGAGGTAGGATTCTCCTGACTCAATTTCCCCACTGACACCTGGCAGACTTGAAGCCTGGCTGAACGCCAGTTAACAATCTACTCCTGCCTGGAATTGACATGAAGTCAGGGAGATGTTGTTTCCCTTCATTGTCCCTACTCTTAGTGGCAAATTCCTAAAATCAGAAGTTTTGTAAGTAAAAATACCACATCTGTTGAATAATAGATTGTTGGTAGGGGAACATCTGAGGTCAAGTCTAAAATTAAGCTATTAGGCTTAGGACTTTAGGCCAACAACAATAAGTTAGGGTCCTTTAATTCTTAGTAATAGTGTGGAGATGGTTAGGTTAAGGGCTTGTGAGACTAGCATGCATAGTTATTATTTTGTCTTAGTTGGTTAATGTTAAATGAAAAATGGTTTGTGGACTATATTGTAAATGCTTTAAGAGAAGCATCACATGATCAGAAGTTGGAATTGTTTTATGATGTGATATGCACTGTGTTAAAAATGATTATTTCTTGTATTTATATAAGTACTGGAGCCTGGTATTGACTCCTTAGTGAAATCTCATCTTCCTAATGAGGGAATGAATAATGACTTACTGTGAAATGTAGAAGCTGCATTTTAATGTGAATTTTCTTTTCTTTTAAAAAAATGACAATTTGTCAAAAGTTTCAATTGTGATTTTTGTAAGAGTGATAGGAATGGTAATCTAAGATGGTATTAAGTTCAGTTTTGTAGGACAGTGGACATCTGGATTTCTACAAGAAGATGAATAGAAGAAGATGCTGAGATGCTGTGCTAAAGACTGTTTGAAGGAGCATCCAGATCAGAAAACTGCATAAGATGATATTTTTCCCCAGACTGCTGTATGAGATGGAACCTCTAAATGGACAGTTCATTAAATTAAATCTCTGTATCTGTACTTATGACAAGGGGACTGCCCCCTGTAATTTGCTAATGTGTCAGTCAACTTTGCTTCCTTCCCATATTCATAAAAAAAAAAAAGGAAGATAGATGAAGGGAAGGATTCATAAGGGAAAGAATGTGAAGAGGTATTTATTGATTGGATTTAGATATGGAAAAAGGAAAAATAAGAGGAGGGGAAGAATATGGGTAAGTTGAACCTTGAACTATCTATTCCCCCATCCCAATTCAGAAAATGTTTAGCATGATTGGGAAGCCAGTAGACAAAGTTATGGAAGGTTATTGCATTAAAAAATTTTAAAGTTGTTTACTTTCATTTATAATTATTGCTATTAGCTATTAAACACTCAAGCTTCATGCTTGGAGACACACTTTGTCGGTATTAAAAGCTCCGTTTGAAGCGTGTGTGAGAACACACAGAATTTGGAAAGGGATAGCCAATGAGGTAAATATATATATTCATTATAAGTTTTGTTATTTGGGGAACTATACTAGGATTATTATTGTTTGTTCTTAACAGGATTCTCTGTTCAGCAATTGTCCTAAGCCATTAATCACAATATCTAAACAGGACTCGTCTATTAAGACTGGGTGGACTTGACAAACCGTGGGAACAATGCAACCAAAATGTAGTACCCTGGAAATGTCCCTTTTAGGCATGATCCTGTTCCCACTGCTGGGACACCAGGCCCCAGTTATCAACCCCCCCCCCCCTTGAAAATAGTTTCCTGGCCCTAATTAAGACCATTGCGGACACCTTTGAGGTATCCGACTGTTGGATTTGTGGGGGGACCTCAGCGGTTAAGCCAATGGCCATGGGTAGCAGTACCGCTGAGTCCAGTCTGGATTTTAAGTACATGACAGAACAAGATTCTGGACAAGCCAAGAGAAACACCAAGGGTCTTGGTGAACATTGTTTAAACCAAACAGGACCTGAATTGCAGGAGACATGGCTGGGAGAAAGTAATTGTAAATGGACATTCACACAAAGGCCAGAAACCCTGGCTCGTATTGATTGTGCCCAGTATGCAAACAGATGGGATCAGAACGGTATTACCTGTTCAGATGGTAGGGTGATTCCCTGTACACATTCATTTTTCCCACCCTCTTCATACGAAGAGAGAACAAAAGGAGAATATCATGAAAGTTGTGGGTATAAGTTTTACAACCCCTCTGATCCCAGAGAACCATGTGAAGGGTGTCACGACCATGACTATTTGTGGAGTTGTATATATATGAATAGAATTAAGAATAACACAGAATATAAAGAATGGGTATGGAAGTGGGAGAATGGAACACATAGGATGATGTTTGATACTTTCTAGAGTGTAATCAATAGAACTGGGGAGAATTATCAACATTGTAGATGGAAGAAGAAACAACAACTATGGAAGGGTAAGTCAGAGATCATGAAAGGGGGACCATTAGGCCTGGATGATGTGAAGTACTTTCCGGCTGTGGATTATAGAGTAAGACTGTTTCTAGAGGAAAATCCTGCTTTGAGAGGGCATTATTGGATATGTGGACAGACAACCTATACTCACCTTCCGCTAAACTGAAGAGGTGTTTGTTACATTGGATTGGTGAGACCTAAATTCTTTTTCTTGCCTGAATCAGGGAAACAGCATCTAGGGGTCCCTCTATATGATGATCTAGCAAAAAGAAAGAGGAACATCGACACCTCCCTCACTCAGACTGGAAATGCAAATGGGTGGGGCGATACTTGGCCTCCTGAGAGGATAATCAGAGAGTATGGGCCTGCATCTTGGGCTCAAGATAGGAGCTGGGGTTATAGAACCCCTATATATCTATTAAACAGACTAATCAGACTTCAAGCAGTAGTTGAAGTTATAACCAAACAGTAAAGGCTTTGGACTTATTGGCTGATCAAGCCACACAAGCTAGGGAAGCAGTACTGCAACATAGATTAATCTTAGATTATTGACTTGCAGAAGAAGGAGGAGTTTGTGGGAAACTCAATTTATCTACATGTTGCTTAAAAATTGATGATAATGGAAGGATAGTGAAAGAGATCACCAAGAATATCAGGAAAGTTGCTCATGTTCCCATACAAACTTGGGGCTCCCCTTTCAATACATCCTGGTGGTCCTGGTTTGAGGGGAGCTGGTGGAAGAGGTTACAGTGGTTCGGCCTTATAGCAGTTAGTGGCATTGTATTACTTCCTATTTGTTTACCTTGTTTGATCTCACTAATTACTAAAATAGTTAGAAATTCTTTACTAAAACTTGCTAGAGTAGAAGAAAGGACTGAAGGAGCCATTCGATTGATGATATTAAAGAAGGAAGGTTGGGCACCTGTGGAGACAAGAGACATGAATGATCCTGATTGGGATGAGGAGATTAATAGACAGTGTGAGATTATGTTACAGAACTTCGGTTGAAACATCCGTGAGAAGTCTTCAGGCTGATAAAATAAGAGGAGGGATTGAGTGGGATAGACTTAGTGAAGACTCCTCAGATTGTAATTTTTCTCCCAGGGGTGAGGTAAGGCCTAAAGGCTCAAGGTTACAATATTTTTAGAATAGAATAGTTCCATATAAGGATATAAAACTGTGTAGTGTATTAGGGTCTCAATGATTGGACAAAACTTACATAATTCCTCGATGTCTTCATTTCAAAAGGGATTGGTTAGATTTCGTGTCTAGAATGTAAGACCATATTCTCAGCTAATGAGGATAATGGTCAGTGGGGGGAGGAGGGACTTGCGTTAGGGTCTATATAAATCACTGTCCTGTTCTTTGTCTTCGGCTTTCCTACTCCTACAGGTGAGCCCCGCTTCTCGAGAATCGAATAAATCACTTTTCTGTCATCACTTTGAGAGGCCTCTGAGTAATTGATTTATGTAGGGACCTGAGCCATCCCACACACTACTGACTCAGATCTACTTACAAGGTCTGTGAGATGCTGATAGATCCCAGTAAAAAAAATTAACATTTCTTAATTGTCAGAGAAAAGTGGTCACTAGCCGCATTTGGGTATGCTAGCCCATTTTCCTTAAAATAAACACATTGTCCCCTTTTTGGTGATGCTGTTATCTACCCTGTGACCAATTGTATGATCTTCCCCACCTACCCAACTTTGTACTCCCCAAACTATATTAAAGTTAGCCCTTCCTTGGGATCTTTGGCCATTGACCCAATTTATTGGTTACTGCTAGCCTCACTAATAAATTGACATTACTCAGGTCATTGTCTTTCAGTTTACCTTAATTTTTGTATCTAACACTGCCTTTTGGCAGCAGTTGGTAGGCAGTTTTTGCTGGTGGTGATGTGGGAACAACATTCTCTTGGTTCTGTTCACTTCACCATGAATCAGTTCATGTAAATCTTCCTAGGTTTTTCTGAAATTATCCTGCTTCTCATTTCTGATAGCACAACAATATTCCATTACAATCGTATACCATAATTTGTTCAATCATTTCCCAATTGATGGGCTTCCTTTCAATGACCAATTCTTAGCCACCACAAACAGAGCTACTCTAAATACTTTTTACATATGGATCTTTTTCCCTTTTTTATGATCTCTTTGGAATACACACCTAACAGTGACATTGCTGGATCAAAGGGTATGCACAGTTTTATAGTTCTTTGGGCTATAAATTGCTCTCCACCAATAGCACATTAGTGCCTCAGTTTCCCTACATCTCCAATATCCATCATTTTCCTTTTTTGTCATATGAGCCACTCTGACAGGTGTGAGGTGGCACCTGAGAGTTGTTTTAATTTGAATTTCTCTAATCAGTTGTGATTTAGAGCATTTTTTCATATGACTATAGATAGCTTTGATTTCTTTGAAAACTGTCATACATGATATTTACTAAATAAATTGCATAATCATTGCTATAGGAATTGAGAGACTACTTCAGACTGATCAATTCATCAACAAACACTTATTAAGCAACGATTATGAGCCAGGTACTTTGTTAAGCTATGGGGAAACAAAGAAAAACAAAAACAATCTCTACTCTAAAGGAGTTGACCTCATGAGAGAGACATACAGAAATAGGTTCATAAAAGATAAATTCAGAGTAAATGTAAGGTAACTTTACAGGGGGAAAGCCCTAAAAGCTGGGGAGGGTGTGGGAATTGGGTAAAGCTTCCTATAGAAAGTGGGATTTTGCTGGATATCACAGCCCCCAAAATTCTTTATACCATATACCAAGAAATTATGAAGCAAATCCATCCAGAATTCATAGAAGCAGAAGGGAAAGTATAAATAGAAAGAATCTGCCAGTCACCTCTTGATAAAAATCCAAAAATTAAAACTCTCAGGAATATAATAGCCAAAATTGAGAGCTTCCAGGTCAAAGAAAAAATATGACATGCAACCAGAAAGAACTCAATTCTACCCCTCCTTCCTGCTCCTCCTCGTACTAGGAAAAACCGTAAAGCAGAAGCTTGCTCAGGCTGGGACTGCACATAAACAGATAATATCACAGGGAAGATAATAATAACAGAAGGGAATATAGCCTTCAGATGAGGTAAATGAGTCCAAACATCCATGAATAAATATTGCAAGACAAAGGAAAATGAATCAACAGTTAATGGGGCAAAAGACCCTGCAGATTCCTACAAGGTCGTGGAATCCCAGAAGGATGTTCCTAAACAGTTTAAAAGTGAAATAGGAATTGCAAAAATAAGATATATGATGTGCACAGAAGAAATAATTGGCAAAATATAAAACTTGAATCTGTGGTGGTACATCTCTCCAAAGAAATAAAAAGGAGAATAATTGATTGGGAATGCAAATACATAGAAGAGTAGGACACTCTGGAAGAAGAGAAGTAAAAAGCAATAATGGTAAAAGAAAACATGATCTCCTTACATATCTCCATTGATCTCAATGACAGGATGTGTAGAGACACATAATGAATGACAAGTCAAAAGACCTGAACATGTGAGGCAAAAAATAATACAAGAAAACAAAGTGCCAATTGAAGAAATCCACAGTTTGCCTATAGGAAGAAAAAAAAGCTCCATGCTCCAAATGTTATGACAGTGTTGTTCAGTTTTACAGTTCTATTGACAAAAAAAAAATTCTAAAAGGGACCAGGAAAAAAGATCTCAGAGGGAAGACATTAGCATGGGATTTGAGCTGAGTCTTTAAGGAGGAGAGGGAAGCCAGGGGGTGGAGATGAGGAGGGAGAGCATTCCAGGGATGGGAGACAGTAGTGGAAAAGGCAGAGTTTGCTAATAGAGAAGCAGCAAGCAGACCAGTGCAGCTACATCATAGAATAGGTGAAGGGGAATAAGGTGTAAAACTGGAAAGGGAGGAAGGCCTTGGAACAGATTTGTCAGGAATATCAACAGCTATAAAAGACAGTATTTTTTTTAATAAGTACATCATGGGATCAACTTAAGTAACTTAAATGGATTTTGAGAACACAAGGGAGATGAGATACAGCTCTTGCCCATTCTGATCATAAGTGTGTGGTTGGTTCCTTTTTTCCTAAAATCATGTGCTGTGTCTTCTTGGGGAGCTTTTCCCCAATTCTTACCTTCATCCTGCTGCCCAACCCAGATCCTTTGGTGATTGAGAATGGGGCTTGCTCCCAGACCACAGACCATATGAAGGAATAGGAGTTGCTCTTAGAGGAGTTGGCACCCATGGGAACAAGACATGAGAAGTGAGTTGCTACTTGGAGCCAGCACAAAGGCAAGAGGAAGGAGTCAAGGAGCCCACAAGGACTGTTGAATTTTTATCCTAAAGTGGAGCTTCTGCTCCTACAAGAGAGAGGTGAGGAGGTAGGCGAAGAGTTCCCTTTTGGCACTGGAGGCTGGAGAGACATAGGGCGATAGGAGACATATGAGTGATAGAAAGGAGTCATGAATACTTAGTCATGAGGACTTAGAATTGGGGACTAGTAGGGTTAAATATCCATGGTTCCATGCCTTTCTACCACTGCTTCATCTACACATTGGATAGTTGTTAACTCTATCTAGCCCCAGGTTCTTCCTGGTCACAACTATCTGAGATACTTCATTTAACTGACCTGATCCAATAATATTTTCTTGACTATGGTCAGCATTTCACCCTATTTGCCACTAATTGCTGACCCCAACAATAGTAACATAGCAGAGCATACAGAGAACTGCCCTCGAACCAGGAAGATGGAGGGTCATGTCCCACCTCTTATATACTGGCTCTATGTTCCTGGGCAAGTCACTATGCTTCTCAGTGCTCTGGAAAACTTTCCAAGGCTAAGAGCTGTGAATCTGAATTGGTAAAGGGACTTTCCCTATCCATAAGTTCCCATATAGTGCAAGTCATGTCATCATTTCTCTGATGGCATGGTCTTCTTCAGCAATGAACGAACACAACAACACAACAGCCTGTGAGTAGGACCCAGCTGCCTGAATGGAAACCTAGTTGGCTAGGTAACTCAGCTCCTCCTCTCCTGTCTTTCTCCCCCTCCCCTTCCTTCTTCTATCCAAAGGAAGGCAAATTTCGATGGCCAGAAGATGCCCAGTTAAGTAGAGGTTTACTAGCTAGATCCTTTGCTTTCCTTTCTCCTGTACTCCCCCTCTCCCCTCCCTCTCCACTCCTCCCCTCCTCTCCTCTCCTTTCCTCTCCTTTCTTTTCCCAAAACCTTAAACCTACTGCACTCTGAAGCCCACAGATTGCACCTCTAGACCCCTGCCAAAGCTCCACTTAAGGGCTGTTTTCTGGACCCTCCTGGCTTAAGAGTGATTATCAATAGTTACTGTTGCTGTTTCCCTCCCAGCCTGATTTAGTTATTTTTCTTTGCCTCATTAAAGCAGCCATCCCCTGACTACTTCTTAAAAAGGCCTATTCATTGAATGGGCATTACCTCACCCTAAGTGAGTACCTGAATAGGCCTTGGTCTAAAGGGGCCAAGGTCTCCCATCACATCCTGGGCCATCTCCAGTCATCCTGATGAATATCTGATCACTAGATTCAGATGGTTCTGGAGGAGAAGTGAAGCTGGTGACCTGCACAGCCCTCCCTCACTCAAAACAAAGTCAAATGCAAGTCATGTCGTCACTTCTCTGATGGCATGGTCTTCTTCGACAATAAAGGGTGAACACAACAACAACAACAATACCAATGAAAGCTAGATCTAGTTTCTAACCCTGTTGATGCCAATGCAGCCCTAAAAGGATCATGAAAATAGGAGGAATTAAAAAGGATCATTGAAAGTCCCCCCTGACAATACTCTATAGGAGGAATGGGCAATGCTGACATAACACATCCACATTACTACTTACTGGTTCCCTCTATAGAGCAAGAGTTCAGCATATGTGTTTATCATTTACGGCCAAAGAGAGAGCTTGAGCTTCTTGGGCAGCTCTGGTCTGCAGAATATTTATTTTCTGTTCTACCTAGAACTTGTAGATGAATTAGCCCCATCACCCATCTCCACTTCCCAACAACCCACCAGTTTTTTCCCTATAACACTAGGCAGAATCAGTGGCCTCATTTTGCCTTTTTCTTCCTGGGAGTTGAAGTTGAGATCAAGGAGCAGAAATCTCAGAAGGAAGGTCGGGTGGAAATGAAGTCAAAAGAGACATTTTTTTTTTTTACTTTTTAAAATTAATTTATTTAACTTTTAACATTCATTTTCACAAAATTTTGGGTTCCAAATTTTCTCCCCATTTGTCCCCTCCCCCCACCCCAGAACACTGAGCATTCTAATTGCCCCTATCACCAATCTGCCCTCTCTTTTATCATCCCTCCCTTCCCTTGTCCCCATCTTCTCTTTTGTCCTGTAGGGCCAGGTAACTTTCTATACCCCATTGCCAGTATTTCTTATTTCCTAGTTGTATGCAAGAACAATACTCAACAGTTATTCCTAAAACTTTGAGTTCTAACTTCTCTTCCTCCCTCCCCACCCCTTCCCTTTGGAAGGCAAGCAATTCAATATAGGCCATATCTGTGTAGTTTGGCAAATGACTTCCATAATAGTCGTGTTGTGTAAGACTATATTTCCCTCCATCCCATCCTGCCCCCCATTGCTTCTATTCTCTCTTTGGATCCTGGCCCTCCCCAAGTGTTGACTTCTAATTGCTCCCTCCTCCCATTGCCCTCCCTTCCATCATCCCCCCCCCTGCTTATCCCCTTCTCCCCCACTTTCCTGTATTGTAAGATAGGTTTTCATACCAAAATGAGTGTGTATTTTATTCCTTCCTTTAGTCGAATGTGATGAGAGTAAACTTCATGTTTTTCTCTCACTTCTCCTCTTTTTCCCTCCACTAAAAAGTCTTTTGCTTGCCTCTTTTATGAGATAATTTGCCCCATTCCATTTCTCCTTTTCTCCTCCCAATATATTTCTCTCTCACCACTTAATTTCATTTTTTTAAGACATAATCCCATCGTATTCAATTCACTCTGTGGTCTCTCTCTCTCTCTCTCTCTCTCTCTCTCTCTCTCTCTCTCTCTCTCTCTCTCTCTCTCTCTCTCTCTGTGTGTGTGTGTGTGTGTGTGTGTGTGTGTGTGTGTGTGTGTGTATGTGTGTGTGTGTAATCCCACCCACTACCCAGATACTGAAAAGTTTCAAGAGTTACAAATATTGTCTTTCCATGTAGGAATGTAAACAGTTCAACTTTAGTAAGTCCCTTATGACTTCTCTTTGCTGTTTACCTTTTCATGCTTCTCTTCATTCTTGTGTTTGAAAGTCAAATTTTCTTTTCAGCTCTGGTCTTTTCATCAAGAATGCTTGAAAGTCCTCTATTTCATTGAAAGATCATTTTTCCCCTGAAGTATTATACTCAGTTTTGCTGGGTGGGTGATTCTTGGTTTTAGTCCTAGTTCCTTTGACTTCTGGAATATCATATTCCACATCCTTTGATCCCTTAATATAGAAGCTGCTAGATCTTGTGTTATCCTGATTGTATTTCCACAATACTTGAATTGTTTCTTTCTAGCTGCTTGCAATATTTTCTCCTTGACCAGGGAACTCTGGAATTTGGCCACAATGTTCCTAAGAGTTTCTCTTTTTGGATCTCTTTCAGGCGGTGATCTGTGGATTCCTTGAATACTTACTTTGCCCTCTGGTTCTAGAATCTCAGGGCAGTTTTCCTTGATAATTTCATGAAAGATGATGTCTAGGCTCTTTTTTTGATCATGGCTTTCAGGTAGTCCCATAATTTTTAAACTGTCTCTCCTGGACCTATTTTCCAGGTCAGTTGTTTTTCCAATGAGATATTTCACATTATCTTCCATTTTTCCATTCCTTTGGTTTTGTTTTGTGATTTCTTGGTTTCTCATAAAGTCATTAGCCTCCATCTGTTCCATTCTAATTTTGAAAGAACTATTTTCTTCAGTGAGATTTTGAACCTCCTTTTCCATTTGGCTAATTCTGCTTTTGAAAGCATTCTTCTCGTCATTGGCTTTTTGAACCTCTTTGGCCAGTTGAGTTAGCCTATTTTTCAAGGTGTTATTTTCTTCAGCATGTTTTTGGGTCTCCTTTAGCAAGCTGTTGACCTGCTTTTCAGGCTTTTCTTGCATCTCTCTCATTTCTCTTCCCAGTTTTTCCTCCACCTCTCTAACTTGATTTTCAAAATCCTTTTGAGCTCTTCCATGGCCTGAGCCCATGGAATATTTCTTTTGGATGTTTGGGATACAGAAGCCTTGATTTCTACGTCTTTCCCTGATGGTAAGCATTGTTCTTCCTCATCAGAAAGGAAGGGAGGAGATATCTGTTCACCAAGAAAGTAACCTTCTATGGTCTTATTTTTTTTCCCTTTTCTGGGCATTTTCCCAGCCAGTGACTTGACTTCTGAGCTTCCTCTTCACACCTACCTGGCCTCCAGATCTGCCCAGCCAGCGCTTGGGGTCTGAGATTCAAATGCTGCTTCCCAGCCTCACGGCTTTGGGTGGGGGCATGGCTGCTCTTCAGTGTGAGATTAAGTTCAGGTGCTCAGGTGGGGGCAGGGCTGCCTCACAGGGCTGTTCCCTCAGGGGGTTTATGTGGAGACCTTCAACAATGGATCTGAGTTCCTGCCTGCTCTGGGAGCCCCTGTCTGCAGCTGCCCCCGCTCCTGCCTCCTGAGGGGGCCCGAGCCACAGGGACACCCCACTCCTCTCTTGGCCACCCAAAAAGACACTGACCCTTGTCCCCTGTGGGTGGAGGGACCTGCATGGCCGCCAGAGATTCTGTCCCTGAAGCCTGCTCAGATCTGCTCCTCTTGGTGCCGCATGGCCAAGGCAGGGCTGGGCTCCACTCCTGGTCTGGTGCATGACGGACCCTTTGGGTCAGTTTTTCAGGGCTCTCTGGAACAGAAATCTCCTCCACTTCGTTGTTCTGTGGCTTCTGCTGCTCCAGAATTTGTTGGGAGTTCTTCTTTACAGGTAATTTGTGGGCTGTGGGTTTGGAGCTAGCATATGTGTATCTTTCTACTACGCCATCTTGGCTCCTCCCCCAAAAGAGACATTCTTGAGAAGGATTCAAGGGCAGAGTTCCCAGGACTAAAGCTAGGGCATACCTGGGGAAGCCCTGAACCTAGAGGCTCTAAAGGAAAAAACAAGATCCATCACAAACATCCTTCACAGACAAAATTTGATGGATTCCTCAGGTAAGCCGGTGTTCTGAATATATCAAAAATAGAACTCAGGACTTATTACCCATTGAGAACACACATATTGTTTTAGTCCATTGCTCTCTCATTGCCCGTCACACTGTTCACATGCGACTGAGACCATGCAATTGTATTTTTTATGAATGAAGTTTCAGACACAGTTCAACCCTTGAGAAACATGAGGTAGTCAGTCGGTAATAGAGAGAGACCTTATGAGTGTGGGACCTGTAGGAAAAACTTCAGTTGAAGTTCAGACCTCCTGAGGTCTAGGTCACACACACAGGTGAGAAGCCCTATCATTATGAATAACTTTAGTTACTGCTTAGCACTGGACATGCACAAGAGGGTCCACACAGGGCACCAAATATGGATAGAGTTTTCACTGGAAATAGACCCCCATCTTGTGCCAGAAGTCCCACACTAGAGAGAAGTTGTACAAGGGTGATGAGGATAGCAAATGTGAGTCATAGGTGAGGCCTGATTAAACATCAAAGGACTCACACAGGGGTAAAACTCTCTAACTGTCCTGACTGTGGGAGATTTCTTTGGAAAATTAGCTCTTTGTTCACACCATGGAATCCATATGGAAGACAAGCCCTACAAATGTGCTTAGTATGGAAAACTTTTAGCTTCAGCTCTAGTCTTTACCACCTTCTAGTAAGTTGGCAGTACATGGAAAGTGAGTTTCCATGGAAGCTCAGACATGTACCACCATCAAAAGTCCCACATTGAGAAAGAGAAATCATTTAAGTATAGTGAGAGTGGGAAGCTTTTCATTAAGGAAATACTATGCCCCAGCAGTCTTACACAGGGTAACATTCAAAATAACCCTGCAAATAAATTGGTTGTTTAATTTTCTAACTCCAGAATTGGGTCTTGACATACTTCTGAAGCAGGAGAGAATAGGATTTCCTCTGCATCCCAAAGTGCCAATTTAAGATGGTATCTTCACCCAGGATGGAGACTAGACTTGGCCTAACTCACTGGGGACCAGTCTGCTGTTGATCTCAGTAGAGAATGAGTTTCAACTAAGCCTAAGGAAGAATCAAGTTCTCTTTAGTTCGGTGTAGATCCCCAGCAGAATTTGAAGATCCTTTCAGTGGACCACATGGATAGGAATGAGAAAACAACCTCAGGCCCATCCTGTTGGATGAAGTGTGCCCAAACTGAACACTGATGGGGAGCTTCTCGTAGGACCAACTCTTCTTTCTTCCTTTTTGGAGTAAAGTAGAAACTTGAGAATTCATAATCTCATGTCTTACATGGATAACTGGACCCCGGACATTCGGTACAAAGGAGGGAGAACTAATCCCTATTTCCCACCATTCTAAAGAGATTCCCATGTCCATTTCTTCCCCCCAAACCTAGGGAATATGGAATTTGTTCCTCTTTCTGTCATTACTTCTCTTCTAATTCTATTCCTTATCCCTGCAGCCCATGCATATATTCTGCCAGAGTCATAATCTCTGAGAAGGATGTGATCAGATAAACTGTGAAAGTGTATCCTTCCTCATGACCTAACAACAATGCATTAGTGCAGTAATTCCCAGAGAGGTTCTGCTGTCCCATCTCTTAATATGTGTTCATCTCCTCGGCCTGGGAAAATGCTACTGAAATCACCTTTTGCAGTTTCCCTCAAGGCAGATATTGATATTAGAATGGCCATTCATCATGATCTTTCAAACTTTCTTTATAGCTTTGTGTTCAAGTGGTGGTCGATAAGGCACCCTTAACCACTACACCCTTTAATCCCTTAATTCTTAAAAATATTAGGTTATTTTCCAGTCTGTTCTTTTGTCAAGATGTTATTCTGACAACTAGGTGGTGAAGTGGCTAGAAAGCAGGGTCTGGAGTTCAGAAGATCTGAGTTCAAATATGACCTTGGACACTTACTAGCTGTGTGATCCTAGGTAAGTCATTTCTGTTTGCTTCAATTTTGCAAATGCAAAATAGGAATAATAAAAGAAGAAAACCTACTTGCAGAGTCATGAGAATCAAATGAGATATTTGTAAAGCACCTGACAGTGCCTGGCACATAGTAAGCACTATGGAAATGCTAGTTATTATTCACTATTATTACTTTAGTGCTTTAAAAAAAATCCATATATCCTACAGTGTGGGTTTTTTGCCTTAATCAAAACAGATTTCAAGTTGACTATGTCTTAGCAGACAGACCTCATGAATTAGTATTGCCAAAAACAATACTTGTGGTCAATCTTCGGATGATGAACCTCTTCACAGGACTAGCTGTTAATTGTGTCCTGTTGTCAGTCTTCCAGAACCCACGGTCATCTTCATCAAATGTATGATTTGGTAGGGGGTTATTGCTAGCCAAAGATTGACTTGAACATGCTGTTTCAGCTTTTCACCCTTATTATCTGCTTTGGCCCTGACACATATTCATATTGTTTTACGTGGTATGATTCTCAATAAAAGATCCTTTGCACATGCTTCACATGGATAGATTATAGTCAAAACCTTCCTGCAGAGAGATGCAGCTGTTGCTTAGTTACCTCAAGACTTGCCTGTATTACCTAGATCTCATTTCTTGACTCTCTTTCAGCTAAGGAGCCAAGTATCATCTTTTCCCCCTCAGTTCTCTATTAAGGTAAAAGCTAAATACCACTATTAGTAGTGGCCCATAGTATGGCTGTTGGCTTGCCTCCCTCCCTTATTTTTTATCCTGTTTTATGCTCCTTAAGGGACAGGGAAGCTGAAGCAGACCTCTTAATATTCAGGATCCTTTGCAAGATGTGGGTGGGGAGACAATGATCACTCATTACTCCTGGTGGAACTACCACCTTCTGTCCCTAGCTGCTTTCTCTTCCTCCCCCCTTTCCAAACTCTTGTGAAAGAGTCCCAGGGAGGGTGCTCTGCTATCATGGAATCTCTGAAAGTAGAAATCCCAGTCAAATATTTAGGCATCAGTAACTATGGTTAGCAAACACTTACATCCTTTCCTAATCTCTGTGTTATAGTTACAGTCTTCTGGACAAAAGTTCCTTTCCTCTGCCTCTGTCCCCTGTTGTCTCATCTTGATCCGTTATCAGCCCTGTTCCTTCAGAGTCCTATTAGGTTCTGCCTTTCCCTACTATTTTGGCCTCCGTAACGGCCCACTATCTATTAGCAATAAATTTCCCTTAATCTAAGACTTCTTCCTTTCACACCCTTCCTAACTTTATACATTGATGGAAACCTGCTTTCTCCTAGCAGACACTACATTCCTAGCCACCATCTCCTGTACTGGACATTTCCTTCATGTCTGCTGACACTGGGATAGGACAAGAGGAAGAAAAGGAGGCTTCTTGCTCATCACTGCCACCTACAGATATACTCTCTGCCACCATCACTGCAACCTTTTAAAAAATATTTAAATTTACATTACATGTCATAATACATTTATATTAATTATAGTTTCTATAAATGTACATATTACTATACATAAATAAAGCATATAATATATTAGTTATATTATATATGTTATATATATTATAAATATAAAATAATAAAATACATATCTTATATATTTTATATATTGTTTATATTATACAGATTGTTTATATCACATATGAATACATTATGTTATCCATAAATTTTGTGTATCCTTTATATATGTATTTATTGTATGTTATAATATTTTATTTATAATTATATATTAAACGTACACATTTGCATTTATATCTCCATTTTCCAATATGTTCCTACCCTTCACCTTCTAATAGAACCATGTCTTATAATTTGGGGGGAAAAAAAGAGGAAAAAATAGTTCAGCAAAACTTCCCAACGCATTAACATTATATGCGATGATCCACACCTCTGCAAAGAGAGCGGGGGAGTTTGTTCTCGTAGCTGTTCTTTGTGCTCACGCTTGGTCTTTTTATTTCACAGCATTCAGGGGTTTTGTTGTTGTTTTCTTTCCATTTACATAATTATAGTGATTGTGATTAGTTTTTCCATTTCATTTTGAATCAGTTCATATTCACTTGGAACAATCTTTCAAATAGCTGTTAATAGTTTGAGATTGCTTAGACTTCTTTGACGTTCACCTCATCCATCTACATAACTCTGTCTAGGTCCTAGTCCCAGTTATCTATCAGCTTCCAGGTCATTCTCCTTCCTTCCCCAAGAGCTCTGTGCCTGACTCTCAGTCTGCCCTTCCCTGCCAATCTCTGGCCTTAAAATTGGAGATCTAAGTGTACTGTTGATTTCTCCTCTAACAAACTGCCAGTTCATGGACTTCCCCAACTCCCATCATTTTGTTCCACTTAAGCTATACTTAAAAAGGGTCATACCCTTCCTGTCCTCTTACTCATAAATACTCTACCTGCATAATCTTAGGCATCTGTTGGCCCAGTGGACAGAGTGTTAGATCTGGAGTCAGGAAGGCCTGAGTTCAAATTCAGCCTCAAGTATGTACTAACTGTGTGATCCTGGACAAGTCACTTAATCTTTGTCCTAGATTCTGTATCTAAAAAGTAAGGATAATAATATCTACTTCTCAGGGTTGTTGTGAGGATAAAATAAGATAATCTTAATAATGTACTTTGTAAACCTTAAAACACTATATAAACACTAGCTATTATTATTCATAACCCTGAAATTACTCAATCTGACCACAATTTCCTATTTTTCCTTTGCCTTAACTCCTCCTAAACACACATTGACTTTCATTCACCCTACTCTTCTTTCCTCTCCCATTTTTTCACCCCAATGCTGACTTTACTGTCTTTTGTTCCCAATTCTGACTGCATAGTTCTGAGGTCTTAAAATTTTTTTGATCATTTTTATGTCCCTATCAGAAAACATTTTTGACCACAAACCTCTAAACACACATATATTTATATCTAAGTTTTATAAATGTGCCACTTTATTAATATGTGCATTATAAAGAATATAGAATAGGAAAGATGAGGCACAAATGAAATCTATTTTAAAATAATTCTGTACCTTAAACTTTTTGTTCTCACTAAATTATTACTTAGTATTTTTAGTGTGAGTAATATAATTAAATGTGCCTCAATATTTCTGAAAATCTTAGTTTAGCTTTTCCAGGTTAACCCCACTATCCACCCTCATGCAAGGGCAAGTTCTTAAACATGCATAACTGTCATTTTTTCTTACTTACTGTGAAATAATATTTGAGGAAGTTATGTAACTCGACTGAATCTATTATACATTTGTTATCTAAACTGCATGCTCAGGCATGTGTGGCAATCCTTTTATTTCCCTAATTAACTCTCCCACAGTGTCTGTTCTGTGATCCTCAGCATCTCTAGAGGAAAATTGATATTAAAAATATGGGGTTCTTGTATCAGGGAGATGCTTGGGGACATTAAAGGCATGGTGCATTTTCCCACATGCAGTTCAGTCCACTGTCTTCCTCTTCTTCTATTATGTTTCCAAGGCACTACAGACTTACAGTGACTGTCCAAGAGATGTGTACTGAAGGACAGTTACTTGCAACTGCATATCATGGTATAGACAATAAGCATTTGTCATTACCTTGAATAGTTGAGTGAACTCTCTTGAGGGACTGGGAATTTCATTGAGGAGATTAAACATTGTTAACTGGCTTGACGCAGTCAGTAAAATGTCACCCACAAACGGGAATATTTAGATCTCACCATCTATAGCAAGGGTTTTTAACGTGGGGTCCATGAGCTTGATTTTAAAAATATTTTGATAACTTAATTTCTATATAATTTGTTCCCTTTGTAATTCTAAGTATTATTTTATGCATTTCAAGTTATTATTCAGAGAAGGGGCCCGTAGGCTTCACCAGACTGTAAAAGATCCATGATAAAAAAAAAAAAAGGTTAAGAACCCTTAATACATGTGGAATGTTTTTCCATTTAGCCTCTGTCCTGAATGTTCTCTATGATAGTAGGGGAACACCTTCGACAAGCATGTAGTGGAGAACACTTTCAGTAAGTATGTATCTCTGTTTTGTGTACTGCTAGATACTAGCCCAATGATCCTGGAACAGTTTCTTTCTTACATCTATTTAAAACAAACAAACAATAATAACCTTTTTTTTTTAAGGGTTTTACAACCTTAAGAGATGCGTGGGATATGCCTTATTGGAGGAGAGTCTTTCAAGGCTTTGTTTTGCCCTACCAAATTAAATTCTTTGTCAATAAAGAAGCAATACGGCATCTTGCGCACCCTGCATTTTTCATTCAATACCTTGCAATGTTTGTCTCTAAAGATGTGTTCTTATGTAGAATTAATTTCTGAAAGCCTTACTTTTCCCTTCTAGCATACCTCAGAGATATTGAATGTTTGGTTCTAGACCACCCCAATAAAGTGAATATCCAAAAAAGTGAGTCACATGAATTTTTAAGTTTCCCAGTGCATATAAAAGTTATGTTTACATGATACTGTAGTTTATTAAGTAAGCAATAGTACCATGTCTAAAAAAATGTACATGCCTTAATTAAAAAATTCTTTACTGCTAAAAAATACTAACCATCATCTGACCCTTCAGCGAGCCACACATAACACTTTTGTTGGTGGAGGATCTTGCCTTGATGTAGATGGCTACTGGCTGATCCTTGTGGTGGCTGCTGAAGGTTGGCTATGGTAATTTCTCACAATAAGACAACAATGAAGTTTGCCTCATTGATTAACTCTTTCTTTCATTTATATACTTAGAGGTCATCGTAGGGTTATGAACTGGCCTAACTTCAACATTGTTGTATCTCAGGGAACAGGGAAGCCTGAGGAGAGGGAGAGAGAGATGGGAATAGCTGGTCGGAAGAGCAGTCAAAACACACACGACATTTAATGATTACTTTTGCCATCTTATATGAACGTGACTCACAGCACCCCAAAACAATAATAATATCAAACATCACCAATCATAATATATAATACATAGTATGCAATACAATACATAAATACATGTCATATACAATATATTATAATACATGTTATATAAATATGATATATAGTTATTATAATATACTAGATATAATAATAAAAAGTTTGAAATATTGTGAGAGAGAGAGAATTTTTCCATTGTTTATCATATCCACTGGTGGCAGGGGGAGTATACTTTTCTTGAAGGAAATATTTATTATGTAAAGGCATGAGGTGTTTGTGTAATCTACAAGCTTCTGACTGTAAAATATGTGTAAGTTTTCCTTATCAAGATTTTATACAATAGGCATAAGGGTTGGCAGTTATTGAAATATTTTTTCTGTAATATTAACATTTACGATTTTTGCTTATTCAGTAGCTTTTCCACTTTCAAATATCTTAAGAGTCTTCAAAGTTATGTCAGTTCCAAGCTAGACCTCTTCTGTGTATACTTAGTCAGAAGCTCTTCCCATCTTTGTTTTACTTATTATCACTTCTGTTTTGTCATGTTGCATGTATTGAGTCCAAATCTAGTAATTCTGTTATTGTTGGAGAAAATAGTTTGTTGTAGAAATATTAACTAATCTTTTCCCATTTTCAATTTTTGTTTTTTGTCCCCATTCCATTTCTTTTGAAAATTTTTTTGAAGACTTCTGGATTAATCGGTTTTCATGACAAGATTACTGCTAATTCCTTATTACTACCTCCACGGCTTTTTTAAAAAATATATACTTTTTTTTTTTCAACAAGCAAAAATATACATCTTTTTGTTCTATCCCAGGGCTCTTCCCAATTGGGAATGAAAGAAAAACAAAACCCCTGTTACAAACATGTACAGTCAAGCAAAACAAGTTTCTATATTGGCCAGATCCAAAAAAATAACTCATTCTGCACTTTGAGTCCTTCACCTTTCTATTAGGAAATGGGTAGTATGTTCCATCATCACTCACCTGGAACCATGGTTGGACATTATGCTGGTCAGAGTTCCTAATTCTGTCAAAGTTATCATTGTATATATTAATTGTTCTCCTAGTTCTATCCACTTCACCCTGTATCATGTTCGTGCAAATCTTCTCAGATTTCTCTTAAACCATTCCCTTTATCATTTCTTATAGCACAATAGCATTTCATCATATTTATGTCATAACTTGTTCATCCATTCCGCATTTATGGGAACCAGCTCAGATTCTCATTCTTAACCACCTCAAAACGAGCTCTAAATATTATTGTACATCTTTAGAGTTTATTTTGCTTAAGACTAATCTTTCCTTTATCTCTCTCTTACCTTCTCTCCAATTCACTTTCTCCCTCTCCCCTTTCCCTGCTTTCCTGGTGAGTGAAATGTATTTATATGTCCAACTCTGTGTTTATGTGTTTGTGTGTGTGTGTATGTATGTGTGTGTGTATGTGTGTATATGTATATATATTCTTCCCTCCTTTGACCAGTTCAGATGAGAGCAAGGTTCAAGTGAGTCACTCTCCCCACTACTTCCTCCTTATTTGGGTAGATGTCTACTTGCACATTCTGATTATGTGAAATAATTTTTCTTAACCCTTCTTTTCCCTACCTCCCCCCCCATCTCTTTCTCCTCCCCTCACTTTCTATTCTTTTAAGATCCGCAAAATATAACAGAACCACTGCTAGGCCTTGTCTAATTATGACCCCTGATGATAGGGTTCATGTATCACTCCATATTAAATGTGAGCAATTTATCATTATTTAGTCCTTTATCATTATTCATGTCTACCTTTTTTTGTTTCTCTTAAATCCTATGCTTGAACTCCAAAGTTTCTACATCAGGAATGCTTGCAAGCCCTCTATTTCATTAAGGTGTCATTTTTTTGCCCTGTAGGATTAGACTCAGCATTGCTTGGGTAAGTTATTCATGCTTGTAAGCCTAGATCCTTTACCTTCATATTCCCACTTCTCTGCTTCTTTATAGTAGTGGCTATTAAACCATGTGTAATTTCAACTAGATCCTTGGTAGTTGAATTCTTTCTTTCTGTTTGCAGTATTTTTTCTTTGATCTGGAAGTTCAGGATTTTGTCTGTAGCATTCCTGGGAGTTTTCAATTTGGGACTGCTTTCAGAAGGAGACCAGTGGATTCTATTTCCACTTTACCCTCTGTTTCTGAGAGATGTGGGCAGTTTTCTTTTAAGATTTCTTGAAATATGAAGTCTTAATACACCTAGGTCTATAACCTGGAACTGGTAGTGGGCAATGACGCTCCTAGTTGGCACCTGCTCCCATGGTAGTGTCCTGGTATGGGCCTGTGGGTGCCCTGTTATGGGTCTAGGCTCTCTTCTGGCTCTAGTGCATGACTTCTCTTATGGCCATCACCTTTCCTAATGTTCATAGACCTCCCTGTCTCTTTTCCTATGCTGACCTGGGCTGGAAAAATGACTTAATGGGGTTTTTTCTTGGATTTCCCCACAAGGGTGCCTTATGTGTTTTCTAGATCTGTTTGAAGAAGTTTAGGGTAAAGGGAAGTTTACTGTTCTTCTTCCTGCTACTCTGCCATCTTAGCTCTGTCTCTCCTCCATGGCTTTTTTCTGTTTTATGAATATTACTCATAATTCTCCATCTTCTTTTTATATAAGATTTAGGAAATGAGTTTCTACCTTTAATTCTTGTTGACATTAGCTGACATAGCTCTCTCAGTAGAAAGTGTTTACTGCCTGTGGCAGTTTCTAGGTTCTGTTGGCTTTATTGTGGCAATTGATTGAAACTGATTGTTTCCTTAGGAAAGTTATAGTCCAAGTTGATATCTATTTCTTTATCCATTTCCATTTTTCAGTGTCGACAACTTCTTAAAATAAATCTGGTTGAAGCTTTTAAATTATAATAATGTCTTCTACTTAGGTAATTCTATCATTCTATCATTGTTCCGCACCAAAGAAAGTGGACAGCCATTGCGGACAAGCAGTGGTTCAGAAATTATTGACGCAAATAACTAATCATTTCTTGTTCATTGATAGAATGACTTTAGGTTTTTGCATCTCACTCAGTGCTCACCATATTTAGGACCTTGAACTTCCCTTGAACTTTCCCATATGACCAAGTATTCTAGAGATTTATTAGCCTGAGGCATCAACCCATCCCAGTATTCCTTTCAACTGGCCTTTCATTATGGCCCCACCCTAGACCACTCACTTCTTAAAGAGGCCTATTCACTGAATGGGACTTCCCTCACTCAAACTGAGAACCTGAAAAGGCCTTGGCCTAAAAAGGGCCAAGGTCTTCCACTGCATCCCATTGCATCTCTAGTCATCCTGATTAATATCAGGCTACTGGACCCAGAAGGCTGTGGAAGAGAAAGTTGAGGCTGGTGACCTTGCACAGCCCTCCCTCATTCAAATCAAAGTCAACTGCAGGTCATGTCATTTCCTTGACGGCATGGTCCTCTTCAAAAACAAAGGACAAACACACACACACACACACACACACACACACACACACACACACACCCCCTAGACCACTACTCCTTAAATCCATTTAGACCCCTTCCATTTGGCCCATGTCCTTGGTGTTTGCCTGGGGCACCCTGCCCTTCTAGGTCCTTCTCTGCTACCTCCCAGTCACCCCAGAATACTTGGCCACTCCTAGATCCTTTCCATAGTCTTTCCGTATATAAGGTCCATCTCGTCCCCTCATTAAACTGCTCAGATTCTTTAAGAGTTCGGCCAATGCTCAGATTCAATCTGGCCTACTTGTCAATGCAAGTGTCACAAATATGTCAGGTTCTTAAAATTTCACCCACCCCAACCAGTGTTATAATAAACTTTGTCTTTGAGTGAAAGAAGGCTTGGGTAGAATTCATTCAAGGAAGGACCTGCATCGCTTGCCCTTGAATTCTGGGGTCCCAACACCCCAAAACTCAACACTGTGACAGATCACACAGGGGAGATTTTAGCTCAAAGGAAAATATACAAATCATTGTTCACAAGTAAAGAAATTAGCTCCCTTGGAGAATTACTTTCTGTGATGAACTTGGTTTTTTTTAATTGTTAATTTTTAATTAATTCACTTTTAACATTCATTTTTTTTATATTTGACTTCTAAACTCTCTCCCTTCCTGTCACCTCTCTTGTATCCACTGAGACAGTAAGCAATATGATCTCAATAATACATGTAAAGACAAGCAACACCCATTTCCATATGAGCTAGGCTGCAAAAAAATGCAATATAAAGGCAGTGAAAAAGTAGGCTTCAGTCTGGATCCAAGGAAGAAGAACTTACTTTTAATAAGTTTTGAGCATATGGAAAATCCCATACCTACCCAGCACAAAGGTGGAGAAATAACAGAATTCATCCGAGGGTCTTCTCAGACCATTTTTGTCGGGTTATCTTCAAACTCCTGGTTAAGCAAGAACAGCAAAAGAGAGAGTCTGTGCCTCTCAGGCCTCTGAAGGAGTCAAGGAGAAAAAGGGATTTTTAAAAATTTCAGCTGACTTAGAGTGTGAACTTCTTCCAACCCATCTCTAAGCCCACTTTCAGAGGAACAGAGAATATTCTTAGAGCTTTTCTCCAAACCAAAAAAAACAACACAAAACAAAACAACAATGTGAGCATTTATAGAGCACTTTAAGCTTTGCAAAGTGCTTTACAAGTATCTCATTTGATCCTCACAACCCTCAACCACTCTTCCCATTAACAAAAAAAAAAACCTGCCTCTGCAGTTTTGTATATTTTTACAAACTGCATAGATATGTTTCTAAACATAACTCTTTTGTCTCATGAAGTTTTCATTTACGATTTCTTGAAATATGCTCTGGTAAACCAGGCTTTGATAAAGTACACTGGAATTCAAATGGAGTCACTTGACTATGCCTTTAAATCCAAATCACTGTGACTCTCACTTATTGGCCAAGAACAGGTCCCAGCCCAAGTCTCACTTGCTCTTTGTTTGGGTTTTGATGGCTCAGAGTGAGTGTAAATAGCAGTTGTTTCTGTTCTGGCCAGAAACTCTGAGGTCTTCCTCTCTCAGACTGATTCTTCTGTAAAATCAAACTAGGTCATCTTTTGCCTCAAGTCTTACCTAGCTTTTAATCACCAACTGGATGCTGCTTCAGACAAACTGAGACCTGGGAAAGAACTTAGCTTTGTCAACCACTGCTAAGTTTATTCTTAGAAAGACAAACAAAATTAGGCTGAATGTGAGTGTTTATTAGTCTCAAAGCTTGCAGAACATACATACAGAGATACACATGGGAGCTCATCATAGACAATGAACTCAAGGATGGACAGACAAAAAAGATCTTATATCTTCAAAGCAATTCCTTCTCAACCCCCCCCAGTCCCTCCCCTGCCACACACACTTCTTGGCTCAGAAAGCCTAGGTCATCCAAAATTATTGTCTCCAGATGTGTTAGCCATGATATGAGAAAGGAATTCATGTTTTAGGCCTTTTTCAGGTCTTGGGGGTTCAAAATAGGAGCTTAAAGAATGCTTGTGGAGTAACTGACTCAGCTGTTTGTGACTTCCAAGTCTGTATCTCTGATCCTAATCCAAATTACAATCTATCAACTATTTATTAGAGATCTCTACTTGGATGATTCACAGTCACTTTAAAATGTGTGTGGGAGAAGGTTCAGGAAGGATAAAGCCAAGATGGTGGAGAAAAGGCAGCAACTTGCCTGAGCTCTCCCCAAAATCCCTCCAAACACCTTTCAGGAATACCATAAAATAACTCCTGGAATAGCAGAACTCACAAAAGGATGGGATGAATAAATTTTCAAGTTGTAAACAACTTAGAAGGTCAGCAGGAAAGATCTGTTACACCTGAGTGGGAATGGAGCCCAGTTCAGCCCAGGCCATACCAGCACAGACACAGGCGCAGGTCTTTGGAGTCACTGAAGTAGCAGTGGCAATATTTGCATCTGGAGCTTTCATCCCACAGACAGTAAGGGGGTCAGAAGGAGATTACAGGGGTTTCTTTGCTAGCACTGAGGCATGACTCTGTTGCTTTGCCCATACTCAGATCT
Source organism: Notamacropus eugenii (assembly GCF_028372415.1). Classification (NCBI taxonomy): domain Eukaryota; kingdom Metazoa; phylum Chordata; class Mammalia; order Diprotodontia; family Macropodidae; genus Notamacropus; species Notamacropus eugenii. Next base: position 57,231,872 of record NC_092872.1, on the reverse strand, counting down.
GGATCCTAGTCCTGGGTTGCACTGGGAGGAGCACTAGCACATGAGACCTTCCTGCTGCAGTAGAAAGGGGACCCTCATCACAATTCCAGGGCAAAAAAGAGTGCTTGTAGTCCCTCACAGACCAGAGCAAAGATGAAGGCTTGGAATACAACATTCTGGAGGACAAAGGAGCCAGGACTACAACCAAGAATCACCTACCTAGCAAACAGCAAAATTCTTCAGTGAAATTCAGTGAAATAGAGGACTTTCAAGTATTCTTGATGAAAAGATCAGAGCTGAATAGGAAATGTGACTTTCAAATATGCTTCAAGAGAAGCATAAAAAGGTAAACAGGAAAGGGAAATCATAAGGGACTTAATAAGGTTAAACTGCTCACATTTCTACATGGGAAGATGATAACTGTAACATAAGAATTTTCTCATTAATTGGGGCAGTTAGAAGGAGTATATATAGAGAAGTCACATGTATGAGTTGAATATGAAGGGAAGATATATAAAAAAATAAAATTAAGGGATGAGAGAGGAATGTACTGGGAGAAAGGGAAAGGAAGAGGTAGAATGCGGTAAATCTCACATAAGAGAGACAAGATAAAGCTTTTATAGTGGAGGGGAAGAGAGGAGAAGTAAGAGTGAGTGAACCTTACTCTCATCAGAATTGGTTCAAAAAGGGAATAACATATACACTCAATTGGATACAGAAATCTATCTTATCCTACAGCAAAGTAGGAGGGGAAGAGGATAAGAGGAAGGAAGTGTTTGTTGGAGTACAGGGGGGGTGTTGTTGGTGGTGGTGGTGGTGACAGAAAGGAGGGCAGATTAGGGGAAGAAGCAGTTAGAAGCTAAACACTTCTGAGAAGGGACAGGGTGAAAGGAGAGAATAGAATAAATGGAGAGGGGGCAAATAGGATGGTGGAAATTCAGTTAGCAATAATAACTGTGAAAAAATTCTGAAGCAAGTTTCTTTGATAAAAGCCTCATTCCTCAAACATAGAGAACTGAGTCAAATTTATAAAACTAAGAGCCATTCCCCAATTGATAAATGATCAAAAGATATTAACAGTTTTTAGGTGAAGTAATCGAAGCTATCTATACCCATATGAAAAAATGCTCTCACTATTGCTTGGAGAAATGCAAATTAAAACAATTCTGAAGTACTACCTTATACTGTTTAGCTTGGCTAATAGGACAGAAAAAGAAAACGACAAATGGAAGGGATGTGGGAAAAACAAGATATTAATGCACTGTGGGTGGAGTGGTGAACTGATTTAACCATTCTGGAGAGCAATAATCCCAAAGGACTATAAAACCATGCATACCCTTTGATCTGGCAATACCACTACTAGGTCTGTATCCCAAATGATAAAAAACATAAAGTAAAAGGACCTCTTTATACAAAAATATTTATAGCAGCATTTTCTGGCAACAATTGGAAACTGAGGGGATGAACATCAAATGGGGAATGGCTGAACAAACTGTGCTATACGATTGTGATGGAATACTATTGTGCTATAAGAAATGATGAGCAGGATGATTGCAGAAAAACCTGGAAAGACTTGAATGAGCTGATGCAAAGTGAAATGTACTGCGTACAAAGTAACAGCAACATTATAAGATGATCAGCTGTGAATGATTTAGCTATCCTCAGCAATACAATAATCCAAGACAACTCTGAAGGACTTTTGTTAAAAAATGCTATCCATCCCCAGAGAAAGAGCTGATGGTGTCTGAGTACAGATTGAAGCATACTTTTTACTTTATTTTTCCTGAGGTAGTTTTTTGTCTGTTTTCTTTCACAACATGACTATTATGGAAATGTATTGCATGACTACACATGTATAATCTATGTCAAATTGCTTGCTTTCTCAGTGAGGACAGTTGGGGAATTTAGAACTCAAAGTTTTAAAAATGAATGTTAAATATTGTTTAAAAAATGTAACTGGGGAAAATAAAATACTAAATAATTTTTTGAAAAAATTAAAATGTCCCAAAGCAAACATGTTATCTTCCTTTCCTCCTGGCTACCTCCAAAACCCCAGATTGCCTTTTTCCTTTGGGAGATCAGTGGTCCCATCATTTTCTTAATCATCCATACCTGAAACTGTAAAGTGACATATACTCCTCTTTCATCCTACGTTAGTCATCAGGGTCCAGCCTTTTCTTCCTTCAAAATGTTGTTAATATTCCTCTCTATTCCCATTGCCATTATCCTTTATCAATGTGTCACTGCTCAGGTTACTGTGACACCTTCTTCTGGCCTCCCTGATTCCCATCTCTCCCAACCTGAATCCACCTTGCGCATCTCCTACCAGAATAAACTTCCCTAAAACTTCACTTTCATCATGTTACTCCTTTGCTCAAGGACATACAATGATTCCCTACCCTCTACTGTAATAGCAAAAATCCTGTTTCTGATTTTCAAGGGTCTCCATGATCTGATTTCACCTGAACTATAATGAACATTATATCATACTCTTAGAGGCAGCTACGTGGCTCAGTGGGTAGAGCACTGTGCCTGGAGTCAGAAAGTTTAAATCCAGCCTCAGATGCTTATTAGCCTGGGCAAATCACTTAACCTCTGTTTGCCTTAGTCCACTGGAGAAGGAAATAGCAAAACCACTACAGCTTCTTCACCAAGAAAACCCCTTGGACAGCATAGTTCATAGGACCACAAAGAGTGAGATTCAATTGAATGACTAAAAAACAAATTCTTCAGCATACCCTCTTCCTTTGTCAGGTTAAGTCATGATTTCTCTCCTCTATTTTTCTGTATTCCTATCTTTGAAAACCCTCTTCAGAGTTGGCATTCAATTTAGACTAAAGACCTAGGTACAAATACCAGCTCTACCACTAGCTACCTGTGGGACTTAGGCAAAGTCATTAACCTTCCTGGCTAGTTTAATAATCTATAAAATAAAGATGCTGGACTACGATGACTTCTCAGGCCTCTTTCCTTGGGAGAATAGACTTTAATTCTTTTCTTTGTATCTCCAGCACCCTGTACATAGTAAGTACTTAAATGTATACTGAAAATGAAGTCCATGGGGGAAGAAAAACCATTAAGAAGGAAGAAAAACTAATGGAAGGAAGGGAAAAAAGGAAAAGAACAAGAAAACAGTAAGAGGAATTGGTTAATATAGAAACCCAAAGAAGACTGATAGGAAAACTGCAGCAATAAGAACATTGATGAGCAAAGAGAAGTGAAAGAAAATGTCAAACACCAAGATTCTTATATTTGGATCATCCATCACCAGTGGAATTTGCCATTGCTTTCTTTCCCTAAACCTAACATCTACCCTGATTGAACATAAACTCCTTGAGGGCAAGGACTTTCATTTTGGGTCCTGAAGTCCCTAGTACCTACTACAAAACTTCAAACATAATAGGTTCTTAATAAATTGCTTGGGGATTAATTCCTCAGGGTAGCTTCCAAAGACATTCCTGGGCTGGAGAAAAAATCCTCCTTATATTCCATCCTTTCCTTCACCACAGCACATAACCCTACTTCCTACGTGTTCTTCTCATGTTCATTTTCTGCATGTTCTTTCCCAGGATCCTGATTGTTGAACTCCCTTCACTCAAACTCTCCTTTTTACTTTCATGATTTTTAGGGAATTTAAACATTTCATGGCTTATGGTCAGGAATATCCAAATTTTCTTCCCAGAAATTGTTTAAAGACCACCACCAGAATGGCCTGTCATTTGTGGGTGTATTGCCAAGGCAACATTCACAGCACTGGCAGTGACTATGATATGCAGGTGTGGTTCTCAATCACAAAGTGTAACAGACTCCTTATAGAAGGCAGAAGAAAAACGTTTATTTAGACACGTGGAAGCCAAATCCTAGAATCAAAGAGCAAAATCAGTCATAGTGACGAAGAAGTCAATACAGGTTATCACCAAAGGGGGCAAAACCATTCCTAAGCCTCCCCTTCCCCTGCTGGGACCTTCCTACAAACACAAGCCTAAGCTGTGCGTGTCTGCCTGTGTACTTCCCAGCTCTGACTAGCCTGACCAACTTTCTCCCCGCTTTGCTCCCCGCTTCCTGCTCCACCACATGTGACTTAGGCTTCTATGTGATTTAAGTAGATCACATGGGTCTATTAATGAACGGGAAAGATTTTCTCGTTTAAATTACCATTACAGAGGGTAAGACTTAGGACTTCACCTATCTTCTCAGTTTCTTCACAAAAGGTTTAATACTATTAAGACATAAAAGAAGGAGCCAGAGATGAAAGAAATTTGACTTTATTACACCATGTTCACAGAAGGTAAAAACATTCCTTTTAAAGGCTTTGTGATAAGTCCAGTGTGAGCAAGACAAGTATTGGGCTTACCCATGGACCTTCATAATTGTTCTAGCCTCAGTATATGCTAGTCACGGACATAGAATAAATCCAATTGCTAGAATCCTTATCAGAACTTTCCAGGTCAGTCTAGAAAGACAATACAAAGAAAGAGGCACCAACCCAAAGCAAGGCAAAGGAAGCAGATAAATTCTGGAGTTGAAGAGGGGTATTACTGATAAGCCACGTAGATTTATGGTTCTTTAAGACATGTTGATCATTCTAATGTGCCTTCAATGGAGGACAGGATGCTCCATGACTTAATCTGGACAACTTCAGAGGAGTGGGGAAGAGCCAGTCTGTGACCTCTGATCCTCATCCCCAATGACCCTCAGTATACCCAGGCTATTCAAATCTTCTTGTCTTGGTGAACACACACTCATCTTTCTGGACATCCATCCATCATCTTACCCAGGAAAAGCCAACTAGATTCAGGAATTCTCGAGGAATATAGGACTTTTCTCCTGCATGGCTCTTCCTCTACCACTATGTTGCAATAGAAAAAAAAAAAAAAACCAGCCTAAAAATCCCTGCAAGAGAATAGGCTGATCCAGACCTCCACATCCTCTGTTTCTCTCACTGACCTAACACTTCCATGATGCTGCTTCCTTTTGGTTTCTGGACTATCAAGTTCTCTCTTTTGAAGCAATTCATCACATTCCCCCTTCCAGTGGTCATTCTTATTAGATGAAATGATGCTGTCATCACTGTCTTGGGCTGTTCATGTTTTTTTTAAAACTAAAATTAGAGCCAGTGCTTTCCAGGAAAGCTTCAGGTTTGTCTCCAGAGCCAAATACTCAGCTCTGTCCCTCTGGAGAAAGATGACAGACACAGAATATAAATTTCTCCCACTCTATCCTATTTGACTAGAGATAACAGGCACAGAATGGGAGCCAAATAAAAATTTGAATATGTGTGCCGAGTAGTGTTTACCTTAGGAACAGGGAGGACTTACCATAGAATTCTTCTCTGAGGGGGTCACTACAGAGTACACCTGCTGTTCTCCCTGTTGCCCCCAGACTCTGAAGAAGATGGAGGAAGGTCTTTTCACAGCTTGAAGCTAACTCAGCTTATCTGGACAAAATGTTCCTACCTGCAAAGTCTGAAGCAATTTCTTCAAAGTAGAGGACTGCTGAGACAGGGAAGACCAACTCCAAATAAAAGCTCTTCTGCTAATCTGGCTATGTCGAAATTGCAAACCATTTCTAGCCTGTGTGAGTTCTCTGGTGACTCATAAGACGAGAACTTCGAGAAAAACTTTCTCCACACTGAGAACATTTATAAGGCCTCTCTCCAGTGTGGGTTCTCAGATGTCGAATCCGATTGGAGCTGTGAGAAAAACTGTCCCCACATTCATGACAGGTATAGGGTTTCTCTCCTGTGTGGATTCTCTGGTGCCTAATGAGGTTGGAGCTGTGAGAGAAGTTTTCCCCACAGAGAGGACATTTGTAAGGTTTTTCTCCTGTGTGTATTCTCTGGTGTCTGGTGAGATGCATACCCTGCCTGAAGCTTTTCCCACATGTCAAACATTTAAAGAGTTTCTTCTCTCCTCTCTGGGTTCCATGATTTGTGATGAATGTTGTACTGTTACTTACTGTTCCCCCACATTCAGAGAAAGGGTAAAATCTCTCTCTCTCATGGGTTCTCTCATGTATGACAAGATGTGAACTTCGAGAGAAACCTTTCCCACATTCAGAGCATTTATAGGGTCTCTCTCCTGTGTGAATTCTCTGGTGCCTAATGAGGTTAGAACTATGAGAAAAAATTTCTCCACATTCAGGGCACTTGTAGGGTTTCTCACCAGTATGGGTTCTCTGATGCCTGTGAAGGTTTGAGTTGCAAGAGAAGCTTTTCCCACACACATTACACTGATACGGCTTCTCACCTGTATGAGTACGCTGGTGTCTAGTCAGGTGTGTGTTCTGACTGAAGCTTTTTCCACACTCAAGGCACTTGTGGGCTTCTTCTCCCAGATGTACTCTATGAGGTGGAATAAAATGTGGGTTCCCACTGAAAATTTCCCCACACTCTAAACCCATACAGAGTTTCTCTGTTGTATGGGTTCTCTGGTGTCTAATGAGATTTGAGTTGTTAGAGAAATTTTTTTCACACACAGGACATTTATATAATTTCTCTCCTGGTTGAGGTTTCTTTGGTCTTATCAATTCACTGCAACCCAATGCCCAAGCTATGGGTTTTCCCAATCTCTCCTCTGGGGAAGGATTCCACTGTCCTTCTGATTTTCCCTGCTCAGGACTCCAAGGAACCTCTATTTCTGAATGTCCTGAGGGTATTTCTTGAGGTTGCTCTTCATCAAAGTGTTCAGAAGGAGAATTCTCTTCCTTGTTTTCTTTCTTCTCTTCTGTTGGGATAAAGGAAAAAACCCAAAGAAAGTTTCATCCTGAGACCACAGGGAAAGAAAGTCACTGAAACATATCCATCAGAAATATTCTGAACAAATAACATATATATATATATATATATATATATATATATATATATATATATATATATATTTCAACTTCCAACTTCCTAAGGGGTTCGCATTAAAAATTCCAGGAAAGACTCTTGATAGAAATCATTATATGTAAAAACAAACTAAGTGTTAACCAATTAGGATCCATTTAATGGGAATGATATTAAGCGAATTAACACCCACGCCAGCCTCACACTTAATTTTAAAGAGATAATTTCTCCTTTCCAGGCTTAAGCCCTTATGGATAACATACAGGAGATGCAGAGTGGACAGAGTACACAGAATTATGTTGTCAGGTAACTAATTTCTTTTCAGTAGCAGCATAATGGTCTAACCATCGAAATTCCCTAGGAATGAAGCTCCAGGAAGCTTTCCCATTTGTGAAGCTACTCCTTTTTATTCCTTACCTGTATAAGGGATTCTGGAGCTCCCTTGCTCCTTCACACTCTGGAGATTGGGATCCCATAACTTTTCCTCTTGTTCTATTTGGGTCACTGGATCTTGATTGGGAATCTGAGATTCTGTTGAAACAACATGCAAAATCAGTTCTTTTCTCTAACTCTTCAGAGTTAGTACAAAGTAGACAGGTATCTAAGGTACCTCTGAGAAATTTAGTTTATACTAGAGAACACTGACTGGGATTCCCCATTATATATACCATAATCTCCTTTCTGTTGAATTTCAAGGCTTTCAAAGCACTAAATATGTGTAAACTACATGTCAAAGTACAGAGAAATGAAAATAAAAGCACATGGGGGAAGATGATGAAAAAGTAATTGAGGCAAAAAAAGAAAAGTTTTACCCTGGTATGACAGGGTAGTAGACAGACTAGAATATTTTCATTTACTGGTAACAGTAGTGTGATGGCCAGTATCTTTAAGAGCTAGATTAAAAAAATATAAAATAACCTTGGTAAGAGTGTAAACTGAAAGCTGAATAAATATACAAAAGAGACAGTACAGAGAGAAAAACTCACTGTACAAAATGCAAGGTAATTGATTTTGTCCAAGGATGGCACCCCCAAAAAATTATCTGGGGCTCACAGCAAACACAGTAAAAAAAGAATTATCACAGGAATGCTGTTTAAAAAACAACATGAAGTTAGCTGCCACGATATAAAAATTGGATTATGATGTGAAGAAATACAGAATGTGGTATTCTATTTTGCTACAAGAAATAATGAGCAGGATGCTTTCAGAAAACCCAGGAAAGACTTACATGAACTGATGCAAAGTAAAGTGAGGAGAATACTGTACACACTAACAGCAATACTGTATGATGAGCAACTATGAATGATGCAACTATTCTCAGCAATACAATGATCCTAGTTAATCCCGAAGGATTTATGATGAAAAATACCATCCACCTCCAGAGAAAGAACTGATGGAATATAAAAGCAGATGGAAACATACTTTTTAAATTTATTTTTATTGGGGTTTTTTTGGGGGGAGAGGTCTGTTTTTTTTTTTTGTAATATGGCTAATATGGAAATGTTTTGTACAACTACACACGTATAATCTATATCAAACTATATCAAATCTATATCAAAAGCAGGGGGAGGGAAGGGAGACAATTTGTAAATCAAAATTTTTAAAATTTATGTTAAAAAGTTTTTATGTGTAACTGAGAAAATTAATTAAAGAATAGGTTTCATTTAAAAAAAACAAGCAACATAGAATGAATCCCTCCAATTTTTATCACTGCCTAGGTTTATGTTTAGAGTACTGTGTTCAATGTTGAACTCCACAGTGAAATAAAGAAGACCCAAAGGAAAACAACCAAAATTGCGGGCCACAGGTACTCTCAAGAACTATTCATCTAAAGATGTGGTTCATTTTAAGCAAGACTGACACATTAAAATAAATTAAGGAGTAATACTTCACTTTACTGAAAAAAATCACCACAAAATTCCTGTTAAAAAATTCCCCATCAGCACATTCAAGGTGTAGATTAAGAACATAGTAATGCATAACATGAGGCACACCTGTATTTAATCTAGCTGGGAAAAGATGCAGAGAAGATATTTTATATTTCTTCACATTTAGAGGGGATATTAAATAATTTATTTAACAGAATTTCAACTTCCCTTGTCCCCTATAACCATGCTTACATAGTAAAGAAAAGGCCAGGGCTGAAATCCACAACATCCCATCAACCTTTGTTATAACAGTGGCAAGAATATAAGTGTGGACACTCTTCCTCCAAAGTCAACTGGGATGTTATGGAAATCAGAATAAACAAAGACAGAGCCATAACCTAGTGGCCTAAGTTCTTTCTATTGCCATGACATTCTACTCAATGCAGTTCTCCCAATCTCCAATTTTATCCCCAGCTCTAAAGAACATTGGCTGCATGTTTTAATGTCAGGAAGGATTTCCCTAGCAATGAGGCATAACGTAGAAGAATGCAGAAACAATTTTGAAAGGTAAGCTCGTATAATGAAGATGAGAACTAGATGTGGAATCAGGAAGAACCTGGGTAAAAATTCTGCCTCTGACATCTACTAGCTAGATGTGTGGGCAAGGGCAAGTCACTTGACCTGCCAAGGTATATTTCAGCTGAAAAATGAGGACAATAATACTGGGTACAGAGCAATGGCTCTGAAATCGGAGGATCTGAGTCTCTGATAACTTACTACATGTGTGGTAGACCCAAGTTCAATTCTGGCCTCAGACCCTCCTTCGCTGTGGGACCCTAGGCAAGTCTTAAATTGTCTACCTCACTTTCATCATCCGTAAAATGGGGATAATAATAATACCTTACACTGTTGTTGGGAAGATCAAATGAAATACTTGTAAAGCACTTGGCAAACCTTAAAGCATTCTATAAATGCTAGCTTATTATTATTATCAATGTATTATTTATAATCTATTATACTATTAAGTAATAATTAACAGATTATTATATTATTATTTCCTAAGATCTAACAGATAGCATGTGGAAGAGCCAATATTCTAATCTAGGTCCTACTACTAAGGCTCTTTCTACTGCACTAGGCTGTAGCTGCCACACAAAAGCCAAGGTTACAAGAGTCCATCTGGTCTTGTAATTCCTTTGGATTAGATATACCCTACACCAGGACTACAAATATGGTTCAGTGTTCCTAACCTTAGGCTCTGGAATCTGCAGCACGGAGGGCCCAAGCCAAAGGGAGATTAGTTTGGTTCCCCCCTCTACCTGACCCCCTCCTGTACCATATGGAACTTATAAAAGTGACCTGGTTATCCAAGGGACAGATACTACTGTCAGATATCCACAGGTTTTATTACTGGGTAAGAAGTTCTTACCTAATGCAACCACATTCTCATAATTCTCCTGTATGGCTTCCCTGGAAAGGACCTTCTTACTGGCTTCCTGATGCCCCCATTCCTCCTGAGAGAGGTACACTGCCACATCCTCAAAGGTCACAGGCAACTGAAATAGCACAAAGATTCCTTCTCAACACTAAGAATACAAGAATTGAAACATAAAAGGAAAACTAGGGACACTGAGAGCGCGATCTATATAGGAATCATACAAGGTCTATGCTTGCCATGTGGAGGCAACAAATGAAACAGAGAAGGGATGCCCTAATACAGAATTTCTGCACATGACTTGATGGGGAGACGCTGAAATGAGAACCTTCAGGCAGAACAATGGGAATGGCCGTATCACCTGGGACCCTGCTGTCTCTTTGTCTTCGGTGCCTTCTGCCTTTGAAGGAAGGAGAGAAACCCAGGGAGTAGACGGTGCTGAAGGAGACAAATTGAAAGGATCAGAAGAGTGTTCGTGTTCCTGTTCTGACACTATGCTACTCACTACAAAGAACTGATTTCTCCCCCACTCTCAGTTCCTGCTGAGCTGATGTTCTAGAAAGAAGACAAGCAAAGGCACACGCATAGCAAATTGGTTCCAAATAGTGGACTGGTTCCAAATTGTGTTCCAATTGGTTTCAAAAAGTGAAGGAAAACTTTCAGAATTTCCTACAGGTCCTGTACTCCCTTTCTTTCTATTTACTCAGCCTACAAGTCTCCATGAAACACAGCTTCCCTTTTGTCATAGAAAAAGGGATCCTAGGGCAATTCCATCCCTTCCCATGCTGCTAGGGATAAAAACCAAAAACTATTACAGCTGTGGTCACTCAGATCCTCAAATGAAACCTTCAAACTCCTGCTTGAGTTTATATTGACTATAGGAACTTGTTCTTTTCTGCAACCCATTCCCCCCTAGTCAAAGAGAGACACTATCAATGTTTACCCCTCTTAGGGGGACCCATAAGCTGTTAGTGGTTACTTTTTCTAACATCCCTCCCCTCAAGGGAGCTCTCTCCCCAGATGAGTCTCTGCTCCTCACCCCTCTCCTTTAGGGGTTGGGGTCCCCCTTTAGGGCAAGGGCCCAGCAGGTCCTGTAGTCCAAGGCAAGGGCTCTGCTCAGTCTCCGATGGCTCCAGCTTGAAGATCGGTGGTTCCTGTGCTGCTTCCAGGGGTGAGGTCTCCTCCAAAGGAACTGCCTGTCCCCGCCCATGGATTGTGACCTGGGAACCAGCCCAGATCATTCATCACCACAACAGGGCCCAGTGGCAAGTGGTATCACTATTGGATTCTGAGGAAAAATCCTTAATAATAAACTACAGGGCATACTTCACGACAAGAAAGGATGATGATTTGAAGGTTTTTTGACTCTCAAGTGTATTGGAAAACCACTGAAACAGACCTGGCCCCAGTGTAGAGGTACTATGTCATTTTACTCTACACTGTTCTCATTCAAACCCTCCACAACCCCACTGGCTGCTCCCATTCTATCTTCCTCAGTAATTAACTGTCAACCTGTGTAGCCTTGAAAGCTAGTGAGTCTGAAATGACAAACTTGCTTTCCAGGTTAACAGACCAATTGAGAACGAATGCTGCAAAAGAGAAAAGGGGCCAGGGCATCAATGCTTGGCATAATGGAAAGAGCAATGATCTTAAGCCAAAAGAATTAGGTTTGTGTTCCAGCTCTGCTACATATTAGCTGGGTATAATCATTGTCAAGTCAGAGTCAGTCAGACCTCTCTGAACTTTGGTTTCCTCATCTGTAAAACTGGCCTTCTTATGCAATCTATACCCCAGGACTGTTGTAAGGGAGGTGCTTTAAACCTTCCTAGTCTTGCACAGAGGTGTGCCACCCCAAGTACTGCCTTCCTCCAGCCTGATTCCCAGGAGTCCCTCCTGCTCCTGAGGAGCTGAAGTCATCATTCAGCTCAGGGTCTAGCTTCAGTTCAGGAGGAGGCCCTACTCAAGGTTTCCTGCCTTTCTCTTTAGATAGGTTCCTGAAGAGAAATGTGGAAGAAAAACCAGCTTCTCCCTAGGAAACCTTCCGGTACAATGTAAATATCAGTGACTCATAAGCAGTAATGCTTTCTAGGTCTGTCGGCTGAAAGCCACCAGGGCTAATGTAACGAACAAAAACCTCACATTTACACAATAAGGTTTAAAACTCAGTAACCCAGCAAGGTAGACAGCAAAAGCATATCCCCCAAGATGCTTTACAGATGAAGAAATTTCAGATGTTTAACAACTTGTCAGGGCTGGGAAGCGACTCCAGGTTTTCTGACTCCTAAGACCAGCGCTCATTGCACTACACAATGTTCTCTCTAATGTGACTTCCTGGGGAAATCAGACTGCCTTATGGCCCAATCTCTTATACTTTGTCAAGTCATACAAGAGCTTTCTCTCACCTGCTGCCTGCATCTCGCCTGTTCTCTTTGCAGTTCCTCCACAAGAGTCACTGCCTCTTCCCCACTCTCTGGATGTTGCTCCCGTACCCGGGTCTGGATATCCCCAGGAAGGATGGTCAGAAATTGCTCCAGCACCAGCAGCTCTAGGATCTGCTCCTTGGAGTGTATCTCTGGCCTCAACCAACGGTGGCAAAGCTCTTGGAGCTGGATGAAAGCCTGTCTTGGCCCAGTTGCCTGATGGTAGCGGAAATGCCTGAAGCACTGGTGGGAGGTCTCAGGGCTTGTTCCATGATCCTGTACAGAGATTTCCTGCCCCCAAGTACAGTCTTCCTCCAGCTTGACTATCAGGAGCCCCTCCTGCTCCTGAGGAGCTGAAGCCTGGCAGCCCACAGCTGAAGTCATCATTCAGCTTAGGGTCTAGCCTCAGGCCCTACTCAGTTTCCTGCCTGTTCTCTCCAGATCAGCTTCTGGACAGGAATGTTCAAGAAAAGCCTTGCTTCTCCCCAGGAACCCTAAAGGAAAGTGAAAACTGTAAGAAAATGACATGCAGACTCCCCTCTCCTCCTGTCCCAGTTATGGCCTGGCACACTGTCAGCCCAGGCCCCAAATAAGCTGCTCTTCTTTCTGGTACAGTGAGAAGACTGTACCCTTTACCTCAAGCGCCCTGGGTTCTGGAGCCAGAGGCTGTGCCCACTCTACCTTCAGTGCTCCCCAAACCTCCACTTGGGACATCAGTTTAACAAAAAAAAGGATTAAAAGTCTCTCGCTTGGTGCGCCTGGGCTGGGGCTGGAGGAACCCGGAAAAGACAAAAGCTTCTTCCAGGCAGGAGTTTAAATGGGCTCTTATTGTTATTAATGAGTGCCCTCACGGGGTGTTCCTCTCCCAGCAAACGAGAGTCTCCGTGGCACTGGGTACAAGAGATGGGGTGAAGGAGCTCTGGGTAGGGCGGCCCCAAAGATACTCCCCACATCGTGGTGACCTCCCGGGCCTCCCCCAATCAGCGGTGCCCTCCCCAACCTCCGCCCCCCCCAGCAGTGGTGGCCTCCCTGGCCACCCCCCATATCAGAGAGTACTCCCTCCCCTCCCCAGCAGTGGTGACCTCCCGGGCCTTCCCCAATCAGCGGTGCCCTCCCCAACCTCCGCCCCCCCCCAGCAGTGGTGGCCTCCCTGACCACCCCCCCACATGAGAGAGTACTCCCTCTCGCTCCCCAGCAGCGGTGCCCTCCTCGACCTCCGCCCCCCCCAGCCGTGGTGGCCTCCCCGGCCACCCCCCCATAGCAGAGGGTACTCCCCAGCCTCCCTCCCAGCCGTGGTGGCCTCCCCGGCCACCCCCCCATAGCAGAGGGTACTCCCCAGCCTCCCTCCCAGCAGTGGTGGCCTCCCTGGCCACCCCCCATATCAGAGAGTACTCCCTCCCCTCCCCAGCAGCGGTGCCCTCCCCGACCTCCGCCCCCCCCCCAGCAGTGGTGGCCTCCCCGGCCACCCCCCCATAGCAGAGGGTACTCCCCAGCCTCCCTCCCAGCAGCGGTGCCCTCCCCGACCTCCGCCCCCCCAATCAGTGGTGCCCTCCCCGACCTCCGCCCCCCCCCCCAGCAGTGGTGGCCTCCCCGGCCTTCCCCCATCGGGGTGTACTCGCTGACCTCCCCCAATCAGTGGTGTCTTCCCTGACCCTCCGCCCCCCCAAATAATGGCCTCCCCTCCCCCCATCAGTGATGCCCTCCCCCTCGCTTCATCATCAGAAAACTGCCCCTCCCACCCCAGCGTCCCCTTCCCCCTCCTCCACAACGGCCTGGGGAGGAGAGCGGGCCACCCGCCGCCGTTCTCCGTCCCGCCTCGCCTAGGCCCCGGAAGCACGGCCCAGAGAAGAGCAACCGAGCTATCCCCAGCCGCTAGGGACTCACCCACTCGGGCCGGGCCCGGGAAGAGCCTCTCTTCTTCAGACTCCCACTCAGCTCCCTGGCCGGAAATTCAGCCAAGCCACTCAGAAGCGCTTCTAATTCGAACGGCGCATGTTCGGAGCGAACCTCTAGAACTACATTTCCCGAAGGCGCCAGCGGCGAACGTGTAGACTCATTTAAATCACGTGTCTCTTTGTCCGTTTCGGTGGCCAACGGGAGAGGGAGATTTTGCTCGCCGGGCGTGTGTGGGAGGGAGGGATTCCGGTCGGACCAATCAGAGAAGACGAAGGGGGAGCGTCTGGGTGACGAGCACCACGAAGGCGGGTAGAGCGGGGTTCCGGTAGCAAATGGGTAGGGGGAAAGAGAGGGGTAAGGGTAGGAGGCGGTGGGAGCGACTGGGGCAGGGACTGGACCGAGGTACCGGCAGGCGATTGGAAGCCAGAGACGCCGGGTAACTGATGGTGAGGGGGAGAAGAAGGAGCCCAGCACGGCCGAGCAGAGGCCCTGTGGTCTGCACGTGCCGCCAGGGAGGACCCTTCGCTTCTCACCTAGTGCCGGAAGGGCAGGGCGAGACTGGTCCCTTTACCCGCTGTCTTCCATAGCCACCTGCGCGCCGCCAGTAGCGTCCTGTGCAGTCCGAGAGCGCGGCTGGTGCCGAGGCTGCTGACGTTGCGAACTGCCCTTAAGGGGCTGGGGGCGGTGGGCCCGCGATCCGACCGGGCACTCCCAGGGAGAGGAATCTTTCCCCGTAAGCCTGGTTGCCTCCTCTGCAGTCTCTGCCTCGGAGAGCTGCCTGGGGGGCTCCGGAGCTGAAGCTCCTTGCTAAACCCAGCAGCTTGCGTTCCACCGGGAGACAGCATAATAAATGCCAGGTGATTTCAAGAGGACTTCCGACTGCCAGTAATTGGGAGCATCGGGAAAGGCGGAATCTGAGCAGTTCTTGGGAGGACTCTAGGGGGAGGTGAGGAGAGGGCGCCTTCTGGACCTCTGGGACCTCCTCTGCAGAGGCGGGGCGACTTAATGTTGCGTGGGAGCCGGCGGGTAGCGCGCTGTTGTGGTAGAACCGGAGGTGTATGAAGGTGGGTGAACTGAACAGGTGGAAGGGAGACCGGAGCCGGATCGTGGAGGGCTGTAGAGGCCTAGGGTTAGTGTTTTATGCTAGAGGCAGAAGGGAGCTACTGAGAGTTTGTAAGCAGAACGTGACATGAGAGTCAGATTGGTGTTTAAGGATTTCAGTTTGGCATTTGTGTGGAGGATGAATTGGAGAGGAAAGAGACGAGAGGCAGAGACCAGTTAGAAGACTGTGTAGTCTAGGTAGGAAGTGATGAGGCCCTGAACTAGGGTCTGTGAAAAGATGTTGTGAAGATATTGAAAAGACATCCAATCGATAAACATGTATGAAGTGTTTCCTGCGTGCCAGAGTTGGGCTAAGCACTGGGAGTACAAGAAGGGGCCAAAGATGGCACGTACCTGCCGGGAGCTTACAGTCTAATCAAGATATGGAGGTTGAAGCAAAGGAAAGAGTGTTGGATGATTAAAGGCTACAAACCTGGATGACTAGAAGCATGGTGATGTCAGCAGATTTGGCAAAACTTAGAGTAGGGATAGGTTTTGGGGGGGAAAAACCAATCGATTCCCTTTTGGATATGTTGTCTAATATAAGAAAAACTATAAGCATAATTGACCATATTAATGGCAAGATTAATAAAAACCATATAATTATATCAGAAGATCCTGAAAAAAACTTGACAAAATTTAATACCCATTTCTGTTAAGAAATAATGGAAAGGATAGGAATAAAGGGACCTATCTAAAGACACAAGCCAAATGATATATAATAAAGCTAGAGGTCTTTCCAATAAATTCAGGGGTAAGGCAAATTATCACCATTATCATCTAATCTATTCCTCAAAATGCAAACTATAGAATTAGGGCAAGAAAAAGAAATTGAGGGATGTAGCATTGGAAAAAGAGGGAAAAAAACCTCATTTTCACAGCTAATATGATGATCTCTCTAGAGAACCCGAAAGAGTCAATTAAAAATTAAAACAAATTTGACAAAGTTGTAGGTTGTAAAATTCTTCATAAGTCATCAGCATTTCTGTACAGTACCCCCCAAAAAAAGCAAAACCCCCAAAACAAGAAGAGATAGGAAGAGAAGTTCTTTCAAAACTACACAATGTATAAAATATTTGGGAGTCTTATCTACCATACACACAGGAACTATATGAATTCAACCATAAAAAAATTATTTACAGAAATGTGGACCCAAATAGTTAGAGAAATAGTAATACTTCATGGGTAGGCCATGCCATTAGTATAATAAAATTACAATACTGCCTAAATTACTCTACTTATTCTCCTTATATTCTGTTTATTCTCTGCCATACCAAACGACTAAAAGATTGTATTGTATGGGTAGAAAAATAATGAAACTCATACATAGTATAAATAAAAAGATTTTATTAAAGCAGTGATTAAGTACTTACTGTATTTCAGGCACTGTATTAAGCACTTGGGATACAAATAAATGAAAACGATGATTCTTGCTTTTAAGGATCTTACCATTCTAATGGGGGAAAATAGCACATAAAAGGGAGTTGGAATGGGATGGGGGCATTTATATACTCTCAGTGGCAAAGTTGTAGATATCCTGGGAATGTGGTAGAGGCCAGAGGCTGAGTAAGACCACACCAAAGGCGGTGGTCTATCAGAGACCAAAATGACCCCTGGGGCACTCTTATTCTCAGTTGTGATGACCACCTAATTGGGAAGCAGACCACATGCCTAAGGGATAAGTCAAGAATCTCAGGGAAAAATTTAAAAAGTGGGAAATTAGGGCAGCTAAGTATTACCAGAACTCAAAAGATATTTACAAAGCAGTAATCATCAAAACTTACTGGTTAAAAAATAGGTCAACCAGCAGAATAGAATAAGAAAATGAATTAAGTCCACAAAGAATCATGGATAAGCAGAATTACTTTGAAGGTTCCTTGTCACATTTATTATATTATTATTATATATACTAGTAATAATATATAAACATATTTAAAAAGAAAAACAAGCTTACAAGAGATCTGTAGTTTAACATACATTCCTTTTTCTGTACTACTGTATATATGGAAATATTCACTTTATTTGGTCTTTGTTAAATTCAAAAACAGAAATAAACTTAAAAAGAAGTGGGAGGAGGAAGGAGGAAGCAATGAGTATAGACAACTCTAAGAATTTGGGAAATTCTTAGTGAAAGGGGAGCAAAGATAAAAGACTGTGAGAAAGGAGGCACAGGCTGGGTGTGCTTGGATATCTCCCTCTGTATCTCAGGTGTAATTTGGAATTCTGCTTTCTTAGTACATCTTGTATTCATTCTGTGCCCTCTTTTCTATAAGCTGATAGAGAAGCCAACTGTCACTTTATTTGTTATTTGACTAAGGGAGAGGTATGGGCAGTTAGGTGGTGGCTAGAGTGCCAAGCCGGAGTCATGAGTTCAGATCCAGCCTGAGACATTAGCTGTGTGACCAAGGACAAGTCACTTAGCCTTTTGTCCTGTGGCACTACTCGTAGCTCCATCTCTCATATTCATAACTTTAAGGTTATTTTTTGACTATGTTCTTTCACCTTTCATATACAATCAATCTGTTGCCAAGTCTTGCCTGTTACCTATCACATATAATCCATTACCAAGTCCTCCATATCTCTCAGAGTGGTCCCCACTTTTCTGTTTCCACTAACACCACACTAGCTCAGATTTTCATCACTTAACTTTGTCTCGGTTTCCTCATCTGTAAAATTAAAGTTGGACTAGGTGGACTTGAAAGTCCTCTAACTACAAATCTATGATGTGTGACAATATGAAGTAAACATTCAGTAAATTCCTCATGAATTTCCAGTCTTCCTTAACAAAAAGACAGCAGTTGCTGTCTGACCCAAAGAGCCTAATTTAAGATGGTATGCAGAAATCAGAGGTCTTGCAGAACCCTAAGTTTCATGTGGAAGAGTCAAATGAGGCTTTAAGTTGGGGTCTGCGTACAGTCAGCTGATGATTTGGGGGGCATGGGGGAGGGGGCGGAAGAGAGGGGAAGGAAGATGAAGACTGAAAACTAGATAGAGAAACTGTCAAAGAAACAAGGAGCCAGGTGTCTGGTGATGGAGGGCAAGGAGATAGTCCGTAGTAAAGGGGAGGGATTTACTTTCTGGTATAAAGGTGACGTCTCTGAACCATTAGCAACGCTATGGCCTGTGTCTGAAATGCTCTCCCTCTTACTTCTGTGTCTTGGAATGCCTGGTTTCCTTTGAGACTTAGTTCAAGTGCCATTTTCTATATAAGGTCTTTCCTGATACCCTCATCTGGTGCAGTGCATAAGAGCACTAAGTCAGAAAGACCTTAGTTCAAATCCAGAGTAAGCCACTCACTGTGTAGTGACTCTGGGCAAGTCACTTAACCTGTCTGCCTCAGTTTCCTCAACTGTAAAATGGGGATAATAATGCCTACCTCACAGGGTTGTTGTGAGGCTCAAATGAGATACTTGTAAAGTCCTTAGCACAGTGCCTGGCACATGGTAGGCACTATATAAATCATCATCATCATCGTTACCTAGTCATTGCCAGCATCATCATTGTTCTTCATACATACACATACATATATGTCTCTAGTTTGAATTTAAGTTTCTTAAAACAGGGGCTGTTTGGCGTTTGTTTTTGTACCCTAATGCCTAGCATATAATAGGAAGGTTGCTCAGAAGATTAAGATGTTTCAGAGGGACTGGCATAATGACATAAAAAAGTGAGGGGGGAGCTTGTGCATGAAGGTTGCTGCGTTTTTGTACAGCTGTGAGACAGAAATAGTTTTTATATTTTAAAATAAAGTTTTATTGTATTTAAAAATATAAAAAAACAATTCTTAGCTCACTGGCCTTGTCAAAACAGGAGAAGGCAGGCAGGATTTGGCCCCTGGGCTCTAGTTTGCGGATCCCTGTCTTAGCCACATAAAAGCTGATGCACAGATCCACAGAAACAGACAGACAGCTAGAAAGATAGATATAATATATGCACTGACAGGAATGAGACCATATACAGACAGAGAATAGGTGTGGTTACCTATGTGCAGAAAATCACGTTGAAACACACATGTGTGACATTGGGGGTTCTTCCTACTCCTCCTTGTCCAAAGCCATTTCAGTTTCATGAACCTCTTGAGTTCTATTTTCATAACCAAGAGTATTACGTTTAGAATAAATAAAACCCACATTCAGAACCAACTTTTGATGTTTAGTAGCTGTGTGTCCATGAGTAAATCGCTTAACTTTTCTTAGCTTCAGTTTCTTCTTCTGTGAAATAGGGATAACACTTTCCCTATTTCTTGGCATTCAGAAGAGTAAATGAGAATGCAACAATCCTGGTGTTGCATATCTGTTCCACAAGGTGGGGCCAGCACGAAAGAATGAGAGACTTTACATTTCATTATTTTCCTGGTCTCTTAATTGGATTTGCATGATTCTTATTCTGTACACAAGTATCCCTCCTTGATTTTAAACATAACCACAGAAATATGATCCTCAAGCATCATCCGAGACTCAGCTTCTGCAGGGACAAGTAACTTTTTCTCTCTAAGCTTTATTTTCCTTTTCTGTGTCTGCTGTCTCTCCATTAAAATGTAAGCTCGTTGAGAGCAAGTACTTGTATCTTACTATTCAACTTATGTTCCCAGTGCATAGAGCAAGCTCGAACTTAATAAATGTTTTTCCCCATTCATTCATTTATTCTATAAAATGGGAATAATAACATTTGCTGTAATTACCTTTTAAGACCATGAGGAGAGAAGTTATAGATGTGAATCATTATTACAAATCTCCCTTCCAATTGGCCTATTTCCCTCTTTAATAAATGACTTCCTCCTAATTATTTTTAAACAGTTTTTTCTGGAAATATGTGTCTATTTTGTTTAATATTTCAGTGATAGGTGAGTAGAACCAAGGCCAACAATAAAATTATTAAATATTAAAACCATTTAGAAAGGACATACCACCTGATTTCTTCCTATCCCTTAGTGTCCTCTCTTCTATTGGGTTGATCTCTGATTCTGAACATGTTTACACTAATTTCCCTTTTTGTCACAGGCTGTAGAAAACATAACATTGCAAGTTTTATAGTAATGGAATGCAAAGGGGGACTCATACCAGGACTTCAGGGTGGGAATTCAGGACACTTCAGAATTATGGTTGATAAGAGTGTACACAACACAGACCCTGTCCATGGCAGTTAATATCTCCCAGGATTTTCTTTGTAGCTCACAGAACTTCCTAGCCGTCCCCAAACCATGCCATCTGCATAACTGCTTTTTCTTCCTCCCATTAGAACTTGAGCTCCCACCCTGTGGTGGGACTGGTGCGCTTTCACCACTCCTGGTCTAGTTACCTTGCCCACTGCATACTTCCTCTCCATACTGTTGGGCTTCTACCATCTTGCTTTTCATCTCTACCTTGCCTTTATGTTTTGTCTTTCCCTGTTGTAATATAAACTCCCTGAAGGCAGAAACTGTTTTGCTAGCTTGCAATGCCTGGCATATAGTAACTGCTAAATAAATGCTTTTGTCATTCATTCTGAATGTTGCTTTGGGAGTAGAATGAAACTTTGGGTTTTCTTTTCCCTCCTCTGTGTTCACAGAGGACTTTTCTTCCTCCGTCTATGGTATTTAAGGTTTTAGCTCCAAATTATCTAAAAACCTACATTTTCCTGCCTTTTTACGTAATAGGTAATGGAAATTTTCTTCAGGTCACAGCTTATAGGAAAGTGCTTTTGTACAAGATGGTCTAACTAGGTGTAGTGTTAGAGATATCAGAGATACAGCTTGAAGAAGCATCACAGGAGAAAGCATGGAACTCAGGAATACCACAAGAATCTCTGAAGTGTCCAAATGAGGACTTTTCAGCCCTGTTAGGAATATTGAAAGGATCAAAGATTTCTTTTTGGATAATGGAAGATCTCAAGCATTGGAATTAAAAATATGATTGGTAGCAGGTCGCCATGTTTCTTGAGCACAAAGTAGGAGTTAGACAGTTATATAGTATTAATAAGGAAGAAAGTGAATTAAATTAAGAGAATGAGACCTTTGTGCTAGTGACCATACTGCTCAGGGATATTGTATAGGAAAATTAAAAAAATATAGCCTCTCTGAGAAGGACGAATTTACTTTATTCCGTCCTTCCTCTAAACATAAAATTTCAACTCATGGGTTTTATGATACTTTCTTGAGGGGTCCTGATCATTTCTGGCTCCAGAATCTGTGGGAGAAATTCTCCATCCACAGGTGCTTAAAGTAGAAGATGATTCTGAAGAATAAAACTGGAAATCCCTGTGGAGGGCAGATTGACTAAAGTTTCACATTCATCAATAGCCAAAACCACATGATTATCTCAATAGATGCAAAAAAGGCTTTGACAACATATAACATTCCTTTATGCTAAAAACTCTACAAAAATGTAGGCTTTTATAAAGTTTTTTGATATCATAAAAAATATATAAAGCAAAAAGTTAGTATCAAATACAATGAGGATACAATAGAAGGTTTCCCAATAAATAGAGGAGTAAAACAAGGGGGTTCGTCCTCCCCATTATCATTTGATATAGTTTTAGAAATACTAACAATAGCTATAAGATGAGAAATTAAAGGCATACAGATAGGCAAAGAGGAGTTAAAACTATCTCTATTTGGTGGTGATGGGATTTATATAGAAAATCCTAAAGAATCAGCAAAGATATTAATTGAGATAGTTAATAGCTTTAGCAAAGATGCAGGCTAAAAAATGAACCCACAAAAATCAATGGTATTTCTACATGATAATAAAATCCAAAGGCAATAATGGAAAGAGAAGTCCTATTAAAAAAAAAATCTACAAAATGAATCAGTCTTCTAAACCACATCCAATACTTATACAGCTTCAATTACAAAATATTCTTGTAGAAACAAAGAACAACTTAAATAGCTAGAGGAAGTATGTAGTGCTCATAGCTAAGCCATGCACATATCATAAAAATGATAATGCCACCAAAAACAATTTATAGTTTTAATGCCGCATTAATCAAACTATTGAAAGGATACTTTACAGAACTCAATACAATAATAACAAAGTTATTTTGATTTAGTATATTAAAAAAATTTAAAAGATAGGGATAAAGGGGAAATAGCACTTTTAGACAACAAGCTATATTGTAAAGCAAAAGTCATCAAAATAATTTGGAATTGCTAAAAAAATGGAGAAGCAGATCAATGAGACAGACAAAAGAAGAGAAAATCAGAAACAGTGAAACTCGCTGTTTGATAACCCACTGGTTGATAAGCCAGAAACACACATTACTTAGAAAGAATTCTCTATTTGGTTAAAAACTGATGGGAAAACTGGAAAGCCATCCGGTAGAAAGTAAGCTTAAGACCAATTCCTTATAACACATTCCACAATATAGTCAAATAAAGTATAAAAAATTAGAAGAAAAATAAATTATATAACTCTTATAGCTATAAGTAGGGGATATATTCTTAACCAAACAAGCGATGGAGGCAATTTCAAAAAATAAAACAAGTAATTTTGATAACATGAAACTGAAAAGCTTCTGCACAGACAAAATGCATCAAGGATAATGCCTTAATTTTCTTTGGTTTGTATTTTCATAGTATTTCAAAAGGAAACTGGCCAGTAATACCCAAGTCAACTGGGCATCTTTTGGCCATCCAAATTTACCTTCCTTTGGAGAGGAGAAGGAAAGGGAGGGGGAGGCAGACAGGAGAGGAGGAGCTGAATTACCCAGCTGGCTGGGTCCCCATTCAGTCAGCTGCCTCTACTCACAGGATTGTATTTGTCCTTTGTTGCCAAAGAAGACCATGCCATCAGAGAAATGATGACATAACTTGCACTTGACTTTGTTTTGAGTGAGGGAGGGCTGTGTATGTCACCAACCTCACTTCTCCTCTGTTGGGACTGGAAGCTCAATTCCGTGTGGACAGTCTCGGGCAGGTAAAAGTGGGACTTCTAAATCTTAGAGTCTTACGAGGCCCTCCATGAATAGCAGGGGTTCGAGAAGGTCAGACTGAGCTAGCTCGGCTAGCTCGGGTATTTCCGCCTCTCCCCCGGAGATACCTGATGGGTGGAGTCTCCCTGCCCTCGAGGTCGTCCCGGATTGGAGCACACCTAGTTACCTAACAGCATGGTATTGAGATGCAAACTGTGTGGCTGAAGATTAAGTAGGATTGAGGAAGCCAGAAAGCTCTCTTAGCACGTGTGGAGCCAAAGAGAAAAGTAGGGCTCCGCTTCTTTTCTTTCCTCTCTCCCCTCCCCCTCTCTCCCCGCTTGTACTTCTACTTCCAATCCCTTAAGCTTAGCCTCCTTAGGAAATCTCCCCCTCTTCCTCCTAAGGAAGACTTCCCCCTGCACTTGTAACCGATTCCCTGGAATAAAGCTCAACCCCTGTTCGACTCTGGAACGTCCTTTCTCTCATATGTGCATCCGGCGTGGCCAGCCGAAGACCTGGGACAGGTAGGAAAGACTCGGGTAGCCCAATACAGGCCTCTAGGCTTGGCACTCCTCCAGAGCCATCTGAATCCAGTGAACATCAGATATTCATCAGGATGACTGGAGATGACCCAAGTTCCCTCCCCTCCTCTCCCTCCCCTTCCCTTCCCCAAAACCTTAAACCTACTGCACTCTAAAGGTGGGACACCTGCCTAAGGGCCCTTCTGGGCCCTCCTACCTTCAGAGTGATTATCAATAGTAACTGTTGCTGTTTCCCACCCATCGCCTGATGTCTTTCTTTTTCTTGACCTCATTAAAGGGGCCATGCCCTGGCTACTTTTTAAACAGGCCTATTCAATGAATGGCCATTACCTCACCCTAAGTGAGTGCCTGCAAAGACCTTGGCCTAAAGGGGTCAAGGTCTCCCAGTGCATCCTGGGTCATCTCCAGTCATCCTGATGAATATCTGTTCACTAGATTCAGATGGCCCTGGAGGAGAAGTGAGGCTGGTGACCTTGCATAGCCCTCTCTCACTCAAAACAAAGTCAAGTGCAAGTCATCTCATCATTTCTCTGATGGCATGGTCTTCTTTGGCAACAAAGGACAAACACAGGTATTTCAAAACATTTGGCCTTAAATCCATAATGAGTCTGGATAATGTTAGGAATATATCCTTTCTTGTATTACTTCATCTATCCTCCCTAATCTTTCTCATGAGCAGGGTTTCCAATATTGAAATCTCACACAGGTCTTCAGTGGAGGTAGGGAAAGAGCCATGTGGGTTCAATTCTATGGATCCAAAGAGAGTGCAGCCTTTAGAAGATTCAACATAGGTAAGAAGCAAACAAGCGCTGGTTGTATACCTGAGAGGATAAAAATGGAATTTCATTCCCCACGAAGTATTCTGGAGATTCTACTTTTGGAATATCTTCCAACTAGGAGTTTAGTATAATATTTCTTTCCCTTCAGTTTCTTTTCTCCCTGGAATGTTTTTCTTCTTTTCTTTTCTCAGGTTTTGAGGTCATCAAAGAAACAGAGTTTACAGCAGAAAATTTCCACACTATCAAGAGTTCAAGTCAGTGTAGATTAGAAAGGAAATGGGAAAATTCTAGAGGAAATAATAGAGATTTAGAGAAATACACAAGACAAGCCACTCTATAGGAAAGAAACCTTAATAAACTTCTGTGAACCTTTAGATCTTCATCCACACCAGAAAACCAGCCCAGGAAGGAAAACTTGACAATGTCTTCATTATGGAACCTGGGCACCAGAGAATTCTCACAGGAGACAAAGATAATAAATGCCTAGAATTCAGGAAAGCTTCATTTGTAGTTCAGATTTGAGAGAACTCAATGAATGTTCTAAATCTGGAAAAAATGCTTCACTTGGCAAGCATATTATATAGGGCATCAAAAAACTATACTGAAAAGGAAATATTAAAATGTGTTCAATGTGGGAAAAGTTTCTCTCATGGCCCAAGCCTTAAAAGACAACAGAATACAAACAAAGGAAAGAAAAGCAACCCTGTAAGTGTCACTACATTTGTGGGAAAAGCTTCATTTAGCTCACTGCTCTAAGCATGTATGAGAGAACTCACATTAAAGAGACTTTTTATATATAGTTATTGTGGGAAAAGCTTCAGAGACCTGGCTTTGTTATTAATTTAAGAATTCTCATTGGAGAGAATCAATAAATGTAAATGTAGATTGTACAGAAAGCTTCAGACAGATATCAAGCCTTATGTACCAGGTAATACACCTAAGAAAGGAAACAGATATGATAATTCTACCACATCAACACATAATTGATAGGCATTCCCCTATTCCTACCCCAACCACACATACATACTTCCTAGTGGACCCTAAGAAAAATAGTCAACTGGATGAACATTGTTTTTTGAAAACTTTTCACCTTCCTTTGTTTGGATTTCTCAAAATCCTAAATCCTTTTGCCTCCACTCTAGTGTCCTTCTGAAACAACATTTGGCTACATCATTAGGCAACTATGGTGAATCTGGTAAAACTTTTTTTTTTAATTTTTTTTTAAATTTTTAACACAGTTTATAACAGAGCAATTCAAATTCTTGGTCAGGTGATACATCTTTTTAAAGCATTTACAAAATGGACCACAAAAGAATTTTTTTTAAAACATTAACCAACTGAGACACAGATAATATTTATGTTGCTAACTTCACAAGCTCTTGACCTAATTGTCTCCACAGTATTACTAAGAATTAAAAGACCCTAACTTAATGTCATTGGTCTAAAGTCCTATGCCTAATAGCTTAATTTTAGACAACCTTGGATGTTCCCCTACCCATAATCTATAATTGAATAGATCTGGTATTAAGCTTACAAACCTTCTGACTATAGGAAATTGACACCAAGAGTAGGGACACTGCAAGGAAACAATATCTCCCCAACTTCATGTCTATTCCAGGCAGAAGTAGATTGTCCACTTGCATTCAGTCAGGCTTAAAGACTGCCAAGTGTCAGTGGGGAAACTGAGTCAGGAGAATCCCACCTCAGCCCATGCTGAACAGCCACTCTCCCACCCTTCCCTTGAGATCACCTATGCAGTTCATACCAGCATCTCATGAGCTTACTGGCATCATGTATTGGAGGCTCAGATTGCCTTTCTTGCTTCCCATACCTGGAGTTAGGCTCAGAAGAACAGTCACTTAGTAGTCCCATAGCATCTAAAAATGGCAAGTTCCAATAATCAGGTTTCAAATATGATTATAGTTTCACTTTGGCTAAGGAACATCTTTTGAGTCAAGGCTTAAGTAGCTCACATGCCTTTCTATACATGTGCTTGTTCCTGATTAAATGGCAATCATAAAATCAAATTTAAACCTTGACTTTTCCATCAATGCCAAATTTTACTTGAGGTTACCTTCCTCTAGGAAATTTAGACTGAAATTCCTTTCTCCAAACTAAAGATGTCATTGATTTATTCTCAGTAATTAATTCAGTCTATTGTTTTAATATTAATTGTTTTTACCTCACTTTGAAACATGTCCAATTTTTCTCCCTATCACTCCCCTCCCCCCACTTCCTAATTACCTTGCATTCTGATTACTCCTTCCCTCAATGTACCCTCCCCTCCATCATACCCCACACCTCTCCTATCCCCATCTTCTCTATTTTCTTGCAGGGCAAGATGAATTTCCATAACCCTATTCCTGTAGTTCTTATTTCCCGATTATATGCAATAAAAATTCTCAACATTTGTTTCCAATACTTTGAATTCCAACTTCTCTCCCTCCCTCCCTCCCTCCCCATCCCCACTGAGAAGGGAAGCAATTCAATACAGACTAAATATGTGTTGTTTTGCAAAAGGCTTCCATAGTAATCATGTTGCGTACTACTAATTATATTGCCCTCTGACCTATCTTATCCCCCCTTATTTTCCCCCCTACAATTGACCTTGTCCCATCTCGAAAGTGTTTATTTCTAGTGACTCCCTTCTCCCATTTGCCCTTCTAACATTCCCTTCATTCCACTTGTTGCCTCCTCTCCTACTTTCCTGTGGTGTATATAAATTTTCATATCAAATTTAGTGAGCATGTTATTCCCTCCTTCAGCCACACATGGGGAGAGTAGCTTTATTCCCCCCCCTCCCCTTCTCCCTTATCTCCTCCAATGAATAAGATTTTTCTTATCTCTTTTACAAGTTATAGCCTACCCCATTCCATTATTCCCTTTCTCTTCCCAGAATTTTCCTCCTTCACCCCTTAATTTTTATTTTATTTGTGTGTGTGTGTGTGTATGTGGATATCATCTCTTCTGATATAACATACCCTGTACTCTCTATGTGTATGTGTGTGTGTGTGTGTGTGTATGTACAGTCTCTCCAACTACCGAAACACTGAGAAAAGATTCAAGAGTTAAAAATATTTTCTTTTCATGTAGTAATGTAAACAGTTCAGCTTTAGAGAGTCTTTTATGATTTTTCTCTTTTGTTTACCTTTTCATGCTTCTCTTGATTCTTGTCTTTGGAAGTCAAATTTTTAAATACAGATCTAGTCTTTTCCTCAACCCATGAAATCTTCAAATTTGACTATATCACTGAATGACCATTTTTTCCCTTGAAGTATTATATTCAGATTTGCTGGGTAGGTGATTCTTGGCTTCAGTCCCAGTTCCTCTGACTTCTGAAATATCTCACTCCAAGCCCTTCGTTCATTTAATGTTGAAGCTGCCAGATCCTGTGTTATCCTGATTGTATTTCCACAGTACTCAAATTGTTTCTTTCTAGCTGCTTGCAGTATTTTCTCCTGGATCTGGGAACTCTGAAATTTGGCCACAATATTCCTAGGAGTTTCTCTGTCGGGTTTCTTTCAGGAGGTGAACAATGAATTCTTTCAATATCCATTTTGCCCTCTGATTCTATAACATCAGGGCAGTTTTCCTTGATAATTTCATGGAAGATGGTGTCTAGGCTCTTTTTTTTTGATCATGGCTTTCAGGTAGTCCAATAATTTTTAAATTATTTCTCCTGGATCCATTTTCCAGGTCAGTTGTTTTTCTAATGAGTTCTTTCACCTCATCTTTTATTTTTTTAAATTTTTGGTTTTGTTTACTAACTTCTTGGTTTAACTCATAGTCATTCTTTTCCCTGGACTCAATTTTCTCTTTCAAAGAATTATTTTGTTCAGTGAGCTTTTGAACCTTCTCCTCCATTTGGCTAATTCTGCTTTTTAAACCCTCCTTCTCCTCGCTGGCTTTTTGGACCTCTTTTTCCAGTTGAGTTAGCCTCTTTTTAAAGCTGCTATTTTCCTCAGCGTTTTTTTGGTTCTCCTTTAGTAAGCTGTTAACTTGTTTTTTAAGGTCTTCTATTGCCTGAGCCAAGTTTAAGTCCCCTTTGGCCCTTGACTTCCTCTGACAGTATGCCTTGTTCTTCCTCATCCAAAAGGATGGGGGGAGATACCTGTTCCTCAAGAAAGTAACCTTTTATGGTCTTATTTTTTTTCCCTTTTCTGGGCATTTTCCCAGCCAGTTACTTGACTTCTGAGTTTCCTCTCCACAACCACCTTGCCTCCAGTTCCACCCAGCCAGCACTCGGGGGCTGAGATTCGAACGGTGCTCCCAAGCCTCTGGGGCTTTCGGTGGGGTTGGGGTTGAGGCTGCTATTCAGTGTGAGATTAAGTTCAGTTGCTCAGGTGGAGGCAGGGCCACCATACAGGGCTCAGTTCCCTCAGGGGGTTTACGGGGAGACCTTCAATAATGGATTCAGGCCACTGCCTGCTTTGGGAGTCCCTGTCTGCTGCTGCCTCCCAAGGGGGCCTGAGTTATGGGGATACTCCTCTCCCTTCTTGGACAGCCGAAAAGACCCTTTCACTGACCTTTGGTGCCTGTGGGTTGAGGGACCTGTGCTGCTGCTGGAGATTCCTTCCCTGAAGCCTGCTTGGATCTGCTCCTCTTGGTGCCACGTGGCCAAGGCAGGGCTGGGTTCTGCTCCTGGTCCAGTGTGTGACAGACCTTTCCCACTGGTTTTTCAGGTCTCTCTGGAACAGAAATCTCCTCCACTCCATTGTTCTGTGGCTTCTGCTGCTCTAGAATTTTGAATCTGGTAAAACTCACTAATCTAAGAGATTTAAAACTTAATATATTGACATTTCCCAATAACATTTTTGTTTTAATAGAGCCCCTCAATTATTCCAACAAACTTTATATAAGGCACTCCATGTCCTTGAGTAAACAAATGTGGTGATTAAAAAGGTTCAAAAGACATAATTTCTGGGTAATTTAATCATTTTATTAATAAAGCCAACACTCTTAGTTTTTTAAAAATTTTAAACTTAAGTACAAAACAAGAAAAAAGAAACAAACTCAAATACTAAAACTGAAATACAAAATAAGAAAAGAAAGCATTGCTATGTGCACAACAGAATGTGAGAGAGGATTCAAAATATACAGCAATAAATTTCCATTTCAAGAAAGTTTATATAATAAATGCTATGCATTGTACAGAGAGCTTTATTGTTGCCTCCTTGTAATTTTTTTTTGTACTTTGCTATGCACTTTTTACTTTGTTCTTTTCCCTACTTCTTGCCCTCTCCCCCGAGAATGCTACAGTTAAGTGTGGATGTGCACGCGTGCGCACACACACATACATACACATACACACCTGTACATACATATGCTTACTGACATATGCTTATATGTTGATAATCACAGTCATATATAAACATATATATTCATATACGTCTATTTAAGACCATAGCGTACTTATTTATCTTTTGTTTCCCTGAGGGAAGATAACTTCTTCCTTCATAAGTCCAAGTCTTTCCATGTTTTTCCAAGTCAACTAACTCGTCATTTCCTGCACCACAGCAATATTCCCACTTTATGTTGTCTAGTTATTTTAAACAGTCCAAAATGTTGATAAATATGGCTGACACAATATAACTTCCCTATTTTTCTCTTTTGATTAAATATATTTTAGCCTTAACTTTGTTTGATCAAGATGTGTGGAATCAATTTAACATCTATTAGGAAAATGGCAATTGGTATGATCTTGCCATCCCTGGCATTTGCAACTGCAGCTACTGTTGAGATCAAGGTAAATGAACTGAGTCCACGTAAACCAGGAGGCAAAGAGGTTTACCTGAGGATTTTGAATCTGGCAGATGATGAAATGAAAGTGTCATTGATGGATTATCATAACAACTCTCATTTTCAGAGCCCATCAAACCCTTTCAGAACAAAACAGACCATTCCAAAATGCTCCTGACCATAGAGAGCCAGCGTGTCCACTTCCAGCTATAGTATCACAACATATCTGTTACCAGGGAACACATCCTGGAAGAGAAGAACAGATACAGCTTGGTCATTCGTGGAGATCACAATGGAGTTTCCAGCTTGCTGATGAAGGACATGGTAACCTCAACAGTCAATGGGATGGCAGCTGTGAGGTTTATTAACACCTTGGATAAACATGTTAACCTCATCTTAAGTAGAGATATCTCCCTCAGTGTTGGTGAAGCTATGGAATCTCTACCTACGAAACCTTGGAAAGGGGAAAATGCCATCATGTGCAGTGTGGGACAGAAGACAAGGACTTCTGGGACCTGGGCCTGCTTGGCTTTGGTGCAGCATATGTGGTCGCTATTATTGATAGTTCTGATCAGGGTCTCCAGGCATGGAAGACTGAAGATGTATCTCCCAAGCAAATGTTCACTGCCACGGTTTATAGCAGTCACTGTAGGTGAGGTTATGTTCTCTGTCACAGAATGCTCAGGGCCCCCTCAGCATGAAGTCAGTACTACAGGCAGCCTGGCTCCTGACAGTGACCATGGGGAATATCACTGTAGTTATTGTAGCACAGACAAGTGCTTTGGTACAGTCGGGCTGAATTTATCTTGTTTCCTGTGTCCTGCTTGGAGACAAGGCTCCATCATGGGCTGCTACTACATCCCTGCGAAACCAGAAGATGCTTATAGTTTGGAAGACACAATGCCTTCCACATCAAGGAGAACAAGAAAAACCTAGTGACCAAGAAGACAAAACTCTGTGCTCCCTTAGCTCTATTCCAAGATTTTTTTTTTACCTGCCCTAATCAGTCTAATTTATGCTTGGTCCTGGCCCAGACTATATCTGTCATTGAGTATTCTTCCTTCTACTGGGCTAGGCCAAAGAAGTAGCACTGATTTCATCAGAGACCCTCACCTGCAACTCTCTTTCATCTTCTCCCTCTGGGGGCACCAACCCTGGAATAGGGACCTACTGCACACTTGAGTAAGAAATCTAACCACTTCATACCTCAGTCCCATCACCTATTAATGCAGAATAGAGTCTGTCATACATTGTTTTATGAAACTGGAACAGATGGTTATTCCTTGTGTGTCTAACAGAATGTGAGGGGCAGGTATGTGGTGCAGTGGATAGAGCACCAATGCAGGAGTCAGGAGGACCTGAATTCAAATCTCACCTCAGACACTTGACACTCACTAGCTGTGTGACCTTGGGCAAGTCACTTAACCCCAATTGCCTCATCCTGGGTCATCTTCAGTCATCCTGATGATTATCTGGTCACTGGATTCAGATGGCTCTGGAGGAGGAGTGAGGCTAGTGACCTGCACAGCCTTCCCTCACTCAAAACAAAGTCAAAACAAGTCATGTCATTATTTTTCTGATGGCATGGTCTTCTTCGGCAACGAAGGACGAACACACAACAGAATATGAACAACATAATTTAGCATATGTTACTGTGTAACTGTTACATTCTTCTGTGTGTGACACTTGTTGAGGAAGAAGGAAAATATGCACCTGTATTTGCCATTTGGAACATTACCAAATGTACTTGGTCTTGTTGTCTAGGTCCTAGTCATTTAACTTTGTTATGTCTAGAAACTGGACTTTTGTCAGTGCAACAGAATTGCTCAAGCCTAAGTAAACTGATTTATATTTAAAAAAAACAAACTGTCAGATCATGATTCCTATCCCTGCTCCTTTTTCCCTAACAAATTCTACTCCAATTTTTGTTTTTATGCTTATATCTTTTTCCTTATCCCTCCTGACTCCTCTACTTTACTTCTGCCTGCTACCTTCCCCTCCTATTACTTAACCTACCCCCCTTCCAAGAATCCCTCCCTTATCCTCCCATTCCCATTAATCAAAACACTCTTCTATACCCCACTTTAACCTATTCCCTCACCCTCCCCTCTAAAGATTCTTCCCCTCTAAAGATCCCTCCCTTATCCTCTCTCTTCTCCCTGTCTCCTTAGCATTTTGTATGTCAAATCTTCAGTTAAGTTCAGGTGTTTTTTTTTCCTTAACAAAAACTTGAATGTCTGACAGTTCATTAAATGTCCTTTTTTCTCCATTCAGGATAATGCTTAGCTTTGCTGGGTATATATCCTTTGCTCTTCTGTATATCAGTGTTCTGAGTTGCCACTGGTAGGTCTCCTGTGATTCTAACTGTGGCACTGCCATATTTAAGCTTTTTTTCTTGTTGCTTGTAATATTTTATTCTTGAGCTGGGAGTTTTGGAATTTGACGATGATATTCTTATGTGTTTTCCTTGTAGAAGCTCATTTAGGTGGTGACTGGTGATTAGTGATTAGTGGATTTTTTCTATTTCTATTCTACTTTCTATTTTTTTCCATTTCTATTTCTATTCTAGTTTCCCCTCTTGTTCTAATACATCAGGACAATTTTCTTTAATTATTTTTTATATTATTGTATCAAGATTCTTTTTGTGATCATATCTTTCATATAGAGTACAGTCTGATTATTCTTATGTTTTCTCTTCTTGACCTGTTTTCCAGATCAGTTTTTTTATGAGATATTTAACATTGTCTTCTATTTTTTAATTCTATATATTTTGTTTTATTATTACTTGTTCTCTTATACCTTTGCTGGCTTCCCTTTGCCTAATTCTGATTTTCAAGGAATCGTTTTCTTAAGATTGCGTATCTCTTTTTGTAATTAGTTGACTTGCTTTTTGTTTTTTCTTGGATTGTTTTTTTGTTAATCTTCTTGTTTTTTCTTGGATTGTTTTTTTTTAGTCTTTCCTCAATCTCTCTCATTTGATTTTGGCATAGACCAATATCTTACACGATTTACCAAGACAAGGTCAAAATAGATACATGACTTAGATATAAACGCAAATATTACAAGAAAATGTGAAGAACGTGGAACATATTACTTCTCAAATTTATGGATAGATGAATAATTTATGAGTGAACAAACGAGAGTGTTGTGAGATGTAAAATGAATAATTCTGATAACATTAAATTTAAAAGGTTTTGTACAAATAAATCAAATGTGGCCAAGATCAGAAGGAAAGCAGAAAACTGGGGAAAAAAATTTTATAGACAGTTCCTCACAGATCATATCTCAAATACAGAAAGAACTTTGTGTGGAAGAATTTGAGTAATTTCCCAACTGATAAATGGTCGAAGGGTATGAAAGGCAGTTTTCTGATGAAGAAATCAAAATAATTTATAGTCACATGAAAAAATGCTCTAAATCATTATTGATTAAAGAAATACAAATTAAAACAATTTTAATTTTACATCATTTTACACCTATCAGATTGGCTAAAATGATAGAAGGGGAAAGTGACAAATATTGGAGGGGATGTGGAAAAATTGGGACCTTAATTCACTGTTGGTGATCTGTGAGTTGATCCAACCATTTTGGAGAGAGATTTAGAATTATGTCAAAAGAGTTATTATACTGCCCATATATATTTTTTTAATATTTTCATCTTTCACCCAGCAATACCACCATTAGGTCTGTTTCCCAAAATGAGTAGGGAAAATGGAAGAGAATCTACATGTCCTAGAATATTTACAACAGTTCTCTTTGTGGTAGCAAAGAACTGGACACTGTAGGGATGCCTGTCAAATGAGGCGTAGCTAAACAAATTGTGGTATATGTTGATGAAGGAATATTACTCTGCTACAAGAAAAGATAAGCACAGTGATTTTAGAAAAGCATGGAGACCTCCACAAGATAATGAAGAATGAAATGAGCGAAACCAAGAGAACACTGTATACAGTAACAGCAGTACTGTTTTAAGAACAACTCGGATCAATCAACTCATTCTGTTATGAATACCAAATTAGCCTCAAAGATCCTATGAAGGAATATGCTTTTTGAATACAGAAAGGAATATTGCTGTAATGTAGGAAATGATGAAATGGTTGATTCAGAAAAACATGAAGAGACTTGGACTTACCAAGAAAGATGCTATACACTTTTACAGAAACAGGAAATAATCATAGTATAGTCTTTCATATATGTGTATGAGTATATATGTATGTATGTGTGTATATATATATATATATATATATATATATATATATATATATATGAGTGTATGTTTATAGATATCTATGTATATATTTAGGATGAGGGGGAGAAAGGGGAAAAAAATTAAGTAAAAAGTACACAGCAGAGAATAAAAGAAAACTGATGCAAAGAAAAGCTGGGCAGCTTTGAAAACAATGCCCAGTATTTATTATATAGGTTTTCTTGAAATGGAAATGTATTGTTTTGTACTGAATCCTCTCTTATAGCGTGCTGTGTACATGGTACTGTTTTTTTTCTTCTTTTCTCACTTTGAATTTAAGTGTAAAATAAAAAATATAATGAATTTACAAATGCTAAAAAAATAAAAAATTATGTTGAAAATGATCTTTACATGTAATTAGAAAAAATAAAATAGTATTTACCAAGAAAAGAAAATATAAGGGAATGAGGACATAAAAATAAAGTGCAAAGGGAGAAAGAGCCTATGAGTGGAAGAGTGGCATTTAAGTGCTGTATTAAAGGATGGCTAAGATTTCAATAGCTGGAAGTAATAAACTACAGAGCAGGGTTCCTATCAATTTTTGTCTCATGGATCTCTTTGGGAATTCAGCTAACAAGCCTTTGGATCCCTTCTCAGAATTATGTTTTGCATTAAAAAATACATATGAATACAAAGGAAATCAATTAAATTGAAAAAATTACCAAAATATTAAGAAAAATTCATTGACTACCCTTCTCCCCCTAAGATGCTTTCTCTGAACTTTGTTTGTATTTCATTATTCTGTATCATATTTACTTTTCATATTGTGGTTATTAGTGGTACATGTCTTATGTCTTACAGTTAAGGGCTTCCCCCTAGTGTGACCAGTATAAACAAAGTCACATCGATGAAAAGAATACAGAATGTGCCTGAGTGCCTGGGATTCATCCATTTTGGATGGAACAAAGGACATATAAAAGGGAGAAAACAGCGTGTGGAAATGCTAGAAAGGTAGCTTTTATGGACCGAGATTAGGGAGGTTTATGGTGGACAGTTTATTTGGAATTTCTTTGAGAGCAGAGAAGAAACTGAGCCTAGGCACAGAAAGGGGCAGGTAGGTGGTGCATATGGATGGAGGGCAGGCCTTGGAGTAAGGAGGATCTGAGTTCAAATCCAGCCTTAGTTGCTAGTTGTGTGACCCGGGGACAAGTCACTTAACCCTGCTTGCCTCAGTTTCCTCATCTGTAAAATGAGCTGGAGAAGGACATGGCAAACCATGCAGTGTCTTTGCCAAGACAACCCCAGACTGGGTCATGAAGAGTTGGATGTGACTGAGCACTATGGACAGACAACCAAGAAGGGGGCTTCAGCAAAACAGGGACAGTGGTCTAAGGGATGGATCGCTGGAAAGGTGGAGGGGCCAGGACCACATTCACTTCTTAAACATTTTTGCATTTTATTCCCCCCTAGTTACAGGTAAAGGTAATTTAATTTTTTCCTCAGATTCTGAGTTCCCAATTCTCTCCCTCCTGTCACTGAGAAGGCGAGCCCCGCGGCAGTCATACACGTGCGGTCAAGCTGCGAAGGACCAGACAAAGGGGGGTTCTGTCCGTCAAAGGGAAGGAGGAGATGACCAGCCCCTGTGGTCACTCCCTCTTACGGCCATAGCGATCGCCGTCCTCACAGGGTTCACGCATCACCTCAGGCGCTGTGCTAATGACAGCTCCGTGGAGCCTCCTCACACCCGGGCTAAGCGCCAGGATTACTATTCTACAGTTCAGGAACTGAGCCCCAGAGAGGCAGCTGACTTGCCCCGGGTCTGGTTGCGGTCTGAGGCAGAATTCGAACTCAGCTCTCGTGGATTCCAAGTCCCACGCTCCGTCCACGGCGCCACCTAAGCTGCCTGCGACATAGGATGCTAACAAAAACAGACTGTGTGCGCGTGCGCATCTGCACAACGGCTGCAGTAAAGGGCGGGGGGGGGGGGGGGGAGGGGACGGTGACCGCGTGGTGGGGGGGGGGGCGGGGCCGTTAACACCAACACGGCCGAAGCGTTAGGGCCCCGCTCCGTCCGCGGCCTGGCCTGACTCCCGGCCTCGGCGCCTTCAGCCGCCGCCCACGGCTCCGCCACACCGCTCCCGAGTTTAGCGCGGGGTCTCGGCCGCAGGGCGCATGCTCCCCGTCAGCTCCCACAGCTGCGCAGTGCCCCTCCAGCTCGCCCCTCCTCCCTGGGGACTCTCCCCACGGACACCTGAGCAGGAGCCCATGTCGCTTGGGCTGGAGGGCGGGTTTCCCTTCTTTGGTTAAATCCTCTTTCAGTCCTGCGGCTCTGCGACCCCGTGGGGGGTTTTCTTGGCAAAGATACCGGAGTGGCTTGCCATCTCCTTCTCCAGGTCCTTTTACAGAAGAGGAAACTTGAGATAAACAGGGTCAAATGACTTGCCCAGGGTCACACGCAGCAAGCGTCTGAGGCAGGATTCGAACTCATCCTCCTGGCTCCAAGCCCCAGCAGTCTATCCAGTGTCGTGACCCTGACCCACCAATAAGAAGCGAGACTCCACCCGCAGGCTACACGCCAGCCCCGGGCTGGAGTATGGAAGGGGTGGAGGGATTCCCTCCACTAAGTGGGAGCCCGAGAGGGCGGGGCTCTGGGCGCGCCTCTGGAGCCCAGGGAGGAGACCCGGGCCTCCCTCCCCCAGCTCTCGGCTTCCGGCTCACGCGCCGCCCCGCCCCATTCAGACGGTTCTCTGGGCGGTGCTGCCTGAACGCCCAGGCCGGGCCAGGGGACGAGGCCGCCGAGGTCTCCCCGCCGCCGGGCCCGGGTGAGCAGCCCGCCTCCCTCCCCCGCACACGCCCCCGTCTCCCCAGGGGCCCACCCTTGTTCGAACCACTGGGGCATCTGGAGGTGGAGCGATAACGCCCTCATTTTGCAGGGAAGTTGAGGCTTCCGAGGTTACTGGCCAGGCCAGCCACGCCCACTTTTCCTGGCCAATAAATAGGAGCCCTGCGGTGGAATCGCTAAGGGGCGCTGGGGCCTCAAGGTGAGACGCCTCCGTTACGGTCACCTGGCACGAAGAAGTAGTTTGATGCATGCTTCGTTTCCAATGGGAAACGCCTTAGAACTTCGTTATGCATCACGTAGGCATGTCGTAAATAAACTGTATGGACGCTTTGTTTGCACATCACGCCGGCCTTGCCCCACCGTCCCAGAAGAGATGTCATAAATACAAGTTCAGCAGAACAGATGAGATGTTCGTAAACTGCTCGGCAGGTGCGGCCAGTTCTCGATGAATACCAGCGGACCCTTCTCCCCCTCGCCGTACGGGGGGCAGGGTCTCCTCCCGGCACTACAATAACAAACTGCCTGTAGTAGGCACTTCCTAAAAGCCCGTTCCTCCCCTCCGCTGCCTCCCTAATCTACAGATGGAAAAGGTCTGATTTAACATGCAGTACTCCGTACTCATGCTGTTCACCTCTGCAGAGGTGTCTTCTCACGTCTCTGAAGCCAAGCTCACTGCCCATGATTTTGAGGCACCTGGTTTTTAGCCTTCTCCCATTTCCAGCGTTGCAGTTTTTTTTCTCTTACTTTGTTTTTAAATTCCAATATTTAAGTTTAGGATTGTTTTTATTTCTTTTCTCTATTCTGTATTTACGTTTTGGTGCTTGACTCCAAAATAAAAAAAATTTAAAAAGAATGAAAGTTGGGGGACTCCCCAAGGAACTGCCATTTCATCACTATTCTGAACAGATTCTTCAGGCATTCTTCTACGAGACCTAGCAATGTCTGTACTTCAATGAAATTGTCATTTCCAGGTTTAGGGTCCGGCCAATGTAAGGGTACAGTGTACAGGAGACACAAGTGGAAGTGTCAAGAATGAGAAACAGAGAAAAAAGGCCAATCTGACCGGATTTCAGGGTGTAAGAGAGGGAGTAATGTCCAATAAGGCTGGAAAGAACTGTTGGGGCCAAGTGTAAAAGGCTTTAAAAATTAAATTTATATTTGAAGGAAGTCCCTGGCTTTGCTGAGTGGCACGGTCAGATCTGTTTAGTGGCATGAAGAATGGACCAAAGGAGCAAGACCTGAGGAAGGGAAATCAATTAAGAGGCTCTTGCAATAATTGAGGCCAAAGGGATGAGGGTCTGAACTAAGGTGCTATCTGTGTGAAACAGGAGAAGGAAGAGGACTGGATTTGGTATTGTGGAAGGAGAAATGGCAAAGATTTTGCAAGTGTTTGGAAGTGTGAGATTAGAGTGAGAAGTTGAGGATAATGGCAAGGTTACCAGTGTGGGAGAATAAAAGAATGATGGTACCTTCCACAGAACCGGTAAAGTTTAAAAGAAGGGAAGAGAGAGAAGGAAGTGGAGGATGAGCTGAAGAGAAGGGGACAAAGGTATCAGGGAGTCATTGGTGCAATGAAACAGGCTTCCTATGTCAACACAGAAGGAAAGGACTTAAGACAGATTTTTCAGACATGGATAGCCAATGGGTGGATTTGTTTTGTTTGACTGTACCGACTACTTGGGAGATTTTTTTGGAGGGGTGGTGGTGGTGGGGAGAGGAGGGAATGTAAGGAAAGAAGAAGAACTAGTGATATTAATCCCTCCCCCCCAAATAAACACTATCAATGCAGTGACTTCCTGTTGTCTCCAACATCAA
Organism: Notamacropus eugenii; assembly: GCF_028372415.1. Classification (NCBI taxonomy): domain Eukaryota; kingdom Metazoa; phylum Chordata; class Mammalia; order Diprotodontia; family Macropodidae; genus Notamacropus; species Notamacropus eugenii. Next base: position 57,192,554 of record NC_092872.1, on the reverse strand, counting down.
ATACAAAATGCCATGTGTGGCATTCAAATCCTTTATACTCTAGCTCCCTCCTACCTTTCCAGCTTTCTTACACCTTACTCCCTAACATTCTCTTCTATCCCCTGACACTGGCCTCTTGGTTATTCCATGAACAAGACACTCCATCACTTGTCTCTGGGCATTCTCATAAATCCCCTATGTCTGGTATGCTGTCCCTCTGCACTATAACTATAACTATAATTACCTCCCTGGCTTCCTACCTTGAAGTTCCAACTAAAATCCTTTTACAGGAAGTCTTTCCCCAATTCCCTTTTTAATCCCAGTGCCTTTCTTCTGTTAATTATTTCTTATTTATCCTGTACATAGTTTGCTTGCATGAAGTTGTTTGTCCGTTGTCTTTCCCGTTAAGATTGTTAGCTCCTTGAGGGGAGGGACAACCTTTTTCCTCTTTGTATCCTCCAAGTTTAGCACAGTGCCTGACACGTGCTTAATAATTGTTTCTTGACTGACTGATTTAAAGAAAATAAACAGAAGAGAAGCAGATGAGTGGCATGGTGCAAGGCTTGGAGTCAGGAAGACTCATCTTCCTGAGTTCAAATCCAGCTTCAGATACTTCCTAGCAGTGTGACTCTGGGCAGGTCACTTAACCCTGCATACCTCAGTTCCTCAACTGTAAAATGAGCTAGAGAAGGAAACAGAGAACTACTCCAGTATCTTTGCCAAAAAATCCCCAAACAGGGTCATGAAGAGTAGGACATGACTGAAAACCAATGAAACAACAAAACAGAAGAGATCAGAAAAAGCTTCAAAGGGCAACACACAGAAGTGAAATAACTTTCAAACTAGCATGCTGAAAGGAGTACGTTTTTTTTTAAAAGCGGCACATTAAGCTTTGCAATTTCATATACAATTATCTTATGTTCTTTGTATATGGAAAAGTTCAAGTTTGTTAGTGCTTGCCAAATTCATAAAACAATCAATTTTTTAAAAGATAATTGCTTTATAATTTAGTTTAAGATCTGGTGATGCTTGGAAGTGTGGGGTGATAGTCGGAAGTTGAGGATAATGGCAAGGTTACCAATGTGAGAGACTAAAAGAAAACAGGGTCTTACACGGAAATAGTAAAGTAAAAGAAGGGAAGAGAGAGAAGGGAGTAGGGGATGGGCAGAAGAAAGCTGTCAGGGAGTCACTGGTGTGATAAAGCAGGCTTCCTACACCAACAGAGAAGCGATGGACATAAGACATTATGTCTTTATTCCTACTTTCCCCCATTACTTCCCCTGACATTGTAAAACTTTTGTTCTTTAATTTTGTTATTTTTGTCTCTTTTTTTAAAAAAAATCCCCTTATTTTGATAAAATATTTCAAAGCATTATCAAAATTACATTTTACTAGATAAAAAATAGATAAGTTTATGATTCCAATGAGTGAGTTAGACATGGTCTGTAAGGAAGCATGACTAGCAACAGCAGCAGAGTCTATTTGTGGACATGTCCTATGGCTGTTATTTCATTAGTGTGGAGGATGCCCCATCAGTGGGGAGGAAGGCCCCACCACCAAGGTAAATCGGTGACTGCTGTGCCGTTTACATTTAGAGGACTGCTTAAGTGAACTGCCCAGGCTCACATGGCAAGGATGTGCCAGAGGCAGAACTTGTACCTGGGTCTTCCTGACTTCAGAGCTCGTTCTCTATCCGTTCCACCGTGGTGCTCCTGTGATAAACAAAGCATTTGGTAAATAATCCGTTATGCAAGAAGAATTGCTGGGAAAACTGAAGAGCAGTCTGGTGAGAAAAAGGTATAGAGTAGCTTCTTAGGAACCACATAGGATAATAAATTCGAAGTATGCGAATGAGCTAAATATGAAAAGTTACTTCCATTTGATAAACGTTAAGTAAGCATCCACTATGTGAAAGTCCCTACCATCAAAAAACCTTACATTTTAATAGGGGGTAGGGCAGGATGCACAGAAGGTGTGCATTCCAGCAATGGGGGAAAACCTGTGCAAAGGTAAGGAGATGGGAGATGACATGGGAAGTACACAGAACAGGCAGATCTGCCACCTTGAAAGAGAGAGTAAAAGGGTGTCACACAACAATTCTGGAACTGCAAGAAGGAGCCAGTTTGTAGAAAGCTTTAAAAGTCAGACCAGTTAGTTGGTACTTTATCTGAGAGGCAACGTGGAATGATTTTCATATTTGTGTTTGCATACACAGTGCCTGGCACACTGGCTGGCACATAGTATGCATTTAATAAATGCTTATTGAATTGAATGAGCAAAAACAGAGATCTGATCATGTCTATGCTACTCAAAACATTTCTGTGGTGCTTATTATCTTCAGGATAAAGAGGGATTTCTCAGCAGAACACCTCCCTCCCTCGATCTAACTTTACTTCATATTAATTTATTTCTTATTTCATATTAGACTCCTTCACAAACTCTTTGTTCTAGTCAAACTTTCCTGGCTTGGACCAAGCTGTTCCAACTCCTACCTGTGTGCCTTTGCATGGGTGGTCTCCCATGTCTAGAATGGATTCCCTCATCCCATCTAACCCTTATGCCCTTAGCATTTCTTGCAGTAAGATACAGAGGAGTCGAAAGAGAGGATCCGGGAGTGATTTTGCCTCAGAATTGGTGAAGAAAGCCTTTCATCAGAGGCCCCACTGATGCATCTGGGAGTCTATGGAAACCTCTCCCGCCCTCCCAGCCTTTGGGAAAGGAACAGAATCTGCTGTTCTACATTTCACGGAGGTTAATAAAGGAATGGAAGTGCTGTAACCTCTCCAGGTAGCATGGGCTAACATTGGGTGTGTCTGGCGTGAGGAGCTACCAGTGCATGACCAAACTTCAAAGTCATATGGATCCACACAGCCCTTGAATACAACAAATTCAACCCATTTTGTGTCTAGCGGGACTCCTTGTCTTAGTCCATAAGAAACCCTACCAACCTGAAAACGAACTTTCCTTTCTCTTAAAGCTTACTGTGAGGGGAAAAAAACCTTACTGTGAATTTCTGATTCTGACTTTGTTTCCACCCTCGCCAATACCTCTTGCTTCTTGTCTTTTAGCAGTTAATTGATCCATCTGCCCAGTTCCTGATATTGGTTTGTTGTACCACATTCCTGGGCTCTGTCTGTAAAATGAAGTAGTTAAGGTGGATGATGTCCAAACAATTAAGGGAATAAGTATAGACAATGGGGAAACAAAATGAGTACTCTGCAGATGATATGATGATTTACATAGGAAACCCTAAAAGGTGAACTAAAAAATTAAAATAACAATTTCGGTAAAGATGTAGGATAGAAAGTAAATCCACGTAAATCATTAGCATTCCTTTATATTAAAAACAAAATCCAAGAGGAAGACATAGAAAGAGAAATTCCATTCAAAATGCCTCCAGAATATAGAAAATATTTGGGAATCTATGTACTAGGATACACCTATGAAACTACACAAACCAACCACAAAACACTCTTTGCAGAAATAGACACACCTAAATAAAAATGTTCATTGTTCATGGGGTGAGTGAGCCAGTAAAAATGACAATACTACCAAAATTAATTTACTTATCCAGGGTCATACCATACTACCAAAGGACCACTTTATAGAGGTATAGAGGTTGAAAAAATGATGACAAAATCCATCTGGAGGAACAAAAAGTGAAGAGACTCAAGGGAAATAATAAGAATAAAAAGTGGTAAGAAAAGGAGCATAGCAGTACCACATCTCAAACTATACTGAAAAGGAATATTCAAAAAAATTTGGTGCTGATTAAGAAATAGAGAAGCGCAAACAAACAGAGTAGTTTAGAGTTTGATAAATCCCCAAACCCCAGAGACAACAGGGCAGGAACTCACCATTCAAGAAAAACTACTTGGAAAACTAGAAAGTAGTTTGACAGAAAATATGCAAAGGTCTCCATTCCCACATATATAAGGAATTCATTAAAATTTATGAGCCATTTACCAATAGATAATTAGTCAAAGGATATAAACAAGCAGTCTTCAAAGGAAGAAATCAAATTATCAACAATCATATAAAAATACTCCAAATCACTAATATTTAGAGAAACATGAATCAAAGCAACTTTGAAGATCTACCTCATACCCATCAAATAGAGAAAGATGACAAAAATGTTGGAAAGGATGTGTGAAAACAAGTATAATCCATTCTTGGTGGAACTGAACTGATCTACCTATTCTGGAAAGCAATTTGGATCTATGCCCCACAAATCACTAAACTCCATACCCAGCAATGTCACTATAAACTTCTTCCCCCAAAATATCAAAGAAATATTGAAAGAATCCATATACAGAAAAATATTTATAGCAGCAATTCCTGTAGTATCCCCAGCCTGGAAACTACAATTCTACAAGGCTGAAGGGGAAGCACAATAACCATCTCCTCTCAGCTGTCTCCAACTCTTTGTGACCCCCAGGGAGGTGACGGACAGGTTTAAAATATAGGAGACAGACCTTTTTGGACATGGCCAACATGGGAATTTGTTTTGCTGGACTTACGTATTTGTTATGAAGATTATTTTTTCTTTTGTCGTTCAATTAGGTATGGAGAATGGAAGGAAGAGATAAATGTTTATTAAAGAACTAAATTTAGAACTCAAAATCTTATAAAAGTGAATGTAGAAAACTAAAAACAAATAAATAAATGAAGAACTAAATAAACAAACCGAGATGATGAATATGTCTTTTCCAGCTCTGTGTCTATGATTTTAGGACTGCAGAGCTATGCTTAGCTCTCCAAGCAGGAGAGGACTTGATCAGCACTGTGGCCAGCCAGGGAGGGGCTGAATGGACCAGCACACCTTCAAATACTCAGAGACAGTTAACCACATCCCATTTGTCTACTCTCTGAATTTCAAATGTTCAAACACTTAACTTCTTCTTGAAGCTAAACTTACTTCTTCCTTCACTTGCTACATGGCACGGTTTTTAGTACTCTTACCTACGGATCATTCTCCTCAAGATGGATTCCAGGTTACTCATGTCCTTCCTAAAAAAATCTGAACACAATATTCCTGGTCCGATCAAGGCAGACTATGACAGGCCTATAACCTCCATTGTTTTAGCATTTTGGGGGGCTGACATGCTATTCTGTTGACTCACTGACCTGGTAGCTCACTAAAATTCACATCTTTTTTCATGAATCAGAACCTTCATGTAAAAATAGACCTCTCCCATTTCATACTCATTTAGTTGGTTTTTTTTAACTTAGGTATTAAACTTTTATCCCCGTTAAACTTTATTTTACTATAGAGTCTATTGTAACTTGCTGAATTCTTTTTGTATCTCTATTCTGTATTTCAATATCCTTTCCAATTTCTTATCATTCACAAATTTGCTAAATGTGTTATCTAGGTATTTTTTTCATACAAATCACTGATAAAACTTTTAAACAGAAAAGACCAAGAGCAGATCCTTTGGGTTCTAACTGGAGACCCAATTCTCAACTTGTACCATAATCTTTTTCATATTTTTCCCTCATGTCCATATCATGACACTTTGTCAAATGCCTTGCTGAAATCCAGATATACTATGTCTATCACACTGGTCTATTAATTTAGTAACCTTTCCTAAAAAGAGAACAAGATTAGTTTCCCATGTCCTACCCTTGATGACCTTCAATTCTTAGTTATCATTACTTCTAACAGTTTAAACCATCCTTTAGTAATATTTTAGAATTTTGCGAAAGCAGTTTTCAGAAGAAGAAATGAAAGCTCAGTCCCACAAAAAAAATGTTTTAAATCACTACTGATTAGAGAAGTACAAATTAAAATAACACTGACATATCACCTCATACCTATCAGATTAGTTAACATGACAGAAAAGCAAAATGACACATGCTTGAGGGGATGCGGAAAAACTGGGACACTAATACACTGTTGGTGGAACTGTGACTTGATCTAGTCATTCTGGAGAGCAATTTGGAACTATGTCCAAAGGGCTACAAAACCATGCATATCCTTTGACCCAGTACTACTGGGTCTGTATCCCAAAGAGATCAAACAAAAAGGATCTATTTGTAACCAAGTATTTATAGTAGTTCTTTTTGTGGTGGCAATTGGGGAATGGCTGAACAAGTTGTGGCATAAGAATATAATGGGATACTATTGCACTATAAGAAACGATGAACAAGATAGTTTTAGAAAAACCTGGGAAGACTGACATGCACTGATGCAAAGTGAAGTGAGTATAACCAGGAAAACACTGTACATAGTAACAGCAATATTGTAAGAATGATCAACTGTGAAAGAGAATTCCAAAGGACCCATGATGAAAAATGCAAACCACCTCCAGAGGGAGAACTGATTAACTCTGAGAACAGATTAAAACATACTTTTAAAAATTTCTTGATTTTGGGTTTTTTTTTTGTTTTCTTTTGCAACATGGCTAATATGGAAGTATGCTTTGCAATACTTTCCATGGCTAATTGATATATTGCTTGCCTCAGGGGGAGGGAGAGAATCTGGAACTCAAAATTTTAAAAAAAAGTTAATTAAAAAAATTTTTACAAATATTTAATGAAATAAATAAAACTTATTAAAAAGAATTTTGCCAAAAATCACAGTCAAGCTCACTAATCTATAGTTTTAAGAATTCATCCTTTTATGATTTTTGAAAATCAGGACAATTCTCAACCTCTAGTTTGCATAATCTCATCTATTCTCCATAGTTTTTCAAAGGTCACCAATAGCATCTTTGTTTGGGTCTGGTGCCTTGAACTCAGTGTGGGCAGTAAGGAACTCTTCTATCCTGTCCTCACTTCTCTTGAGTTTCACTCAATGCTTTTCTACACATTTTTGTTCCATCCTTCCCCATCCTAAAGAAGTTCCCTTTGGAAGAGAAACAAAAGAGTCGAGTTATTCTGCCTTCCATTTGCCACCAATTATAGGGAGCTCCTTAACAGTGGTCCTCTCCCTACTTGTAGCTTCCTTGTGCCCTCAATAAATCTTAGCTTTCCCCCCTTTTTTTGTCCTGAGCATTAATCACCGACTTTAGCTCTTTTGAAGGTTATCGCATTTGACACTACTTTTGCAGAACCATGCTACTCTTGTCTATTTCTCCTCAGTTTTGCCTCTACCTTTTAAAGTCTCTCAAAGTGAAATGAGTTTGTTGTCTAAGTACATTTCTCCAGATAACTACCCCTTTATCCCCTTTAGGCTCATTTGTCTCATTGGCACCTGTTATTCATGACGCTTTGTATGTGTATCCTGGGTGGCTGTTAACTGGCACACCTGGCCTGCCCCTTACTCTTCCTTGCCTCATGCTAGAGATGGGTTTCCAAGCATGGGTAAGGTAAAGTGGGATGTGAACTTGAGTAAATCAATCAGGGAAAGATTTCGGTGAGTGTTGAATGCCAGGATGAGTCAGAATGTGGTTTGAGAGACAGTAACAAAGTTTCTGAATGGAAGACTGATGACAGTCATCTGTCATGGTGTGCAGGACAGGCTGTCTAGAAGCAGGGAGGAAAGAATGTAGCAAAAGGGAGACGACTTAGGAGGGTATTAAAACATTCCAAGTCATAGGATGTCAAAGAAAAATATTAATACTGTATCCGATATTTTAGGCACATACCTTTCTGAAACAATTTAATATTAATCTAATATCCAAACCATTTCTGACTTGGAAAGAGAGATGCTAAAATAGGAATAGTTTCTCCATGCCCTCTAACATGCCTTAAAAACAATTTTAGGTAACATTTACAAGAATCCTGAAGAAGAAAATCACATTATGCAAAAACAGTTTTAGGTTAACATTCTAGAATAGATGAATAATCAAGTTACCCTCACATTTCTTCCTGGACCTCTCCCTTTCAGGGATCTTTAAGGCTCCTTCTAGAAGATTTATAAGAAGAATCTTTTGGAAAAGGAGGCAAATAGTGTACCTCCCTTTCCATGGAATAGAAAATATTTCCCTTGGGGGTTAGAGGGTATCTTACTGCTCTCACAGTTAAGTTTCTTTATCACTCTTAATCCATTTCCCTAAGAAAATCCATGGCTTTTGTTCTCCCAATTTGAGAAACTAAAAAGGAAGTTTATAATATACATCCACAACACATACTACTATATGTAAGGTACACTAAGGATGAAAAATGAAAAGTCCCTGACCTTGGTCAAAAGGTGAATTATATGTAAAAATAATGATTGGGGGGAGAAAGTTTTTCTTAGGCACAGTAACGGTGAGAGGAGAGTATAGGAAGGATAGATATGGAGAAGCTCAGAGGAAAGGCCAAATATGTACTGTTGGTTGCCTTGGTGATTTGGGATCTTACCTGTCTAGGATGTGTTAACACTCTACAGTAAGTCTGTGTAACACTGAGAAAACATCAGCACTTCTGACCGCATGTTTCACACACACAGAGATACTTGTCCCGTGGCAGTGGTACTTGTACTGCAGTATTAAAAAAGAACGAGTTCGTGAATGTCGGCCTTGTCAACAGTAGTTTAATTTTCTTATTCTTCCTCAGATTTCTTTTACCAAAGTGAAACGATTACTGACATTTGCCATTTCAGGTCATAAGATAAACAGTGAAAACAACGGAGTCTAAAGTTCTGAAGAAATGTAACCACATAGTGTATTATCTTTAAAAATGGCTTAACCTTTTTTCTGTGTCATGAAACTCTTCAGGGGAATGCATAAATGCATTAAATAAAATATATAATATTATAAAGGAAATCAATTATATTGAGATATAGTCATCAAAATATTTTTAAAAAACAAGTTTAGAGATCCCAGGTTAAGAACCCTTGACCCAGAAGATCTAAGGTTCCAACCCGGCCCCCTTTCCCCAAATTCTGAGTGTTAGAGAAACCTAGAAAGACAAAGAAAAGTTATAAAGACAAGTATATGACTTCAAGAAAAGAAGAGAGGGAAAACCAGAAACTTTTGTCTAGAAAAGAGGTTTCAAGAAGTCAGAATTGCAAAATGGAAAAATTTCATAAATGTAAAGAATGTGGGAAAAGCTTTCATGGTCACAACCACCTCATCTTACACCAGAGAATCCACGCGGGAAAGAAGCTTCCCAAATGTGGGAGATGGATTAGCTCAAACCTAGACACTCTTCTCCAAGTGCTTCCTGGGGAGGAATTCCTTAATCAGAATGGAGAAAAGCTTTAATCGTACCTCCACATTGTTATCATCGGTAAGGTGACTATTTCACAGGATAACAGCCTTCCATAGAGTAGAATACAGAACTCCTTGTTTACTGGAGATCCCTCAAAGGAAAGAGAAAATGGAAAAAAGCAATGAGAGCATGAACCTTATCCAGGGGTTGGCACAGTGCCTGGGTAAACACCAAGTAAACATTTAATAAATGACTGTTAATTTGACTTGTAAATGTAACTAAAAGAGCTCCAGTCAAGGATCACAGTAATAAAAACGGACATTTACATTGAAATTGTAGGTTTGCCAAGGATGGTTTTCTAGATTCTGAACCTGGGTTAAGTGAAAGGGGGGTTGACAAATATAGTAAAGTCAGGAGGGGGGGGGTGTTTAGGTGTAAAAACAATGAGTTCTTAGAAACAAGGTAGGTATTCATTGATTGGGAAAGGGTTAAACAAACTGTAGCAAATAAATGCAATGGAATATTAATGTGCTGGTATTGATACAAACATGAGAAATATGAAAAAGCACACCGAAGGCTTAAGATGAATTGATTGATGCAAAGTGAAGTGAACAGGCCCAGAAGAATAATATAGACAATAATTACAACAATGGAAATGAAAATAACCACCACAAAACAATCAAAACTGAAGGCTGTGAAATTACAAGTAATCAGCTTGACTGCAAAGAAGAGACAGAAGACATTTCCCTCTGCTCCTTCACAGAAGTCAGGGCTAAGGGATGTGAAACATCAAATAGATCAGATTGGGGTGGGGGGAGAATGTGTTGATTGGTTTTACCAAATTTCTCTCTCTCTCTCTCTGTCTTTTATTGTAATGATCAACTCTCTGGGAGAGTGGAGAAAAGGAATATAGCCTTTTCTGTATTTTTTCTATATAAGGAATTTAGGTAATGCAAAAAAAGGATATCAATAAAAATATTTTTAAAAGATAAGTTTTGTTTTATGTGTGTTGAATTAGAGATGTTTAGGGGATACTCATTTTGAGATGTCCAGGAGGCAGCTGGAGAGGCAGAATTGGGCACTAGTTTGGGAAGGGTAGCTCGAGTATGGTAGAATAGGCCTTCGTAGGGCTTGGGTAGATGATTAAAGGTAATATGAATGAAGATGACAGTTGATGGGTGTAAAAATAGAAGGGAAGCTCAATCCCAGACTTCCACGTGGCACTGTGAAAACCAAGGAAGCGCACATCAAAAAGCTTCAAGGGGCAGCTCTGTACAGAGATATCCACAGCCAAAGAACTAGAAATAAATTAATATCCAAAACAATCTCAAAACAGGAAGGAGTTAAATATGACAAATTCTTGTAGTTGAGAAAATGCAAAGCTCCTATCTTCAGAACTTTTTGAAAACCGTGGGTTTTCATCTGAGAAGCAGCTAGGTGGCACAGGGGATAGAACACCAAAAGGATTTTTGCCTGATCCAAATTAACCTAGTGCAGCGAATCACAGCAGGGAAATGTTCTTCCTGCTCAGCTGTACTTTACTCTAGCTCAGAACTAGCAGAAACCTCGGAGATATAGATCAACATCTTGGTTTTAAGGATGGGGAAACTAAGGCCACAGAGATAAAGTGGTTTATCCCCAGCAAAAAAATTAAGCGCAACGAGAATTCAGATCTCCTGAAATTCCTGCCCCGGGGTTCTTCCATTACATTATCTGACTACACGTCCAAGATCCGGGGTTCACTTCCCGGGTCAACTGTGTTGCAAGGTCAAACATACCTTTATGGAAAAGATGCCGCCATGTGCTTAAAGGGATATAAGAGGGAGAGACTAAAGAAAATCTGTCACCATACCTAGAAAATATATCGCCCGACCAAACTTTACGGAGGGCTCTTCAAAAGCATGAGGATGCCGGTAATCAATAGCAGTTCAGGACTCAAGAAATCGGAGTTACCAACCTGCGCTAGGTCTTTCCAGGGCGTGGTTCTGGGGAATACCGGAAGGGACACGCCCTTTTCCGGCTTCATTCCCAGAGGGCTACTTATTGGCTAGTCCGCTTTTCCGGAGGGCATTCTGGGAAATATCAATCCCAGCGGGCTTCCTTCGCGCCGTTTGGTTTGTTGACCTCTGGGAGTTGTAGTTCCACGGGCTACTCCTTACAAGGGATTTGGTTTCTCTTATTCTAAGAACTTCCGGCCCCAGTTGAGGGAGAAGGGGTAGGAACTGCCCTGCTCTTAACTCCTAGAGGTGGGGGACAGAGCCTGCAATGGGTGACGGAGCTGGAGGCTGGCAGAGAATTATCTTGGGGAAAGGGAGCAGCGAGCTGCCGAACCGAGCACGAGATAAAGAGTACAATCATCTTCCTCGCCCCTAACCTCGTTTCTTGGGACATTCCTGTTCCTCAGTAACAAAAAAGCGCTTTTGTTCTAGTCTCAGGAGAGATCTCCCTTCTGTCCACTCCCCTTTACGCTTCTCCCCCTGCTCTCACCCCGCCTCCGAGAGACTGCCTCCCCTCTGCCTACGCCTCTTTAGGCTCCTCCCCCTGCTCCCACCCCGCCCCCGAGAGACTGCCTCCCCTCTGCCTACGCCTCTTTAGGCTCCTCCCCCTGCTCTCACCCCGCCCCCGAGAGACTGCCTCCCCTCTGCCTACGCCTCTTTAGGCTCCTCCCCCTGCTCTCACCCCGCCCCCGAGAGACTGCCTCCCCTCTGCCTACGCCTCTTTAGGCTCCTCCCCCTGCTCCCACCCCGCCCCCAATAGACTGCCTCCCCTCCGCCTACGCCCCTTTAGGCTCCTCCTCCTGCTCTCGCCCCGCCCCTAAGGAAACCGCTCCTCTCGGTCCCGCCCCTTTAGATCCCGCCTCTTCCTGCTCTCGCCCCGCCTCTGGTGGTCTTATGCCCTCTGGTCCCGCGCCTTAGGCTTCTTTCTTTCACCCCGCTACCAGGAGAAAGATTCTTTTGGGTTTTACCAGGAGCGCGGAGGAATCCCCTTCCTTGAATGATAAGCAGGAAAGGATCTCCGAAATCACCTAGTTCTACCCGGCTCTGAACAAGAATCCCTCCCTTTTGTGCTCCCCCCGCCTCCCGGGCGTCTATCCTCGCCAGTGAAAGGGCACGTCGCCCCCTCCCTCCCAGAGCAGCGCGGGCTTCTCTGAGCAGCTTCCACCCCCCCTCGCGTGGGCTCCTCCGGCCCGTCCCGAAGGGTTCCTCCTGCGGCCCCCTCCTGTGAGATCCCTCTCCCCCTAAACTCCGACCTGACCCTCGTACTGCCTGGAGACCGCCCCCAAACTTCCATTTCCTTCCCTCCTTGCGGAGCCGTCTCCGACTCTCCGTGACCCCATTTGGGACCGTCCTCCTGGAGTGGTTTTCCATTTCCTTCTCCAACACATTTTACAGATGAGGAAACTGAGGTCAACAGGATTAAGTGACAGCCAGTGCGTGTCTGAGACCAGAAAGGTGTGTCTGGGCCCAGCACGCGGTGCCCTCAGCCATCTCCTCTCTCTGTAGTTGGGGGAGGGGAGGAGGATCGTGGTAAAAGGCAGTGGTGAAGTGGATGTGGCTTCTCCCCTGGGCCTTCCAACCCCACCCCACCCTCTAAAGCAGGCCTGCCTTCATTCAGGCCTCGCCTCTTCCACCCCTGAGCTGTGCCCAGCTGTGGCCTGGCCTTCTGTCACGGGGCTCTTAAAATAGGGAGGGACATTGAATCAACTGGCAGGACCTTAGAGCTTATCTAATGTATCTGATGATGTCAGCTGTCTGGCGTTTAAAAACAAAAAGGCTGTTGAATTTCTATGATTTTTTTCTCCCAAAACTGATACCCTGATCACTCTAGCCTTGGGAGACACCAGGGCTCCTTAGTGCCAATTCTCCAGACATGTTTATTCCTTGCAAACCTTTTCATCCTTCCTCAAACCTCCCTTTGCTCCCCTCACCCCCGCTTCATCCTCTCAACTGAGAATCTTGCCTCATGTATAGAAAAAGGCCATTCCCAGTGAGTTCTGTCTTCTCCCTCCTTCCTCATCTCAGATGCCCTCTACCGCTATTACCTCCTCTCTTGTCTTACAAGAAGTAACCTTACTCCTTACCAAGGCCCACTCTTTCACCTACAAAAGTCATCCCATTTCTTCCCATCTCCTCTGAAAGATTGCCCCCTCTATCATCCCAACTCTGCCACTTGTCTTCCATCCCTCCCTGTTTATTGGCTCCTTCCCTGGGGCATAAAAACATGCCCCTGCTTCTTCATCCTCTAAACACACTCACTTGATCCATCCATCCCTGATAACTGTTGTCATGTATCTCATCTACCATTTGTGCCTAAAGTAAAAAGGCTATCTATGCACAATATTCCTTTACTTTCTCTCCTCTCTCTCTTCTTGATCTCTTACAATCAGATTTGCTGCCTCCTCATTCCACTGAAACTCCTCTCTCCAAAGTTACTAATGATCTCTTAATTGACAAATCTAATGGCTTTTTCTCAAGCCTCATTCTTCTTGACCTCCCTGTAGCCATTGATACTTGATCACCCTCTTCCCCAACTACCTTTCGGACTTCTCAAACTATATGTCTGGTAGACATCTTAAACTCAACATGCCCCAAACCAAACTCATTATCTTTCCCCCTGAATTTGTTCCCTTTTAACTTCCCTATGGCTATAGAGGGCAACACCATTAAACTCAGTCCCTAAGGCTCACTTCCTAGGTGCCATGCTTGACTTCCAGCTATTACTCCCCATATCCAAACTGTTGCCAATGCCTGTCGGTTTCACTCTGCAATATCTCTCAAGTATGTCTACTTCTCTCTGATACTTTTACCACTTTGGTACAAATCCTCATCACCTCACTCTTGGACTATGGCAATAGCCTGTTGGTGAATCTTCCTGCCCTAAGTCTCTCCCACCCTCCATTCAGCCACTAAAATAGCTTTCCTAAAGCAAAGGCCAGGCCATATCATCTCCTTATGCAATAAACTTCAGTGGTTCCCTGTCACCTCTGGAATCAAATACCAAATCCCTTGTTTGCTATTCAAAGCCCTTCATAACCTAGACATCCCTCTCCTACTTTTCCAGTCTTCTTACACTTTGCTCCCCTGTATATACTTTTTGATCTAGTGACACTGGCCTCCTTGTTGTCCCATGAACAAAACACCCCATGTCTTGTTTCTGGGAATCTTTTTTGTCTGTCCCTCCCCTCTTCTCTGCTTATTGGCTTTGCTGGCTTCCTTCGAAACCCTATCAGAGGGAAACCTTTCTTGATCCTTGTTAATTCTAGTGCTTTCTATTCTGTTATTTCTCTTGTATATAGTTGTTTGCATATCTTCTCCCCCATTAGACTGTGAGCTCCTTGAGGTCAGATATTGTCTTTTTTGCCTCTTTTTGTATCTCCTACTCTTAGCACAGTGCCTGACACATAATAGGTATTTAATAAATCAATTTTGCTTTTTTCAGTGGAGAAGTATGGGTAGTAAGACTAATCACCAGATATATGGGGAAGCTGTGTTGTGAGGAGGAGAGAGTTAAATGTGGTTATTAACCTTAATCTATTCACTTAATGAAGGGCCTTCCCATAGGCCCCCCATTTCATCCTGACCTGTTATTTCTTTTTTCCCCAGCAGCTTTCCCCCAGAATATGGAAAGGGCATTAGAAAAATATTTAATATTTTTAATTTTATGTATTAGAAAATGGGTTTTAAATCCTCCTACATGGTACATATGTTATTTTTCTCTTTCTTTGATGTGAGTCAAAAGGTATGCACACTTTAGTAACTTTGGGGGCATAGTTCCAAATTATTTTTCAGAATGACTAGGCCTATTCACAGCTCTACCAACAGTTAGATTATTATTTCCCCAAAGCTCCTGCAACAGTTGTCATTTTCTCCTTTTGTCACCTTTGCCAGTTTGATTGAGCGTGAACTCTGAAGTTGCTTTGATTTTAAATTCTCTAATTATTCGTGACTTAGAGAATTTTAAAAATATAGCTGTCAATAGCTTAGATTTCTTCTTTTTAAAAATTGTCTGTTAATGTACTTCACCATACCTATTAGATAGTGGCTCTAACTCATATATTTAAGTCAGTTCCTTATATATCTTAGAAATGAGACTTTTATCAGAGAGACTTCCTGCAAAGATTTTCCCCATTTATATTTCCCTTCTAATTTTACTCATTAGATTTGTGTAAAAAAATGTAAAATATTATATAATCAAAATGGTTTATTTTATCTTCTATGACCTCATCATTTGTTTAGTCATGAATCCTTCCCCTGTCCATAGATCTGAATGACCATTCTTTATTCCTTTAATTTGCTTATGATGTGACCTTCTGTGTCCAGATTATATATCCATTTAGAATTAATCTTAGTACATGATATGAAATATTGGTATGAAGAAGAAGAAGAAAGCAATAAAAAGAAAGAGAAGAAAATAAGCTTCAATTCACACTGAATTCCATCAGCTTTCTATCTGGAGATAGACAGCATGTTATATAATGGGTCTTTTGGAATGGTGTTTGGTTATTGTGTTAATCAGAGTTTCTAAGTCTTTTAAGTTTTATTATCTTTATAATGGGGTATTTGGGGTGTTTAGGAGGTCTAGCACTTCCGGCATGAGGACTTGCCGAACCTTTGGTGTCCACTTGGTTCACTTAATTCTCACCTGTGGTTCCAAGAAACCATAGCATGCGCAGTGGCCATACCACTGTAAAATCTTTGCAGACAGGCTAAACCAGGCTAAGCATAACTGGTAGGCCTCAAACCTGTTGGTGAGTTAGGGGGATGTCTATCCCAAGCATGTGAGAAATGGGCAGATGAGAACAATTTGTTGCAATGGCCATGAAGGCAGCTGAAGCAGGCAGTATGTAGGTTTTAGAGTTTGATCAGACATCCAAGATGCCAAGGTCAACCACTGCATCCCAGGCCATCACCAGCCATCTTGATTTTGGTCTTGCCGCTGGGCTTCTTTGACTCTGGAAGAAAGAATGAGGCTGATGACTTTGTTCAGCTTTGACTCACTTCATTCCAATTCACATATAAGTAAAGACATCACCTTGTAACATCATTGGTCATTTTTGGAAATGAAGGACAAACAACAACTTTATATAATCGCTGTTATTGTATTAATTATTCTCCTGGTTCTACTTACTTCATTTTGCATTGGTTCATACAGGTCTCCTGGGTTTTTCTGAAATCATCCCCTTCATCATTTCTTATAATATAATTGTATTCCATTATATCCATATGAACTATAATTTATTCAGCTATTACTCAGTTTCTAATTCTTTCCCATCACAAAAAGAGCTACTACAAATAATTTTGTACATATGGATCCTTTTCCTCTTTCTTGGATCTCTGAGAGGTATAGACCTAGTAACAGTATTGCTAAGTTGAAGGGCATGCTGATTTATTAAAAGCTTTTGGGGCATAGTTCTAAGTTGCTTTCTAGAATGATTGGACTATTACACACTTCCATGATCTGTACCTGTTTTGAACAGAATTCCTCTTTCTAACTCTTCCTGCTAGGATTTGTTGGTAGTAAGGAAAGATTCTAATAATTTGTGTGGATAATTTTATATCCCACAACTTTGTTAAAGTTATTGATTATTTCAATTAATTTTTAGTTTTTTTCTAAGGGTTTTCTAAGCAAATCATCAGATCACCTGCAAAAAAATTATAATTTTCTTTCCTCTTTGCTTATGTTTATTCTCTGGATTTCTCTTTTTTGTCTTACTAATACAACTTTAGCAGTATGTTAATCAGTAGTGGTGATAATGAATTATCCTTGCTTTATCCCTAATCTTACTGGAAAAGCCTCTAACTCCTTTCCATTACATATAATTTTTGCTGTTGGAATTAGATTGTATTTACAATATTAGGAAAAGATCCATTTGTTCCTGTGCTTTTACTTGAAACAGGTTTTGACAAAAACCTTTTTAGCATCTCCTGATATAGTTACATGATTTTTATTGTTTGTATTCTTAATATGATCTATTATATTTATCTTGTGTTGAACTAATCCTACCTTCTTAGTATAAACACAATCTGATCATACTTTATAATTTTTCTAATATTTTGTTATTCCCTACCTCCTAATACTTGATTTAAAATTTGGAGATTGATATTAATATGCTGTTCTGTAGTTTTCTTTCGCTACTTGGTCTCTTCCTGGCTTGGGTATTAAGACTATTTTTGTATCATAGGAGGAGATTTGAAGGGTATCTACTTTTCTTATTACTACAGTTTATGCAGTATTAGAATTACTTGTTCTTTGAATATCACTTGTTAATTTGCTAGGTCCTGGAGTGCTTTTCTTTGGGGGTTAATTTATGGCTTATTTAATTTCTTTCTGATATTGAGTTCTTTAAATAGTCTATTTCTGCTTTTGTTAATCTGGATAGCTTATATTTCTGTAAATAGTTGTCTGTTCTAAAATACCTGTTTTCTTAAAATGTGATTGGGCAAAATAGTTTCTGATAATATACTTTGTTCCTTTTTCTGAGTTCTCCTCTTTCATTATTGATAACAGCAGTTTGTTTTCCTTTCTTTTTATAAACTATATTAACTACCTGTTTATTTTATTTTATTTTTTAAAAAAACAGCTTAGTTGTATTGGTCAATTCAATTATTATCTTTTTGCTCTCAATTTTATTAATTTCATCTTTAATTTTCAGAATTTCTTGGGGGTTCCATGCTCAATTCATAAATTTGTCCTTCCTCTCTTTTGGTGATGAAAGTATTTAGAGATAATTTCCCCCTAAGAATAGTTTTACATTGTACCAAAAGTTTTGATGTGTTGGGTAGCTATTGTCACTTCTTTTGATGAAATTTTCTATTAATTTTTATGATTTGTTATTTGAGCTAGTTCTTTAGAATTAAGTCATTTCACATCCAATCACTTTTCATTTCTTTCCTTAAGGTTCCTTTATTGACCATCATTTTTGTTTCATTGCAGTCAGTAAATTATGTACGAAGCATTTCTGCTTATCTAGATTTTGGAGAGGATTTTATGTCTCAATACATGATCATATTTTGTAAAAGTGTCATACTTTGCATAGAGTGTGCTATTTCTTTTCTATTGCCATTCAGTAATCACCAAAGACCTATCATCACTAATTTTCCTAAAGTTCTGTTTGTGTCCGTAAGTTCTTTCTTGTTCATTGTCCTTTCCTTATCTTTTGTTTAGATTTTTGTAAGTGTGAAAGTAATTCATTAAGATTTCCCATTATTGTAATTTTATTCTCTATTTATCTTGCCAGGTCAGTTAATTTTATTTTTAAATATTTAAGTACTATGCTAGTTGGTTTGCATATACTGAGTAATGATATTGATTCATTATCTATGGTTGCTTATCTCTTTTAATTCTATCTATATCTGAAACCATAATTGCTGCCACTGTTTTTTTTTTCTGAGATCAGCTGATGCATAATAAATTTTGTTTCAACTTCTCATTTCTACTTTATGTTAACCTTTTTTGTTTTAGAAATTTTTTGTAAATGACACATTATCAGATTCTGTTCTCTAATCTGTTCTGCTATACTCTTCCATTGTGGGGGTGAGTTTCTCCCATTCACATTTATGGTTATGATGATTAATTTTCTATTTCCTTCTTGAAATTTTTCTTCTCTTTGCTCCCATCCACTTCTTTGCAAATAAGAATATGGTGGGGGGTGGAGCCAAGATGGTGGAGTAGAAAGACAAAAAAATGCAGGCTCTCCCCACACAGCCCATAAAATACCTGTAGAGAGGGACTCTCAACAAATTTTGGAGCAGCAGAAGTGGAGAACAACAGAGTGGAAGAGGTTTCCAGCACAGGGTGACCTGAAAGGCCCACAGGAAAGGTCAGTTGCACCAGATGTGGAGCTGAGCATGGAGCCCAGCCCAGCCTTGGCCGTGCGGTGCGACGAGACTCTGGGAGGAGGACACCTTGGGAGAAGAATTTCCAGTCACAGCAGGGGGTCCTCAGATCCCTCAAGCCACAGACACCAAAGGTCAGTGACAGGATCTTTTCAGCTGGCCAGGAAGGGAGAAGGGCCTTCCCATAGCTCCGGCCTTTGGCCACATCGGGCAGGCGGCAGCAGATCTCACGGCAGCCCCTACAGCAGCCCAAGACCATTGCTGGATCATAAAAACCCCTGGGGGCACTGAGGGAGCTGGTCTTTGTCTTGCACTGAATGGTGGCCCTGCCCCCACAGCTTGACTGAATCCCACCCCCCCAGTGCTAGCTTGGCGGAACTGGAGGTCAGATGCCTGTGGAGAGGAAACTCTGCTAAGATTTTGGGCACAAAAATCCTTCCCTGCACCCAGACCAGTACATGCTTTATTGTGCCACCTTGGAGGAACTGATATCTTACAGGTCCCCAAAGTATACCCTACTCTTGACAAAGGACCCAAAAGCCAAATAACTGGTTGGGCAAATGCCCAAAAAAGGGAAAAAAAATAAGACCATAGAAGGTTACTTTCTTGCTGAACAGATATCTCCTCCTTTCAGATGAGGAAGAACAATGCTTACTATCAGGGAAAGATGTAAAAGACAAGGCTTCTGTATCCCAAACATCCAAAATAAATATTCAATGGTCTCAGACCATGGAAGAGCTCAAAAAGGATTTTGAAAATCAAGTTAGAGAGGTGGAGGAAAAACTGGGAAGAGAAATGAGAGAGATGAAAGAGAAGTGTGAAAAGCAGGTCAACACCTTGCTAAAGGAGACCCAAAAAAATGCTGAAGAAAATAATACCTTTAAAAATAGGCTAACTCAGTTGGCAAAAGAGGTTCAAAAAGCCAATGAGGAGAAGAATGCTTTCAAAAGCAGAATTAGCCAAATGGAAAAGAAGGTTCAAAAGCTCACTGAAGAAAATAGTTCTTTCAAAATTAGAATGGAACAGATGGAGGCTAATGACTTTATGAGAAACCAAGAAATCACAGAACAAAACCAAAAGGATGAAAAAATAGAAGATAATGTGAAATATCTCATTGGAAAAACAACTGACATGGAAAATAGATCCAGGAGAGACAATTTAAAAATTATGGGACTGCCTGAAAGCCTTGATCAAGAAAAGAGCCTAGACATCATCTTTCATGAAATTATCAAGGAAAACTGCCCTGATATTCTAGAACCAGGGGGCAAAATAAATATTGAAAGAATCCACAGATCACCTCCTGAAAGGAGATCCAAAAAGAGAAACTCCTAGGAACACTGTGGCCAAATTCCAGAGTTCCCAGGTCAAGGAGAAAATATTGGAAGCAGCTAGAAAGAAACAATTCAAGTATTGTGGAAATACAATTAGGATAACACAAGATCTAGCAGCTTCTACATTAAGGGATCGAAGGGTGTGGAATAGGATATTCCAGAGATCAAAGGAACTAGGACTAAAACCAAGAATCACCTACCCAGCAGAAATGAGTATAATACTTTAGGGGAAAAAAAAGGTCTTTCAGTGAAATAGAGGACTTTCAAGCATTCTTGATGAAAAGACCAGAACTGAAAAGAAAATTTGACCTTCAAACACAAGAATCAAGAGAAGCATGAAAAGGTAAACAGCAAAGAGAAATCATAAGGGACTTACTAAAGTTGAACTATTTACATTCCTACATGGAAAGACAATATTTGTAACTCTTGAAACTTTTTTCAGTATCTGGGTAGTTGGTGGGATTGCACACACACACACACACACACACACACACACACACACACGGTGAATTGCATAAGAGATATCTTAAAAAATGAAATTAAGCAGTGAGAGAGAAATATATTGGGAGGAGAAAGGGAGGAAATGGAATGGGGAAAATTATCTCTCAGAAAAGAGGCAAGTTAAAGACTTTTCAATGGAGGGAAAAAGAGGGGAGGTGAGTGAAAAAAACATGAAGCTTATTCTCATCACATTCGACTAAAGGAAGGAGTAAAATGCACACTCATTTTGGTATGAAAACCTATCTTGCAATACAGGAAAGTGGGGGAGAAGGGGATAAGCAGGGTAGGGGAATGATGGAAGGGAGGGCAGTGGGAGGAGGGAGCAATTTGAAGTGAACACTCTTGGGGAGGGACAGGATCAAAAGAGAGAATAGAAGCAATGGGGGGCAGGATAGGATGGAGGGAATTATAGTTAGTCTTACACAACACTACTATTATGGAAGTGATTTGCAAAACTACACAGATATGGTCTATATTGAATTGCCTGCCCTCCCAAAGGGAATGGGTGGGGAGGGAGGGATAGATGGGGAGAAGTTGGAACTCAAAGTTTTAGGAACAACTGTTGAGTATTGTTCTTGCAACTAGGAAATAGAAATACAGGTAATGGGGTATAGAAAGTTTTCTTGCCCTACAGGACAAAAGAGAAGATGGGGATAAGGGAAGGGAGGAATGTCAGAAGAGAGGGCAGATTGGTGACAGGGGCAATTCGAATGCTTGGTGTTTTGGGGTGGGGGGAGGGGAGAAATGGGGAGAAAATTTGGAACCCAAAATTTTGTGGAAATGTGTGTTGAAAAGTTAAATTAAAAAAATTTTAAAAAAAAGAATATGTGGTAAAAGTTAGGAAGATTCGCTGACACTTAAAATCTATAAATACAACAGCCAGTTTCCCTTGTGTTCTAGCTCTTCTCTTCCCTTTGCCTTACCTTAGATATAATGTTTTAACTTATTTCACCTTTCATTTTAATGCCCGTTTCATTTTCCTCTCTCTAATTTTTAAGTTTGTTTTGCTTATGACTATTTCCTTACCTATTCTGTCCTTTCTTTTAGACTTCTCTCTAACCTTCCCTTAACTCTGTCCCCTCCTATTTCTTTTTTTAAATTTACCCTATTTAAATACTGAAATCTCTGTATGTTTTTGTGTGTGCATGTGTAATTGTGTTCAATCTTCCTTTACCTGATTCACCTGAAAGTGAGGTTCATGGAATGCTTGTTGTCCCCACCCACCCTCCATGATTAAATAATCTTCATCTTATGGGCCTCTGTTATGTGACTAATTTCTGTACTCTTTCTTTTCCAGTTTAGTCCCCTGTCCTTCCTTTTTTTTGTAATCTTCTCCTGAGACCATCAAAAGAGAACATAACTACTTACAGGCCTTCAGTCATATTTACCTTTCTCCTTGACTTTTAAAGATAGTAAGGTTTTGAGAAGGTATTGTTCTTTTTATGCCTCTATTAGCATATAAACAGCGTATTCCCACATATTCGTTACCAATAAAACAAATGTGTATGTTTTTCTATTTCTTTTGGTGCCAGTATTTCCATTTTCAAATGTCTACTCATTTCTTTCCTTTTATCAGGATTGCTCACAAATTATCTATTCCATTAAAGGTCCTTTTCCAGCCCACCCCACCAGCCTTATGCAATTATTATAACTCAGTTTTCCTGGATAGGTTATCTATGGTAATAAACCTTTATCTTTTGTTTTTCTGGAATATCATATTCCAAGCTTTTTTCTAAGTAGAAACTGCCAAGTGTTGTGTGATCCTTGCTGTGTGACTCCATGATACTTGAACTCTTTCTTTTTCACTGCTTGTGCTATTTTTTTTTTCTTGGACTCAGAAGCTCTTGATTTTGGCTATTCTGTTTCTAGAAGTTTTCATTTCAAGGTTTCTTTCTGGAGGTAACTGGTAGATTCTTTTCATTTCTACTTTGTCTTGTGATTCGAAGAGTTCTAGGCAGATTTCCATGGTCATTTCTTGAGAAATTGTATTCCAACTTTTTTTTTTCCTAGCTAATCTCTCTTTCTATAAGAAGCTTTTCCCAAGTTTCCCTTCATGCTAGTGCCTTCCTTCTCTAAGACTACCTTCATCCTTCTCTGTGTGTGTCTTCTATGAACCTACATGTTGTCTTTTCTAGCACTTTGAGGGCAAGCTCTGTCTTTGCTTTTCTTTGTCTCCCCAGTTCTTAACAGAGGGTATAGCAAATAGCAAGTGCCTAATATATGTTTATTGACTAATTGATGCTAATTTGAAGTGATCTCTCATTCTTTATCCCTTTAGCAATGCAGTTACCATATTCTGCCTGGTTGTATCTATTCTACTGTGTTTTTGAACTTAAATCTTAATGCTATTTTTAGTTTTCTGGTATTTATTGTATCTTCACAATGATTAAATATTAAGTACTATCAGCTTTGTAAGGGCAGAGATCTCTTACTGTTCTTATAGGGTCTTATAGTGTCTAGCATATCAGTTTGCCATTTAAGGAAAATCAATTTGGTGTGATCTTTATAGTTTTTAAGTATGAAATTCCTGGTTTTATCACCTGTTTTCTAGGTGCCCAGGAATCCCTTTATTTTAAATTTTTTTCTGTTTTATCATGAACTTAACAATTATCAACAAACATGAACATTTCAGTCCAATAAAAAAGATCATTGCATGTGAAATGGAATTTCTTTTACATTGCTGTTGTTTATTTTTTCCACTGCATCATGCCACAAAAGTGCTCTATTGACAACTTATAGAAAAACAGCTTATCCAAAACAATGCAATAATAAAATGGAAGCTTTGAACAAAATGGAGTCAGTTCTGCTGTTGGCAAATTTATTCTGTTATTTTAAAGTAATAAAACTTATTCTTACCACATGGTTCACAGGTTTCACCAGTCTACAAAAGTGGTCCATATTAGAAAAAAGGTTAAGAATGCTTGACATAAATGAAGACAGTACTGAAAGTCAGTTTGACTCTGAATAAGTGAAATGATCAATTTTGGTCTTATAGAATTATGAGAAATATTTCCTGCCTCTTTGAAGAAAGGTAGGAGCGACAAGCTGTATGCTGTACACTCTGACAAAGTTTTTTAAAGCAGTATTTTATTTTTTCAAATTATATGCAAAATCAATTTTAGCATTCATTTTTGGAAAATTTTGAGTTCCAAATTTTTCTCCCTCCTTTTTCTTTAGCTCTTCCTAAAACGGTAAACAGTTTGAAAGAGACCAAAAGGAAAAAACATACACAAAAAAGTGAAAATAACATGCTTTGATCTACAGAGTCCATCAGTTCTTTCTCTGGATGTGAATAGCATTTTCCATCATGAGCTCTTTGTAATTGTCTTAAAGCATTGTATTGCTGAGAAGAGCTAAGTCATTCATAGTTGTTCACTATACAGTGTTGCTGTTACTGTGTATAATGTTTTCCTGGCTTTGCTCATTTCACTGTGAATCAATTCATACAAATCTTTCCAGGTTTTTCTGAAATCCACCTGTTTATCATTTCTTATTGCACAATAGTATTTCATTACATTCATGTGCCACAGCTTGTTTACCCATTCCCTGATTGATGGACATCCCCTCAGTTTCCAATTTTTTGCCACCACAAAAATACCTGTTATAAATATTTTTGTACAAATTGGTCCTTTTCTCTTTTGAAAGAAAACTCTGAGATACAGACTTCATAGTGGTATTGCTGGATTAAAGGATAAGCACAGTTTGGTTGCCCTTTGGGCGTAGTTCCAAATTGCTTTCCAGAATGGTTGGATTAGTTCACAACTCCACTAACAGTACATTAGTGTCCAATTTTCCCATATCTTCTCCAACATTTATCATTTTCTGTTTCTGTCACATTAGCCAATTTGATAGGTATGAGGTGGTACCTCAGATTTGTTTTCATTTGCATTTCTCTAATCAAAAGTGATTTAGAGCATTTTTTCATATGACTGTAGATAGATCTGATTTCTTCATCTGAAAACTGCCTGTTTATATCCTTTGACCATTTATCAGTAGGGGAATGACTTGTATTCTTATAGATTTGACTCAGTTCTCTATATATTTGAGAAATGAAGCCTTTATCAGAGACACTTGCTGTAAAGATTATTTCCCAGCTTTCTGCTTTCCTTCTAATCTTGGTTGCATTGGTTTTGTTTGTGCAAAACCTTTTTAATTTAATATAATCAAAATCATGTGTTTTACATTTTGTAGTGCTCTTTATCTCTTGTTTGGTCATAAATTCCTCCCTTCTCAATAGATTGACAAACAGACTATTCTTTGCTCTCCTAATTTGCTTATAGTATCACCCTTTATGTCTAAATCATATACCCATTTTGATCTTATCTTGGTAGATTGTGTGAGTTGTTGGTCTATACCTTATTTCTGTCATATTGTTTTCTGGTTTTCCCAGAAGTTTTTAGCAAAAAAAGTTCTTATCCCAGAGGCTGGGTTTTTTGTGATTATTAAACACTAGGTTACTATGGTCATTCACTAATGTGTCTTGTGTACCTAATCTATTCCATTGATTCACCATCCTGTTTCTTAGCCAGCACCAGATACTTTTAATGATTACTGCTTTATAATATAGTTTGAGATCTGGTATTGCTAGGCCAACTTCCTTTGCATTTTTTTCATTAATTTCCTTGATATTCTTGACCCTTTGTTCTTCCAGTTGAACTTTGTTGTTATTTTTTAGCTCTATAAAATTTTTTTGGTAGTCTGATTGGTATGACATTAAATAAGTAAATTAGTTTAGGCAGAATTGTCATTTTTATTATATTAGTTTGCCCTATGCATGAGCAATTGATATTTTTCCAGTTGTTTAGATGTGACTTTATTTGTGTGAAAAGTGTTTTGTAATTGTCTTCATATGGTTCCTGGGTTTGTCTTGGGTGGTACTCTCCCAAACATTTTTTCATAGTGCCTGCAATTGTTTTAAGTAGAATTTCTCTTTCTATCTCTTGCTGGTTGTAAATTGAAATGCTGGTGAATTATATAGGTTTATTTTATATCCCTGCAACTTTGCTAAAGTTGTTATATATTCTAAGTAGTTTTTTAGTTGATTATCTAGGATTCTCTACATATACCATCATATCATTTGCAAAGAGTGAAATTTTTTTTACTTTCTTGCCTATTCTAATTCCTTCCATTTATTTTTCTTCTCTAATTGCTAAAGTTAACATTTCTGGTACGATAGTGAGTAATAGTGATGATGATGGGCATCCTTACTTCATTCTCATCATATTGGAAAGGCATCTAGCTTCTTCCCATCACACATAATGCTTGCTAATGGTTTTAGATAGATACTACTTACTATTAAAATTAAAATTACTTAAAAGTAATGCTCCCTTTATTCCTTTGCTCTGTAATGCTTTTAATAGGAATGGGTGCTGTATTTTCTCAGAAGCTTTTTCAGCATCTACTGAGATAATCATATGATTTCTGTTGGTTTTGTTATTGATATGGTCAACTATATTGATAGCTTTCCTAATATTGAACCAATCCTGCATTCCTGGTATAAATCCGACCTGGTTATAGTGTACGATCCTTGTGATATATTGCTGTAATCTTCTTGCTAGTGTTGCATTTAAAATTTTGTCTTAATATTCATTATTTAAGTTGATCTATAGTTTTCTTTCTCTGTTTTTGCTCTTCTTGGTTTAGGTGTCAGCAAGTTATTTGTATTGTAAAAGGAATTTGGTAGGAATCCTTCTTCACCTACTTTTCCCAAATAGTTTATATGGTTTTAAAACTAGTTGTTCTTTAAATATTTGGTAAGCTTCACTTGTGAGTCCATCTGGTCCTGGAAATTTTTTCTTAAGGAGCTCATTTATGGCTTGTTCAATTTCTTTTTCTAAGATAGGGTTATTTAAGTATTCTATTTACTCTTCTGTTAATCTGGGCAATTTATATTTTTGTAAAATAAAGTCATCCATTTCAATTAGATTGTTAGATTTATTGGCATATAATTTGGTAAAATATTTCATAATATTTGCTTTAATTTCCTGTTCATTGGTGTTGATTTCACCTTTTTTATTTTTGATACTGGATGTATGGTTTTCTTCTTTCTTTTTTGGTTTGTCTATCTTGTTCCATAAAACCAACTCCCAATTTTACTTATTAGCTCAATAGTTTTCTTTCAGTTTTATTAATCTTACCTTTGGTTTTCAGGATTTCTAATTTAGTGTTCAATTGGAGATTTTTAATTTGTTTTTTTTCTAGTTCCTTTAGTTGCTTGCCCAATTCATTGAACTGCTTTATTATATTGATGTAAGAATTTGACAAATAAAATTCCCTCTAAGTATTGCATTGACTGCATCCCATAAATTTTGGTATGTTGTCTCATTGTTGCCATTCTCTTAAGGAATTTATTGATTCCATGATTTGTTCTTTGACTCATTTATTCTTTAGAATTAGATTATTTAGTTTCTCATTAATTTTTAATCTATCTTTCCACTGCCCTTTGTTGAATGTAATTTTTATTGCATTATGATCCAAAAAGGATGTATTTAATATTTCTGCCTTTCTACATTTGATTTTGAGATTTTTATGCCCTAATACATGGTCACTTTTTGTGTAACTGCCATGTATAGCTGAGTAAAAGATATATTCTTTTCTGTACCCGTTCAGTTTTCTCCAAAAGATCTGTCTTATCTAACATTTCTAAAAGTCTATTCACGTCCTTAATTTCTTTCCTGTTTATTTTTTGGTTGGATTTATCAAGTTCTGAGAGGAAACAAAAAGAACACCCCTCTATCCCCATATAGTTTTGCTGTCTATTTCTTCCTGTAACTCACTTAACTTCTCCTTTAGGAATCTGGATGCTATACTATTTGGTGCATATATGTTTCCTCCTACTTCTCTGTAAGGTAAGATAGATTTCTATACTCAATTGATTCTAAGTTATTCCCTCTTTGAGCCAATTCTGGTGAAAGTAAGGTTCAGGCAATGCCTACCACCTATTCTCCCATTTTCCCCTCCACTGTAATAGGTCTTTTGCACCTCTTTGTGTGGGTCAGAGATCACCAACTCAAATAAAAATCAGAGACTTCTCAAGGTAGAAGCAAAGCAGCAAGATTTTATTACAATCTCGTGAGAAAGGGCATCTCCTGTCTGATAAGTAATCAGTAGTGTGAGTCAATTACAGAAGGCAAAAATAGGGATTATATAGCCCTAACACAAATCCCATCCCCCTGCTGGCCTTTTATTGCCATTGGCTGGGAGGCAGGTTCACAATCTAAACTCAACAGTCTACCCTGTGAATAGGGGACAAGGAAGCAGTGGAATAACCAATAGGCATTATGTTGATGTGGATATTGATGTGGCAACCCAAGGAGGGGGTTGTGTTATACTGATATAGCAACCCAAGGGGGAAAGAGGGGTTGAGTTATGCTGATATGGCAACCCAAGGGGGGTTGTGTTATGTTGATGTGGCAACCCAAGGTGGGAAGGGTGGAGTTTAAGTCTCCTATTCCCAAAAGTAACATGATTTCTGGGAAACCAAAACTTAGGCCTAACCATCTACTAAAAGCCTTTTGTAAAGCACTGAGAAGTCTTCACTAACTTCATTCCATTTATCTTTAATTTACCCTGTTCTATCTCTCCTTTCCTTCTGCTCCCAATTTAATCCTCTTTCTTAACCTTTAATTAATTTTTTATGCCATTCCCTCAAATTCACCTTATACCTGTACCCTCTGTCTATGTAAACTCCTTCTAACTGCACTATTAGTGATAGAGTTCTTAAGAATTACAAGTATCATCTTCCCATGTTGAGAATAGTTTAACCCTATTGAATCACTTATGTTTTTGCTTTCATTTTTACCTTTTTATACTTCTCTTGAGTCTTTATATTGGAAATCAAATTTTTTTTTGTTCAGGTGTGGTCTTCTCCTTTTGAGAACTTGAAAGCCTTCTGTGTCATTGAATGACCATTTTCTTTCCCTTGAAGGATTTCAATTTCACCTGGTAGGTGATTCTTGGTTATAGTCCTAGCTTCTTTGCCTTCTGGAATATCATGTGTTCTAAGATCTCTGGTTTTTTAATGTTGCAACTGCTAAGTCCTAAGTAATCCTCACTATGGCTCCCCAATATTTGAATTGTTTATTTCTTACTTCTTGTAATATTTTTTCCTTGGCCTGCAAGTTCTGGAATTTGGCTATGATGTTCCTTGGAGTTTTCATTTTGGAATCTCTTTCTGGAAGTGATCAATGGATTCTTTCAATATCTTTTATCCCTCTGGTTCTAGGATGTCAGGGCAGTTTTCTTAGATAATTTCTTTAAGTGTGATCCCCATGTCCTTCTTTTGATTTTAGCTTTCAGGTAGTCCAGTGATTCTTAAATTATCTCTCCTGAATCTATTTTCCAGGTCATTTGTTTTTCCAATGAAGTATTTTACATTTAATTCAGTTTTTTCATTCTTTTGAATTTGTTTGACTGATTCTTGCTGTCTCATAGAGTCATTCGCTTACACTTGCCCAATTCTGAGTTTTAAGGAATTATTTTCCTCAGTTAGCTTTTGTACCTCCTTTTGCATTTGGCAGATTCTGCTTTTTAGAGAGTTGTTTTCCTTTTTCCAAGCTCTTGACTCTTTTTTCATGATTCTCTTGTATCACTCTCATTTCTTTTTCCAATTTTTCTTATTTGATTTTTAAACTCCTTTATGAGCTCTTTCATGAGTTCTTTCCGTACTTGAGACCAATTTTCATTTTTCTTTGGGGTTTTCCTTGCAGGTGTTTTGACATTGTTGTCCTCTTCTGAGTTTGTATCTTGATCTCCTCTGTCATCATAATAACATTCTATGGTCAGAGGTTTTTTGTTTTGTTTTGCTCACTTTTTCCAGCTCTTTTCCTTACTTTTAAATTTGAGCTCTGCTTCTGGGGTGAAAGGGGCATTGTTCTAATCTTCTTGTGCTACAGGTTGCAGGTCCTGACTGCCTAGTGCTACCATGAGGCCTATAGGCGACCCTTGTGCCTGGTGCTGCATTGAGGGGATGGGGGATAGCTGGTGCTGCTGGAGGTTTCAAGGGTCTGGTAGCTTACCTGGTGCTTCCCTGAGACATGTTGAAGGGAATCCTGGTGCTGGTGGCTGCCCATTTGCCCAGGGTTTTACTGAGGCTTGTGGGAGATACTGATATTGGCATTTGCCTGCAGGGCTAACAACCCTCTGTTGGCTTGCTGAGGCAGGGCCTGCTTCTGGCTTACTGAATGCTTCCTGTCCTAGACTGTGCTTCCCTTTCCCCCAAGTGAGACAGATGTTTCTTGCTGACCTTCCAAGTTTCTTGTGCTGGAAGATTGTTTCACCCTATTTTTTTGCTGGTTTTTTATAGTTGTTTAGAAGTAAATATGGGAGAGTTTGGGCAATTTTTTGCCTTTTCTGCTGTCTTGGCTCCCAGAAGTCTCAAAGTTAATTTAAGTTCCTTTTCTCTAATTGTTAGTTATTTAAAGCATTTTTTTCATATAGCTAGAGATAGCTTGAATTTCTTCCCTTTTCATATACTCTGGCCATCTCTAAGTTGAGGAATGGTTTTTAGTCTTCTAAATTTGAATCAGTTCTTTATATATCTGGGAAATGCAAACTTTATCAGAAAAATTTGCTGTAAAAATTTTTTCCCTGTTAACTGTTTCTCTTGTAATCTCTTACAATGGTTTTGTTTGTGTAAAACCTTTTAAATTTGATGTAATCAAAATTTCCCATTTTATCTTCTATGATTCTTCTATCCCTTGTTTGATCATTTCCCCTATTCATAGATCTGAAAGGCTATTTCTTCCATATTCTTCTATTTTTTTTTTAATGACTAGGTCTCCCTATCTCACCAGGCTGGAAATGGGACATCCTCTTACAGGCCTGATTCCATAGCTCCTGGCAGGGGAGCTTTGATCTGCTACATTTCTGACCCATCTAGTTTATCTCCTCCTTAGGAAGCCTGGTGACCTTCATTGTATTGGTATTGTATTTAGTGCCTACACCTGATTGGCTTAGCCAACTGAAACTCTAAATACATGAGTTTGGTCTACCAGCCTCAGCCTTCCCAGTTGCAGGAATTATAGATTTTTGATACCACACCTGGCCTCAAATTTCTTTCTGATATGACCTTTTATGTTTAGATCATATGTCCATTTGGAGCTTATCTTGGTATATCATGTGAGGTGTCTAATCTTCTTTCCAATATACCAGCCTGCCTGCCCTGACATGGCACAGGACTAAATGTTACTAGTTTCACCAATCTCAAGGAGAGAACATAATATATAATAAAATATAATCAACAGCTTTAAAAAATATCTTCTAATTTCCTATATGGAGCTAGGACACTGAGGGCAACTCAGGATCCAAATGAGAACAAAAACACTGCTGTCTCATCTACCCCAAGAAACATATTTGTTGAGGGTCATTCACCTAGGACTAATCCTAGGTAACATAATGAATTGGATGAAACTGTGGTCAGTTTCTCTTACTGAGATCAGGCACCCATTTTCCAGGCTTACCCTGTCCTTTCTAAGGTATCAAATGCTAATATATAAACTCATCTTAGCTAGTGGAAATGTATACTTTAAAAATAGCTTTATAATTTCCCAATATATAGTATTATGTGAAATAATGGTCTAAGGTTCTACAGTGCTTTATGGTTTATAAAGTACTTTCCTCATCTTGGAGTTAGGTAGTAGGACAAATATCATTCCCATCTGATTGATGATACTCAGAGAAGTGATATGCCTTGCTAACATCCATCAGTCAGTAAGTGTCTGAGCCAGAACTTGAAGCTAGATTTCTCTCTATCCTGAGTGCTCATTCCATAGCATCATGCACCTGGTGTTTCATGGACTTTCATTGATTGTCCCTTGGTAGCACCATCAGATTCAAAACCCTAAGTGGAATAGAACATTGGTGTGACCTAGAATCCTAGAAGAGTTGATTTTGCGGGGAGGGGGGCCCAAAAGATAAATCTCTGGCACTAATTTTACCGACTTTATGGCAAAGAGAAGCTCTCTTTCCCTCACAGAACCTCTCCCTGAGTGGCACATCTGGAGCTCTTCACTCTTGCATCCCTTTTGTTCCAGATCTTGTTCTTTTATCCCCAGACTTCTCCACCATCTTTTAGATTCAATCTCTATTCTGTCTTTTCAACCACTCCTAAAAATCTTCCTTTTGGATAGACTCAATGAAGTTGTTAATGATGAGGGCTAGAGAGACGGAGGTACAGGAACTCCAAGACTGGAGATGACTGGAAAAGAATTCACGGACTCAAACATTGTTGAGGTCAAAGTGATAAAAACTATGCTTTTATGCTTTTTTCACTTTTTCCAAAGTGATAAAGACTATGCTTTTTTATGCTTTTCAGGGGGCAAGAGTTCTTAGGGAACCTGCAACCTTAAGAGGGGTACAGGTAAAGTTTATATAGAATATTCTATAGTAAAACATGTGAAATATGCTAATTAGGTGATTTGG
The DNA here is from genome assembly GCF_028372415.1 of Notamacropus eugenii. Lineage (NCBI taxonomy): Eukaryota > Metazoa > Chordata > Mammalia > Diprotodontia > Macropodidae > Notamacropus > Notamacropus eugenii. The sequence goes on along the minus strand of NC_092872.1, from coordinate 57,160,405 downwards.
GACAGAATTAGGGAGTGATTAAGGAGTGATTAGTTCTTAAAGGAACATGCACTTTTGGTATCCACTGTGCAGGATTTTACCCAGAGTTCATTGAGAAATAGCCCAAGGTGGGGCTACATGGTTTTAGGCCTGAAACATCACGAAGTCAACTAGCAGTCAGACTAAGAAATATCAGCTTGCTCTCAACAATGTCTTGTTAGACAAGATAAATGTAAGGGAGTATACATATGTTTAAGTCTACGATACACATGATTGTTCAGTGAGTAGAAAATGTAATTATGACCCAGTACACAGCCAATTCAGCCAGTATACAGATGGTTCAAACTAATAGATTATATAGGTGCAACTGGCTACTGTATCAGAAAAAGAGATAATGATTGTTGCTAGGGCAGCATGTATCCTTGGGCTGGGGAGAAACTGCCTGGGATAGTGTTTTGAGGCTAGGGAGAAATGTGATTTTTAGAGAGAAATGTGATTTTAGAATTGGGGTCCAAGTACATGCACCCAAGCACCCCATCAGTTAAGATGAGCCATGCCTATCAGATCAGTAGAGTGATGGCTCATCTAGCAATCCTTAATCTCTCCATCTTCTCTTTTGGCCCCTTCTTTCTGCCTCCTAGACACTACTGCTCTTTTTTGATTTCCTCTCTACCTTACCTGTAGTGTTCCTCAATTGACTTCTCCTTGCTCATTAAATATTGTTATCATAAAATCAGTGAACTAATTTCCTCTTTCAGATATGGTTTCTTTCTTCTTCCTCTCTTTTCAAACTCACTTCTGTGACTCATTTAGTATTCAGTTCTTCTTCCCTTTCATTAAACTGCTGCTTATATTTGAGTAGAAGGCCCCTCACAAAAAGTAGAGGGAATGGTTTTGAGTAGGTACTACTCTCAAAATGTAGAGCTCTTGCCTGAAAAGAAAAGAAATGCCCAGGTTTGTAAATGAAGGAAAGAGGAAGTTGGATGTGTGACAGGAGTATTTCATCTCACTTTGGGAAAATCCTTTTAGTGACTGCTTGATGATTAAGGCAGATATCATTATTGAAGTTTCATGAGAAAGGAAAGTTAGGAATTTCCTCAAAGTATCTGTTTTTAATATGCTCATCCCTCATCTACTTCCTGTGAAAGGCAAGTGAGTATGTGTGAGAATATTTGATGTCTTTGTGAATGTGTGGAGAAGGGGAGACACTTTGGTCACAAGCCATTGTTATTTGTTTTGGAGATCTGAAAGGAAGTGAGGAAGTAAGTAGAAAAGAAACCTTCCTAGAGGAGATTCTATAGAGAATCAAATAGAAATTAACTGAAACAATAACTTCACCAAAGTTGCAGGATAGAAAAATAAATCCATATTAATTATCAGAACGTCTGTATATTATCATAAAACCCAGTAGAATAAGATAGAAAATAAACTCTTATTTTAAATTACTATAGAATGCGTATAATACTTGGGAGTCTACCTACCAAGACACACACAGGAGCTGTATGAATAGAACTATAAAACACTGTTTACAGAAATAAAGGCAGACCTAAATGAGGGAAGGAATATTAGCTGCTCATGGGTAGACCGTACCAATATAATGAAAATGACAATACTACCCAAGTTAATATATTCATTAAATGCCATATTGGTCAAATTTCCAAAGGATTACTTTATAGAGTAACAAAATTGATCTGAAGGAACAAAAGGTCAAACATCTCAAAGGAATTAATGCCAAAAGTGGGAAGGAAGGGGGCTTAGTCATACCAGATCTTAATGTATACTACAGAACAGTAATCATTAAGATAATTTGAGATTGGCTAAGAAATAGGTTTTTCAGTGGAACAGATTAGATACATAGCATATACAAGCAAATTAATCTAGTAGTTTGATGTTTGATAAAGCCCCCTCCACCCCACTCCAGCAACTAGGGGTAAAAAATTCACTATTTGACATAAACTGCTGAAAAAATTGGAAAGCAGTTTGTCAGAAATTAGGCTTAGACCAATATCTCATACTATGTACCAAAATTAGCTCAAAATGAATACGTGACTTAGATATAAAAGGTCAGATTATAAACAAATTAGGGAAACAAGTAAGAAATTTCCTTGCAGAGCCATAGTCAGGGAAAGAGTTCAAGGGATGGAGAAGATGGCAAAAGATAAAATAGGTAATTTTGATTACATAAAATTCAAAAGATTTTGCACAAAGCAAAACAATGCAGCTAGAAGGGAGCAGGTAAATGGGGGGAAACTATGATAGGCTTTATTTAATACATATACATATATATGGTATTGATTGAAATTTTTAAGAATAAACTCAGTCTCTCAGTTGATAAATGTTTAAGAGATATGAATTAGTAGGGAGGGAGGGAGAGAAAGAAACAAACAAACAAAGAAAAAGAAAGAGAAGGAAGAGTATTATTACTATGGCTATTTTCATTTTAGAGATGAGGAAACCAAGGTTCGTAGAGGCAAAGTGAGTTGCCTATGGGTACATAAGCAGTAAATATTGGAGCTGAACTAGTTGGAGCCTCTATGACTAGTATTCCCTCCAGTACAACACATTGCATCCAAATCTTCTGCATTTAGGATATAGCTCCAGGACTATCTCCAGCATGAAATCTTACCTGACCAATAAAGTCTACTATGTTGTCTTTCTTCTTTGAACTCCTAAAACACGGTCTGTTCTGTGGAATAGAATTAATCATTCACTGTTTTGCATGTGATTGATTTGCATGTGATTTTTCTTCTTGATGAGATTCTAAGCTCCCTGAGGGCATGGGCATTGTCATCTAGTTCTCTAGGCCTCACATTCCTAACATAGGGCTAGGAAAAGAGTAGGTTTGGGGTAGATTTTGAATTGAAATTCTACCTGCAAAATACTTACTGAGTTGATGCTGGGGGCCATGGTATCTCATTTTGGCAGCTTAGAGCTCAGGCACTGGTAACCTAAACATATCATAACTGTTATCAGATCCCAAAGCAAATGTTATCCCTGCCTACATCCTAGGGCTTCTCATTGGCCCCTTATGTTCCTAGTGCCCTCAAGATGCTTTCTGGTTGTCTGATTCTGTCTCCCCACACTATATACCTACTTTGGCACTCTACTTGTATATGCCTTCCTGAGAAAGGTACCAAGTGCTAGAATTACCCTATGATCTATGACCTCCAGCAGCACCAGCCACCTCCCACCCAATCCTATCAGCACAGCACAAGAATCCCCCATGGGAACAAAATCAGTGTAGTGCCAGGCAAACAGCTAGGCCTGCAGCTCCTGGCACAAGAAACCTGAAATAGTGCCCCTTCCACCCCAGGAGCAGAGAGTAAATTTAAAAGAAAGGAAAAATGCCCAAAACAAATGTTCAAAATAAAACAAAAAAGAATCTGACCATAGAAAGTTCTTGTGGTGACAGAGGAGATCAAGACACAAATTCAGAAGAGGACAACAATGTCAATATATCTATGTGCAAAACCTCAAAGAAAAACAGGAAGTGGTCTTATGCCCAGAAAGAACTTATTGAAGGGTTCAAAAAGGAGCTTTAAAATCAGATAAGGTAAAATGCAAATTGGGTAAAGAAATGAGAATGATGCAAGAGAATTATGAAAAGAGTCAACAGCTTGGAAAAAGAAAATGATGGCTTAAAAAGTAGAATTGGCCAAATGGAAAAGGAGATACAAAAAAAAGTGTCCTTAAAAAGTAGAAGTGGCCAAATTGAAAAGGAGGTTTGAAAGCTGACTGAAGAAAATAACTCCTTAAAAGTTAGAATTGGGTAAGTGGAAGCTACTGATTCTATAAGACATCAAGAATCAAATAAATTCAAAAGAATGAAAAAAATAGAAGAAAATATAAAATATCTCATTGGAAAAACAACTGATCTGGAAAATAGATCCAGGAGAGACAATGTCAGAATCATTAGACAACCTGAAAGCCATAAGCAGAAGGAGCATGTAGACAGCATCTTTCATGAAATTATGAAGGAAAACTGTCCTGATATCCTGGAACCAGAGGGCAAAATAGGTATTGAAAGAATTGACCAATCACGTCAGGAAAGAAATCCTAAAATAAAAACGCTAAAGAACATTATAGCCAAATTACAGAATTATCAGGTCAAGGAAAAAATTACTACAAGTGGCCAAAAAGAGACAATTCAGATATCAGGAAGTAACAATCAGGATTACACAGGACTTAGCAGCTGCACCATTAAAGTATTGGAGGTCATAGAACATGATATTCCAAAAGGCAAAGGAGCTAGGACTACAACCAAGAATCACCTACCCAGCAAAATTAAGTGTTACTTCAATGGAAAAAGTGGCTATTCAATGAAATAGGCTTCAAGTTTTCATAATAAGAAGATCAGAATTGAACAAAAAATTTGATCTCCAATATCAAGACCCAAGAAAAGCCAAAAAACAAAGGTGAGGGGGGAAAAGAACGTAAGGGATTTAATGGAGCAAAATTGTTTACATTCCTGCGTCGGAAGACTATACTTGTAATTCTTAAAAATTGTACCACTAATAGTACAGCTAGAAAAAATGTCCATAGACAGAGGGTAGGGGTATAAGGTGAATTTGAGGAAATGACATAAAAAACATAATTAAGAGATGAGAAAGAGGAGTATACTGGGTGCAGAAGAAAAGGAGAGGTAAAACAGGGTAAATTATTTCACATGAAGAGTCATGAAGAGGGAAGGATGGGAGGGTAGGTGGTAAGCATTGCTTGAACCTTACTCTCATCAGTATTGGCTCAAAGAGGGAATAATATACACAATCAGTTGAATATAGAAATCTGTCTTACCCAAAAAGGGGAGATTAAGTAAGGGATGGGGGGAACTGACAGAAGAGAGGGCAGACTGGGAGAGGCAGTAAACAAACGCAAAACACTGTTGAGAAGGGAAATGGTGAAAGGAAAGAGAGGACAAACGGGGAGAAATAGGATGGAGAGATACATAGTAAATAATCATAGTTGTGAATAGAATGAACTGTTCCATAAAATGGAAGTATATGGCTGAGTGGATTAGAAACCAAAATCCTACAGTATGCTGTTTATAAGAAACACTTGAAGCAGAAAGACATGCATAAAGTAATGGTAAGGGACTGAAGCAGAATCTATTATAATTCAAATATAATTCAATCCTCATCTCAGACATAGCAAAAACAAAACTAGACCAAATTAAAAGAGATAAGGAAGGAAATTGCATCATGCTAAAAGGTTCCATAGACAATGAAGTAGTATCAATACTAAACACATATGCACCAAGTGGTATAGCATCCAGATTCTTAAAGGAGAAGTTAAGTGAGTTATGGATTATGAGATAGAGAATACTATGAAATATAAAATATATAATTTTGATTATATTATATTAAAAAGGTTTTGCACAAACAAAACCAATGCAACCAAGATTAGAAGGAAAGCAGAAATCTGGGAAACAATCTTTACAGCAAGTATCTCTGATAAAAGTCTCATTTCTCAAATATATAGAGCTGAGTCAAAGTCATAAGAATACAAGCCATTTCCCAATTGATAAATGGCCCACAGATATGAACAAGCATGAAACTTATCTATAGGTACATGAAGAAGTGTTCTAAATCATCTTTGAATAGAGAAATGCAAATTAAAACAACTCTGAAGTACCCACCTCACACCTATCAGATTGACTAATATGACAAGGAAAATGATAAATGTTGGAGAGAAGGTGGGAAAATTGGAACACTAATGCACTGTTTTTGAAGTTTGAACTGATACAACTATTCTGGAGAACAATTTGGAACTATGCTCAAAGGGCAACCAAACTGTGCATACCATTTGATCCAGCAATACCACTACTAGGTCTGTATCCCAAAGAGATTCCTTTAAAAAAAGGGGAAAAGATATACATGTGCAAAAATATTTATAGGAGCTCTTTTCATGGTGGCAAAAAATTGGAAATTGAGGGGATATCCATCAATTGGGGAACGGCTGAACAAGCTGTAGTATATGAATGGAATGGAATTCTATTGTGCAATAAGAAATGGTGAACAGATAGTTTTCAGAAAAACCTGAAAAGACTTGTACAAACTGATACAAAATGAAATGAGCAGAACCAGGAAAACACTCTACACAGTATCAACAACATTGTGTGATGATCAACTATGAATGACTCAGCTCTTCTCAGCAACACCATGATCCAAGACAAGTACAAAGGACTCATGAAGGAAAATGCTGTTCCCATCCAGATAAAGAACTGATGGGCTCTGAGTGCCTATGTAAGCATACATTTTTTTACTTATTCTTTTTCATGGTTTAGTTTCCTTTTGATCTGTTCCTTCTTTCACAACTGTGACTAATATGGAAATATGTTTTGCATGATAACATACGTATAACTTATATCAAACTGCCTGCCATTATACTTAGAAAATCAACTTAAAAACTACTTGAAATAATTAACAACTTTAGCAAAGTAGCAGGACATAAAATAAAACCCACATAAATCATTGTCATATCTATATATTATTAACAAAGCCCAGCAGCAAGAGATAGAAAGAGAAATTCCATTTAAAGTAATTGTATAAAATATTTGGGAGTCTACCTGCCAAGACAAACCCAGGAACTATGTGAACACAATTACAAAACACTTTTCACACAAATAGAGTAAGATCTGAATAATTGGAAAAATATCAGTTGCTCATCGGTAGGCTGAACTAATATAATAATATGACAATGCTACCAAAATTAATTTACTTATTCAGTGCAAGCATCAAAACTACTTGGTACTACTGGCTAAGAAATAGAATGTTGGATCAGTGGAATAGATTTGTTACACAAGACACAGTAGTCAATGACTATAGTAATCCACTGGTAAACTCAAAGACCGCAGCTTCTGGGATAAGAACTCACTATTTGACAAAAGCTACTGGGAAAACTAGAAAATGGTATGGCATAAACCAGGCATAGACCAATATCTTACACTGTATACCAAGATAAAGTCAAAATGGGTATATGATTGAGATATGAAGGGCTATATTATAAGCAAAGTAGGAGAGCAAGGAATAGTTTATGTGTCAGATCTACGGAAAATGAATGAATTTATGACCAAATAAGAGATAGAAAAATTATGTAATTTTGATTACATTAAATGAAAAAGGGTTTCCAAGAACAAAGCCAATGCAACCAAGATTAGAAACGAAGCAAAAAGTTGGGAAACAATTTTTGCAGCAGTGTCTCTGACAAAGGCCTCATTTCTATAATATATAAAGAATTGAGTCAAATTTATAAGAATACAAGTCATTCCCCAATTAATAAATGGTCAACAGTCAGCAAATGGTGAACAGGCAGTTTTCAGATGAAGAAATTCAAGGTATCCAGTCATATGAAAAACATTTTCTAAATCACTATTGATTAGAGAAATGCAAATTAAAACAACTCTGAAGTACCATATTACACCATATTACAAGGCTAACATGGCAAAACAGGAAAATGATGAATGTTAGAGAGGATATGGGAAAATTGGAACACTAATGCATTATTAGGGAAATTGTGATCCAGCCAATTCTGGAGAACAATTTGGAACTATGTCCAAAGGGCTATAAAACTGCACACCCACTATTATGTCTATATACCAAAGGGATCATAAAAAAGGGGAAAGGACCCCCATGAACAAAAATATTTTTAGTCACTCTTTGTAGTGGCCAAGAATTGGAAATTGAGGGGATGCCCACCAATTGGGGAATGGCTGAAGAAGCTGTGGTATATGAATGTAATGGAAGATACTATTGTTCCATAAGAAATAATGAGCAGGCAGACTTCAGAAAAACCTGGAAAGACTTACATGAATTGATGCTGAGTGAAGTGAGCAGTACCAGGAAAACATTGCACACGTTGTGTGATAACTAACTTTGATAGACTTAGCTCTTCTCAGCAATGCAAGGATCTAAGACAACTCCAAAAGACTCATAATGGAAAATGCTATCCACATCCAGAGAAAGTACTATGGAGTCTGAATATAAATCGAAGCACACTATTTTCTCTCTCTTTTTTTCTTTCTCTTGGTTTTTCCCTTGTGTTCTAATTCTTCTTTACAACATGACTAATGTGGAAATATGTTTAATATGATTGTACATGTTCCAAAATTGTTTTAAGGAATGGCTCTGTGGGAGGGGCAAAAGGAGCAACACGGAAATATAGGTGATTAAAAAAAAAAGTCTGTTTTTAAGGGAAAAAATGCCTGCCATTTTTGGAAGAGGGGAAAGGAGTGGTAAGGGAGAAAAATCTGGAACTCAAAATCTTGTAAAAATGAATGCTAAAAATTTTCTTGACTTGTAATTGGGAAAAAAATACTATTAAATGACATCCTGAAATAAAACCTGTATTACCTTCCTCAGGGGATTGTTACTGTGTGGAAAGCACTTTGTAGAATCAAAAAATGTCATATAAATGTTAATTATTTTTTTTCTTATTATTATTCCTTTGGCCTATCTATTACCAGTTGGCTAAAATAGCAAGGGTAGTGGTCTCCCTTGCACCTATTGGTTTCTTTCACACTTAATTTACTAGAGGTCACCCTTCCCTAAAATCCTTCATGATATTTTGATACCTATGGAACTGTGATTGATCAGCTGGTGGTTGGGAGGAGGTAGCCAGACCTCTGGCATGATAAAAGAGCTCATATGTTGATGGGAATAGGAGGAGTCTGGTATGCCACTGGTCCTCCCTCTCCTTCCTGTTTTCCTTCCTTTATTTCACAACCTGTCACTTCCCTGTATATCTTTCACTGACCCAGGGCTGGAGATTTCTGTTCCCTTACTGATGCCTGACTGATTGACTCAAACAGCATTGACTTGGTCTTATGGCAAAGACCCTGAGTGACCACCTGCTGCACACCTTGGAGAGCCTGGTGGCCTATGATCTGGAGAGGTTCAAGTTCAAACTACAAAATGCCAAGCTGGATAAAGATAGAGATCGCATTCCCCAAGGCAGGCTTCAAGATGCTACTGGTCCAGTGAAGCTTGCTGCCCTTCTGGTCAACTTTTATGGGGAAAAATATGCTGTGAAGTTGACCTTGCAGGTGTTGCGAGGTATCAACCAAAATTTCCTGTTGGAGGAGCTCAGCAAAGCAACTAACCTAGGTAAGTCTAGCAGCTATGAGAAGCAGCCTCTTTTTTTTTTCCTTCCAAAATAACACTAATGTTTCTTTACATTTCTTTACATCAGACTTTCAAAATACCCTCACATCTGTTATCTAGGAGGTAAGAAACTAGAAAGGGACTTATTTTTAGAACTTAAAACATAGCATGTCAGTGTTAGAAGTCCCTGACACACACAGAAAGTTAAGAACTTTTGCCCTAGAGCATTGTGTGTGTGTGTTCATCCTTCATTGCTACAGAAGACCATGCCATCAGAGAAATGATGACATGACTTGCACTTGACTTTTGTTGTTTTGAGTGAGGGAGGACTGTGCAGGTCACCAGTCTCACTTCTCCTCCAGAGCCATCTGAATCCAGTGACCAGTTATTCATCAGGATGACTGGAGGTGACCCAGGATGAGGCAATTGGGATTAAGTGACTTGCCCAAGGTCACACAGCTAGTGAGTGTCAAGTATCTGAGGTGAGATTTGAACTCAGGTCCTCCTGACTCCTGCATTGGTGGTCTATCCACTGTACCACCTAGCTGCCCGCCCTAGAACATATGTTAGAAGTGGAAGGGAATCTGAAATATAGAATATTAGAGCTAGGAGGAACCTTAGGATATATACCATAGAATATACTATAAAAGGGATCTTATAACATAAACCACAAAATTCTAGAACTAGAAGAGACATTAGAACATAGACCATAAAATGGCAGTGCTGGAAAGGACTTTGGAGAGCATTTTGCAAAAGAGGAAACCATTAAAGTATCAAGTTTACAGAACTGGTTAGTAAAGCTAGGTCTTCTGATCCCTAATCCAACATTCTCTGTACTACAGAGTATACTTTACACTGATCCTTTGAGGCAGTTAGGGCAAGAAACGAATAAGCCTGTTTTATAGACGAGGAAACTGAGAGATGCAGAGCTGGTGACTTGTACAAAGTCCAAAGTTAATAGCTGAACCAGAGTGAAAACCTAACCCATAAGCTGCTTTTTTCATTAGATGAAAGTGCTGGTTTCTCTTCATCACCTCTTGAGTTTCTTCATAGCTGGGTAGTTTTCAAGTGTTCCGCCTTCTCAGAGGCAGAAGGATGATCTCTGGCTGTGTGGAAAGTCTCAGGCCCAGATCATTGTATTTCTGGAAACTTCTTGTTTCGCTTCCTCTTTGGTTTCTCATTTTTTTTCCTTTTGTTCCTGTATACTACCCTACCACACAGTGGATAAAATTCCAGGCCTGCAATCAGGAAGACTCTTCTTCCTGAGTTGAAATTTCAGCCTCTAACATTTGCTATATGAACCTGGGCAAGTCACTTAATCCTATTTGTCTCAGTTTCTTCTTCTATAAAATGAGCTGGAGAAGGACATGGCAAACCACTCCACTATCTTTGCCAAATGGAGTCATAAAGAGTCAGACTTGACAATACCACCCACCCTACTGCTTATCAGTACCTTCCTTCCCCCTTTTCTGAAAACAACCCCATGAATAAGGCAGACATACACAAAGCCCAGCTAGGGAAACTGTATTTGTTCACCAAGTCTAGAGTTCCCATTCCTAAAGGCTGAATGGCCATCCAAGATAGCTGGGATTTTGTATGACTCTTCCACCTTAGCCTTTTCCTTGTCTCATAAAGATCCTTGGTGGAAACTACCAGTCTTCTAGCTACATATTCCGTTCTATACTGAATCCCATGCTCCCTTTTATCACTACTTGTGCCTTGCTATGCTCCTTCTATCACTTCTCATGCCTTGCTATGCTCTAACCCTGGATTACCTCCACTATATACCTATCTTCTCTACTTCTCCTTGCCTACTTATTGCTGGATGCTGCTAGAGAAAGTTATTCAGCTATACTAACTGGATGCACTACAAATTTATGTTATCTAATATCAGTTGACTGTTCATAACTGTATACCAATCCTTTTAACCTTCCACATCTATAAGTAGCAGGTTGTCACTGTTACTTGCCCCTACCTTATATGGACTGGACATCTTCATCACCATGGGAGGGGTTTTCCTCTTGATCCAAGCATAGAAAATTGGAAAGAAAATGGCAAAGGCTCTTCCTCCAATACCATCCCAATTTATCACCTTCCTGCCATATTACTGACTCATTGTTTAGAGAGATTCTGGTATTGAAATTGAAGAAGATAAAAAGAATCAATATTTCTTTTTCTTTCAGCTCCAAGCCCTCAACAAGAGCATTGATCTGGTAAAATAATTCACTTAGAATTTTTTCTTTCCCTTCTATATACTCCCTTCTGGCCCCTCTCTGCTATATTTGAGCAGAGAGACCTATAGATTGGCAATGAAATAGTTAAAAACACTTATCACAATAGCCAACTTTTACTCAGAGTAAAACAAAAAGGTAAACAAACTTTTAAGGAGGAAAGATAAGTTTTGGGAAACAGGTATACAACTTCTCAGAAGGGAGAGAAGGAAAGGAAAGTGCAGAACCATTTGTATCAGTTCTGTAGTCATGGGTAGGTTTCAGTGACCCAGCATCAGGCCTGATACATCTTGTACACGACATGCCCAGAAAGCCCTGGAAGTGGAGCCTGATACTGAGGATATCAAGTCAAGACTGTTTACCTACATGGCTACTAATGTCCTGGCTCCAGCTCTTCTGCTTTCCGGATACTGGCCCCATCCCACCCCCCTACTGCTAGTGCCAGTGAGCTCTAAAATAACTTTAACTACCCACAAGTCCTTTAGCTGAGAGGCTGGAGGTACATCAACCCCTATCTACCAATCTCCAGGTTAGAGCAAATTCTCCAGGGAGATTGAGGAAGAGTGGGGAATGGGGGCAGACCTCTATGCAAAACCAGTAGGCATCTATCTCCAGCATCCTGATCTCTGCTGCAATGCTGAAACAGGTCTTCAGCTCATTGAATATCATAATTCTTGTAATGGAAGCCTTTTCTTTTCAAACCACCTATACCACTTTCCCCCTCTCCTTTTTAGCAAAGGAACTCACCTCTTATTTTACTGGGCAAATTGAGATCATCCATTATGAAGTACCTCTCTCCCCTGTTCCATACCTCAAATCCCTTCAACATCATTTTCCATTCTCTTTCCTTGTTCAAGTGTTTGAGAAGCAGTAGCCTTTTTCCTTGCCCTTCTATGTGTGCCCTTGATCACATCTCCTGGTTTCTCCAGGAATTTGTCCCTTTGATTAGTTTTCTACTCCTGTCTCCACAAGCATCTTTAAGCATCTTAATTGTGTTGGTGCTCCCTAATAGAGGTCTTCAGTCTAGAAGAGGAGTTTTCAGTTTCCTTTCTAGAAGAAATACAGATCTTTCTCCCTGTTCTTTGATTCTTTTCTTTCCTGTGGAAAATTGGCTTGTAAACATGATGAAAGTCAGAATGTTACAGAATATTGTAGCTGCAAAAGAGAGGACAAATGCTATGAGAAATCTGGGAAAATTCCCTTTCAGCTCTGGGAGTCAAGGAAGGTCTTGTGAAGGAAGTGGTACCCAAGTCATACCTTATAGGTTGGGAATAGGGATGGTGGCCATTTAAGTAGCTGATAACAGCTACCCTACCTACTTCACAGGGCTGATAGGAGGACCAAATGAAAAAAAAACTTAAAGTACTCTACAAATACAAGGTATTCTCATTCTAATGCAGTTGTGATTGTGTGAGATGGTACAGATACATTGTATCTTAACAAAGTCAAGTGCAAATCATGTCATCATTTCTGTGATGTCATGGTCTTCTTCGAAAACGAAGGATGACTACAACAACAATTTGAAATTAAGTATTACCAGGACCTCTTCTAGTCCTTCTGGAGACTAGAGAGCTGAAATTCAAATAAATAGCAAGACATTCATAATCTGCAAATTTGGGTTCTAGTTTCAGCTATTACCACTAAGAAAATCTGTGACCATGAGCAGCTCTTCTCTTCTCTGGGTGTTTATTTGTTCCACTTTCAAGTCTTTTCCAGCTCAAATGTTGTGTGATTCTTACTCTAACAAAGTTAGGAGACGAGTGAGCCAGGAATATTTGTCTTAGAATTCTTTAATGAGTAGATAAGAATCAATGAAATTATTATATTGAGCATATGTATATATATATATATATATATACCAAGAAATTTGTATTTCTTTTCTTTTTCTTTTTTTTTTTGGAGGCAATTGGGATTAAGTGACTTGCCCAGGGTCACACAACTAGTAAGTGTCTGAGGCCAAATTTGAACTCTGGTCCTCCTGACTACAGGGCCCATGTTCTATCCATAGCTACCTAGCTTTCCCCTACTTTTTAAAACAAAAGAAATGCAAATAACAACAATAATAGCTTACATAATAAAGCGCTTTTAGAGACACTGTGATATATTAAATATAGGATGCTAATCTTGAAGTCAGGAAGACCTGGATTTAATTGCCACATCTGGCACTTTTTAACTGCATGACCATGGACAAGTCAATTAAACTTCAGGCAAACCTTAGGTAATTCTCTAAAACATATCTACTAAGTTATAAACAGATTGCAGTATGATGTGATGGAAGGGAGTGCCCATACCTTCCAAATCACAGATCCTTATTTAATATTTACGAAGCACTTCTTTCCTCAGAACACCTCTTATTTTTTAAAATACATTTTATTGATATCTTTTGCTTTTTAGATTACCAGAATTTATCCCAGTTTCTTATAACAAAGAGCCACCTCATGTAACAAGTAGTGTTTTTTTTTTAAAGAAGGAAGGAATGAAACAAAAAGAAATCAGCAAAACTGATTAATGTATGGGGAAAAAATCTGAAAATAAATGCAATTTCCCACACCCATGGACCTTTGCAAAATAATAAGGTAGTAGTGAAAGTATTATTATCCCTGTTTTACACATGAGAAAACTGAGGTTTCAAGAGATCTAGTGATTTAATTATGGTTACACAGCTAGTAAGGCAGAGCTGTATTGCCTGTTTTCTGATTCCCACTCTAGTTTTTTTTTTAACTTAATTGAAAGTGTCAGCAAATTGTTTAAAACACTCTAAAAGTCATTTTAACCAAAATTCTTTGCATACCAAAAATTAGGGTGTTGATTACAAATTACTTTTAAAGGTAGAAAATAAAGCAAATAAATTAAATGTATCTGCATGCTTGGTTTAAGAGCAAAATTTAAACTTCATTCTCAAATGTATTTCCCAATTTAGACTTTAGCCAATTTTGACAAGTGGTTCTCTCCCATCTTCTTCCTTTACTCCCAAATCTTCATTTTGAACTTATGAATTTTTAACGATTTGGTATTTGGATATCCTTTCAGAATGTTTGACTCAACAGTGTGTCACAGAAATCTCAAGAAGCTCTCTTTTCTCATGGGAAACGGTATCTAAGAACCTGATCACAGAGAATCCAGCTGCTGATTTGCAGGGCCCAAATGAAGTTGACACAGCTGGGCTTCAGGTTCCAGTACCATCCATCCAATTGTATCCTCACCAAGAATGTCAGAAGAAATCCCAGGAGGAATGGGAAGTTCAGAGGACTTTAAAAGGCTCACATCTGGATGGGGTTCAGGGGAGACAAAGAAACCACACTGTGAATGGACCTCCCCCAAGGACCCAGCTGACAATCCATACTGTTTCTTCAGGAGACGAAGAGCCTTCATCTCCAGAAGATGCTATGACTTTACAGGATGAGAGAGATGGGATTCTAGAAACAAATGTTACCTTAAAGACAGTGGAAACTAGAAATCCAGATGCAACTCTGGTTCCAGAGAACAGCAGTAATGAGAATTCAGAAAGTGCTGTCACTTTAGGGCAAAAAGCAAACAGGAATCAAAAACTCTTTTTCTTGGAAGAGAAGAAAATAGAGAAGCAAGGATTTGGTGCATCTTTGGGAAAGCAAAACCACCCAAATAAAAAGTCCACTGATAATGTCCAAGTCCCTGGGTCCCAGGAGGAAAAGATACCTGGGAATAAGAATACTGCCATGTCTTCAGGAAAGAAAGAACCTAAGGATCCTGGAAACCAGTATTTAAAAGAACCTTGTGAAGGTATTTTTCACAGTATTTATTTTCAGTCCCATAAGTAC
Organism: Notamacropus eugenii; assembly: GCF_028372415.1. NCBI lineage: Eukaryota > Metazoa > Chordata > Mammalia > Diprotodontia > Macropodidae > Notamacropus > Notamacropus eugenii. The sequence goes on along the minus strand of NC_092872.1, from coordinate 57,145,300 downwards.
TATAGTGTTATTTTCTCTTAATAACTTTTCATATCCTTAGAGGAATGCTTTGTAAAATGTTCATCTGATGCAATAACTTTATGCTTTTAAATTATGCTACTTGAGTGCTATTCTTTGAGAAGCCTCTTTGCTCTAAAATTTAGGCTCAGAATCAGAAGCTTACGTTTTTGTTCTGGCTCTGACTGACATTTATTAACTATATAGCAATGGAACATATACATTTTCCTCTCTTAATTTCAATTATCTTATTGATAAAATGAAGGAAATAATACTGGCCTCACAGAGCTCTTGGGAGGAAAGTGCTTTGAGAGAACTGTAAGATGTCTCACAAGTGTTTTGTTGTTGTTGTTACTGACCTCTTTTAGGACAGGAGTGGGGGAGGGGCAAGGTAAGAGGTCTTAAGACAGTGCCTTTCTATTTGGTTCCTAAATGACTTCCCAGGAAATGATGCAGAAAGCTTAGAAAGGTGAAGAGCCAGGGGAGATGAGAGATCATAAGATTATAATTTCATTGTGAGATCCTGATTTAGATCTGGAAATGACCTTAGAGGTCATTGTGTCCAACTATGTCACTTTTACCAAAGAAGAAATTGAGTCCTATTAAGGTAAGTGACTTGATGGAGCTCACATAGGTAACAATTGGCAAAAACTGACTCGAAATCCAGATGAGAGTGAAATCACATGGATGGACAGGCTAGAGAAAGCGTTTGGAACTTGACATACAGAATACAGAGTTGGCGGGGGGGGGGGGGGGGGGGAAGGCCAAGGAATCATAAAATCAAAAAAGTTGTAGAGCTAAAGGGTCATGGAGCCCAACCTATAACCTAATGGTGAACCTCCCTACACCATCCCTACCAAGTGATCATCCAGCCTCCACTTGAAGACCTCCAGTTCTGGAGGACTAATTACAGTCCAGTTGGACAATTCAAATTATTAGGAAACTTGACATTACGTTAAGCTGAAATTTTCCTCTGCAACTTAACTCCAGTTGGCAGAGCTGTGATCAATGAGTGGAAGACAAACAGATCTAATCCCTTTTCCATATGATAACTCTTCAAGTATTTGAAGATAGTGATAAGTCCCCACTTCTGTTTCTCTTCTCCATGGAAAGCATCCTCAGTTCTATCAAATGGCTCGCCTATGGCATGGTTTCCAATTTCTTCACTGTTCTCTAGCTGTACTCCAATTTCTTAATGTTCTTCCTAACCCATAATATCCAGAACTAAACACAAGACACCATATGTGTTTAACCAGTCAAATCTACAACCTTCATTTCCCTCCCTTTGGATGCTTTGCTTCTCTTTCTTCAGCTTTTGGTTCAGATTTCATACTGTTGATTCATATTGATAAAAATACTGGGTATAACAGAACAAAAGACAGATCCCTAGACTTTCCCCTGGTGAATTTCCTCTAGCTGACATCACTCCACTAGTCACCATTCTTGAGTCCAGTCACTCAGCCAGTTTCAAATACATCTAAATGTACCCATCCAGCCCACATTTCTCCACCCTGTCTGTGAAGACATAATGAGAGACATTATTTGGTGCCTTGCTGCAATCTAGGGTAGGCTATTTCCATTATATTTCATGTAACTATCAATTTGGCAAACTATATTAAAAATAAAATCAATTTAGCTTGATGTGATATGTTCTTACTGAGTCCACACTGAATTTTAGTGACATTTGCTTCCATTTTTTAATGATACATCCTAGAATTTTAGCAGAAATTGAGGTCAAGTTCACTAGTTTGATTAATCTACCATCTTTTAAAAATTTAGCTTAACATTTGCCTGTATTTATACTATCTTCCTGCACTCCATGACTTTTCAGACTTCACTTTAAGGCACACATCCATGAGTTCTTTCAGGATACTATACTTTAGTAAGTCTGGGACTAAGGACTTAAATACATTGAGGGCAGTTGGGTACTCTCTCACCATCTTCAATATCATATTACACATTTTTGTTCTTTATTTTCCACTCAACATGTTTTTTTTTTTACTTTTAAAAATTTTGGTTTTTTTAACATTCTTTTCTTCTAAAATTTTGGGTTCCGATTTCTTTCCCTTCCGTCACCCCTCATCCACTCGTTGAGAAGGCAAGCAATATTATATCAATATACATGTGAAATCATGTAAAACATATTTCTACATTAGCCATATTTATAAAAAAAAGCAAGAAAAATAAAGAAAGTGAGAATATTATATATCAGTTTGTACTCAGAGTTCATCAGTTGTCTCTCTGGAAGTGGATAACATTTTTCCCATCATGAATCCTTTGGAATTATCTTGGATCATTATATTGACCAAATAGCTAAGTGTTTCACAGTTGATCATCATTACAATATTGCTGTTACTATGCACAATGATCTCCCAGTTCTTACTTCAGTTTGCATCATTTCTTATAGGTCTTGCCATGTTTTTCTGAAACCCCATCATTTCCCAACAGAATAGTAGGATTCCAAAACAATCATATGCCACAACTTTCGACATACATTCGTTAAACACTCATTATGTGCCAGGCATTCTGCTAAGTTCTGAGGGTACAAAAAAGGGCAAAAATAGCCCCTTGTTCTCCATAAGTAGAAACAAAATAAGAATTGAAGTTATGTTTTTTCACTGTCATCTGTTATTGTTGTTTCATCCATCTAAAGTAGCTGACATGCCATTCTTTGATCCTATCCCTTATTTTACTTTAATTTGGCTCCAGCTTCAGCTTTAAAATATCTTCTTTTAATTGTGTCTTTAAAATTCAGGACAAGGCTTAGTTCACTTTGGTCTTTAGCATTCCTGACATTTGTAGTGGACCGTATCACTTGTATTCTTTTGATTCCCTACCATTGCTTTTATCTTCTGTATATGTCTCTTAAGTTGGTCAGTTATTTCACTGTGCAACTATACAGTTCTCTTTAGACAACCTCCTCTTCCATCCTCATCAAAATGATTTGTTTGTACTGTCATAATTTTGTTTTTGAGACTATCCCATCCGTCTTGTACCAACTTCCCTGGTAGAATTTCAGACCGTGGGATCCAATCTATTGTTTTTCTGGATTCCTTGAAACTCACTCTGCCAAAACATAGGGCACACATTGACTTTTCTTCCTTATCAATCATAAATGCTAAGATGGGGTAGTAACTTCTTCCCAAGACTGTCATTTTTATTTCAGCTCAGAATCAGTTATAGAATATTTCTTTTCATTGCTTTCTCCATATTTTCAAGAATGAAATCAAATTAAAACAGGTCAGTGATTTACAAACTGTTCTGCTTTTAGCCAAAATAAAGCTCTAGAAGATGTTTAAATAGATGAAATTACTCCCACATTACTACATTGTATTGCCATGTTAGGTTTTGGATGTTTCCAGAACTTACGGTCTATTTTGTTCTTCTCGTTGTTGATGTCTAGTGTGCTCCAGACCATCACTATTATTACTATTACCACCTCTAAAGATGGAAGAGATCCTAATAATGATAATAATAATATCTAACATTTATATAGCACTTCAAGGTTTGTAAATACTTTACATATGTTATTTCATTTGATCCTTACAACAACCTTGTGAGGTAGGGGCTAGCATCATCTAGTCCAGCCCCTCCTTTCCATAATGATATCACTTCAGTTTCTTTCTCTGTGGATATCCAAATGCTCTTCACTGTGCTTTCCCCATAAATTACCGGACTTGGGTAATGGTGATCATGTTAGACAGTACTCAGAGAGCTCCGAATCACTGCCCTGAGACGATGATAAGTCACTCATCTCTTCTTCCTGTGACCAAACTTGGATGTCCTCCTCTCCAGGATAATGTGCAGATCCTCATTATTATTCCACTGAATATGAGGAACTACTTCCTCTTCAAGAGACTAGCTCTACTTTCACTATGAGAGCTTCACATCTACAAGACAGCTGAAATTTCTGTGGTCTTTCCTCCTCTGTGTTTCCTCTTCCACCCTAGAACTTACGTAAGTTTGGGTTCTCTTTTGCTTCTTTAGGTTTCTTCCCCTTTTTCTTCCTCTATCAAAGCATTTTTTCTCCCAAGAAACATTTAATTGTTCCTGATAATCTGAAGAGGAGAGACCTTTCATCTTTTCTTTCAGCAGGAAGCAGCTGCTTTTTATGCATAGGCATTTTTTTTTGGTTCTGACAGAAATGCCAACATTTTTGAAGGTCACTTTAATATTCTCCTTGCCTTCTGTATTTGCTGAAAATGAGATCCTCAGTTCTTTTGCTAATTCCTATTGTAGTCTTCTGTAGCAAATATCCTATTTTGCCATGGGAATCCACTCTATTGGGAGGTTCTGTCTCCAGGGTCATCTGAATCAAAGTTTGGTTTTGTTGGGAGGTTTTTTAATAGTAAGCTTTGCCACTTTTTCCTAGTACTTCACACTTTGCCAGGTGCAGTAGACCTACCAACACCTAAATCTACATAGTAAATATGTTTAGCTATTGCCTCCAAGAATGTATTCTTTATGTAAAAAAAAAATTAATACTGTACCCTACACCAAAGAATAATTTGTAAGAAATTATTTTATTTATTTAATATTAATATAAAGGCAAGTCATTTCTAACTTGGAGAGATGTCCAAACTGGTAGAGACCCCTCTGCCCTCTGGCATGACTCTCTGTCCCAAGATTTCAAATAAAATTTATAGGAACCTTGAACAAGGAAAAGATATCTTAAAATGCAGTTTGGGTTAACGTTCCAGAGTTGAGTAATCAAGTCACTCACTATCCTATTCCTCCTGAACCTCACTCTCAGAGTTGAGCAAAGGGACTTCCTCTCTTTCATGTTCTATTAATCTTTTCTTAATGGAAAAAGTCCACCAAAACACTTACTAGCTGTGTAACCCCAGGCAAGCTGCTTAACCCTGTTTGCCTCAGTTCCTCATTTATAAAATGATTTGAGGAAGGACATGGCAAATCAGTCGAGTATCTTTTCCAAGAAAATCCCAAATGGGATGAAGAAGAGTCAGACATGACTGAAAGGACTCAGCAATAATAAAAGAAGGGATTTCCCTTAGATGGGTCAGATATTCAGTAACTTCAGGGCTGGAGAAAGCAATGATGTAAGTAAGAAAAGAGCTCTTTGTTTAAAAGTTTAGTATCAACATTAATTCATTTCTCTAAAGAGTCCCCACTCCCCACTTTTTTTTATCTTAACTCACCTTCCAAGGGATTTTTCCTAGGGGTCTGGAAAGGGATTTACAGAAAAAAATTTTTTTTAAAAAATTTCTAAAGAAACTCAAAAGGAGGCTTTTAATATACTTTCACAATTCCCCATTTGTGCTTCTCACACAATTATTTGAAGTATAATCTGTATTTATTAATTAAAGAATTTCAATTGCATAACTGACTAATCAATAGCAAAATATGTTATTTTAACTAGTCCAAAATATGGAGTTTTCTGTGTTCTGCTTTTTTGAATGCAGCAAAACAAGAGATGACAAAGACTCTTCTTAATGCTCTAATATAGTATATACTACATGGCATAATAGGATTAGATCATTGCTTCAAATTGAGATACAGAAACCACTCTAGATGGAGATAAAGCTCAATATTCAAACATACTTGTGTCTGTAGCTAGCCCTTTAATTTCTGAACAATAGTCAGACAGCTTTGCAGATTAATAATTGTTCCCTGGGATCAAGGTAATCCAGTTTAAAGGCAATTGGAACTTCATTCTGCTACTCAGCTGACCGATAGATAGTCTGATCTCCTTAGTCATAGCTACTCCAGAAGATTCTGAATCTGTATACCGATTGTTCTAGTAGAGTTCTAACTCTCATCCAGAGAGTGTATTTGCTATTTGTTGAATTCAATGAATCCTACAAAGGACTATAACTACCCCCTCATCTCTGAATTTTGTATGCATTGTAAATGGATGGCTGTAAAGGTCCACTGATTTCCATGCCAAAAAGGCATTGATCCTGGCATTATTCTAGAACCAATTACTATGAAACAACAAGACTCTTTTGGGGGTTTACAAACTTCTGAGGGTCCTGAGTTAGGCCTCAGATTCTCTTCATGGGACCATAGAAGGTCTACTCTTAGTGGCTATGCTCCCAAATTGAAATTTTCCAATCATAACCCCATGGCTATAGATCAGAAGAATTCTTAAGGCCCAGCCAGCCTTGTTGAGTGAGATCACAATATATGACCCATAGCTGGTCATTCAAGAAATTCTGGGCCTTAGAGCCCAGAGCATTGTCCAACCCATCAGAGTATTCCTGCCTATTAGATAATCTCATTAACTAATGAGGAGAGTTCTCATGTGGTTTTCCTACTCATAAATTTTGGTGGCTCCTTATCTACTCCAGGATCAAATATAAAAATCCTTTGTTTGGTGTTCAAAGCTCTTCCTAATCTGGGCTGTTCCTACCTTTTTAGTCTTGTTACAACTTACCTCCAAGTAATCTGCTAAGTACTTGGCCTTCTTAAGATTCTTTGTACAAGTCCCTCCATCTCTCAGTTCCAGACGTTTTCCCTGGCTTTCACGCATGTTTAGAACTTTCTACTTTCTCCTCCGCTTCCTGGCTCCCTTGGCTCCTTTCAAGTCCCATCTTTTACAAGAAGCCTTTCTTGATACCATTAATGCTGGTGTCTTCTCTCTGTTGATTATCTCTAACTTACTCTGTGTATATCTAGTTTGTAAATAGCTCTTTGCATGTTGTCTCCCCCTGTGAGACTTAGTTTCTTGAGAGGCTGTTTTTTTTTTTTTGCCTTTCTCTATAGCCCTACTGTTTGGCACAGTGCCTGGCACATATCATGTGTTTAATAGATGTTCATTAACTATCTGACTGGCACTTTTTCCAAACTGACCTAGAGCTGATTCAGTTAGGCTCCTGTCCATAATAACAGTGGTTTTTCTTATTGTGCCAATTTCTCATCTCTTTCTGGGCCTTTATGTACTCCAGACTGAAATTTTAGTGTTGATTTTATCCAGAATTGTCCAGTTAAAATTGGATTAGCTTTTCTTGGTGGCAAAAGCACTCAGGTACTAGTTCGTTTTAATCAGATTATATAAATAAGACAGTTATAGTCTTAGAGCAGTAAGAATATTGGGCAGCAATTGTTAAAGAACATTATAAAGTCATTATAAAATCACTAGTGAAGCAATATTACCTTCTTTCCTAATTTAAAGCCTATAATAACATATCCTCAGAACAAGGGAGCCAAAACCCAGGCTATGTAAATTACCTTACAAAATTCTGTGCTATCAATATGAGGAACAGGAGGAGCATCAGAGTTAACAATTTGTGTGTCAGGCGCTATATAGCAAGAATTCTCTTATTAAGAACAGTTAATTCCGTGAAGTAATCACTATTCAAAGTTATGATTTTGTAAAATATGGTAATGCATTCCAACATAATGGAAATATGCAGTATGAATTTGAAATAGTGATCATTTCATGAGATTCATTATTCACATTAATCAGACCAAGCTGTATAGACGTTTTATGTGTCAGTATGCACATTGAACAAATACCTTCTTGAAGAATACATTTCTGGCCCCTGAGGTAAGAAGCATCATTAAATGCAGCTAGCTGTTCCACACAATATATTTTACAATCCCAGTTAAAGATTTCACAGTTAAAGTTTGCCAAGCCTAGAGGCCTGTATTGGGCTACCCGAGTCTTCCTTACCTCACCTCCCGAGGTCTTCGGCTGGCCACGCCGGATGCACGTATGAGAGAAAGGACGTTCCAGAGTCAAACAGGGGTTGAGCTTTATTACAGGGTTTCGGTTACAAGTGCAGGGGGATCTTCTTTCTTAGGACGAAGAGGGGGAGATTTCCTAAGGAGGCTAAGCTTAAGGGATTGGAAGTAGAAGTACAAGCGGGGAGAGAGGGGGAGGGGAGAGAGGAAAGAAAAGAAACGGAGCCCTACTTTTCTCTTTGGCTCCACACGTGCTAAGAGAGCTTTTAGGCTTCCTCAATCCTACTTAACCTTTAGCCACACAGTTTGCATCTCAATACCATGCTGTTAGGTAACTAGGTGTGCTCCAATCCGGGATGACCTCGAGGGCAGGGAGACTCCACCCATCAGGTATCTCCGGGGGAGAGGCGGAAATACCTGAGCTAGCCGAGCTAGCTCAGTCTGACCTTCTCGAATCCCCGCTGTTCATGGAGGGCCTCGTAAGACTCTAAGATTTAGAAGTCCCACTTTTACCTGCCCGAGACTGTCCACACGGAATTGAGCTTCCAGTCCCAACAAAAGTTGACGTTCATTACATTCCCAGTTAAAGTTCTTTCCAGAAAGACATTCGTTAGGAATTGATGTGTAGCATTTTGTCTTAGAGATAACAGACATTCTATCAGAAGATACAGTCTCTGTGTTCTAGAATGGCACATTTTCTTCTTTGGACCAGGAAAAGTTCATTAGTGTAGTCACCCTGCTCCTTTGTCTCCAGCTCCATAGAAGGGAATATTAATTTACACTGGGATATGCATGATCTCAGTATTGAAGATCTTGACTTCGTGCAGTTGTTTGGTGGTTTACAACAATCTGGTTATAAAAGTTTTTCAGTAGTTTTCATTGTGACTGCCCTATAGCAGTGAAACTTCAAATTCATCCGAAAAACATACATACTATGACAAGAACATGTTCATCATTATAGCACTTACTCTTTTGGAAAAAATCAACTTATATGAAACGAAAGAAAAAGAGCATTCTGTATGTTTCTCTTGTGCTTAACAGGTAGCATCTATATAGTCCTTTTGAGGTTTTAAAAACATTTTATCCTCACAATAGTCTTGAGAAGTGGATGCCACTATTATTACCCATATTTCACAGATAAGGACACTGAGGCTTAGAATAATTAAGTACTGATAGGATCATAGTGCTAAGTTCCTATGGCCAGATCTATACTTAGTCTCTAAGTCCAGTGTTCTATCTACTGAGCCATCCAGATGCCTCTTTGTCTCAGTTTGAATTCCTAATAGATGAGGCAGATATAATAACTATTGGAAAAAAATATCAACCATTTTTTTCAACCAAAATTTGTACTGTAGCAACAATAGCAATTTACACAAACTCCCCGCTTTGCTTAAATGTACTATGCCAATCACTGGGGCAAAGTGTGGCTCATTTCTAGAGACTGGCTAACAGAAACTGAGAAGGAAAATTAAGTCATAATTGCTCTGCTATAGGAGTGAAAAGATACAGATTTTGGCTGTGGAGTCAGCCTAGATCTTCTTTTTCTAAATTGCTTGGCCACTTCCAGGATGGCTTTAGATTGTATTTCTGAAAAATCCCTCTATGTAGGCTTTATGCAGTCTTCAAAGAGGTCAAAGATAATTCATGGCCTGATTTTTCTGTTCCATTTATTATTATTCTTTGAAACTCTCCTGAACTATCTCCTGGGAACAAGTTGATATTCACTTAGGAAGGGGTCATCTGGTTGACAAACACTTCCAACTTTCCAAATCTGCCTTACTAATTACCAAATTCAAATGAACACTTGGACAGACCAGAATATACACACTGGAATACTCTGGATTGTTGTTAACCAAAAGTGCACTCTGTATTCCAAAGGCTCTGACTATGAAATAGTACTGATTCATAAATCTATCACATCATTTTGATTAAGAAAGATCTAATCTAATTTTGCAAACAAATCATACTGTGTATAATTCCAAAATTAAAAGTATTTATATGTAATAGTTTCCAAAGTCACAATGTTAAACACATATAGACTTAACACTAACCTAAGATGATCTCATGGACTTAGAATATAATAAACAAAGCTTATTGCTAGTCTAATATTCCAAACGAATGTATCTCTAAATCAGCTACATGGAAAAACCATTTCATTTCTTTATGAATTTTGACATTCTATACTAGTTGTATTCAGAAAAATTATCATTTTGGTTCTCATAGCTACAAAGGTATGGCACCAGCATTTCCTATTCAGAACATAACTCAGCTATGCTGTAAATAATAGTTATTCCAAATTAATCTATCCATTACAGTATAAATCCAAATTTTAAATTGTTCAGTGTTAAAACTTGCTAGATGATTCTAACTACATTTCCATATCAATAAGAATTCCAAAATCTATACCATCAATCTTGGAAATCAATAGCAGAAGTTAACTCCAACTCCTCAAGGAAGAACTTAAGCATTTCTTTAAATAGAGTTTCACAGTTTTTACCCATGGAAACCTTACTATTCTCTTATCTTAGTTTATCTCCAAAATTCTTTTAAACTAGCGCTGCTTTCTGAAATCAGGGGATTCCTTTCCTTGCATTTTTTAAAATAAGCCCTTGCTGGAGATTCTGATGGCTGGCAAAAATGAGGACACTGTATTGGAAACCAAAAATTGAAGTTACTAGTCTGTGTTCTAGTTAAGTTAATACTATTTTAAACAAAGTTACATTTTGAAAATTTTCAACTTTTAAGAATACCTTTACATATTCCTCATTGACTACTAATTGAGTAAGTCTATAATGTGTCAGTATAAACTATTTCTAATTTTCTTGGAACATACCCATTTCAAAAGTAACATTACTATTGATTAGATTACTCTGTCCCACGTGAGAGGTGGAAAATAAGAAGGGTCAGGATGAGAAGATAAATACAGAATGGAAAAGGAGATGGATGGTGGAATGTGATGCATAATCTTGTCTCCTCTGGCGTCAGCTAGATTTTGTAGAGTAGCTAAGTTTGCACTCACTTAGTCACCAATTAAGATGACTTAGTTCCAAGGTGGCAGTTCCAAAGCAGAGTAGAATAACTTCTCCAGGGACTAGTAGAGTAGATTCTAGAAGTCTTGTGTTTAGGGTATTGGTGCAGATAGGGAGAAGTGAGGCTGCAGAGGTAGCAGATCAAATGGCAAGATGGATGACTGAAAAAAATAGGAAGCACCTCATTATATGACATAATAATAACCTTTGGTTCTTTGGCTACACAAATGCCCAGGTGTCCAATAGAATGTGAAAAAAGGTCATGTTATATCAAGGGCCTAGGCCCAGGTAGCCCAATATTCAACTCTGATAGTAGCACATTGGGATGTGCTGTAAGGGAGTGTGGGTATCTTCCTCAAAGGTTGAAGGTGTCCTTCAAAATCCCAGCTTCCCTTAATAACCCTCTGTGGTTTGTTATACATAAATTTATCTTTTAAATCTGTCTGTATGTTCAGCCTGTATCAGATATTAGGACAATGAGCTCCAGAAGTTTGACTATTGATATGTGCAGTAGGAACTTCTTTTTATTTGTTCTAAACTTACTTCTTTCAAGCTTTAACATTCACATTCTTCTGGTCTATATTTGGCCAGCAAATCTGTGTTTACCTTATTCATAACTTTCATGATTTGATTTATTTTTTTTGTCTAGACTTCTGACTTTATTATTATAGGGGAACTCCCAGTGAGAAAGCTCCTTCTACCAATGCAAAGAATAACTGTTCTGCAACTTATAGTCTTAGAGAGTTGCCTATATCATTGAGAGTTTAAATGATTTTCCAAGGGCCACACATCAAGTAGGGGAACTTGCACCCGGGTCTTCATGACATAGACTACTATATAGAGCTAGCTCTCTATCCATGACATCATGCTATCTCTCTCCATAATTTTATAAATCTTGACCTATAGGAAGATTCACAGACTTTGAGAGAGAGAGAGAGAACGAAAGAGAGAGAGAGAGAGAGAGAGAGAGAGAGAGAGAGAGAGAGAGAGAGAGAATGCTCATTTAGTTCAGGAGTTCATGACTGGTAGAGATTTCAAGGTATTTGTGAACTTGGATAGGAAAAAAAATCCATCTTTATTTTTACTTAACCTTTAACAAATTTAGCACTTCCTTTAATTATGAATGTAGATGATAATTTTGAGGAGAGGTCATGGGTTTTACCAGACTAGTAAAGAGAGCCATGAAATAAAAATGAGAAAGAAGCCCTGATTAAAGCAAACCATTCATTTTTATAGATTTAGTAAACTCAGGCCTAGAGAGGAAGCCAAGGTGCTTCTTGTCTAAGTAGCTGATATGATTGAGTTAGCTGCAAAGTCAGCACCAGTTTGTTTTTGTGGCTGTTATGACTGTTCAGTTATTTTACCTAAACTTTGTTGCCTCATCTCTTTTCTCAGCTTTCATGTTTCTAGATTGTAAATATCTTGTCTTTTTCATCTGTTCTCATCTCCTATAGCATCATAGACAATAGAAGTCAGAGTTAGAAGGAACCTTAAGAACTTGAAATGTGAGACCTGGAAAGGACACTGGAGTGTAACAAGTAGAAAGTTTGAGCTGACAAGGACATTAGAATATAGACTACAGGTGTCAGAGCTGGAAGAGACTTAGAACATAGTGAAAAAGGGCTATCTTTCAAGTCAGACAACCTGGGTTCAAAACCTGGCTCTTTTATTACTTGTTTGACTTTGGACAAGTCACTTCATTAACCTCTTTGACCCTTTAGTTCCTGATTTGTAAAGTTAAGTTGGCCTAGGAGTTCGTAACCTAGGGTTAAATATTTTAATTATTGTATTTAAATATAGTTGGTCTCCTTTATAATTTTGTATTTTATTTTATACATTTTAAAATATTATTCTGAGAAGAGGTCCATAGGTCTCACCAGATTGCTAAAGGGGTCCATAACACAAAAGTGTTTAGAAACCTCTGGGATAGATGATCTCTAAGGGTGTTTACTAGTTCCAAATCCCATGATGCTACAAACATGGACCATGGAATATTAGAGCTAGGAGAAAACTTAAGGAGAAAACAGCAGTTCCTATAGCCCTTGGATCTACTTCTTTCAGATGAAGTGACCCTGAGCAAGACTCCCATCAAAGCCTTCAACATCATGAAGATCACAAATGCCCCTGTCAGGGCAGTGTCGCTGAGGAGAATGCAGGAGTCATGTTCCATATGTCAGGATATGGTGGGAGAACCATCGAGAAGTTCCTGTACACACCACATCAGATATCATCGCAATGTTGGGCATAACGTCTGTCTCCAATGCCAGGCCATGTTTCCTAAGAATTTCCAACACAGCAAGAGCCTAGGAAACATACCCACTAACTTCCAGGAGCCAGTGCTAAGCCCTGGATCCATACCTTGTTGTGAATACCACCCAAAGCAGCTCCAACTGCTTTTCTGCAAAGATCATGGAAAAACCATTTGTCTCAGCTGCAGTATGTCCTTGGAGCACAAAGGTCACCGAATACTCTCCATAGAGGAGGCTGCTCAAAACTACAAGGTAGGAACCTCTACAAGGTTGGATAACCTTCCACATAGTTAGCTGGGTCCTGGACACCCACTAGATGGATGTTTGTGGGGTGAGTGTGTGTATGGCAAGTGGATATTTATCCTTTTTTTTTTTCTGCAACCACTTTGGAAAAGGGCCTAATATTCCAGTTAGTGACTGAATAGAGCTGACCCTCAGCAAATCTGGGGAATAGGTCAAGCTTGTCTTTGGTGCTCTCCCACCTTCCTTTTTAAAAAATATTTATTTTATTTTTAAAAATTAATGAGCACTTATTTTGTCTCTCTCCTATCTCCCTTCCTCCACTAGAAAAAAAAAAGAAAAAAAATTCTTGATCATGATCTGTACTTCGACCCACCAATTCTTTAGGAATGTTATTTAAGTCTCCAATTATTTCTAATTTATTCATTAATTATTCTAATTATTTCTTCAAAGACTTTTCAAAAAATAAAACTTTATTTTTTATTTATCGATCATCTATTTTGCCTTCCTCCCACTCTGAAAAAATTCTTGTAACAAATATACCTTCTATACTGGCCATGCATGTTGAAAATATGTGTCTCATTTTATTCTGGTTAATTAGTCCATTATTTCTGTGTCAGAAGATAGCATTCATTATTAGTGTTCTGGGATCATTGCTAGTTATTACATTGATCAGAGTTCTTAAGTCTTTCAGAATGATTTAGTTTGACAATATTATTGTTATAATATAACTTGTCCTGATTTTGTTGACATTACTCTGCATTGCTCCATATCAGTCTTCTCAGATGTCTCTGAAACCACTCCTTTCATGATTTCTTATAGAACAATAGTATTCTATTACATGAACATATTACTTTCCCTTTAGAATCACAGAACATAGGATGTTCTAAAGTGGAAGGGAATTTACAAATGGGAAACATAGAATGTTACAATTAGAAGGGAGCTTAGAATCTAGAATAGTAGAACATAGAATATTAACATTAGAACGGAACTTAGAATTCCTTTAATATAGCACTGTCACTATATATTTGAGGAAAATGAAGCCCCAGGAACATAATTGATTTACCCATAGTCCCTAAGCTAATGGGTAGTAGAACCAGTACTAAATCCTAGGTCCCCTGGCTTTTAGCCCAAGGCTCATCCTATTACATCATATTTTCTCCCTTTATTTTTGTGGCTGTTCTGTTGCAACACTGCATCTCCTAACTTCCCCATAGCTACCTAGATCACATGGTTTGGGCACCACCATACATATCTAGAAGTGTCACATTCTCCAAACTTATTCTCCCTTATAAACTCTGATACTTCCCCATTTGTAATTAAAATGTTTGATGGCTATCTCTAAGAAATCAAGTAGAAAGGATTTATGGAATTTTGACTATATGCTTAGCATAGTGGTATATGTAAGAGAAATATGGAATATAGTCTTTTCCCTCATGGAGCTCATCATTTCAATCAGGAGACAAAAACAACAAACACAAAACAATTAGAGAACAACACAGGACAATCTATAATCAAATGCCAAGTTGTATAAATGCAGAGTACAAGTGTGATAGATCAGAAAAGGGAGAAGAAAAGATCAGAGTATGCAAATTTACTTGAGGTGGTAAATAGAGCTAGGATTTATATTGGTAGACAGTGTTGTGGTGGAGAGGGAAATACACCCCATGCCTTAACAGTAGAGCAATCAGGGACACAGAGTGGAATGAGAATGACCTGTGCTGAGGACAGTGAGGAGACCTCTAACTGAAAAAAGGGTATATTGAGAAGCAGTGGACAATCAGGTTGGACAAGCTTATGGCAACCATATGAATACAGCTACATAACATGCTTTACACAAATAAAGATGGGTCTAAATAATTGGAGAAATATTGATTGCTTATGGGTAGGTTGAGCCAATGTAAGAAAAATTACCTTACTGACTTAATTTACTTATTCATACCAATCAAACTACCAAATGATTACTTTTCAGAAATAGCAAAAAATAATAATGAAACTTATCTGGAGAAACAGAAAGTTACAAATCTAAAAGGAGATAATGAAAAAATGGAAAAAAGGGGACCTAATAGTACCAGATCTTACACTGTATCCTACAAATCAGCAGTCATCAAATCAATTTATACTGGTTAAGAAATAGAGAGGTCAATCATTGGAAAAGCAAATAAGCAAATAGCCTCATGTTTTATGTACTCAAAGATACTAACTACTGGGACAGGAACCCACTATTCACCAAAAACTGTTGGGAAAACTGGAAAGCAGTGTGGCGGAAACTAGGTGTAAACCAACATCTCACCCCACATGCCAGAATAAATTCCAAATAGACTTAGACATGAAGGGAGAAATCATAAAGTAGAGAAGCAAAAAGGAAATAACCTGTCAGATCTATGGATATAAAAAGAATTCATGACCAAATAAAGAGGGTCACAGAAGATAAAATGGACATTTTGATTACATAAAATTAAAAGATTTTTGTACAAATAAAACCAAAGCAGCTAAAATTAGAACAAACTGGGACTCAATTATAAATTATAGAAGGTCTTAAAAGGCAGGTATAGAAATTTGGATATGATGAATAAGCAGTGGGGAACATGAGATGAACTATTCCACGCTCAGGTCCTAATGACTGACAACAACTTGGTATACCACTGTTCCCTTGACCAGCAAGGTCTAAAAGAGAGCAGTGACACTAATTGGGTGTCAGAATAGGTTGGAGGGGCAGATTGTTTGCTGTAAGAGCCTTCTGGCTGCCCCTCAAGTCATATTCCATAGGTGGCTGCTCACCCTTCCTTTATACTAAGACCACCCCTTCCCTCAAATAATTGAGCAAATGCCTTTTTCCCTTTTAGGGTAGATGTGCCCTAGATATATTGAACCTTTGAGGAATGCCCTCTGGAATCTTTGAAAACCTGTATCATATTCTTAAGGATTTCATCTAGAGAAAACAGCATAGATTGTGCCAAGGTAGGATTGTAGAGATGGCATGGTATTGTAGAAAGAAACGTGAATTGATAGTCAGAAGACCTAGGTTTGAATCCTGGCTTTGCCACTTACTGGTCATGTGATTTTGGACAATTCACCTGATCTCTCCGAGTCTCAATTTTGTCATCTGTCAAGTGGGCATAATAATACTTGGACTTCCTACCTTACAATGATGTTGGAAGTGAGTACTCTGTACTTAGTAAGGCAGTACGGAAATAGTCAATTCAACAAATCTTTCAGTCCAACATATACTAAATACCTACCATGCACAATACTCAAATGAAATAAGATACAGTCCTTACATAGTTTAATAGAACTTAATAAAAACAAATACATAAATACCCACAATAAAAATTATAATGTTGTTAATCAAATGCTATGAGAAATTGGAAGACGGAAGAGATAACTTCTGCCTTGGAAGGTCAGGAAAGGCTTCATGCAGGAGCTTGGCACTAAAGATGGACTTTGAAGGAAGCAAAAGACTTTAATTGGTGGAGATGAAGTGGAGGTGGAGAACAATTCCAGGCATATGGGACAGTGCTCAAAGACAAGGAGGTGGAAACAGATCCAGCAAGATTGGAATACAGCTTGTTTGCTTTGGTAGGAACACAGAGGGGTAAAGGAGAGTGATATTAGACAATACTGAAACAGTAGATGAGTCAGATTCCAGAGGGTGTTTAAAACCAGGGTAAGGGGTTTGTAGTTTTATTTGGTAAGTAATCAAGACACACTAAAAGTTTTCGAGTGGGGAAGTGAAGGGTTTTGATTTGTATATTGGAAAAATTAGGAAGTTTTGTGAAGTATGACTTTTATTGGTTATGAATTCTAGACTCTTGCCCTTAAGTTATCCAAAAACCCATCTCTGGATATTTCTAAGAACAGAACTTGAGGTCAGTGCAGTCCAGCATGGAGGCAGAGGAATGAATGGGAGCAGTGTTTCCTGATTGTTGCTAAAGTACCACATATTTTTTGACGAGTTCATACAACTTCTTAACACAACTTCTCCTTATTTCTTAAAACATACTTAAAAAAACTAAATCCTTATTATTCCTTCATATTCTTCCCAGGCCCTGTCTCTCTCAGGATGACTTGGTGGGAAAAGAACTAGATTTAAAGCAAGAGGAGCTGGAATCTGGTTCTGGCCCAGCCAATTAATGTCTATGTGACTTAACCTTTCTGGGTCTGTTTCCTTATATGGAAAATAAGGGATCTGTACCAGATAACCTGTAAGGGCCCTTTCTAACCAGCCATCCTTCTCTTTGGTTCCTAGTCCTTCATCTTTTTCCTTTCTATAAAAACTTTTGCCCTTATCTTTATCTTTCAAGGGTCATTCCCACTCACCCTACTCCCCTATCATGGCATATATTTTGTCCTAGGTCCCTTGGGCCTAGTGGGTCTTGGGCTATTGTGGACTTGACAGTCTTAATCTTTGCTCCACTAATACATTATATGAAATGATTGCTTTGGCATTGATCTGCTTAGGGCCTCACATATTGAAGATATGTCCTTATCCCTGCTTATTTAAGTGGCACCTATATATATTGCAGCAAGTTAAGGAGTAAGGCCTTTATTCTGATCCTTGACATTTTAAAAAATTCAAACCAGGAACAACTTCAGAGCCGTCTGGAGCATCTTAAGAAAGTAAGAGAAATAGCTGAAGAGAAGAAATCACAAGGAAATGAGACGATGGCAGCCTTCCTGGTAAGGATAGTGACATCCTGCAGACACTACTCTCTGGGGAACTACAGGAAGAGAAGTTTGCTACTGGATCAGCATAGGACTAGGGCCTGAGCACTCCTGAGACTCTCGATTCCTGGGGAAATAGAAAGAGCTTAGAAATTTAAATGGCTTTCACTGGTGGTCAAGAAGGATGGGGAAAACTGCTAAAAGTGGCTTCTTTTCCTTTTAGTTATCCCTTCCACATCTCAGGGGTTAGGAGCATGGTGCCCTGACAATTTGCAAAATCCTCAAAAAAAAATGTGACCCTCCTTTTGTACCAGACAAGAAGTCTGATTTTTTTTTTCATTTTCTTTTTATAGGGTATTTACAGTACGTTATTGTAAAATTTGGGTTAAAAATTTAGTCATAGTTTCTTGTCATCTCTTGGCCTTGGAGTGTCACCTGCAGCTTCCACAAAACTCCCCCCAAATTCCCATTTAATTTCTTATGCTGACCTGCAATATATCAAAACCTCAGTAGGGAAAGTCTTGATGTGGAAGGAATTACTATATATTATCATCAAGTGGATGGATCACTCAGAATGATGGAGTGAGCCATGAGAACTCTATTCGTTAATGGCTAGGAAGTTCATGGTGTCACTGCATTCTTGTGGTCTACCCTAGCTTTACCCAAGAGACTTCCTATAGGAATAGGGAGGGCAATGAAAGAATTTAGACCCCTCCCATCCCTTCCTCCTGCCCCCACAGATATAGCATGTGTACATACAAGGTGTTCCAATAAAATGTTTAATAAGGTGGCTCTTTGAAAAAGAAATGCGCACATAACCCAAGTTTAACCTGCATTTTTCACATTTTCTTTATTACTTTCTTAAGTCTACACAACCAGCAAAATAATAAATCAAGCTCTGATTTATAGTGTTTGTTGATTTCTGAGATATTTCTCACAAATGAAAAGGAGTCAGCTCCAGTAATCACTGTATATTTTGTTTTGCTTTTTCATTTTATTTTTTAACAAGCATTTATTTTCTCTTCCTCTCAGACCCACCTCCACTAAGAAGGAAAAAACTCCCACCAAAATCCTTGTAATATGTGTAGTCAAATAAAACAAATTCCCATATCCATATCCAAAAAGACCCTGAGGGAAGAGACAGAACTACCCTTAGGCCCATCCAGAGGAATGAGAATTCTTAGTACATATCCAGAGTTCCTCTAAACTTTATGGGCTTCCACTAAACCATAGTGATGGGGAAATGAATCCAGTGGCCATCCTCACAGGGAAAGTCTCAAGGGGGTAATGTCCCCGAGCTATTCCTAACATACTTGACGCCCTGTCCTCCTAATCCTGTTGCTTCCAGAGCAAGACAGAAACTCAGAAGCGGCAGATTACGTCCCGTATGATGCAGCTGCATCAGTTTTTAGGGGAGCAAGAGCAACTCTTCCTGGCCTGTGTGGAAGAACTAGACAGAACCATCTTCAGGAGCAAGGCAGAATACATCACCAAAGCATCCCAGGAAATCTCTCTTCTCGATGAGCTGATGGGGGAACTGGAAGAAAAACATAGACAGCCAGCATGGGAACTCCTGCAGGTGAAAACGAGTGACCCCTTCAATAGAGAAGGGCCCCATCACAATGGGGGCCCAGTGTGCTCATCATTTCAATGTATGCTATATTCAGATCAGGGTATCAGTATCCTAGGTTCCTTCTGTGCCCCTGAGTTCCTGCCCTGTCCTGAAGCCTAGGTAATTTCCAGTGCCCCCTAGCATGTACATGGAGAAAAACTCAGCATACCTGTGCCACTTGAAAAGTTCAGGTAAAACCTCTGAGAGACTTCATTTATGTGTAAGACTCCTCGTGAGCTCAGATAATTTTCCAGGCATTTCCCAACACATTCAGATCTCTTTAAAGAAGGAGGTCATAAGGCCCAGTGAGAATTGGTTATTCAACATGATCTCCTCCCTCCTATTTTATTAGCAACTTACACTCATATGGCCATTTAAAGTTTTGTATTTAATTCAACAGAAGCTTCAAGGAACCAACCCACTTTTTTGTTCTGTGGGGAAGGAACCTAACAGTGGGAAGAAACCATTTGAAAACTCCCCAAGGGCCATCAAATCATCTTTGCTAATTTCTACATGTTCCAGCTGATGTTCAAGGTTAGGTTAATGTCAGGCATAATTTGCCAAATGTTCGGTGTAAATGAAAGCTCATAAATGTCCTTGCTATTGGTCCCTTTGACCCAATGGATTGACTTTCCTGGATCAATCAGTAAAGGTAAAACTGCAAAACAGAATGATTATTGACAATTCATGGGGGCACTTTGATTTACACTGAGCCAAATTTTCTCCAGCTAATGTCATTTGTTTTTGCTTATTGTTTAACATTAGCTATAACACACATACATACTGGTCTGAATAGAGACTCATTCTCTCCTCCCCTAAAATTAGATCTCTTTGAAAGGAAAAAAAAATGTAGATCTATATTGTAAAATAACAGTGAATACAGGCCCCATGCAGGTTTTACACAAAATGGAGGGTAGAAAGTGTGGCCTGTATCTGAGCCAAAATGATACATATCAAGATGTGCCATGTAGAACAACAGTCTTAAGATGTCTGAAATGGCAGCAACCTTGGGCATGGCTCCTTTACCCCAATAAACAAAGAGCTCACTCTATTATATTTGAAATGAACTGTCAGGATTTAGAACCTGAATGAGTTTCCTTCAAGGGTTGTTAAAGTGAAAGAGGAGGATTAGGTTTAGAATTACCCCAAGTTTCCTCCGCTGGAACTTTTATAGCAAAGCCCTGGAAAATGTTGAGGGCATTAGTATCAGGCTTGAGCCAGTAGCACTTGTAGGAGGGGTTGCTGAAGCAGAAGAGGGTGGTGGCAGGTGTGGGAATCCCAGCCTGTAGCTGAGCATGTCAAATCAAGACTTTACTAAGAGTAAAAAGTAGCTCTAGAGCAAGACTGACAGACTGTTTCCCTTTTTCTCTCCTAGGACATCAGAGTCACCCTGATGAGGTAATTACACAGTTCACAAAACACACACACACACACACACACACACACACACACACACACACACACACACATGTGCTCCCATGCACTCACACAAAAGTGCTGAGAAGAGCCTGAACTTTTAGTAAGGCCCAGCTCCTCAGGCTTTGTAACATAGAACCTTCTATTTTGGATCCCATTTGCTTTGGGGATATCTTATATTCCCTTCTTTCCAATGGGTAGGTATTTCCTTGAACCTCCAGTATGATCTGAATAGTTCCTCCCAGAGGAAGTGAGATGACTCTGGCTCAGGAAAGAAGACCACACCATCTATTAATGACAGCTGTCTCTCTGGGATTCTTGGAAGCAATACCCTTTCTAATCAGTTTCTTGGTCTCAGGGTAGTTCTTAGGGACAGGCACCCTCCCTCTAGCTGTGTCCTTCCTAATCCATGGAGACAGAAATGCCAGACCAGTGTGCCCAATGACTGCCCTGTCCTGATCCTGGTGCATCTGTGGTTCATTCCACAAACATTCATGAAATGTTCACTATGTGTTAATACAATGTTGGGAGCTGGAGAAAAGAGGAGGATAAATAAGACGTGATTGCTGCCTTCAGGGAACTTGCCATCTAATAGGGGAGATTAGACATGTATACAAGTTCCAAATTAAAATATATACAAATTAAATGCACAAATATAAAATTAAACCACAAATATTAAACAACAAATTAAATATACAAATTAAAATCTGTTAAGTACACAGGAAAAGTAGCAAATATTGTTAGACCAGGAAAGATGACTTTTGAGAGTTTCAAGGAAGGTTTCACAGAGTTGTTGATTTTTGAACTGGGCCTTAAAAGATGGAGAGGATGCTTAGAGGGGAAGATCCCTAGGAACTTGGGACTGAAGGGTCAGGGAAAAGTCATTGATAATCTGGAGAGGGGTCAGAGAAATTCAGCCAGGATAATCAAGAGCATCAAGTTCATACCACAAGAGGTTCCAGTGAAGGAACTTGGCATGTTTAACATGGAGAAAAGAAGATTGGAGTGGGAGTAGGGGATAATGGTAGCTGTTTTGAGGTATTTGTAGGGCTGTCATGTGGCATATGGATTAGCCTTGTTCTGTTTGGTCTCAGAGTGCAGAAGTTGGAGCAATGGGTAGAAGTTACAAAGAAGTATGTTTAAGTTTAACATAAAGAAAAACTTTTCAACAAGGAGAGCTGTCCAAGTTTGGAATGGGCTGCAACTGGAGGCAGTGCATTTCCCTCACTGGAGATCTTCCAGCAAAAGGAGAGTGACCACTTATTGCATATGTTATCAAAGGGATTTGGTAGGGGATTGGACTGTATGGCTACTGAGGTCTCTTCCAAACTTCTGCTGTGTTAATTCTTGATTATAAGCTCAGAATTTGTGAAGGACGAATGGAGTTCAAGGACTTGGGGGCTGATCAGGAAGGGTAGGATTTTCATAAAGGACAGGGGACATTATTTCCCTTTCTCTGAGGATTCCATATAGAAAGAAGGGAGTTCCCTACTAGAGCTTAGAATGAGGCCAAAAGGTAATGTGGCATTTGCCTGATGTACTAGGTGTATTGAGAAGTAGCACTGGTCTGCATCCCTACATAGATGTCAGTTGGGAGTTTGCTTGGCCTCCACTCCTCCACTTGGCCTCCACTCTTCCACTTGGCCTCAACTCCTATAGGAAATTTGTGAAGTGAGACGAGCTTTCTCCCAAGCATTGCCTTCACTGTGACATTCACCATTCTTTGTTGTCTGTTGTATCTGCAGGGCAGAATGGGTGACTTTCCCTAAGGAGTGGGCTATGTCTCCTGAGTTGAAAGAGAAAATTCATGTACTCTTCTGGAAATCAGAGAGTGTGCAGAAGAGCATGAGGCGGTTCATAGGTTTGTATATAAAATTCTTTGGTATATAGAGAAATTGGAAACAGAGTATAGCCATCTCATACCCGAATTAGATAGCAGAATTCAATATCTTTATCTTGGTCCCTTCTTCCATCTTTCAATAACACTATTAATTTCCACCTGAAATATCCCTTGCAAGCAGTCATAAGGACTCATATCATTTCATTTTTCTTCTAGAGAATCTGCAATCAGAAATGGAAACATTCAAAAGTGAGTATCTGGATCTGTTCACCTGAAGAGGAAGGGAATAGTTTTATATTGTTTCAAAAGTGCTAATTTCTCGTGAGTTATCTAGAGAGAGAAACTGAGGGGGAAAAAGGACTATTTCCTAGTAGAAATCCCCAAAAGTTCACTTGTAGGAGCCTCTCTTTTTGTTTCCCTTCAGCTATGTTGCTACTGCTAGGTAGACTTGGAGTTTCCTAAATAAACCAGGCATGTTTTCAAGGAATCACCCTGACCTTGGGACCATCAATCTCTTCCCCCTAGTTTCTTTGGTTAGGTTCTGTAAGTTTTCTCCTAATACTTTTGTCATTTGATAAAACTTGATAATGTTCTCTCTGCTTTTCCCAAACTCTCCTTTATTTAGCTTGTTCCCACCCTAAGCCCAGGTCAAGAGTCAGGTTAAATCTAGGGAAGAGAAAAGCATGTACCAATTGTAGGAATTTATGAAAATCCTGAGAATCCACTATGGTGGGGAGGTTCCTAAAATTCATTAAGTTCCTTGTTTCATTGTAGAGGTCAGAACAGAGAGTTAGATCTTAGCTTAGACACTCAGATTCTTTCTCATTCTTTTTATCTGTTCAGTTTTACAGCTGACAGAAGTCCAGTTACATACAGGTAAGTGGCTAAGATCAGACATCTTCAGAGCAGCAGAAAACCTAACTCAGGGTTCTTTACTCTGAGGCCTCAAAAGAACAGATCCTAGTTTCAGAGGTTGGAAAAGGCATGTATTTAAGTTAAGCAAAGTTTGAAAACTTCATACATAGTCCTTGCATTAACACACAGTAATCTGTTCACTGAATTCTCTAAGCCTACACTACAATATATGTAACAACACAAAATAAATACCTGTGGGCCATGGAGAAAAGAATTTTCTAATATACATACACATCCACACAAATATATATGTTTATATACATACACACACATATATCATATATTTGTATAAAATTGTTCCACATATTCCCTTATACATTATTGTATCCTGGGGAGCTGCCAACTTTGCTTCCCCTTGTCTTACCTTTTCCCAAAGCTTATTGGGTAGGGGGTGGAGATACCATTGACTTCTCACTGGTTATTTGGATTTTTATTGTAGTTAATGTAACTCTGGACCCAGAAACAGCTCATCCCAAACTTATCATATCTGATGATCAGAAAAGTGTGAGACTTGGGAAGAAATGTCAAAAGTTGCCTAATAACCCACAAAGATTTGATAATTCGCTCATCGTTCTGGGATCTCCAAGTTTTGTCTCAGGAAAACGGTATTGGCAGGTATATGTGGGAGACAAGACTATGTGGATATTGGGAGTTTGCAAAAATTCTGTGAACAGGAAGGGGAGCACGGCCTTTTCACCAGGAAATGGGTATTGGTTGGTAATGATGAAGAAAAAGAATGACTACAGTGCCTCCACCATTCCACCAACCCCTCTTTCTTTAGGGGAGCCCCCCAGATGTGTGGGAATTTTCCTAGACTGTGAAGCTGGAGATATTTCCTTTTACAATGTGACTGCCAAATCCCACATCTATACCTTCTCTTTCTCTGGTTCATCCTCTGATCCTCTCCGACCTGTCTTCAGCCCTGGTATGCTTGATAAAGGCAAAAACACAGATCCTCTGACCATCTGTCCAGGGAGTTCATAGAATGAAAAAACTTTAGTATCCATGCTATTGAACATGAACCCACTCTGGAGATCTCATGCTCTCTATAACGTTTTATACCTCATCTAAGAAGGAAACAAATATATTTTCCTTTTTATTATAGTTATCACTCTGCCTTCTTTTAGTCCTCCTACTACATGATAAACTCTTTGTGGGAAGGAGCTGTCCTATTCATCTCTGTATTCCTCACAGAATTGGGAATAAAGACTTGTAAATAGTAGGTAGGGGAATAAATGTTTGTTGAATGAATGACCAGCCTCAGTTTCTTTTGACAGTGATCTAGCTGTGATAACACACATGTATATATTACACACACACACACACACACACACACACACACACACATAACAGCTATGACAATGTAAATCAAACGAACAACCACAAAACTATCAAAAGTGAACGCTGTGAAATTATGAAGAAAAAATATAGGGAAGTACTCTTTTGCAGAGGGGCATTTTCCCCTGAGGATTTCTTCAGCTATTTGCCAGGAATTTGGTACATGGTATAATTATAATTATTGTTTTTATGATTTATTCTTTGAACTATTTATTATTTTGGATTTCTTTGTTAAGTCTCCATTTGGGTATGTATCTTTTATTTGTGCTGCATGAACTATTTACCCTTCTATTGTGTTGTAACATGTAAAGGATACTAAGTTTACTATTTATATCTTGTTATGTTTATTTGCAGTATCCCTATGCCCTAATACATTACCAATTTTTGTAAAAGTTCCATTTGGTTCTTGAAAATATTTATATTCTTTAGAACTACCACTTAGAAGAACCATATATTTTAGCTCGTCTTTCCAGAAACTTATTGAATTCTGTATTTTCCCTTTTGTTTATCTTTTCGTTGAATCTGTCCAAAACTGAAACATTAAAATCTCTAGCTATTATCATATTAATGTTTATATTTTCTTTATTAATTTAAAGCATGTGGAGCATATCAGTTTAACAGTGATACTGGTTTACCTATGGTTTCTTTCAGTATAATGTAGTTTCCTTATTTATATCTTTTTCTGTTGTGAATTTTTGTTTTTGTTTTGCTTAATAGTGATTGCAGTTCCTACTTTTTTAGACTTACCTGATACACAGTAAATTTTGTTCCAGCTTCTCTTTTTATTTTTTGCTTTTAAAGTGTATTTCTTATAAGCAACGTATTTTGAGGTTTTGTTTTCTTATCCAATCCGTCTCTCTTTTATTTTGATAGGTTTTTTAACATTAAATGTTATGGTAGTTAGGTTTAGATTTTCTTCTATTTTCTCTAATAATATTTTTCTGAATTATGTTTCTTTTTTTACTCTTTATCTTTAGAGACAGTTCTTTCTGTCTTCTATTAATCGTGCTTAATCTACTTTAAGGCAATCTTATTCCCACAGGTTTGCTTGCCCTCTTTTTAAGCCCTCACACCTTCCATTTATCAACTTTTTCTCTAGTTTTAAAGTTTTATTTAATTTGGTGATTCCTTTTATTGATTTCTCTAATTCTCCTTTTTTTCCTCTAAGTTAAGTATTCTGAATGGGTGTTGCCTCAGTCAAACTGAGACCTGGGAAAGATCTTTGCTTTAAAAGGTCAAAGTTTCCCACTGTATTCAGGGTCATCTCTATATCTTGATTTATACTTGCCACTGGACCCAGATGACTCTGAAGGAAGAGATGAGGCTGGTGATTTTGCACAGCCCTCCCTCACTTAAATCCAATTGACTTGGAAGTCATAATATCTTCTTCCTAATGTAACAGTCCTCTTCCAGACTGAAGGACAAATAACAAATACTCAAGTAAAATCCCTCTTCTCCTTCCCTTCAGCTTTTTTTATTTTTTTTCATTTTTTTGAGCCTTTTTCCCTTGTTCTCTTCATAATTCTCCGCTTTTTCTGCCTATGCTAGACTTTTATTGTTTGATTCATGGTCCATATATCTATTTGATCTTTTCCTAATTTTGTATTTCTCATGGAATTCAAGCTTCTGAATTTTGAGTTCACTCTTCTACACAGTTCCTGCATTGTTATCTTGTAGATTTTGACTGGGCTCCTCCTTCCAGTCTTTTCCTGTTTTGCCTCATTTAGAAGTGGCAATTCCTGCAGGAGATAGAAAGGAAAGAAATATTTCTCCATTGTAGAAATTTTCCTTTTTCCCTGATTGTGCCTTTCATTACTCCTCTTCCCTCTCCAGTATAATTTTCCTCATAGGCCATGAAATATCTCAGGTTTCATGCCCTTCTATCCTTTTGGAAATCAGTTATCCCAGGAGTTCTGATTTTTCTTCTTCTGAGGCAATTTACTGTTCATGGAGGCACAACACTCTGTGAGAGGTATTGGCATTTCTGAGCATTGAATCATTTCAGATAATACTCATTGGAAGGTCCATATCTTCCATTACAGATTATCTCTCTCCCCACCATGGAAATGGTCTTCAGTGGGATATCCTCCCACCACTGAATTTTCCTTTTAATCCCTCCTTGTTCTGCTTCATCCATTCTCCTCTTCTTCCAGAGAGCTACAGTATTATTTTTTTTAACTATTTCTCACTGATTTAAAAAAATTATTATTATTTATTTAGTATTTTATTTCCCCCAAATTACATGAAAAGACAATTTTAACATTTTTATTTAAAATTTTGAGTTCCAAATTCTGTCCCTCTCTTCTTGCCGCCTCATTGAGAAAGCAAGCAATTTAATATAGATTATACGTGTAGTCATGCAAAACATATTTCCATATTAGTCATGCTGCAAATGAAAACATAGACCAGAAATAAAACTCAAGAAAAATAAAGTGGCAAAAAGTATGTGTTGATGTATATTCTGACTCCATCAGCTTTCTCTGGGGGTGGATAGCATTTTTCATCATAAGTCCTTCAGAATTGTCTTGGACCTGCTGGTCAAGAACTGGAAATCGAGGGAATGCCCATTGGGGAGTGGCTGAACAAGTAAGTTGTGATATGTGAATATAATGGAATACTACCGGGCTATAGGAAATGATGAACAAGCAGACTTCAGAAAAACCTGGCAAGACTTATATGAACTGATGCTAAGTGAAATGAGCAGAAACAGGAGAACTATGCATAGTAACAGCCATAGAATATAAGGACTGTTTCTGATAGACTTAGCCCTTCACAGTAATGCAAGGACCTAAAACATTCCCAAAGGACTCTTGATGGAAAATGCTGTCCACATCCAGAGAAAGAATTATGGAATCAGAATGCAGAATGAAGCAGACTATTTTCTCTTGTGTTATGTTATGTTTTGTTTTGTTTTTTCTCCTGGTTCTTCCCATTCATTTTAATTCTTCTATGCAACATGACTAATGTGAAAATGTGTTTAATAGGAATGTGTGTGTAGAACCCATATAAGACTGCACACCATCTTAGGGAGGGAGGAGAAAATTTAAAACTTATGGAAATGATTGTTAAAAACTGAAAACAAATAAATTAATTAAATAAAAAAACAAAGAGAAAAAGAATTGTCTTGGATCATTGAATTGCTGAGAATAGCTAAGTCATTCACAGTGGATCATCTTATAATTTGTTGTTACTCTCCTGGTTCTATTAATTTCACTTTACATTAGTTCATGTACTATTTACCATTGATTAACATGCATCATACACTGTTGTCTATCTTTCCCCTGTCCTATCTCCTTTTAGACAGCCTCGTGTTTTGCACATTAGTCTCACAAAAAAACACTGATTCACCCGTAGGAAGAATGTTGGGAGACTTTATCTATAGTCTACCTATTCATCATTTCCACAAAAGTTTTGTTTTCACTCGTCTCCTGTATTTTGTAGAAAGATATCTCTTAATAGTCTCTGTGTTACTGTTTTGTTATTGTTGTTAATCCTATAGTTATTTTTTAGTTTTAAAAATAATTTTTCTAGGATAATTTATTGTCTGTGACCTCTTTAGTTGCTTTATTTGCCTTTCTTGTGTTTCTGTTTTCAGGAGTGCTTGCAAAGCAAATAATTTCCTCATATCTGAGTTTGTTGTTGTTTTTGTTGTTATTTTTTGGTAGGAATACTTCAAAAGCTTCTAATTTATTGGAAGACCATCCTTTTCCAAAGATGATTAGTCTCAGGTTTTCAGAGTAGGTCACCTTGTGTTGTATCTAGTGTTCTTTTGCTTTGGGAAATATATTATTCCATTACTTTTTGTGATATCTGGTGAGTACAAAAGTCTTCTGTTATTTTAATTTCTTTTTCTTTATACTTAAAGATATTTTTGCTCATCACTTGCAGAATTTATTGTTTGTTGTTGGAATTATTAAATTAAACTGCTGTGTTTTGGAGTTTGCAGAATAGATTTTGTTTCTTTTTGTTTGTATGTGATCTGTGGATTCTTTTCATTGGCATTTTGTTTTCTGTGTTCAGATGTTCTGGATAGTTTTCTTGTATTACTTCTTGCATTATAATATTCAGAATATGTTTTTTACTTGTCCTATTCTTCCAGGAGACCGAGAATCCTTAAGCTGTCTCTATGCAACCAATGTTCAAGATCAAAACATTTAACTAGTAGAGAAATCACAATCCTTTTAACATTATTGCTTTTTGTTTCTCTTTTTTCAGATTGTCTTTTACTTTTGTGTATTTATATTTCTAATAAGTAGTTCTCCTTTTGTTTCTTTGGTAAGACTTGCCACTGTGGATTCAATCTTTTCTATTCTGCCAATTATTTCTGCTATGTAGGCCACACATCCTATTTTCATAATTTTTATTTGTCTTAAATCATTCAGGAACATCCTGCTGGGGTTCCATATCCTGTTGGAAATCTATAGGGTCCTCTGCCTCATTTGACATTGATTCATATTCCTTTGTCTTGTAACATTTATTCAGAAATATTTGAACTTGCTGGATGACTTCTTCCCTTTTGTTGTTAACATCTTTTTTCATGATCTATATGCTTGTGCTCAAGATTTATAACTGTTTTATTCCTCCTGAAACACTTGGTTATTTCAATGTTTTTCCTTATATTCCCCTTTTGTTCATTTTCTGAGTCCTTCCCCTTTGATAGCAGATTTCTCGATGATCACACATCGAAGCTATCTTGGCCTTCTTCCATGCTAGGGAGTTCACTTTTCACTAGCCTTAATTTGTGCCCCAGATTACTTCTGGAGGTGGTGGTGGTGGCATATAACTGACCTTACCTGGATGTCAGTCACTTTTACTTCAAGCCTTGTGGAACCCATGGACATGTGGGCATATTGGCCTTGTTCCTTAGTTCTCTGGCTCAGCTCTGCTGCAGAGTAATTTACATGTTGTCACTCAGGAAAAGGATGCTTCCATTTTTCTATTCCTCCATCTCCTGATCACATAGTGGTTGGGTAAAATTGAATTTTTAGTTTGTTGCTACAGAATGGTAGGGTTATGGCAGAGGCAGGGGGTGTGCTGACAGATACTATAGCAGCAACAAGGAAATTGCTCAGTGGACTTCAAATAACAAACCTGTGCATCCCATTGTGCAGTCCTGCCAGAATATGGGAGTTGTTTTGGGAGGGATGCTAAATGAGTGAGTTAAAGATTAAGGATGTCTTCTTTACTGAACTCATCATTTTCTTTTTTGACAGTCTTTTAGAAATTATTTTAATATCTTTAAAATTACATGTAAAAACAATTATAATAGTAGTTTTTTTCTCATCTTGAGTTTCAAATTCTCTCCTTCTCTTCCTCTCCTCCCTCTTGATTGAGAAGGCAAGTAATTTGATATTGGTTATACTTGTGCAGTCACAAAAAGCATATTTACATATTAGCCACATTGTGAAAGAAAACACAGATAAAAAACATAAAAATAAAAAATAAAGAAAAAAGAAAGAAAGCATAAAATAATATGCCATTATCTGCATTTGGACTCCATCAGTTCTTTCTCTGGAGGTGGATAGCATTTTTTATTATAAGTCCTTCAGAATTTTCTTAGATCTTTGTATTGCTGAGAATAGTGAAGTCATTCACAGCTGATCATAGTACATAGTACAATATTGCTGTTACTATGTCCAATGTTCTCCTGGTTCTGCTCATTTCACTTTGCATCAATTCATATAAGTCTTTCCAAGTTTTTCTGAAAGTGTCCTGCTCATCATTTATTAGTATGTAGTGTTCCATTACAATCATATTCCACAACTTGTTCAGCCATTCCCCAATGAATGGGCATCCCCTCAATTTCTAATTCTTTGCCACCACAGAACAAACTGCTGCAAATATTTTTCTACAGATAGGTCCTTTTCCTTTTTAAAAAACTGCACAGTTGTATAGCCCTTTGGGTATAGTTCCAAATTACTTTCCAGAGTTGTTAGATTAGTACACAATTCTACCAACAATGCATTAGTGTCCCATTTTCCCACACCTCCTCCAACATTTGTCATTTTCATTTTTTTTGTCCTATTAGTCAATCTCTTTGATCCATATTCTGTTGCATCTCAGCTTCAGAGGCTGTACTGAGTGCACAATCATCTGTGAACAAAAAAGCTGTTCACCAACTGTCCCTCCACTTTAATCTTGGATTGTAGCCTTTTCATGTTAAATAATTTACCATCAATCTATCAGCTTGTTCATATCCTTTGACCTTTTATCAATTGGGGAATGACTTGTATTCTTATAAATTTGACTCAGTCTTCCAAATATTTGAGAAATGAGACCTCTGTCAGAGAAATTTGATGTAAATTTCCCCCAACTCCCACACACAAGTTTCCTGCTTTCCTCTTAATCTTGACTACATTGATTTTGCTTGTGCAAAACCTATGAGCTATGCTGTGCAGGCTTACCCAAAATGAACAAGTCATAGTGGAGAGTGCTGACAAAAAATCATTGGAGAAGGAAATGGCAAAGCACTTTTGTATCTTTGCTAAGAAAATCCCATGACAGTACTAAAATGATAAAGGAGATGACATTAGAAGACGAGCTCCTCAAATCAGAACGTACCCAATATGCTACTAGGTAGAAAGAGTAAAGGACAGCTACAAGTAACTCCAGTGCTAATGAAGTTGCTAAGCCAAAGCTGAAAGGAAGCTCAACCACAGATACAGCTGGTAATGAAAGGAAAGTCTGATGCTGTAAAGATCAGTATTGCACAGGAACCTGGAATGTAAGATCTATGAACCAAGGTAAGTTGGATGTGGTCAAACAGGAGATGGAAAGATTAAACATTGACATCTTGTGTGTTAGTGAACTTAAATGGAGAGGAATGGATGAATTTAACTCAGATGATCATGACATACACTACTATGGGCAAGAATTTCTTAAAGAAATGGAGTAGCCCTAAAATAAAAGGGTGAGAAAAGCAGTACTGCGGTAAAATCTCAAAAATGATGAAATAATATCTGTTTAAATGCAAGGCAAACCATTCAACATCACAGTAATACAAGTCTGTGAGCCATCTCCAGTCGTCCTGATGAATATCAGGCTGCTGGATACAGATGGCTCAGGAGACGAAAGTGAAGGTGGTGACCTTGCACATCCCTCCCTCACTCAAATCAGTGTCAATTGCAAATAATGTCATCATCTTGATGTCATGGTCCTCTTTGAGAAAGAAAGACCCCCTCCTTTTTCTTCTTTTCCCTCCTTCTCCTCATCTTCATTCCCCTTCTACTCCTCTTCCAAAAGCTCACTGAAGAAAATAATTCCTTAAAATTTAGAATGGAGCCAATAGAAGCTAATGACTTTATGAGAAATCAAACAAAACCAAAAGAATGAAAAAATAGAAGACAATGTGAAATATCTCATTGGAAAAACAATTGACCTGGAAAATAGATCCAGAAGAGATAATTTTAAAATTATTGATCTACCTGAAAACATGATAAAAAAAGAGCCTAGGCATCATCTTCCAAGGAATTATCAAGGAAAACTTCCCTGATATTCTAGAACCAGAAGGTAAAAGAGAAATGGAAAGAATTCATTAATCACCTCCTGAAAGAGACTCCAAAAGGAAAACTCCTAGGAATATTGTAATCAAATTCCTGAGTTCCCAGATCAAGAAGAGAATATTACAAGCAGCCAGAAAGAAACAATTCAAGTATTGTGAAAACACAATCAGGATAACAAAGGATTTAGCAGCTTCTACACTAAGAGAATGAAGAACTTGAAATATGATATTCCAGAGGTCAAAGGAGTTAGGATTAAAACCAAGAATCACCTACCCAGCAAAACTGAGTATAATACTTCAGGGGAAAATATGGAATTTCAATGAAATAGAGGACCTCCAAACATTCCTGTTGAAAAGACCAGAGTTGAATAGAAAATTAAAAGGTAAACAGGAAAGAGAAGCCATAAGGAATTCTTTAAGCTGAACTGTTTACGTTCCTACACAGAAAGATGGTATTTGTAACTTATGAGATCTTTTCAGTATTAGGGTAGTTAGAGGGAATATATATCAGTTAATAGTTAAAGAAATTCAGAAGTTCAACAGCAAGAGATAGAAAGAGAAATCCCATTTAAAGTTAGGGTAGACAGTATAAAATACTTAGGAGTCTACCTGCCAAAACAAACCCAGGGACTATATGAACACAATTACAAGACACTTTTTGCACAAATAAAGTCAGATTTAAGTAAGTGGAAAAACATTAGTTGCTCATGGGTAGGCCGTGCTAATATAATAAAAATGACAATTCTACCCAAATTAATATACTTATTTAGTGCCATACCAATTAAACTATCAGACAATTACTTTCTAGAGCTGGATAAAATAATATCAAAATTCATTTGGAAAAACAAAAGGTCCAGAATATCAAAGGGACTAATGAAAAGAAATGCTTGGGAAGGTGGCCTAGCGCTACCAGACCTTAAACTGTACTATAAAGCAGCAATTATCAAAACCACTTGGTATTGGCTAAGAAACAGAGAGGTAGACAAGTGGAATAGACTTGGCACTCAAGATGCAGTAGGCAAGGAATATAGCAACCTTCTGTTTGATAAACCCAAGGACCCCAGCTTCTGGGATAAGAACTCATTGTTTGACAAAAATTGCTGGGAAAACTGGATAACAGTGTGGCGGAAATTAGGCATAGACCCATACCTGGCACCGTACACAAGAATAAAGTCCAAATGGGTACATGATTTAGGTATAAAGATTGATACCATGAATAAACTGGAGAAGCAAGGAATAGTGTATTTATCAGATCTATGGAGAAGGGAAGAATTCTTTACTAAAGGAGAGATAGAATGCATTATGAAATGCAAAATGGATAACTTTGAGTACATTAAACTGAGAAGTTTTTGCACAACCAAACCCAATGCAACCAAAATCCGGAGGGATGTAGTAAATTGGGAAAAAATTTTTACAGCTAAGCTCGGGGATAAAGGCCTCATTTCTAGAATATATAGAGAACTGACCCAAATGTATAATCATACAAGTCATTCCCCAATTGATAAATGGTCAAAGGATATGAACAGGCAATTTTCAGAGGAAGAAATTAAAGCTATCTATAATCATATGAAAAAATGCTCTAAATCACTATTGGTTAGAGAGATGCAAATCAAAACAACTCTGAGGTACCACATCACACCTATAAGATTGGCAAACATGACAGAACAAGAAAATGATAAATGCTGGAGAGGATGTGGGAGAGTTGGAACACTAATTCATTGTTGGTGGAGCTGTGAGCGCATCCAACCATTCTGGAGAGCAATTTGGAACTATGCCCAAAGGGCTACAAAAATGTGCATACCCTTTGACCCAGCAATATCGCTACTAGGACTATATCCCCAAGAGATCATAAAAATGGGAAAGGGTCCCACATGTACAAAAATATTTATAGCAGCACTCTATGTAGTTGCCAAAAACTGGAAGTCAAGGGGATGTCCATCAATTGGGGAATGGCTGAATAAATTATGGTATATGAATGTAATGGAGTACTATTGTGCCATAAGAAATGATGAACAAGAAGACTTCAGAGAGGCCTGGAAGGACTTATATGACCTGATGCTGAGTGAAAGGAGCAGAACCAGGAGAACTTTATGCACAGCAACAACCACAGTGTGTGAGAGTTTTTTCTGGTAGACTTAGATTTTTGTAATAACACAAGAACTTCTGAAAAAAAAAAAAATCCCAATGGTGGACCTCAAGGCAAAATGCCTTCCACACTCAGAGAGAGAAATATGGAAGTCACTCACATAATGTAGCAGATCATGTTTGTGTATGTGTATCTGTTTGTGTATCATGTTCTGATTTGTAATACGGATTCTTTCATTTATCTTAGTCTGACTACATAGCATGACTATAGTGAAAATATACTCAATAGGAAAGTATATGTAGAATCTATACAGAATTGTATGCAGTCGTGGGGAGGGAGGGAGGTAGTGGGGGGTGGGTGGGGAGGGATAAAATCGCAATTGTATGGCAGTGATTGTTAAACATTAAAAAAATAAAAAAATTAAAAAAAAAAGAAATTCAGGCTATTTATTGGAAGGTCAAATACTGAGGCTGAAGTTTAAAACTTTGGTCACATAATGAGGAAATAGGATTCATTGGAAAAGATCTTGATGCTGGGAAAGATTGAAAGGAAAAGAAGACAGCAGAGGATGAGACAGACAGATAGTATCATGGAAACAATGTCATGAACTTGGACACACTTCAGAAGATAGTGAAGGATAGAAGGGCCTGGTATATTATAATTCATGGGTCATGAAGAGTCAGATATGACTGAATAACAACAAAATAAAAATTTTCCACTTTACATCCCATGATGCTCTCCCTTATCTGATCATGAATTCTTCTCATCCATAGATCTGAGAAGTAAACTATTCCATGCTCCCCTAATTTGCTTATGTATCATCCTTTATGTCTACATCATGTACCCATTTTGATCTTATTTTGGTATATGGTGTAAGATGTTGGTCTATACCTAGTTCCTACCAAATTACTTTCTAGTTTTCTCAGCAGTTTTTATCAAACAGTAAGTTCTTGTCCCAAAAGCTGGAATCTTTGCATTGTACACCTAATCTATTCCACTGATCCACATCTCTATCTCTTAGCCAGTACCAGATTGTTTTGATGATCACCACTTTGTAACACACTTTGACATCAGGCGTGGCTAGGTTGCCTTCCTTCACATCTTTTTTTCATCAGTTCTGTTGATATTCTTGACTTTTTGTTCTTCTAAATGAATTCTGTTATTATTTTATCTAGCTCTATAAAATAATTTCTTGATAGTTTGATTGGTATGGCACTGTATAAGTAAATTAGTTTAGGTAGAATTGTCATTTTTGTTATATTGGCTCAGCCTACCAGGAGCAATTAATATTTGTCTAATTGTTCAGATCTGATTTTATTCACATGAAAAGTGTTTTGCAGTCATGTTCATATAGTTCCTGGCTTTGTCTTGGTAGGTAGACTCCCAAGTATTTTATATTGTCAATAGTTATTTTAAATGGATTTTTTTTTCTGATCCTTTTTTGAATGTAATTTTATTCTGCTATGATACAAAAAGGATGCATTTAATATTTCTTCTTTTCTGTGGTAGTGAGGTTTTTGTGCCCTAATAGATGGTTAGTTTTTGTGTAAGTGCCAGGTACATCTGAGAAAAACATATATTCCTTTCTATTCCCATTCAATTTTCTCCAAAGGTCTATCATATCTAAAAATTTCTAAAATTCTATTCAGCTTAATTTCTTTCTTGTTTATCTTTTGGTTAGACTTATCTAGTTCTGAAAGGGAAAAGTTGAGGTCCTCTTCTAGTCAGCTTTATTGTCTATTACCTCCTGTAACTTATTTAACTTTCCTTTTAAGAATTTGGATGCTATACCATTTGGTGCATATGTTTGGTATTGATATTACTTCATTGTCTATAGTGCCTATTAGTAAGACATTGTTTCCTTGCTTATCTCTTTTAATTAGGTATATCTTTCTTTTTGCTTTGTCTGAGATTGGTACCTTTACTTTTTTTTTCACTTCATCTGAAACATAATAGATTCTGCTCCTGCCCCTTCTCTTTACTCTGTTTATTTCAAGTGTATTTCTTGTAAACAACTATATGTAAACAACATGGTGTCAGATTCTGGTTTTTAATCCACTCCTGTTTTATGAATGAGTTCATCACATTCACATTCACAGTTATAATTAATAACTACTCCCCCCACCAATTTATCCTTCTCTCTCTTCCTTCACCCCGTCCCTTCTTGAAAGTGTTGGACTTCTAACCATCACCTACCCCAATCTGCTCTCACTTCTATCAGCTATCCTTTCTTTAGTTCCCCTCTCTTCCTACTTCTCTGTAGAGTAAGAGAGATTTCTATACCCAAATGAACGTGAATGTTATTCTGTCTTTCAGTCAATTTCAATAAGAGTAAGGTTCAAGGGTGGCCCACTCATTTTCCCCTCCACTGTAAAAGATCTTTTGCACATCTTTTATGTAAGATAATTTACCTCATTCTACTTCTTCTTTCCCCCTTCTACCATACATCCTTCTGTCTTACCCCCCAATTTTTTTTGGATATCATCCCACCACAGTCAAGTCACATCCATGCCCTCTGTCTCTGTATACTCCTTCCAACTGCCCTAATAATGATAAAGTTCATAGGAATTATAAGTATGAACTTCTCATGTAGGATTATAAACAATTTAACCTTAGTGAATCCCTTATGATTTCTCATTCCTTTTACTTTTTTATGCTTATTTTGGGTCTTGTATTTGAAAGCCAAATTTTCTACTTAGCTCTGGTCTTCTCATCTGGAATGCTTGAAAGTCTTCTATTTCACTAAATGTCCATATTTTCCCCTGAATACACAGTTTGGCTAGGAATGCAATTCTTGGTTGTAATCCTAGCTCCTTTGCTCTCTGGAATTTCATATTCCAAGTCCTTCAGTCTTTTAAGGTAGAAGCTGCTAACTCCTATGTTATCCTGACTGTGGCTCCTTGATATTTGAATTGTTTCTTTTGGCTGCCTGTGCTGTTTTCTCCTTGAACTGAGAGTTCTGGAATTTGGTTATAATATTCCTAGAAGTTTTCATTTTGGGATCTCTTTCAGGAAGTGATAGGTGGATTCTTTGAATTTCTATTTTACCTTCTAGTTTTAAGATATCGGGGCACTGATTGATAATTTCTTGAAAGATGCTGTCTGGGCTCTTTTTTTTATCTTGGCTTTCAGATAGTCCAATAATTCTTAAATTATCTCTACTGGATCTTTTTTCCAAGTTCAGTTTTTTTCCCCAATGAGATATATTACATTTTTCTTTATTTTTTCATTCTTTTAATTTTATTTTATTGATTTTTGATGTCTCACAGAATCATTAGCTTCCACTTGCCCAATTCCAATTTTTAAGGAATTATTTTCTTCAGTTAGCTTTTTCACATGGCCAATTCTACTTTTTAAGAAGTTTTCTTCAGTGGATTTTTGCACCTCCTTTCCCATTTGACCAGCTTTATTTTGTATTACCTTTTCCATTTGGCCAGTTCTACTTTTTAAGGACTTGTTTTCTTCAGTGAATTTTTGTCCATTTTTTTGTGCTTCCTTTACCAATCTGTTGACTCTTTTTTCATAATTCTCTTTTATAACTCTCATTTCTTTTCCAAATTTGTCTTCTCTCTTGATTTTTTAAATACTTTTTGAGTTCTTTCAGGAAGACTTTTTGGGCCTCAGATAAATTAATATTTCTCTTTGAGGTTTCTCATGTAGGCATACTGACATTGTTATCCTCCTTTGAATTTGTCTTTTAGTCTTCCTTGCCACCATAGGAGTTTTTGGGTTTTGTTCATTTTCCAGTCTATTTTATGACTTTCAAAGTTAAGTTGGGCTCCTGGAGCACAGGGGACAGTGGTCCATGCTTCTTGCATCTGGGGCAGGGTCCTGGTCACTGACTTGCCATGTGCCAGAGCCTCTGGGGCTGGTGGCTTACTTGTTGTACTGGGATCACTTGACCTTGTTATAGTCACTAGCTTGCTTCACTGGGACCTCACAGCTGGGCTGTTGTGCTGTTGGCCTGTTACCTAGGACCACAGGGTCTTAATTGCTTATATGTACTTGGTGTAGGGGCCTCCTGCTGTCCTGCCCAGACATCACCTGCATTTGGCTTCACTTCCCTTTAACCTAAGTGAGACAGACCTTTCATGCAGTCCTTCTAAGTTATCTTGAGCGGTTTTGCCTCACCTTCTGTGGGTTCTGTTGCTCTAGAACTCATTTTTGGCTTGATTTAAAGTTGTTTTGAGGGAAACTGGGGAGAGCTCATGTAACTTCCTGCCTTTTTTTCACCATCTTGGCTCTGCCTCCAACTTTATGTTAAAGTTGGCTTTGATCCTGGAGTGGAGAGGACATTGTTCTAAGCTTCAATGTTTGGGGTTTTTTTGTTTTTATTTTTATTTATTTTTTGGAGTGCTATTTTCAGAGCTAGTTCTGAGAGTCTGTAAATTTTCATTTCTTCCAAGATGGTATGATCTAAGAAGAGGTACAGTCACTGCTCTCCTGATTTGTGCTATGGATTTCAAGCACTCTTTTCCACCTTGAAATGAAGACCAGGGTTCCCCTCCCTGTGGCTGCATGCTGTGGTCTGCTAGTGCTCCTCCTTGCCAGAGGACTGTGACCTGGGCCTGAGCTGACCCCTTTATGAGTGATAAAACAATCCTGCACCCTGTGCTAGCAAATGGTTCTTATAATCTCCTTCTGACCAGTTGTCTAACACCCTTACTGTCTGTTGATTGAAAGCTCCAAAAGTCACTGTCACAGATTCAGTCATCCCTAAGGCCTGCTGCTGGTTTGCTTGGTCTCTCTTGCTGTTGGATTGCTGGAGCTCAGCTTGTACTATACTGCACTCCATTCTTTCCCATGAGACAGACCTTTCCTGTTGATCTTCTAAGTTGTCTTGGGATGGAAATCTTTTTCACCCTGTCATTTTGTTGGTTCTGCTGGTCCAGAATTCATTTTGGGGTATTATTTTAAAGTTGTTTGAAGGGGAATTTGGGAGAGTTCAGGTGAGTCCTTTCCTTTATTCTGTCATCTTGGCTCCTCCCCCTTTGATAGACTCAGGAACTCTGATCAACACAATCACCAACCACAATTCCAGAGGGATCAAGATGTAACATACTACCCACCTCCTGATACAGAGGTGAGGGACTCTGAGTGTAGATTGAAACATATGTTGGCAGCCTGGTCAATGTGGAAATTTTTTTTGCTTGAATATACACATATGTAACAGAGATTTTGTTTTTCTTCCTTTGCTAATGTGGAAGAGAGATGAAAAAATTTAATGAAAAAATCTATTAGGTTGCTATCATTAAGATTATTAGTGTTTTAACCTTTAGAGGCAGCTATAATTGTTTTCCTCTTGCAAATAATTGTAATTTTGAAGAGGTTTGAAAGATTGTGAGGATCAGAGAAAATATCTAGTCCTCCATCTTGTTTGCCATGGGACCTAGAAGTCCCATCTAGCTTTCTTTAAATTGCTTTTCAGTTCCTTTGCATCTTGGTAGGCAACACTGCTTATAATTGTCTACCATTCCCCTCCACAAAATTTTACAGATAAATTTCTATTCCAAACTGATATTCTCCTTGTTCTGCTTAAAAAGGAGATCAACTGCTTAGCAATGATATTTTT
This sequence comes from Notamacropus eugenii, assembly GCF_028372415.1. Classification (NCBI taxonomy): domain Eukaryota; kingdom Metazoa; phylum Chordata; class Mammalia; order Diprotodontia; family Macropodidae; genus Notamacropus; species Notamacropus eugenii. Next base: position 57,105,193 of record NC_092872.1, on the reverse strand, counting down.
AGGTTTCTTTTGTTTCATTATGACTATAGATTTTTCACAGATTTCTGTGCAAGACTATTATAATCAGTAACAAGAATTATTCTATCCTTCACTTTCCTATTTCTGGAGTGTTGATGTTGTTTTAATTGCATCTTTTTTTCTTCTCTAAATTTTTAGTTTCTTTTCTAGTTTTGCAATAATTTTGATTTTTGTTCTAATAGTGGTCTGACTGTACACAGATAGATGGTTGAAGAATGACTCATATCATCAAGAGTCATTTTCTTTCTGTCAAAATTTAATTGACTGCATTTTTGTGTTTTTGGTATTCTCCACTGCCAGCACTAAGAATAAAAAGGCAGAAAATATAGTCCCTGACCACAAGAAGCTTACTATACTTATTGGTAATGAGATACATCATGCTCTTAACAAGGTCCTTGATGGTGGTTCTTTATCGTATTGATTCCCCCAGGAATGTGGTAGAGTTTTTTGTTTGTTCGTTTGTTTCTATTATTTGATATGGTAAGGGTAGTCCAAAAGGTTTTCACTTAGGTTCTCACATTATCATAGTTTGCATTTCCGTTATATGGGAACCTCCAGGAATTAGGTAAATTATGCAATTTAAAATAAATTATACCAGAGATCTGATTCCTAAGGTTTAAACAGTAAGCTAACAGACTCATCCCCCTCATTAACCTTCTTCCAATTCAGAAAGACCTCCATCCAGAACTCAATATCCCATTCTTCCCCAGAATAGAGCCCTATCCTAAACCTCTGAGACGTGTCATGTTTGCCTGTCAGTTTAACATTGCCACCACCCTAATAGTGAACTTCTACACTTGGCTGTCAGGTAACTGTTTGTGGTCTGTCACCAATGTTTCCTGTAACAGTGGGGTGTGATGTGAGCCAAATTATTTTCGTTTTTTGGCTTGAAACCATTAAAATCTTTCCTGCACCTGCTCCTTTTTTCCCCAAACCATTTTTCCTTCTGAGAGTTAAAAACCAGCCTACCCTCTAGTTCTGTATATTTTTCACTAACTTATCCTGCTCCAGGCAGCAAACATCATCTTTTCAACATCTTTATCATCACTGAAGGATTGCTCTGCATCTCATAGTATTTTAGAGAACAGTTTTGTGAATTTGCCAGCTTTGTGTCATGACAAATCACAGACTAGTCTTTCAACACAAAATGGGGAGATTCCCCTTTTCCTGCTTGTTCTTATAGCAAATACCTGCCAAGTTGCTTTATTTGAATCATGCTTGAAGCTCCAAATGTGTCAGGTTAGTCATCTTTGGGTTTCAAGGTTTTAGTAAAGGGAATTACAGCAACATTCACTACTGGAGATCCAACAGAGCTGGACTTTAGGCAAAGCAAAAGGATATGGGATAGGATAACATCAACTGGGTAGGCACAGTGGGTCCAAGGATTCCAGCTCTCCACTACGGTCATCTTACCACCCCTGCCAGTACGCTACCACTGAACTATCATCCTACATACCACACACCCAGTCTGGAGCTCCAAACCTCAACCTCTGCATCTTGGACCCCCAAAATCCATGTACCCAGAGTCTAGGGAATTTGATCCACTGCAGAATTCTGCCCTAGGGGCCAGCCCAGTTGTTTAGTGACTGAATAGGATTAGCCCACTATATCCACTACTGCCTTTAGACACCTTCACATCCTATACTAGTTGTGTGACTCACACTAGCTAGGTGGCTAGCAGAGTGCTGAAGCTAGCTATGTAAATACGAGCAGTTATCATGGGCAAACTTGTTTACTCACTGCCCAACTAGCACTTTAAACTGTGTTACAAGCCGTGTCACAGGAAGCCCGTATACCTGCATTGTTCTGAATGTAGGACTTCCCTTTTAAAATGGAGTCTTCTTAAAAGGAACATGTGTTTCTCTAAGTATCTAGATTTACGGATCAGATATATATATACATACATACATATATACATATACATATATATATACATATACATATATATATACGTCTGTGCATTCACCCATTCATTTCTTGAGTTGCGCTGTGAAATAACGTACACGTGCACACGGGTTTTCTGCGATACTAGAGATCCTCTGACAGTACAGGAGAGGAGGGCTGTCATTACTGCCCCGCGAAGCTGGCGAGGGCACGCAGACGGGACCTGTTTTAAACGGATCCTTCGCCCTCCGGGTTGCTCTCCCGGGTGGCAAGGGCCGAACTCTTACGGAGGACGGAGTCCGCCCGCGGCCCAGAAGGGAGGTCACTAAAAAACAAGACGGAGACTGCGCAGACGCTGCGCCTACTCCCTTCGTCCCTTCCTGTTCTAACCCCGGTGAAAACTCCGCCAGCACCACGTCCCCCCACACCCGGCTTCTCAGTAGAAACAGAGGGACGATGCCCTCACGTCAGAGGTTAAACTTCATTTCCTGCCCTGTCTCCGCCCCACACGGCCCACGCGTGGGTGGGGAGGGAGCCGGAACTCCATTTCCCGGAAGCCTTTACGCGAGTCTGCAGCCTCCAACTCCCGGCATGCAGCTGCTTCAGCCCTTCATGGGACTCCACTTGTCTCCCGGCTCTCCTTCGAAAGGTCGCTGGTAGATGGCACGGCACTTGGGGTCTGCTGGTCAGCTCGCCTGCGCCGCCGACCTTGGCGGCTCCGCCGCTTCGCGACTCGAGTTCCTGGCTCCGAGCGCCGCTCCGAGCGGGGAGACCAGACATCCGAAGTGGAAACGAGGCACCGGGAGTGACGCCACGGCTCGCTGAGGTTTCGCCGTCTTCTAGAAAACACGCGTCACCGCCGCCATCGCCGCGGGACAGCTGCCTCAACCAATAGATGGGGAGGGTTCTTCCGCGCGGGCGCGAAACCGGACCAATCGCGGGCGAGGAGCGGTGGGCTTTTCCCATCTAGTTCTATTTCCTGGTCTCTTCTGCAATACCTGATTCCCCCGACCCTAGAGGTGAGTGGACTTGTGGGCTGCGGCCCCTCCCTCATTCCGTCTGGTCTCCTCCGGCCGGAGTCTCGGGACGCCGAGGCCGGCCAGGGTGGAGGAAGCTGCCGGCCGGGTGATCCCCGGGGAGGGAGAAGCCGCTGGGCGGGGCTGAGCTGGGGAGTGCTGGACAGGGCCAGGCTAACAGGCTAAGGGCAGCGGAGCGCGAGGCTGGGCTGATGTCGGGCCGATGGGGCATCGGGAGCGCCCGGGGGGAGACCTGGGAGGACCGCCGCGGTCGGGCCTGCGCCCTGAGCCGCAGCCGAGCCCTGACATGCGCCGTGAGGCGCGGCCCCTTGGCGGCCGCTCCGGAGACCCCGGCATCCGCACGCCCCTCAGCCCCGGGCACCCCGGGAGTGGAAGGGACACAAAAGGGCCGCTCGCGGGGGTCCAGAGAAGAGGGACACATTGCGCCGGCCTTTGAGAGGGCGTAGTGTGCGAGAACTTCCGCTCGAGGAGAAGGTTCAAAGGTCAGGCAGAGCCACCTGACTCATTGATTCTCCTAAACTGAAGTCACGTCCTGGTCTAATTGTGAGACTCAGCTTGTAGACCTTCATTTCTTTACTATTAAAAGATATATTGAGTTCAATGAGACCTTCAGAAATTATACGATGAAGTCGTTGGGGTTTTTTTTGGAATTCGAGAAGCGAGGAAATGACTTGTCCAAGACCATGCGTAAATGAGTTTGGGGTCAAGCTGGGACTTGAACTCCTGGACCAGCTCTTTTTGTGGCACTCTCCCCTATGGCAATCTTGGGAGGCTTGCTTACCTCAGTCATTCTTAACAGCTCAACATTGAAAGACACGCCCAGTCTCCGAGGTTAAGTGAATCCCCGCTCCACTCCCATCCAAGTTCACAGAATGGACCCTCAGGCTAAAAACCAACAAGCTCGATCCACCAGCCTTCTCTAGACCTTAGCTCCCAGTCTAATGCACTTCAACATTATTCTTTATTCTTATTGCTCATAATTAAACCTCATTTGTCAGTCTTCGCCTTTATGACCCTCTCAAGTATCTGGCACCTAATGATGTTTTCTGTTGCCTTGACGGTGACATTACGTTTTTTGGTTTCTTCGTTTCTACAGCCATTCCTTTTCTATATCTTTTGATGCCTTTCTTTCTGTAAGTGTTCACTATGGTTATGTCTTTTGCTTTCTCTAGCTCCAGAGCTGCTTGTAAGCTGCTTGAGGGTAGAGGGTAGAGCCTTTTGATTTCAAGGCATATATTAGCTACTTTAACATAATAGTACTTGTTGAATTCTTGGGTATTTTCTGTCTTCTCACTAAGGTAATCTTATCTACTTCTGTGGCTTCAATTATCCTCTCTGCAGGCAACATTGAACTCTCCAACTCTTCCAACCTCCAGAATACCATACTTACATTTTCATCTGCCTTCTAGATTTTTCTATTTCAAAATTTTGTTAGCACATCAAGCTCAATAAATTGCAAACTGAACTCTGTTCTCCCTTAACCTTATCTTGCTTTCCTGTATCTGTCAACAAATATACCACCATTCATCCCAGTAACTTATCATAGCAGTTTACAGAGTATCTTTGACTCTTTTCTGCCTCACATTTGGTCAGTTGCCAAGCGCTGTCATTCCTCCAAAATAACTGGTGAATTAATTCTTATCATTTATTGTAATGCTAGTTCATCCTTAATCTTGACTATTGCAGTGATCTTCTAACACGTTCTTCAGATGCCAGTATATCCTACATATGCTTCCAGGTTAATATTTCTAAAGCACAAATAATCTAATCTGATCATTTTACTGCTCAAAAACTTTGATGGATTCTTATTGCCTACCAAGTAAAGTAAACAAAAAAAAGCTTTGTTCTTGTATTTAAGACCTAACACGGTAGATCTTAAGTCTACCTTTCCAATCTTATCTGAATGCTGTGTATTCTGCCATTTTGTATTTTCCACTTGAGTCATGCTGAACTAATTGCAGCCTCCCAGATTTACTCCCAAATTCCTTCTACCTCTATTTCTTTGCTCCTTCTGTTCCCCTCAATGTCCATTTTTTGACAGGTTAACTCATAGTTCAAGGCTTAATTTATAGATCCTGTATCTGAATCATGCACTTGAAGATTGTGTGAAAATATTACATTTCCTTTACCTAATCTCATAGCAGTTTATGCATTCTACACTTTAGTGTATTGGAGAATATGGTCAGGAAGAAGAAATAAAAGAGGTCAGAGGCTTGTAAACTACCTCAACCCTGCTATCCCATGAATACTTTTCTCAAGAAAAGATGTTATATATAGTGATCACTAAGTACCATCACAACAAAGTGAAGTTGACTTCATGTATTGGGAAACAACTAGTTACTAATATAGGAATTATTTTCAAATCAGTGGTATTTGTACTGTAATTGAGTTGTTAAAACAGATCAAAATCAATGTTAAATGTGAACATATAGAGTAACACTAAAAGAATTTTAGTCTGACCAACAAGTTGTTGACACTGAAAAATAAGAAGTGGATAAAGAAACAGATACCACCTAGCTTGTCACTCTTTTCTTAGAAGTTTGATAAAAAGCAGTCATCACAATGAGGAAACCAAAAAAAGCCAAGAAGCTACCTCAGCCAGCAAATACTCTACTTTTAATGACATACAGCGGCTAAAGGAAATGCTGATTAAGAACATAAATACATTCACAAAATATAATGAAGGGTGATGGAAGATTATGAGCAGTATCTCCTAAAATAGTACTGGAGTGAGGATAGGTGTGCAAAATGCATGGTAGAGAATCGGTTAAATCAGCCCTGGAAGTAAGATGAGTAGATGAAAAAGATACATCAATTTCTTTACAGCAAACTATTTTCTCTTTCAGTAACATTGGGATATTTAGCCTGGAGAGAAGCTTTAGATGAACCAAGCCTTGACACATGAAAAATTGTCATTAGACTGAAGTAGTATCATTGAGTAGAAGCTGAAGAGAGGCAACTTTAGGCTTACATTTTTAATAACTGACGTTGCCCCAAATTGGAATGAGCAGCCTTGGAGGTAGCAGCAGTTATTTTCCCTTACTGGAGATATTTAAGCAGAAGCTGGATGAACACTTTGGGGCTGGGGGAAGAAGGGTATAGAGTGCATTCATAATTTAGGTAAAGATTGAATTAGATGACCTTTGAAAACTCTATGATTCTAATATTTGTCACATTTGGATGATAATATCTGTTTCATGTGCTGCATGAAAAAATCAGAAATAGTACTAAAGAAAACAGATAGGAAGACCAAGACCAGACTTCCATTTAGGACATGACAACATTTTGGAGGATTGATTCTAAAGATCTCTGAAAAAGATCTTAGGGGGAAAAAAATAGATCAGGCATGATGGATAAAAGAACCTGTTTCAGAGTCAGGAAGACCTAGATTCAAGTTTTACATGTGTTGCCTAGTGGTTGTGTGACTCTGGACAGTTTCATCATTGTTCTAGGCAATTCTGTGAGGCTACACATTGCAGAATAGTTACTCCTCTTCCTTGGTAGAGGGAATTTCTTCTCTGGCAGTTTCCTGCATGGAATCCTCTACAAAAGATTAGAGAAAAGTTTGTAAATAATATTGAGGACAACCTACGTTAACATATGAGGAAGAAGCAGCAAGTAAGCTTTTGTAAATGATAATCTTTAGAGACCACATCTTTATAGTCACACAATTGAGTGAAAGGTAGAAAAAATACAGAGTCTCTTGGTTATGTTACTGTAAAAAAAAGCATTTGATTCAACTGATCCAAGTGCTCCTTAAAAGTTCTCCAACAAAATGTCTCCTATGTACATGTAAAAATCATAAGATTCTTGAAAGACAATAGAAAGAAACTTTATTCTCCATGATTATTATCATGCCAGGCATAAAACTGGAAAATAAGCTCACTAAAGGTATTTGCCACTGTCATGAAAGACATCTAGTTTAGAATCCAAGGGGAAGGATGCAAATGATGAAGTCTTCCAAATGTTCCAGTTCGCAAATAACATTGTTTTGATGTTATCAAGCCTCACAACATTGCAAAGCCTACTAAATGAGATTCATGATTATTCAAAAGAAAAACAGAAACCAGGTGGATAAAGAATGCTTATTCTCTAGACTGAAATCTATGTAGTTGGTTGGAAAATACATTGAACCAATCCATTAGTACATATGTTTTGGAAAAACACTTAAGATGGTCAATAATCTAATTTTATTATCTGTCTACATACTATCATGACTCTCCCACTAAGATTATAAATTCTTTGAGGATAAGGACTGTGCTTCATCTAGCACAGTGTATTAAACACATGGGACCTAATATTTGTTGAATTTCAAGTAGCACTGTGATCATGGTTGGGCAGGTGATACTTACACACCTGGTGAAGTGTTTTTTTCTCTCAATTCAACTCAAGACACAAATACATCGTAAAGAACTAACCTCTATTAGTTAATTAGCCTCTGTTACTAAAACCTCAAATCTTTTCTCTGACTTTTGAACAAAAATGAAGAAGTTAAGTTGATGTTTCAAAAGTTTTGCCCATCTCTGATACTTTTAATTATGTTTTTCCATAATTTCCCATTTTACATGACTCCACCAGATTCAGCTTTGCTTTCTGTTGTTGGGTTCTTTGTTCAGCTTTATTCTAGAGATATGAGGGAATGTGGGGGTATGATTCACAGGGAGTAAGATTTGTATAGCCCTAGGTGGTGCAATGCTGGGCCTAGAATCAGGAAGACCTGAATTTAAACCTGAACATTTACTAGTTATGTGACCCCAGGCAAGTCACTCAGCTTCTCTTTGCCTCAGTTTCTTCAACTGTAAAATGGGGATAATCATAGTACCTATCTCCTAGTGTTGTTGTGAGAATCAAATGGGATAACATTTGTAAAGTGATATACATTAGGTACTCAGTAAATGCTTGTTTTCTTGTTTCCTTAAGATAGTTATATTGTCTTCTCTCTTTCCTTAGGGCTCTGTGTGGCATAGTCATCTAGCAGAAGTCAAGATCCTGTTTGAAAGGGCCTTCCTTCAGACAAGATATTTAATATACAGCTGAAATTGTGGAAAATCTGAGACTGACAATGGCTGCAGAAGCGGTCCTAACACCTCCAAAGCAAGCAGGGTCCCTTATACTGAAACTGGTGCCAGGCCCTAAAATGGGTCAGGATGCTCTTCAGGAATCTGCTGTTCCTCCCAAGACCATCCACCAGTTGGTACTGGAGCACTTCTTTACCTTTCTGCCAGAGAAGAACCAGTCCCAAAACCATAAGACTGGCAAGGAAGACACCATAATCTTAGTGAAGGATGTTACTTCAACTCTGCAGAACAGAGGTAAGAAACAATTTTCTGAGGAGAAAGGCAGAATCTTACCACCAATTTCTCCCCCAAAAAATGTGAGCGGTAGGGAGCAATAGACATTCCTTTGCCTAGGATAGTGGATATTGTTTAATTGATTTTTCTTTCTTTCCTCCCTCTGCCAAGTCTCAGTAATCACGAGAGTAATTATGTCCTTGAATTAAAGGGAGTATGAAGGTGATAGTCCCACTGAACTCGGCTTTGGTCAAATCACATTTAGAGTAGTGAATGTAGAGAGTAACTGGGAAGAGCAGGAGATTTAAAGTCAATTAATTTAAAGATGAGTTGAAAGAATTGAGGATGTTTAGCCTGGAGAGAAGCTTTAGATGAACCAAGCCTTGACACATGAAAAATTGTCATTAGACTGAAGTAGTATCATTGAGTAGAAGCTGAAGAGAGGCAACTTTAGGCTTACATTTTTAATAACTGACGTTGCCCCAAATTGGAATGAGCAGCCTTGGAGGTAGCAGCAGTTATTTTCCCTTACTGGAGATATTTAAGCAGAAGCTGGATGAACACTTTGGGGCTGGGGGAAGAAGGGTATAGAGTGTATTCATAATTTAGGTAAAGATTGAATTAGATGACCTTTGAAAACTCTATGATTCTAATATTTGTTGCCTTGGTTTCTAAAGAAGGGTGATGCTGCTAAGTCTGATACAGAAGGGGAGGGGGCAGCTTAGCCCTAGGGACTGAGGGAGAATCTGAACTCTGATAATTTAGAGTCTGAGTATTGTCTTCATTACTACTTTGTCTCCTCTCAGCTCATCCTGCTTCCTGGGTGACTATATTTCCCAAGGATAGGCGTGTCCATAAACGGGAGGTGGGGCCCCAGACCTTTCCATCTGAACTTCAGGTAAGCTGCACTTTAATCTTTCTCTTGAGTGGAGCCTTCTCCTTTCTTTTTGAGAGCTTTTCTGCCCAGAAAACCTGATTCCAACAACTACATGTTTAGCTTTCAGGATGAAACTGAGTGGGCTTATGCTAGACATTCTGTTCAAGCTACTTCTTCACTGCTCCCATCCCTGACTGCTTATCTTTATGTCTCTGATATGTTTCCATCTATGCTATATTGATAATAATACTCAAAAGTTTGTTTTATCTCAATTATAGCTTTCTTCTCTTACCTTAATATCTCTCATCAAGGAAATTAGGACCATCTCAGAGAAAATAAGTACTAATTGAGAAGTCTGTCGTTGTTTCAGGAGCCTTTGGTATTTGAAGATCTAAATGTATATCACTCCCAAGAGGAGTATGTGGGCCTGGATCTTGCTCAGAGGTCCCCCTTCTCTAGGAATCATGGAGAGGAGGATGTTGGTGACATGGTCTTAGAAGGTAAGAATTTCTTCAATTTTGGGAACTGTGGGGTGTCATAACAGAAAGATACTTTAGAGACTATCTTGTCCAACCGCCTCATTTTTTGTAAAGAAATTGAGACTCAGAAATAAAAAGACCTAGCACCTGAGGTCCCCTTGCTAGTGTTAGACCTGAGACTAGAATTCAGACCTCCCAAATCAGTGCCTTTTCGTTATAGCAACACAGTCTCCCGGAATCCTAAGATACCTGAATAATTTCACACTCAACTCTGCTGTTTTGTGAAAGTATCATCTTTCTTTAGTTCTTGAGTCGTTGGAAGAGTATCTGCTTTACATTTGTGCACACAGTCCTTTACACCTTCTACTCCCTCTAGAGGACACGTTGAACTTAATTTGTTATTTAGAAGAGACATTTTCAGATTTGAGAAACTATTGAGTTATTGTCCCCCTAGATAGAAATCATCCACTACCAGTTAACACTTTGGGTTGATATGTTACAGAATCGTATCAGAAATACTAATGGTAACAAAAACTAATGGAAAATTTTAGGCAGACTGTTCCTAAAGACATCAGTTTGTGAACTCTGTGGTATCTGCAAGTTTACAGATTATAATTAGATTAATTTACTGACACTCCATAAACTTTGGGAATATTTTTCTTGAGCTCAGTTCTGCTTGTTTCATAACTTCTATTCCTTGGCATTAGTCCTTTTTGCAGCAGCAAACAGGTCTGCTGCTTTTGTATAGTCGCCCTTCAGTTATATCAACATATTTTGTCTCTTCTTATTGGTCTCCTGGCTAAACAACCTGCTTTCTTCAAGTTTCTGTTATGAGATGGTTTCGAGAACTCCTAATCACTTTTCTTCAAACATGTTCTTGTTTGTCAATATCCTGTTGAGGTACCTAGGCATGTGAACCACAGTGTTCTAGAGTTGGCTTAATCATTACAAGATATAATGGAAGTGTTTTTTACTACATTCTGATGGAGTCTACGTTAATGTTGTGTTTTAAAAAGTATTAGCACAGTATACTGCTGGCTCTCACCCAACTTGTGGTGAACTAAAAGACTAATAATGGAAATTAAAATCTAATTGACTTCTGAGTTCAAGTCACCAGGCCTGGTTACATTCTAAGGTGCTAATCTAATGTGCAGATGTGATTTCTCCATTACTATGTGGTAATCTTTGAAAAATCATGGAATAGGAGAGATGGCAGAAGACTAGAGAAAAGTGAATGGTTTTTTTTTTGTTGTTTTTCTTTTTTTTTTGGCTTTCTGAAGGGGAAAGGAAGTAGGCTGGTGAATTTGATTTCAATTCCTAGAAAAATTATGGAACACATTATTGAAGGGATGTTTTGCAAGCATTCAGAAAAGGAGGCAATGATGATTCAACATTGGCACCTCCTCCCACATACCTCCCAGAAAAACCCAAACTGACCTGATTTCCTTTTTGATGAGATTACTGGACTAATAAATAAAAACTGAACATACTTGCATTTTGGGAAGCAATTTGAAAAACTTTTTCATGATACCTCCCACAGATAAGATAGAGAGATACGAGCTAGGTAATAGTTCGGTTTTATATGTTAGTCTGGGAGAGATAACTAACACAATGAATGAGAGAGTCAAGATGCAAAAAAGACTTAGAATAGCAATTTCCATACTTTTTGTTTTTAGGATCCCTTTACACACTTAAAAACTATTGAGGATCCCTCCTGAAATAACTTTTGTTTATGAGGGTTATAGCTGTTGATATTTACCATACTAAAAATTAAAATGTCTTAGTATTGTTATTAAAATAGTTTTCATTTTGTGGAAGTCCTGAAAGGATGTTGAGAGCCTCCAACATGTTTTATGCTTTGAGAACCTTTGTTCTAGAACAGTAGTCTGAATATAAAAATTGGAAGGATAAGTGCAATTGAATTTTTTAATCCAAGTACAGAATAGAGAAGACATGACTAAAACTTCGTATGGAAAGAGATCTCAGATTTGGTGGACTGTTAATTCAATATGAGCTGAATATGGTTGAAAAATCTGATGTATTCTTAGGCTATATTAATGAAGGTATAGTATCCTTTTTTTACTCCACCCTGATCAGACTATCCGTCTGGAGTATCAGATTCATTTTTGAGCGTTGTATTTTAGGAAGAATATTGATAAGCTGGAATCCAGATATATGAGATGATAAGGAGCCTGGAAACCATGCCTAAGAGGATGATTGAAGGAAATCTGGAGGGACATAATAGATTTCTTCATGTATCTCTCATGGGAAAGAGGTATTTGATTTGTTTGATCCTAGAGGGCAGAATCTGAAGCAGTGTGTGGAAGTTGCTAAGAGACACATTTTGGTTCGATGTAAATTAAAAACTTAAGAGCTATGTGAACTGCTACAGGAGACATTTTGAGTCCCCTTCACTGGAGATTTCAGGAATAAATTAGATGACGGCTTGTTAGTTCTATGATAGAGGATATTTCTGGTCATGTAGGAATAGATTTTCTCGAAGGTCTCTTCCAGATCTGAGAGTCTGATTCTGTGAATGATGGATGCAGTGTACGTTTGGAGGACAAGTCTAGTTGTGCCATAGCTTTTTTGTTGGGTAGTATTGTGAAGAAAGGGATTAAAAAGGTAAATTGAGTAGAGGTTTGATGTACTCTTGCCTGTCAAATAATGTCTTAGCTCCTTAACTTGGAATTCAAGACCTTTTACATTCTTTCTCCTTATTGTCCCAGTGTGCTCTTAATCAAATCATTCAACTTACCATTCCTCCAAAATGTCTTCTACTTTTCTGCCTGTCTGCCTTTGTTCATACCATGTTCTTCTTTAGTGTCTTTATGTATATCTCTGCCTTTTGATACTTTATCTATCTTTGATGAGAATGTTCCTGTATGACACCTTCCCTGATAATCCCCTCTCTGAAAGTGATCCCCTTCCTCCTTTCAAGCCTCATGAAGCTTTGTACCTCTTTTAGTAAACTTTGATACTCAGATCTGTCATAGAATTCTAGAACTGGAATTAGAACACAATTGTCTTTATGTAGTATTTACTTACTTTTCCCCCATAAGGTAATAAGCTTCTTGAAGTCAGACCACTGTGTTTTTTTCATCTTTGTATCCTTTACATCGTCTACATCTAATCTTTAATAAGTGTGGGCTGAATTGAACTTATTAAGATTGAATGATAAGAGTAGTGTTATCAAATGATCCCTGGCAGGATTTTGCACAGGAGATTCAGGAGAGAAACTGAAGGCAGGGAGTGTAATGTGGTTACTGTTGTTGTGATCTTTGAACCAGGTGGTGAACTGGACTAGCATGGTGACAGGATGCATATGTAAAGGATGGGTTTGAAGGATGTCATTAAGAAAAACATCAATAGAACTTGCTTTTTGGAAGTAAATAAAAAGAATCAAAGATGATGCCAAGGTTTGACTGTGATTGGACTAGGAAAATGGTTCCTTTGACAGAAATAGGAAAATTAAGAAGAGGAGCTAGGTTAGGAAGAAAGGGTCAATTCAGTTCAGCAAACATTAATTAGGTACCCACTGTGTACTAGGTATTAGGGATGTTGTTCTTTCTTTGTACTCAGATAGGACCATTAGCATCATGATGTTGGGGTCTGGGATACAAAGTCAAAGAATGAATCAACCTCTAACTTACATTCTGTTAAGAATTAAAACATGTCCATAGATAAGTAAAACCTATGTAATTCCAAAAAATATGGCACTAATTTGCAGATTAAGTTCATGTTAAAAATGTAATTTTAAATTATTATAAAACATCCAGGTCAGGATACTCAGTAGGCATTTGAATATCTACAGCTAGAATTGGGTAGTGAGGTCAAAATTAGAGATGTAACTTTACCATTCATTTGTGTAGAGGTGATAGTTGAAATGGTGGAACTCAGTGGCATCATTGGAGAAAAAACTGTAGAGAAAAGAATAAAAAGGCTAGAAACTGAGTCAATGAGTACTGTCATGTGGGAGGTCGAAAGAAGGTGGAGAACAACCAGTTGAGGCAAAAAGAAAATCTAAGAATTTTTATCCTTTTCTTCCAATCCTGACTTAGTAGGTGTTGTGATGTCATATCTGCCATCCAAAGCATTTATTGAGTGCCCCATTGCTTGTACAGATGCTCTTGCCCTCTGATATAAACACGATGACCTGGACTTAAAATGTTGAGGACATACAGGCAGAATAAAAACATTATACTAATTAATGTTTTTTCTAACATACTTAGGTTGAGAGTTAAATACATGCTGGGTTTTAGAGGCAGGGGCTAGTACGTAATTGGGATGGAGATCAAAAAGAGTAGCGTTACAAATTTGTCATGAGAATTGTTTGATGAGAGAATGCTGGGAAAGTGCTTTGCACACCTTCAGGTGCTGTTTGGATGTTGGTGATAATAATGTTATTTAAGTTTCAGGTTCACATTGGGCAGCAATTCTGAAGTCTTCTGTTCGGAGAGAGTTTGCTTTTGTTCATTTCTACAGGTTGCTATTTGATAAGCAATATAGAAATTTGAGTTAGTCTTGGTTTTTGAAGAGTGACTGGTAGAGTAAATTAATTTCTGGCCCCCTAAGCAACATTTGTACATACGCTCATTCCAGCCTGCCATCCCCAGAAACATCATCACTGTGCTGTCTCAGAATTGGAATAGACATTAGTAGTCATCTAATCCGACCTATTCCTCAACAAGGATCTTCTTTACATTCTCTAACAAGTAGTTGTCCAGCTCCTGCTTGAAGGCCTCTAGTGAGGGTAGACCAACTACTTCTCAACCCATTCTATTTTTGAAAAGTTCCAATTGTTAGAAAATTTTTCCTTGCATCAAGCCTGTTACAATCTCTACAACTTTATCCCTTTTTAAATTTTGATGTTGGGGAAGACTCATTGTTAAGCAAACTCTCTTTCTATCCCACTCCTGCCTCCTAAGTAACAGAAAAACTGCTTCAATAATATAGTACTTGACACAGTTCTCCATGTATTTGGTAGGCATTCAATAAATGATAGTCATACCTAACCCTGTGATGCATGGCTTCTTCAACTGAGAGCTCCATCTTCAATGGTAGGAAAGCCACATTCAGTTCAGGATGTGTTGTTAATTTTTTTGGTTTTTAGGGGGAAGGAAAGTTAGATTGGTTAGCCTTGCTCCGTAAGTTCCTGCCCTTTTCCTCTATGATTATTAGATGAGAACTGTATCTAACCTATTTCAAGTAGTTGAGGAAGTAGTAATCTTTCTCCCTGATTTCTTGTTCCAAAGCAACCAAAATGTTGTAAAATGCCTAACTCTGGCACAAGACTGGAAGGCAGATAGCTAAAGAGGGTATGTGAGAGATCTTACAAGATTATGTGGGGAAAACAAGGATTTCCATGGATTCATTGTGAGTCAGTGAGAGTCAGCAGCATGGTATGATAGCCATAAAGGCTAATGCAATTTAGGCTGTGTGAATGAGTGTCCAAGAGGAGGGAAGTAATGGTGCTAGTCAGACCACATCTATAGTAGTATGCTCATTTCTGACTCTCATTTTAGGAGTATTCATAAGCAGCAGTATGTGCAGAAGTGGGTGACCGTATTGATAGTAAGGGGATTAGAAACCATACCGTATGAAGACTGCTTTAGAGAGCTGGGTATATTTAATGTAGAGAACACTTGGAGAACATGAGTTTGTATAACCAAAGAGTTGTTAGTTTTGTTTTTTTTTTTTTTGCCTCCAATCTCCCTTTTTTTTTTTAAATTTTTTTCATTAACAACTGATTTTCCTTTTCACATTGGTCATGTCCAAAAATACACGTCTCGTTCTATACCTTCTCTTCTCAGGAAAATTCATAGCGTGGTTCATCATTTGGAACTCTGCTTGGTCATTGTGTTGGTTAGAATTCTTAAATCTCTTACGGTTGTTTGTTTTTACAGTGTTGTTATTGTGTAACTTTTTCTACTTGTTCTACTCATTCATCTTTCCAGGTTTTACTGAAACCATCTCTTCACTTTTTATGGCAAAATAATATTCTGTCACATCCATCCACAATTTGTTCAACCATTCCCCAGTTAACAGGCACTCTTTAGTTTCATGTTTTTTGTTACTACAAAAAGAATTTCTATAAATATTTTTGTACATATGAATCCTTTTCCTTTTTATTCTTTATTTCTTCAAGGCATAGTCCTACTAGTGTTACTACTACTAAGTCAAAGAGTATAGACAGATTAGTGACTTTTGGGATATAGTTTACAGTTGTTTTCCAGAATGGCTGGACCAATTGATAGCTCAATAATCAGTGTATCAATGTGCCTGTCTTCCCACATCACCAACATCTGACATTTTCCTTTTTTGTCCATTTGGCCAATTTTATAGATATGAGGAAAAACCCTCAATTACTTTAATTTCCATTCCTCTAATCATTAATGATTTGGATCATTTTTTTATATAGTTGTGATGACTTGGATTTCTTCCTATGTGAACTGCCTATTCATTTGCTTTGATCATTATTAATTGGCATCAGCCTTGGAAATGAGACCTTAAACTTGCTGCAAATATTTTTCCCATTTGCCTGCTTCCTTTTGAAAAATTAAATTTCAGGCAGGTAGGTGGCGCAGTGGATAGAGCACCCGCCCTAGAGTCAGGAGGACCTGAGTTCAAATATGACTCAGATACTTGACATTTACTAGTTCTGTGACCCTGGACAAGTCACTTTGCCTCACCAAAAGAAAAATTTCATTTTTTTTTAAAGGATTAGGCATTTCTTTTTTCACTTTCTCCTCCCTATTAGGGAAAAAACAACAAGTTTAAAAACCATTGTAACAAGTAAGCACAGTCAGGCAATAAAACAAATTCCCAAATGTCCAAAAGTATCTTTTTTCATTTTGCTTATTATTAGTCCATCCACCTCTGTGTCTGGAGGTGAGTGGCATTCATCATTAATTCTCTGGAATCATAGTTGATCATTTCATTGATTAGATTGAATTCTTCCCAGGTTTCCCAGAAGCAGTCCCCTCTTATAGTACAACAGTATTCCATCAGTTTATATACTTAATCTTTTCAGCCACTCCCCAGCTGATGATCATTTCCTCAGTTTCCAGTTCTTTGCCATTACAAAAAAGCTGTTATAAAGAGGACCTTTTGATATGATCTCTTTTGGGAGTATAGTTTCTGTAGTGGTATTGCATCAGAGGGTATGCATGGCTTAGCACCTTGATGGTCACAGCTCCAAATTGTTTTCTGTGATAACTGTGGAAAGTAACCCAGGTTGTACATCAGTTTCCTACAGTCTCTTCATCATTTATCATTTTCCTTTGTTGATGTGAAGGGCCTGAAGGTGAACATCAGAAGTGTTTTCATTTGTATTTCCCTAATTATTAGTGATTTGGAGCATTTTAAAAAATATGACTGCTGATAGCTTGGATTTCTTCCCCTGAAAGGGAAGAAATTCCTAACTTTTAACCATTTAATAAGGCAATGGCTCATATAAATTTAAATTATTTCCTTATATATGTGTTAGAAATGCGATCCTTATCAGAGAAGCTTTCTGCAAATATTTTTCACCAGTTAACTGTTTCCATTCAAATTTCTAGTTTCATTGGATAATTTGTGCAAAAACCTTTTAATTTTTCTAATTCATATTGTCCATTTTATCTCATGTGATCCTCTCTATCCCTTATTTAGTTGTGAATTCTTCTCCTAGTTATAGGTCCAAGAGAATTTTTTTCCTTGCTCCTATAATTTTATAAATGATATCGCTCTTTATTTTTAAGTCATGTACTCATTTGGAACTTATGTTGGTATATGGTATGAGATGCTGCTTTGTATCTAGTTTCTCTTGTTCTGCCTTCTAGTTTTTCCAGGAGTTTTTGTCAAATAATTATTTAGTTCTTACCCTAGTAACTAGGGGTTTCTGGATTTATCAAAAACTAGATCACTGTGTTCATTTGCTTCCAGATGTTATATAACTTAATGTGTTCCATTGATCATCCTTTCTCTTAATCAGTACCAAATCAGTAGAACAACCCTTTCCCTTCTAGCTTTGAAATGAAAGGCATCGTTTAGTCCAGATTTAAAGTGAGACTTCTGTTCTACACCTTGGCAATTTGAAAGATGGGCTCCAGGGTGGTCCAGAAAGGAAGAATTTATTTATTACATGCTTACTGTGTGTCAGGCACTGAGCTAAATGCTTCACAAATATCTCATTTGATCCTTCCAACAACCCTGGAAAGTAGATTCTCTTACTCTCATTTTACTGAGGAAACTGAGCTAGATAGTTTATAACTTACCGAAAGTCACACAGTTTGTAAGTATCTGAGGCCAGATTTGAACTCAGGTCTTCTTGATAAGAAGTCCAGCTTTCTGTCCTCTATACCAGGGCTTCTTAAAGTTTTTCTACTTGTGACCCCTTCAGTGCTTCTTAAACTTATTTTTTTAACCCAAATTTAAGACATTAAGGTCCTTTTTGATACTAATTCTGTTTTCCATTGTGTTGGCCATTCCTTCTAGCTTCGTGCAAAATTTCATAACACAAATAACACTTATACCTTCATCCAAGTAATTGTTAAAAATGTTGAGTAGTATAAAGCTGGGTATAAATCTCTGGTTCTTTCCATTAGGAACTCTGTTCCAAAATGACATGAACTTATTGTGACTGCTTTTTTGATTCTCTTGTTAAACAAGTACTAATTCTAACAACTATACTATTATCTAATAACTAGATAATCTATGTCTCTGCATCCTGTCTACAAAGATAGCATGAGAGTTGATCAAGTGCTTTACTGAAATTGAAGTATTCTATGCTTATATAGTGTTACTCCAACTTCCCAGAGTATAACCATATCAGAAAAAGAAATGAAGTTAAACTGGCATGATCCATTCTTGAAGAGCCCATCTTGGCTCTTACTGATTACCACTCTCCCTTTCTAAATACTCAGAACCATCCCTTTAATAATGCTTTCTAGAAGTTTTCAGGAATTAAGCCAGGGTCATTGCTTTTTGCTTATGCATTCCATTTTCTTCCCTGTTTTTGAAAATTGAGATATTTGTTCTGCTGGAACGTCACTTTATTTTGTACAAGTCATGCAGTGGAGAAGCACTGGATTTAGAGTCAGAGGACCAGAGTTAAAATCCTGGTTACTCCCTGGATGATCTTCTGTGAGTCATTTAACCTCTCAGGCCACACTTCTCTCTCCCCTCTCTAAATGAGGGTGCTACAGTAGATAACTTCTGAGTTTACTTTCAGCTCTAAAACCTGTGATCTGTAGGGAAGTCCTCGTCCTTTTGGATTGTATTTGAAATGTTCTCCATGACAGTGGCTGACCTCTGGTTAGCATGTCTTCCTACTTTGTTCTTCGTTCCATGTTCGTGATCAGAGGATCATCAAACAAAGCTATGCCTTTGTCTTAACTTAAAGGAAATTTTGTATAAGTTTTGTATTTCCAGCGCAGGTAATTTGTGAGAGGAGAATCCTTTAAGGAAATATTTTGTTCTATGGTAGTCAAACAGTAAACACTACATATAAACAATATAACAACGTTATATTCGTTACATCTTTTCGTCAGTTTTGGGAAGACTAGGCATGTGGCCTATCTGACTGTAGGAAACGAGTTATAGAGGCCTGCCCTGATCTCTTAAACCTTCATCAAAGATGTTCTCAAAGTGTGTAGATTATTTGCAAGAGAAACGTTATGAGAAAGTTGGTATCAGTCGGTAATGATTTATATTGCCTTTTTTTTTTTTAGGAGGGGTAATAAAAAGGATTGAATTTTTCTCCCAAGTCTTTGGTATTCTTCCCTCTTTCATGTGTCATAAAAATTTATCCTTTACAGATTTTTTTTCATATTTTACAGATCTCTTTTATGGTCTGTTGTCTCTGATTTTGTCATTAAGTGCCCTTGTGATAACTACTCAGTTGGATCTCAAAACATGCTTTCTTTGAAGTGATTTTTCCCCTTGCTACTTCTTATTGTTTTATGAAATGATGATAATGCTATTAATCTTCCACTAGTACATTTTGCAGACTAATGTATATTCTAAATTGCTGTTTCTTTTGTCTGCCATATTTATTTCCATTTGAAAAAGAGATCAAGAGTTTCTTAGCTAAGGAAGTTTGTCTATTTCTAGGTTTTTCTTGTTGCAATTGATTTACATCGGCTAAACTTATTTGGAAAGTGGTGACAGTCTGTCAGTGACAGTTCTTTTATCCATTTTTCTGTTTTGTTATCAACAGCTTCATTCAGAACATCAGACAGGAGTTGCCTCAGTTGTATGCCACATCTCATTTTTATTCTAACTTGGAAGTGATTTTAGTCTTTACTTTAATGAGTCAGTAATCTGTCTGATTGTATTCAGATAGCTAATCCTGAAATGATTTCCCACATCTGTAATCAGGCATTTCTTGACTGTTAAAATATAGTCAGTTAAAAAACAAACACTTCTTTAGTGCTTGCCAAGTTGAGCACTTCTAACTTTTCTCAAGCAAAGGATTTGTAATATTTAGAGATAAGACTTATTGTGGTCTACTGGTCTTTGACTTTTCTTGTTTTTTACTCCTGAATCATATTTTTCCAATGTATTTTTCATTTTCTTCCCCAATATGTTTGCTTTGAAGTTACTTAGGATTCCTCATTGCTTTGAAGTTACTTAGTATTAAATGTCCATGCAGATTTAATTTGGAGAGTCCTAATTGAATTCTTAATAGAATTTCTCTTATCTTTTAATCTTCTGCAGTGGATATTGGTACATAAACTGAAATTATTTTCTTGGTGATCGAAAACATCTGTTGTTCCTAAGGTCTTCACTTTCTTGCCAACGATTTTATAAGCCCTTATAATGTTTTGTAGTAGGTTTCCTTTTGGCGACGTGTCCCCGCATGAATTATCAGAGTTGTATAGTGGGTTACGAAGTTTGAAAGTCTCAGCAAATTCTCTATCACATTCTGAACATGGTCTCTGAGGAGCTATCTGCCTTGTCTGTTGTAAAAAGTCATATCAGATAGCTGCCTTAGTATATCCCTAAGCAGAGTGTCACAAACTCTTACTATTTCTTCTTCCTCTGACCTTTCCTGGATGACTTAGCTCCATTTGCAACTTTGGGATCCATCTGAACATTCCAGTCTTTTAACGAATTCATCTGATTACTCTGTAAAATGGAATGAGAAACTACTTTGTACTTTGTGCACATGTATTCCTTGACATTAGCAGAAGGCGAGCAGCCTGGTGATCACTTTAGAATTTCCTTTGCTCTTGTGTTACAAGTGAAAATTTCTGTCTTGTTGGTTGCACCTATGACAGATTTACCTGAGGAACTACTGTAGCAAACAACCTGTTGGCCATGTTTGTTCATCTTGTCTTGATAAATTTTAAATTAGGAAAATTTAAGGAATCCTAGGCAGAAGTCCTACAACTAACTCTATAGATGGAAAAATTTCCTACAGGATTCCTTAACCACTGGCTTCTTGACAAGAATAAGAACTAGGTATAAACAGTAAAGGGACAATCACAATATGATAACATCAGTTTAATACAGTATGGGGAAAAATACTTTTCTCCCTGTTTGTCTTATAAAACATGGATTCCAGATCTCCAAACCTAGAGATTGCTAACATTGAAGCTCCTCATGGATAAAAATTGTCTTCTATAACTTTTCTTTAAAATAAAACATTTTCTTTAAAGCTTTACCATGAACATCAATGCACCCAACTAAGATGGCTTAGTAATACTAATTTCATTTCATTGCATAAAGTATAGTAGTTTTCAGTGACTATCTCTTAAGTTCTCATGAGTATTTTTTTCCTTTCTGTTCTTTAATGCTCTGTACGATATAAGTGTCAATATGTGCTTGTTGAATAAATTAATGGTGACAAATGAGATGAAGAAAAATAAATCTTCAAATTCTCTCAGTCTCTTTCCTATCTTGGTCAGGGTAATTTTTTTTTCTAGTTTTTCACTCAAATTAAGTAATGAAGTGCTGTATAAATTTAGCTATTATTATTTTCAGCCCTCAGATTTTCCACAAGTCCTTATGGAGCTCCTTGATTTGTAGTCTTCAAGTCAGTAACAACCTAGGGCATACATTTTGGTATTTCCTCTTATATTTTTTCCACTAAGCTTAAGAGGATATATTATGTGAATTCTATCTTTGTCTCAACAGTAGATTGCAGTGAGAATAAGGAAGATGACCATCAGCCAGAAAATCCAGAAGATGTAGAACATCATGAAATGTCATCAGGTTACTGTGAAAGGGATGGTTCCCAGATTTTTAAGCAGGCAAAAGACTATGAGAAGCGTCCAGAGAGCCATGAAGAAAAAAGACTAAATACCTCAATCCCACAAGAAAAGAGATTTAAAAGTCTTTTAATTACTGTTGAAAATGATGCCCCATTAGAGGACCTTTCAAAATATGTGGACATGAGTATTCTTGCACTTTCTCAGAATCGAAGAACACGAAGATTTTATACATGTCCACAATGTGGAAAACATTTTACTGAAAGTTCCTACCTTATTTCCCATCAGAGAACACATACTGGAGAAAAACCTTATGATTGTATTCACTGTGGGAAAAGCTTCAATCATAAAACAAATCTTAATAAGCATGAACGAATTCACACCGGAGAGAAACCGTATACGTGCTCTCAATGTGGAAAAAACTTTCGTCAGAACTCTCACCGGAGTCGCCATGAAGTAATTCATGTGAAGGAAAAACTCCTTAAATGTCAAGAATGTGGGAAAAGCTTCTTAGGAGATGAAGAATTCTTGCTTCATCAAGAAACCCATGAAGAAGAGAGGCCCTATAGATGTAGTAGATGTGGGAGAAGATTTAGTCGACAATCAAACTGTACCAGACATGAAAAAGCTCACTTCATACCTAAACCACAAAAGCAGGTGTTGTCGAGTTAATCATTCAGACCTTGTTTACCTTGATATGATTCTCCCTGTGGTGACCCTCTAAATGCTAAGAATGTAAGAAAAATTATTTGAAACTCTGAACTCACATAGTGAAATTTTGTTAATAGTCCAAATGAGATAAATATCTAACCATTACAGCTCAGGCATTATTTACTCTTTGAAGAATGTATAAGGAAAAAAAAACTGTATGAATGGGCCAAGCCTTTGTAGACTAAGGACTAAGGATAATTTCCATTTAAAGCAATGCAAAGAGAACTGTAAAGTCTCCAAATTTCTCTTTCAAGAAAAATTTTCCTCTGTATTTTTCTGTGTATCTACAGATTTGTCTTAGGAGTGACCAGAGCGAAGGCTTAGTATGAACCTATTACTAATATAGTTGTATTCTGCTTTCCTCTACATGAAAAACGGCTTTAAAATATGGCAATATAAAAATGAATCAAATATAATGGACACATGCTATACACTTGTCAAAGTCTTGGATATAGTGAACCAGCAACTCTTATTAAGTCTGTTAGATAAGTAAATGACTAAAAACTTGAAATTCTGAAAGGAAAATTTCACTTTAGACAAAGAACCACCATGGATTAACGTAAAGGGTCTACAAAGTGGATCATTCCCATTTGGATTACACCTAAGTGCAGTTTCTGGTCATGTATAGCTTTTACCATTTCAGTACAATATTTGTATTCTGTGACTTATTTTGAATATTCATGTTTTATCAGAAAAATGCCATTTTTCTTCTGATGTGATTAAAAATAAGTTTTCTGCATTCTTATTTTTGTCTATAACAGGTCTTTTCTTTTCCCATTAGCACCTATCTCAGTATTTCATTATGGAAATTGAGCTGATAATGATACACAGCAATTTAGTATACAAAAAGAAGTTCATGTGCAATGGGAAAACAACTTGGAATACTGATAGTTGGTCCTTAGTGTAACCTTTGTATGAGAAGTTGTGAGTGTATACATGATTCAGTCCAGTAAATATTTATTGAGCACTTACTACATGCAAGACACTGTCCTAGGTACTGGGGATATAAAGACAAAATAAAACCAAGACAGTCTGCCCTCACAGAACCTTTATTCTATTGGGGGATACAGCATGTATATAAATATGTAAAAACAAGGTAATTTGAGAAGTGAGAGAACACTAAATTTAGAGGGTGATCAAGGAAGACTGTAGAGTTAGAGGATTTGGCACCCAACCTAAGTTTTAAGGAAAGATGAGGAATCTAATAAGCAAAGGTGAAGAAGGAGAACTTTCCTGACATAGGATACAGTTTGTGCAAAGGTACAGAAAAAAAAGATAGAGCTCCCTGTCATCTAGTTTGTTGGAAAGGTCAGTTGGGACCAGACTAGAGGGACTTCAACACCAAGCTGAGGAGCTTGTTTTTTTATTTCTTTTTTGGCATAAGAGACATTAAGAAACCCATTAAAGGGCTTTGAGTAGGGGAGTAACATAGTCTAACTTATTTTAGAATATTATTTTGGCATCTTTGTGAATGATAGATGCAAAAAAGCAGAAACCAGGAAACCAATTAAAAGTCTTTTAGAATACTTTGGGAAAGAGATGGTTAGGACACTGAATTTGAGAAG
Source organism: Notamacropus eugenii (assembly GCF_028372415.1). Lineage (NCBI taxonomy): Eukaryota > Metazoa > Chordata > Mammalia > Diprotodontia > Macropodidae > Notamacropus > Notamacropus eugenii. The sequence goes on along the minus strand of NC_092872.1, from coordinate 57,081,134 downwards.
TTTAGATGGAGATGACCAAGTAGAAATTGATGTGACAAGTTCAAGAAAGAAATTAGGTGAGATGTGTTCATTTGGGTCATTTGAATACATGATAATTAAACTCCTGGAACCTGATGAGACAATGTTAAAAGGGAGATAAAAGAAAGTAGGGTTTTGGACACTGCCTTAGATGATATCCAGCTTAACTTCAGTCTTACTTCCCTAATGCATTCAAATTTCCCCTATCTGTAAAGAAGTCTCACTTCATCCCACCATCTTTACTAGATATCATTCTCTGTCCTTCCATTTTCAGCAAAACTTTCTGAAAAAGCAGTCTATATTTAATACTTTTCTTTCTGTCTTCTTTGTAATATGACTTGTAACCTCCCCAAAGTCACCAGTGATCTCTTAATTGCCAAATTTAATAGCCTCTTCTCAAATTCTAATCCTTGATCTTTCTGCATTTGACACTTGACCACTTCTCCTCCTGGATACTTTTTTCTCTCCAATTTTTCATGGCACAGCTCTCTTGGATTCTCTTGGCCGCTCCTCAGTTTTCTTTGCTGGATTATCATCTATGTCAAGACCACCAAGTCTGGGTATCCTCCAAGCTGTGTTGTGGACCTTCTATTTTCTTTATACTCTATTTCATCTGGTGACTTCATCAGTTCCTATGGGTTTCATTATTATCTCTATACATATTACTCTCTATGATTCTAAACCTAGCCTATTCACTAATTCCACATCACAAACTGCCTGTTAGACATTTCAAACTGAATGTCCTGTAGGCATCTCAAACTTAATATTTCCAAAACATTTCATTATTCTTCCCCCTTCTGTCAGCAAACATGTCCCTTTTCCACGTTTCCTTATTGCTGTCAAAGGTATCACCATCTTTCAGTCACCTAAGTTCACAAACTTAAGTCCTTCCTCTTATTCATATTCAGTCAGTTGTCAACATCTTGTCATTTCTAGGTCTGTAAAATCTCTAGCATCCATACTGTTTTGTCCACTTTCCACCACCCTAGTTCAAGCTTTGATCCAATCCATTCTTCACAAATGCCACTGATTATCCTAAAGCATAGGTCTAATCAAGTCACCTCTACCCCTAGTAAACTCCATTGACTTTTTTCCTATAGGATCAAATATAAACCAATTGATATCTAACATTTTTTAATAAAAAAAATTTACTTTCAGTTTTCTACGATCACTTCCATAAATCTTAGATTTTTCTCCCCCTGTCCCCTCCTTCCCTGAGACAGCATACAACCTTATATGGGTTCTACACATACATTCTTACTAAATACATGATATTTAACATTTTTTACAACCTGGCCCCTTCCTACCTTCTTACAAATTTTTCCCCCTCTCTTATGTTCTATCCATATTCTGCCTCACAATGCTCTGTTCCCTGTCTTTATGTCTTGATATTGGTGGAGTCTACTACCTGGAATGCTTTCCCTTCTCAACTCTGCTTTTTGGAGTCTTTGGTTTCCTTCAGGATGTAGCTCAAATATTATCTTCTATGCAAGGCCTTTCCTGATTGCCTTAGGTGCTAGTGCCTTCTCTTCCAAGATTATCTTGTACATGCTATGTCCCCCAATAGAATAAAAAATTCCTTGACCAGAGGGACTGTTTTGCTTTTTTCTTTGTAACCTCACCACCTGGTTCATTATAGGTATTCAATAAATGCTTATTGATCGATTGATTGTTAATTGAAAATTTTTAAAAGATAGCAATCCACTAAAAATTGGGAGAGTTAATATTCCTCTTGTAACTTGACAAATGTAACCAAGATAAATATAAAGATTATTACTGACTTGAATAAATTAATTGGAAAGTCTACTTAAATTTCTGATAAAGATGACTTTGTGAAAGATTTCAGCCAAACGCAGCTTCCCTGGAAAATATCCCAGAAAAGATTAAAGAGAATGTCATAAAGCAAAGATTTGATAAGATCAGAAAAAAACTAGTAAGCTCCTCTACCCAGTCCAGGACTACAAAAGAAGATGGCACAGAATGTTCTTGAAGCCAGTGGAATCTCCGTACCATCAGAGCTGCAGCAGAGTACAAAGCCAACACTCAGTAGGTGACTTCCCTAGGTGAAGGGGCAGAGGTACATGGAAAGCATATGCTATAGGGTCCTCTAGGATCCTATAGCTCCATCTCCAGTGACCTGTTTGAGAAGGTAAAAACACCTCTTCGTTCTTGCCCAAGGAGATTAAATAAGACAAATGCTTATACTGCAGAATCCTTGGGGTCTGAAGCAATAATTTCTGATACTTAAGACTGACCTGGGCCACATTAGGATAAAAAGTGGGATCCTAGTCGGTGGCTGGGAAAGGAGACAAATGAGATAGAGGCAAATATACATATTGGGCCAACAGGAAACAGATGCCAGGGACTGAGGCTGAAGCCTGAGCTTGGTCTTCTTTAGGCTTGGCTCTTTGTCACAAGCCAGATTTGCAAAAGGAAGACAAGTTGCAGTGTTGTAAGAAGGAAAACCAGAAACCACATGGAGAGCTATAGCAGGGCAATGGCCATAATGTTACTGCATCATAGCACCTTGGCATGTTCACCTCATCCAAGAATGTGGGTAAGGGTAAAACTTGCTCCTGATGTTGAATTCCAATCTAAGAAGTGAGGCTAAAGACATGAGTAAACAGGAGAAAACTTTACCACGAAGAAATACTGTAGAATGAGGAAGATAGCAGATTAGGCACTTTCCCCAGTTCCCTTTAACTGTCTAGTACTCCCACCAAAAAAGAATTATGCCCAAGTGTCTAACAATTATAGTTGCATAAACAGAACAAAGAAAACCCCAACCAAGTAAAAATACTTATGAATTTACACGAGAGAACTCGTATTTAAAGCAATAACTCAGTACCTTTCCCCTACCAGCACCCAGACTTGTGGTAGAGACACAGGCCAACATACAGACTTGTACTGGGGGATCATTAGGAGACTTCCCTCCCTCCATTGTAGGGATTATTAGCACAGTTTCTCTGTTCTCTAAAATAAGAGGCAGACTGACATCGCAGCTTAGGGGATGGTAGGAAAGGACTAAAAATGCAAAACCTTTTGGCTGGAGCCCAGCCCTAGGAAAGGGAACTTGTCTTGGACTGCAAGCACTCTTTCCTGAACATCCTCTTCCCCTTTGCTCCATCCCACAAAAATCAGTAGATAATACAGTGCAGCTGAAGAAAGAAAGGAGAGCCCAGAGAGGAATTAGGTGAGGGAGTCAGTTCTGCCCTACGAAGATGTATACTCAGGGTAGGGAAACAGGCTGGCAAAACCTATATCTCCTGACATTTAGGGGCAGAGGCAGCCTTGTGACTTTGCAAAAGGTGAAGATTCAAAAAATGATGGATGGGGGGAGGTGGAAACTTTTTAAAAAATGAAATATTATAGAAAATCACTTAATAAAAACTCGAGAGCACAAGCAAATAAATCAGCTTAGAGTATCTTAAGCCAGAAGGAAGGATGAATACTAAATCCTGAAAGAAGAGTAAACAAATGCCTGTCAAAATGCAAAATTTTGTGGGCTCACATGAGAGCATGGAACAAGAAGAAACTAGTACAGTGGATAACAGTGCTGGGCCTGGAGACAGGAAGATCTGAGTTCAAATCCAACCTCAGACACTTAACTAGCTATATGACCCTTGGCAAGTCAATTAAACTGTGCCTCAGTTTTCTTAACTATAAAATAGGAATAATAATAGCACCTATGTTACAGATGTTGCGAGGTTAAAATGAAATAATGCAAGTAAAGCACCTAAGAAATTAAGAGTAAGTATAGTTCAGAATTTATAGCTTTAAGTGCAGAATTTAGATACTAAGCAGTTTAGAAAATGTTGAATTCAAGATTAGGAGCCTAAAAAAGGGAAAGAGATTAACCAGTTGAAAACAAAACAAAAACTGGAGCGGAAGTAAAAGGCAGCAATGTAAAATACACATTAATGTGATTTGACTTAGAAGAAAAGATGCATAGCAATAGCTTAAGTATCAAAGATCTCCCAAAGGAACATGACAAAAAATGAACACCACAATGTAGCAAATAATGCAAGAAAACTTCGAGAATTTTTAAATGCAGAAAATAAAAACATCAATTTCAAGAATCAGCTTATCTTCAGAAAAAAAATTTGTGTTTTAAACTCCAAGTCAGTGATTAAATTTAATAATTTCCATTACTAACAGCAAATCCTTCAAATAGAAGAAATATATTTATAAAGGAAAGGAAATTTGAATGACACAAGATTATTCAACAGGCACAAGAAATTGCTGAAGAGAATGGAATACCATATTCTGAAAAGCAAAGGAACTCAAACTCCAAATACAAAGCAATATGCTTTGCAAACCTGAACTTATCAATAAAAAGAAATGAACATCCAACAAAAGAGGGGGGCACTTAAAGAGTTTCTGGAGAAAAAAAATTAAGCAAGATATTCAATTTACAAATGGCCCAAACCATAGAAGCAAAAGGAATATAATGGGATAAGAGAGCCAAAGAAGAATTGAGTAACTCCGCAAAAAACAGAGTTCGCAACAAATATAAGTAATGCCTCAGATAAAGGAATAATATGGCCAGAAGGATTCAAGACATATAAAGTAAGACCTTTCAAAAAGTGAAATTAGACCTATTGAAGAAAAAAATAGGAAGAAACAGCTTAGGACTCCCACCATTCCTCACTCCCTTTGCGTACAGGCTTCTCTTACTATTGCCTGATTGTTTTCCCTGCTTTTCTTACCAGTGCCCTCTTGGTAACCAGGAGGCAGACACAGAGGTAGCCTTACTGAGGAGGAGTGACTGGTGAAATCTCATGGAGGTAAAAGTGTCTTGGAGCGGGGCTATGGATGGATCAGATCAATGTGCAACCATGATGGAGGTGAGGGGTAGGGGTGGGTTTCTGGCAGGCAGAGAATGATGGTGTCTTCCGTTACTTTGCCCTCCAGTCTTAGCACCTGTCTAGAACACTAGTGCACTGGTCACCAGGTCACCCCCTCCTGTGGTCTTGCCATGTTATTTTACAAACAGTCTTGTCAGCCTCTATCAATGAATATTCCTCCTTTATATTGTAAGCTTGGCCACAATAAGTTGCCAGAGATGTTTTCAACTAAGGATTTGGTTTCTGGTTGCTGAAACTGGATGGGAAAACAAAGTTCTGTAATGGAATGAAATTATCATCTTTTGTTTCACCTAGTACAGACACTAGAAAAGTTAATGGGACCAAAGTTACAGTTAAATTAAAGACCAAATATAAATGGTGTGAGCATGGTCTTTAACAAAAAAAAAAAAAAATTGGAACATTGATTACACCGGGAACTTAAACTGCAATTGAAGATTAGATTTGCCAATGTTTGAAGCTGACATTTAACAATACCTTTTCACCAAATAGTTAAGAAAAGTGGTAAAAATAAATCTGCTCACAAATGGAAGTATACAAACCTTGACTGTAATACTGACTTTGATTTTTGCTGGACTTACAGTTCAGATCTTCTGTTTTTGGCTACAAAGGCCAGCTTGCTGGTTCCTAGATGACCTTAGTGGAATGACTGCAAAGGGTTACAGGACTAGAGCCTTCCAGCTGCACCCTATTGTCAATGATGGAACAGAATTTAGAGGTTCAGTTTATTAGAAACTATATGATGATCTTGATACTTCTATAAATCAGTTTGGACATCAAGTACCACCTGCATTCATTTTGATGTTGCAGTTAATTTCAAATGTATTCCATGGCTTCTATTTCTGCAAAAGTCACTGTTCTAGTTTAATTGTTGAGGGCCATACACAGACTCTGAGGCCCAGGGTGAGAGTTATGCTGTCTGCCTTGATAGATGGAAAGAACTTTTATGCTGGAGGTCACAAACTTGGGCTTGCTTTACAGTTGGAAGCTTAGTACCTCTGAAGGAACTTTTAAGGAAGAGATAGCAGTAGATTTGGCCATAAAATATATTTCCAATGTGACTTGCTGACTTTTTTTTTCTAAGAGAGATGATTGAAATAAGAGATGAGCCAAACAAAAATTGTATTTTACAGAGTTATTTGTTAGTTGGTTTCTAGTTAAATTGGTTATCTAGTTACCAGTGCTGCAGTAGTGCAGTTACTTATACATTATTTAAATGTATTTTACTGTTAAATTGCTACCCATCTATAATGAAATAGACCTATTTGAAAACTGCAATTGTGTGCATGCTTGTTTTTATTCCTTTCAATATTTTATATTGCCAGTTGATGAGATGAATCTGTGGACATTTTGAGATGAGATACAAAATTTTGTTAATTCACTTTCATTAGAGATACTTTTTTTTGGTATCCTAGAATAGTACAGTTTATGAATAAAATATTATAGTTGTGTCTCCATTTATTTTCAGAGTTAAAGCTTGTATAATTAGAGTAAAATGAGTTAATTTACAAGCATTCCCTTTGGACTCCTTATCTACCCTATAATTAATTTTCCACAAGCTCTTCATATCTGGTTTTAAAATCTCAGGCTTTAAAAAAATAAAATATGAGGATATGTAAGAAAAAAGAAACAACTTAGAAGATGGACAAACTTAATTAGCTTGAACACTGAAATAGAATGGAGCAAACAACCATGATTTGATGAAACAAGAAATATTACAACCAAGTCGAAAGACAAGTTGTAGAGAAATAAAACCCCAGACACCCTGAAATTCATGACTAAATGAAAAACTTTGATACCATTTTATAGAAATGTGGTCATGCTAGCAGAATAGCAGGAAGAAGTACAGCTTATCTCCCTCACCAAACTCTACAATGATCTAGAAAATGTTCGAGACCAAATTTTGATAGGGAAGTCCAAGAAAAAGTCACATTGCGTCATTTTCCAGTCCAGCATAGTTAAGGAATAAAGGTCTATGAATACTAGGGATGGACACTGGGGGTAGAATCTGACCAGCATTCATGCAGAGCATTGTAGCACACAGAAAATGAAAGCCGAGACTGGGTACTGGGAGGTAGAAAGAGATAAGAGTAGATTCCTGAACTAGTGCAGAATGTAGGTATGGGTGCCATTTCGAAACTGTTGCCCAGTACCCAGTTCTGAGTCAAACTAAGGAAGAAATCTGCAAATAGGGGTGGTAGAGAGCAGCAGAAGCAAAGAACAAGTTTGAAAGCAAACAGTAAGTATGTGACTCTGATCTCAGGATCAAAGTGGACACTCAGCTATAGACTCCAGCCAGTAATGAAAGCTTACAGTGACATGACCAGGATAGGAATATCAGCCTAAAGGAGAACCTGCAGTTCAGTAACTCAGTACTCCCACAAGTCAGAGCCAACCCAGAAGTGGTTGACTGTAGCAGCATACTATTGAAATCCCTACCAGGAACAAGCCAACATTCCCAAATCTGGCTCAGAAACTTGTAGGGCTCAGAATAGGAAGCCAGTAAGTAGTCTGCCCCCAGAGTAACGGATATAGGGCAGAAACTTAAGCCAGACATTCACCACGCCCAGAAGTATGCAGAGCCCAACACCAACATAAAAACTAAAGTAAAACAGTAGATTGGAAGAATAAGCAACCACAATTCCAAAGGATTCATGATGAAACCTGTCCACCTTCAAATAGAGAGCAGATGTACTTAGCAGATCAAACCACTTTTTCTCTCCCTCCCTTCTTCCCTCTTTTTTCCTTCCTTTTCCTTTTTTTGGATATGGGTAATGTGAAAGTTTGTTTTGCATGTATATTTCTAATGTATCATTTTTCTTGTCTTCTCAAGAAATGGGAGAGGGGAAAGAGGGAGGGAATTTGAAACAAAATAAATTGAATTTAACAATTAATTGGAAAATAGTCAATCCTAAAGTATGGATGAGTCAAAAAATAAGTAATGGGAACAATAATTTCTTTAAAGATGATGATAATAATGGTTCGACATACCAAAATTCTTAGGATGTAGCCAAAGAAGTACTTTGACATTTTATATCTCCAAACCTTAAATTAATATTATCTCTGTTCTGTTTTATTTTGATGTTTTGCTACACATTTCCCAATTATGTTTTAATCTGGTTCAGGCCACACTTTAGAATTTACAGGTGTGACACCTCTGATCTAAACATGTTCATCAATAAAGTAAATAATAAAAAAGAAAGAGATGATCTAAGAATTGAGCACTGTCCTAAGCACTATACAGATATCTCATTTGATTTTCACTACAACTCTTATGAGTCTGGTGCTATTATTCCCATTTTACAGTGGAAAAAATTGAGGCAGCTTTAAGTGACTTGCCTAGGATCACACAGCTAGTACTTATCTGAGGCCAGATTTGAACACAGACCTTTCTGACTCCAGGCCCAGCACTCTATCCGTTGCACCCCTTAACTGCCTTTATGCCCAAAGAAGATCAAAGAAAGAAAAGCTACTCTTTTTGTAGTGGAGAAGAATTGAAAATTAAGGAAAGATCCATCAATTGGGGAGTGGGTGGAAAAAATTTTGGTATATAAATGAAATAATAATGTTGTGGTGTATGATATGAAGAACTGAGTGAAACCTGGGAAGAATTGTATGAGCTGTTGCAGAGTGAAGTAAGTTTCAGGAACCAGGAAAACAATGTATACTGTAACACTAATCTAAAAAGCAATTTTGAAAACCTTAATAATTCTGATCACAGTGATTTAACCATGATTCCAGAAAACCAGCAATGAAGAATGTTTCCCACTTCCTAACAGGCAGAACGTATGCTAATAATGCAGAATGAAACACATTTTTGGACATGAACAACGTAGGAATTTGTTTTGTTTCGCTATGCTTATTTGTTACAGTGGTTTGGGGTTTTTTTTTTCCCTCAGTGGAGGAAGAGGTAGAAGGAAGAAAAGAAAATGCTTGAACATTTTAAAAAAATTTTAAAAATGCATATGATGACTGTAGAGAAGCATACAAAGGCTTCCGTGAGCTGATGCAAAGTGAAGTAAACAGAGCCAAGAAAGTTATACAGTGATGATAATGTGTATGGAAATACACATGGAAATACAAAATAATCACAAATGAATATTTCAAAATTACAACTTTTTTTCCTGGTAGGTAATATATCACCACCCACTGATTTGGAGAGGTGGGAGAGAAGGATTTCATAGATAAGGACTATTGCATTGCATATATGGTCAGGTTTTTTGTGTGTGATCATTTTTGCTAATTTTCCTTTCTTCTTTAAACATAATTGTTATATTGAATGACCAAAAGGAAGAGAGTAAGGTAATATAGGAGGAAATTAGACAATATAACAAAAGACATTTTTTAAAAATTCACTGGAGGAACAAAAGTACACAAATTGGAAAGATAATGAGAAAAAGTGGGAAAGACAGCAGTCTAAAAGGACAAGATCTCAAGCTTCAATACCAAGTTTTAATCCTCAAAATTATTTGTTACTAATTAAAAAATAGAAAAGGTGACCAGTGGAACACATTGGGTATACAAAATCCAGAAGCAATTGTGTTTTAATAAACTTGAAGGCTCCAACCCTTTGGGTAAAAAATTTACTTAAAAAATACTTAGAAAAATGAAAAGCAGTTTGGCAGAGATTAAATCAACATCTCACACCATATTCAAGATATGTAGGGAATACAAATGGGACTCCCTACACAGCTGCCTAAACAAGAGACAAGCCATGCATCTCCCACATATTTGTTTTGGCAAAAGACTACTAGCTTCACACAACCAAATAATAATCAAGAAATTCAAGGAGAAATTACTGTGATTTCCATCCCAGAACTTCCTCTCTATGTCAGCTAGAACCTCCCAGACAATTTTTTAACACTGTGCTTCATCTGCAGTCTTATCAGGAACTAACCTCTTCCATGTAGTTCCCTTTCTCCCAGTGGTGAGTTCCTCTAGGTTCCTCCATTTTGGGGAGGGGGGGAGCAGGTCAGCCAACCTTCATCTTCTATCTGTGTTTTTGACTTTCTAGACTTCTAACCCATGTTCCAGATGTTATACTTTTGTTCTTTCCCTATCTCCTTTTTAGTTCCCTTTTGCCTATTGTATTCCCACGTTAGAATATAAGCCCCTTGAAGACAGGGACTTGTCTTTTTTGCTTGTATTTATATTCCCCAGCATTCAACAAAGTGCCTTTGACTTAGTGCTTAATAAGTACTTGTTGCCTAGGAAAGGAGGCACCAGCAAAGTCATCAGCAGTTGGAGTCAGACCTCATCACAAAGCCCAAGTGCTTAGGAGATGAATGAATGAAAGAAAATCTGGCATCATGAAACAATTATTGCAAATTTAGACTTCTTCAAAGTAATTTCATTATAACTGCAAACCCTCAAAAGAAAAAAAATGGTTTTCTTAAAGCAAGAATTTTTAAATGAATTTTAAAACTCCCAAGGAAAGAATTGAAAGGAGAATAAGTAGCTTAGAAGAGAAAATGCTAAGTTTTATCTCAGAAACTCCCTGAAAATTAGAATAGATCAAACAAAATATTGTAATGCCTATGAGACAGCAAGATCAAAGCATCAAAGATTAAAGCAAAATCAAAAGATTGAAGAAAATAGAAGAAAACTTTAAAATCATTGGACTCCTTGAAAATGATTTTTCTTTAAAAAAAAAAAAGCCTAAACATGTGGGACAGAGCTAAGATGGCACATTATTGGCAGCCATTCTGCTGAACTATCCCACCATTCCCCTTTAAACAATTTTAAAATAATGACTCAAATCATATCTTGGAGTAGCAGAACCAACAAAAAGTTGGGATGAGATTTTTTTCCAGCCTAAGAAAACTTAAGAGGTGAGCAAGAGAAGTTTGTGGCATCAGGGTATAGGCCTATCTGGAGCTCACACACATAGAACAGTAGCAACAGTTTGCAGTCTAGAAGGACAAGATCTCAAACTATAATACCAAACTATGATCCTCAAAATTATTTGTTGCTAATTTTAAAAATAGAAGAGTTGACCTGTGCAACAGATTAGGTATACAAGATCCAGAAGTAATTAAACACAGTAGCATTGTGGTTAATAAACTTGAAGATTCCAACTATTTGGGTAAGAATTCACTATTCAAAAAAAAAAACCTTAGAAAAATGAAAAGCAGTTTGGCAGAGATTAATTTAAATCAGCATCTCACACCATATTTAAGATATATAGGAAATACAAATGGGACTCAGTAGAAGCAGCTTAGTTCTCAGCCTAAAGATGGTATAGGAGTCAGACAACTAGTAGAAAGTGATTACAGGGCACCCTTTGCTGGCACTAGGTACAGGCTCTGATGGACAACTCTGTTGCTCATACACAATTCTGGGTTGCAGTTGCAGGGTGGAGAGAGTGTTGGTAGTCAGTCACAATGGAACAGGGCCAAGGGTCCATTCTGAGTAAAGACTAGAGTGCAGATTAGGAGAGCAGTGACTATAACTTTCCTGGATCAGACCATTCTGGAAGTATGAGGAACTAGCAGAGGTTCCCCATTCCTGAACTAGCTCTGGAAACAGTAACATGAAAAAGCCAAAAGTCTTGAGTGTCTTCTCACCCCTAGTTAAGCAGAGCCCAACTTTAATATAAAATCTAAAGTCAAGAAATAGATTGGGAAAATGAATAAAAAAACAACGAAAAAGTTTACCATTAAAAGTTACTATAGTGGCAGGAAAGACCAAACTCAGGAGACAACAACATGAAAATAGCTACCCAAAAAGCCTCAAAGAAAACTGCTAATTGGGTCCAAACCCAACAAGAATTCATGGAAGCATTAAAGAGATAGGAGTGGTAGAGGAAATATATGGGAAAAGAAATGGGAACAATTCAAGAAAATTATGACAAGATAATTAACAGCTTGGTTAAAGAGGCACACGCGCACATGCACACACATACAAGATCCTCTAAAGAAAATAACACTTTTAAAAGAATTGGCCAGATGGGAAAGGTAATACAAAAGTTCACAGAAGAAAAAGACACCTTAGAAAGCAGAACTGGCCAAATGGAAGAAGAAGTAAAAATATCTCAATGAAGAAAACAATTCCTTAAAAATTAGAATTGGGCAAATGAAAGCTAATGACTCCATGAGACAGCAAGAAACAATAAAACAAAGTCAAAAGAGTGAAAAAAGAAAAGAAAATTTGAACTATTTAATCAGAAATCAATTGACCTGGAAAATAGATTGAAGAGAGATAATTTAAGAATTATTAAACTACCTGAAAGTCATGATCAAAGCAACAGCCATATTTTAAGAAATTATCAAGGAAAACTGTCCTGATGTCTTAGATTCAGAGGGTAACGTAGAAATTGAAAGAATCCATTGATCTCCTGAAAGAGATTCCAAAATAAAAGCTCAAAGGAATATTCTAGCCAAGTTCTAGGGCTCCCAGATCAAAAAGAAAATATTCCAAGCAGCCAGAAAGAAATAATTCAAATATTGTGCAGCCACAGTCAGAATCCCACAAGATTTAGCAGCTTTTCCATTAAATGGGTGGAAGAATATGATATTCCAGAAGGTAAAGGAGCTAGGATTACCAAAAACAACAGCAACAAAAAACAGTAACCTACCTAGCAAAACTGAGTATAATCTTTCAGGGGAGAAATACACATTTAATGAAATCGAGAACTTCTAAGCATTCCTAAGGAAAACACAGCTAAATAGAAATTTTGATGCTCAAGCACAAGACTCAAGAAACCCAAAAAAGATAAACATGAAAGAGTACTCAAAAGGGAGTTAATAAAGTTAAACTGTTTACATTCCTATATCAGAAGGTGATACATGTAACTCCTAAGAATTTTACCATTATTAGGACTGTTAAAAGGAGTTGACATGGAAAGAGTGTGTCGATTATGTTGGTATGATCTCCAAAAAAATTGAAGTGGTAAGAAAGAGGGATGCAATGGAGAAGGAACGAGAGGTAGAATGGGAATTTTTTCTCACATAAAAGGTGCACGAGAAGAGCTTTTACAAAGGAGGGGAAAATAGAGAGGGGGTGGCAAATAATGCTTGAGCCTCACTCTCAATGAAATTATTTTAAACAAGGAAGACTATATATACACAGTTATATAGAAAGATGTAACTTACCCAATAGGGAAATAGGAGAAGAGGATTTTTAAAAAGGGGATGATAAAGGAAAGGGCGTATTAAGGGAGGCAGCAGTCAGAAGCAAAATAGACTTGAAGAAGGATAGGATAAAAAGAGGAAGAAACAAGAAAATAGGGTGGAGACAAATACACAATAATCATAACTGAATGTGAATGAGATGAACAAAGCCATTAAACAAAAGCAGAAAACAGAGTGGATTAGAAACCAGAATTCAACAATATGTTGTTTGCAAGAGACACTTTTGAAACAAAAATACACATGGAGTTAAAGGGCTTAAGCAGAAACTAATAGGCTTCTGCTGAATTAAAAAAAAGCAGTGGTAGCACATGATCTCACTTGATATCATGAAAGCCTGCAGAATTGATCAGATGACAAAACAAAAGCAAAAATAGACCTAATTAAAAGAGATCAGGGAAACTATATTGTGTTAAAAGGTACCAAAGACAATGAAGTAGTAGCAAAAAGTTTTACAGCAAGTTTCTATGATAAAGGTGTCATTTCTCAAATATATAATGAGTATAGAACTGGGTCAAAATTTCTTTTAAAAAATAGCCATTCCTCAATTGATAAGTGGTCAAAGGATGTAAATACACAGTTTTTAGAAGTCAAAACTACCTCTAGTTATTTGAAAAAATGCTCTAAATTGATTAGAGAAATGCAAATTAAAACAAATCTGAAGTACCACCTTACACCTATCAGAAATGACAAATGCTGGAGAGGTATCAGGGAAAAATAGTTACACTAATGCATTGTTGGTGGAGTAGTGAACTTGTCTAATCATTCTGGAAAAAAAATTGGAACTATGACTAAAGTATTATAAAACTGTGCATATTCTTTGACCCAGAAATATTACTACTAGATCTGTATCCCAAAGACATCATAGAAAAAGGAAAAGGACTATGTGTAAAAAAAAAAAAATGTAGCAACTTTTTTTTTGTGGTGGTAAAGAACTGGAAATTGGGGGAATGCTCATCAATTGGGGAGTGGATGAACAAGTTGTGGTATATGATTGTGATGGAATGCTATTGTACTATAAGAAATGACAAGGGGGTGGTTTTAGAAAAAAAAGAATGACAAGAACTATATGAACTGATGCAAAATGAAGTGAGAAGAACCAGAAGATCATTGTGCATAGTAGCCGCAATGATGTAATGATTGGTTGTGAAAGACTTGGCTACCCTGATTCCAAACAATTCCAAACAATACAACAATTCCAAAGGACTAATGATGAAAAGGAACTGATGAACTCTGAATGCAAATTGGAAGTATAATTTTCTCAACTTCTTTTTCATGCTTTTAAAAAATATGGCTAATATAGAAATGTGTTTTTGCATGATTTCACATGTATAATTGATGTTGCTTGCCTTCTCAGTGAATGTGGGAGGGGATGCAAGGGAGGGAGAGAATTAAAAGAAAAGAATATTTAAAAGTAAATAATAAAATGTTGTTTTTTAATAAAATAAAAGCCTGAACACAATTTGTTGAAAAATTATAATAAAAACTGCCCAAATATATTAGAACTAGAAAGCAAAATAAAAATTAAAAGAATCCACCAGAAAGAAACCAAAAAACACCAAAACTTCAGGCATTCAGAAAATAAGTAGTTTAAGTAGAGAGAACATAATCAAGATCACACCTGGCAGCTTCCATGAAAACAGAGATCTTGGGATACAATATTTAAAAAATTAAAAGAGGCTTACAACCAATAACTTACCTTTTAAGGTGGAGTCTAATCCTGTAAAGGAAAAGGTGAAACTTTAATGGATTAGAGGACTTTGGATTATTTTAATGAAGAGCTAAGTAAGAATGTTGAAATACAAATACAAGAGTACAGAGACACCTAGGAAGGTTTCTCAAAATATATTTGAGTAATTGATTGTTGCATTTGTCCTTTGTTCTCAAAGAGGACCATGACATCAAGATGATGACATGACTTGCAGTTGACTGATTTCAGTGAGGAAGGGCTGTGCAAGGTCACCAACCTCAATTTCTTCTCCTGAGCCATCTAGGTTCAGTGGCCTGACATTTATCAGAACAACTGGAGATGACCCAGGATGCAATGTGAGACCCTGGCCCTTTCAGGTTAAGGTTTTATCACATTCTCACTTTGAGTGAAGTACACCCATTCGATGAATAGACTTCTTTAAGTTACTCAAGTGATGGCTTCTTTAATTTAAAAAAAAAAATCAAACTGGGAGGGGAAGACCCTCAAGGTTCTTGGGTAAAAGAGAAGCAATTACTATTTAGTTGTTACATTCGCTCTGTGCTAGGTAGGTGGGGATTTGTCCAGTCTATGAGCTCCAGAGTGAATTGGGTTTAAAACTCGCTCTTTGAGCAAGAGATGTAACCAGTAAACCCAAAGAATAAAAGCAGCTTTTGGTCATGGAGTAGACTTTCCCCTGAGTAGAACACTAGAGGAAAAAGAGAAGAGGAGAGGACAGGAGAGGGAAGAAGCTGCTATTCACTCACAGGTTGTGTTTGTTGACATGACTTGCAGTTGACTTTCATTTGAGTGAAGAAGGGCTGTGCAAGGTCACCAAGCTCACGTTCTTCTCCTCTGAGTAATTGATAGATGTAAGGTGATGTCATGCTAACATTCTAATGGAGAAAAAGAAGTGACTCTTCAACATCTTAATTTCTTCAAAGAGTACTGAGAAAATAGGTAGGTTGGTTCTGTTCTCAAGGAGTAAGAGGAGGGTCATTGTAATATATCAGGGTAGAAAAGGCAAGGAAGAAGAGAATGGAATTTGCTATTTTTCTTAATTGGGGTGTGTGAGATTACACAAATGAAGAGATAGGTGTAGGGATAATGGACACCAAATAAGCCTTACTCTTCACTGGTTAAAGGTTTGAACATGCCTGCCCTCATAAAGTTTGGTGTAGAAATGCACAAAACTCAGTAAGGAAACAGATGAGGATGGGGAGGATGGGGAAGTGGAAGGTTGATAGGAATAGATAATACTGGGAGGAAATAGGAAGAAGCAAAGCAAACTTCCTGATCCTGAAGCAGAGGATTAAAAGGGGAAGAATAAAACACAATGCAAAGAATTAGAATTTAAGGTGATGCCTTAGTTCACACCTCAGAAAATTAAAGAATTGCTAAACAAATGTGGTCTATGAATATAATGGAATACTATTGCCCTGTAAGAAATTATGAAAGAGATAGTTTCAGAGAATCCTGGGAAGTATGGACTGATAGAGAATGAAGTGAGCAGAACCAGAAGAGCAATTTATACAATCAAGAATAACACCTTGAGGTGGGCGCAGCCAAGATGGCAGAGTAGAAAGACACATATACTCTAGCACTTCCCCCACAATCCACAAAATACCTGTAAAAATTGACTCTCAACAAAGTCTAGAGCAGCAGAAGCCACAGAACAACAGAGTGAAAGAGATTTCCAGCCAAAGGTAACCCAGAAGGCCAACAGGAAAGGTCTATCTCATGGGATGCTGAGTGGAGTGGAGCACAGCCCTGGCCACATGGCACTGGGAGGAACAGGACCTGAACAGACCTCCGGGAAGAGTTCCTAGCAGGGAAGGTCCCAGATACCTCAACCCACAAGCAACAAAGAAAGCTCCAAAGGTCAGTGGGGGAGGGCTTTCCTAGCTGGGCGAGAGGGAACAGGGTTTCTCCAACAATAGCCCCAGGTGACAGCAGAGGCCACAACAGCAGACTGTGGGCAGCTATGGAGGCCAGGAAGCAACCTGGATCCATTGTTCAGGCAGCTCAGCTTAAAGCCTCTAGCAGTAGGGAGCAGCTGATCTAAACCCCAGTCCTGAGTGATGGCCCCACCCCCACAAGAAAATAAGACAATAGAAGGTTACTTTCTTGGTGAATAGGTGTCTCCTCCCATCCTTTTGGATGAGGAAGAACAAGGCTTACTGTCACAGGAAGTTAAGACTCTTGCCTCCAGGGCCTCCAAAGTGAACTTAAACTGAAGTTAGGCAATAGAAGAGCTTGAAAAGTGAGTTAGCAGCTTGCTAAAGGAGAACCAAAAAAATGCTGAGGAAAATAACACCTTTAAAAAGAGGCTAACTCAATTGGAAAAAGAGGTCCAAAAAGCCAGTGAGGAGAAGGAGGCATTAAAAAGCAGAATTAGCCAAATGGAGAAGGTTCAAAAGCTCACTGAACAAAATAGTTCTTTGAAAGAGAGAATTAAGTTCAGGGAAATGAATGACTATGAGATAAACCAAGCAGTTAGAAAACAAAACCAAAAGTTTGAAAAAATAGAAGATAATATGAAAAATCTTATTGGAAAAACAACTAACTTGGAAAATAGATCCAAGAGAGACAATTTAAAAATTATGGGACTACCTGAAAGCCATGATTAAAAAAAGAGCCTAGACATTATCTTCCATGAAATTATCAAGGAAAACTGTCCTGATATTTTAGAACCAGAGGGCAAATAAATATTCAAAAAATTCACCAATCATCTCCTGAAAGAGACCTGAAAAGAGAAACTCCTAGGAATATTGTGACCAAATTTCAGAGTTCCAAGGTCAAGGAGAAAATACTGCAAGCAGCTAGAAAGAAACAATTTGAGTATTGTGGAAATACAATCAGGATAACACAGGATCTGGCAGCTTCAACATTAAGGGATCAAAGGGCTTGGAAAAGAATATTCCAGAAGTCAAAGGAATGGGATTAAAACCAAGAATCACCTACCCAGCAAAACTGAATATAATACTTTAAGGGAATAAATGGTCATTCAATGATATAGAGGACTTTCAAGCATCCATATTGAGGAAAAGACCAGAACTATGTAGAAAATTTGACTTTCCAACACAAGAATCAAAAGAAGCATGAAAAGGTAAACAGGAAAGAGAAATCATAAAAGACTTTCTAAAGCTGAACTATTTACATTCCTACATGGAAAGAAAATATTTATAAGTCTTGAGACTTTTCTCAGTATTTGGGTAGGTAGAGGGATTGTACATACAAACACACACACACACAGTATAGGCTATGTTGAATCAGAAGAGATGATATCCACAAAAGAAAGATAAAATAGAAATTAAGGGGTAAGGGAGGAAAATATTGGGAGGAGAAAGGAGAAATGGAGTGGGGCAGACTATAACTCATAAAAGAGATAAAGAAAAATCTTGTTCAATGGAGGAGAAATGGGAGAAGGGGAGAGGGTGAAAAGTGAAGCTACTCCCTTCACATATGGCTTAAGGAGGGAATAATATGCTCACTAAATTTGGTATGAAAATATCTTACACTACAGAAAAGTAGGGGAGGAGGGGACAAGTGGGGTGAGGGGGATGATAGAAGGGAGGACAAATGGGAGAAGAGAGTAACTAGAAATAAACACTTTTGGGAAGGGACAAGGTCAAATGAAGGAATAAAAAAATAAGGAGGGATAGAGTAGGATAGTTGGTATTATACAACATGATTATTACGGAAGTCTTGCAAAATGACACATATATAGCCTGTATTGAATTGCATGCCTTCTCAGTGGGGATAGGGAGGGAGGGAGGGAAAGAAGGTGGAATTCAAAGTATTAGAAACTAATGTTGAGAATTATTATTGCATATAACCAGGAAATAAGAAACACAAGTAATGGGGTATAGAAAATTATCTTGCTCTACAAGGAAAGAGAGAAGATGGGGATAAGGGAAGGGTGGGGTGTGATAGAAGGGAGGGCTCATTGAGGGAAAGGGTAATCAGAATGCAAGGTATTAGGGGGTGGCAGGAGGGGACAGATGGGGAGAAAAATTGGACAGGTTACAAAGTGACGTAAAAGCAATTAGTATTAAAACAATTGACAATTAATTACTGAGACTAAATCAGAGACATCTTTAGTTTGGGGAAATGAATTTTAGTCTAAGTCTCCTAGAGGCAGGTAACTTTGGGTAAAATTTGGCATTGATGGAAAAGTTAAGGTTTTAATGGTAAATTTGATTTTATGATTGTTATTTAAGCAGGAACTCGAACAAGTATAGAAAGGCATGTAAGCCACTTAAGACTTGCCTCAAAAGATGTTCCTTAGCCAATGTGAAATTATAGTCATATCTGAAACCTGGTTATTGGAACTTTAAGATGCTGTGGGACTATTAAGTGACTGTTCTTCTGCATAGCAACAAAGGTGGTCTGAGCCTTCAATCCACGATGTCAGTAAGCCTGTGAGATGCTGGTATGAACTGAAAAAGGTGATCTCATGGGAAGGGTGGGAGAGCGGCTGTTCTGCCTGGGCTGAGGTAGGATTCTCCTGACTCAATTTCTCCACTGACACCTGGCAGACTCTAAGGCTCACTGAATGCAAGTTGACAATCTACTCCTGCCCGGAACTGACATAAAATTGGGGAGATATTTTTTTCCTGCAATGTCCCTACTCTTAGAGGCAATTTCCTGTAGTCAAAAGGTTTGTAAACTTAATAGCAGATCTATTAAATTATAGATTGTTGGTAGGGGAACATCTGAGGTCAAGTCTAAAATTAAGCTATTAGGCTTAGGACTTTAGGCCAACAACAATAAGTTAGGGTCCTTTAATTCTTAGTAATAGTCTGGAGACAATTAGGTCAAGGGCTTACGAAGTTAGCACATACAGTTATTGTGTCTCAAGCTCATAGGACCTTGGCCATTGGGTGAAGACAATTGACACCACACAGGAAACATCTAGTGAGGGACTAAGCCAATCTGTCATACCCATTTGGTCCTATATGAAAGGTAAGAGGGAAGGGGGAATGTTTCCCCATCATTCCCATATTGACCATATAGCAGTGAAAGCTTAGATACTGGACCAGTAGAAGACATTGCAAGGAGTTAAGAACAAAAATCCATACTCCAGACTGACACAAATAAAGATTGAGAGAGGAAGCAGCTTCAAGAAGTTTGCCCTGACAAATAAGATTCATCCTGTGAGAGGACTAGATCCTGGGAGCCCAGCAAAATAACACTGCATCCAAAGGGGCCTGAATGAATGAATGAGGAGAGAAAGGACTTCCTGGCCTTGAGATACCAGGTATTGTGTCACCTTTGCCACACATGTCTACCATATGTCTCTACCCTTGTACTTCAAGTTTGACCCCATTCTTCCAATGAATATTGCGTGTGTGTGCGTGTGTATGTGTGTTTGTATGTAAGAATCTCCCCAAAAGTATATCTAATCTTATTATGGTAGTGGCTAGCACTCAAATGACATAAACTTACATAAAATTATTCTAATTCTATATTATAAGTACATGGAAGGTCCAAAAAGAATCATGAAAGACTAAAGAAGGGGGTGATTACTTTCAGCTGGTGGGTCAGAGAAGGCTTCAGGGAGACTTGAGCTGTACATTAAAGGATTTCAAGAGGTAGAAAAGAGAAGAGAGGAAGGAAATCATTATTCCAAGTATAAGGATCATTGTTGGAGGGTAGTGGTGTCAGCAGCTATCTCAGTAGTACCAGGAATGCCCAGTGCCCACAGATGGTGAGGTAATTGAACTCTTCGTTAGAAAGAGACTCAGGGGACCCCTGTGTTAGCACTGAGTGCTGAATCAGGTACAATCTGACAATTCCATTGCCTATTACCCCCTTCCAGGTCACGGTTTCAGGATTGAAAGGAGCACTTGCAGTCACAAGGGAGTAAAAACCTTTCTGGGTACTGGCAGAAGTTCCAGGGATGAGAGGAATTGTGGTTACAAGAGAACAGTGGCCCTACCTGGCTAAGGACCAGAGCACAATTCACGAGGGCACTGAACAGACTACTCCCCAGACTACCATGGAAGCACCAAAAACTTTCAGGCCCACAGATATAACTATGAAAACAGTAGGGCATAAAAGTAGTATATCTTTGTCTCAACCGTATATGGCACCTTCAAAAAAACTGACCATGTATTAGGGCATAAAAACTGCAAATACACAAAAGCAGAAATATTGAACACACTCTTTTCAGACCATAATGCAACAAAAATTACATTCAACAAAGGGCCTTGGAAGCAGAGATTAAATATTAATTGGAAACAGAATAATCAAATCCTAAAGAGTGAATGAGTCAAAGAACAAATAACAGAAATAATAGTTTATTAAGATAATGATGAGATAACATACCAAAGTTTATGGGATGTAGCCAAAGAAGTATGTAGGGGAACACATGTATTTCTAAATGCTTATCCACAATAAAAGAAAGAATGAGAAGACCAATGAATGGGGCATTCGATGTCCCCTCCAAAAAAAAAATAGGAACAAATTTTAAATCCCGAATTAAACATCAAAATAGAAATCCTGAAAATCAAAGGAGAGATTAATAAAATTGAAAGTTAAAAAATCCCATTGAGCTAATAAATAAAACTAGGAGCTGTTTTCTTTAAACACAATAGAATAGACAAAACATTGGTTACTTTGATTTTTTAAAAAAGAAGAAAACAAAATTACTAGTATCAAAAATGAAAAAGGTGAATACACAGTCCGTGAAAGTGAAATTAAAACAATTATTAGGAGCTATTTTGCCCAATTATATACCAATAAAATTGACATCCTAAATGAAATGGCTGAATGTTTACAAATATATCAATTACTGGGACAGCTAGGTGGCACAGTGAATAGAACCCCGCTCCTGGAGTCAGGAGGACCTGAGTTCAATCCTGGCTTCAGACACTCGATACTTACTAGCTATGTGATCTTGGGCAAGTCACTTAACCCCAATTGCCTTGCCTTTCCTCCTCAATTAAAAAAATACAAAACCACCCCACAATTTCTCAGATTAATAGAAAAGGGATAGAATATTTAAATAACCCTATCTTAGAAAAAGAAATTTAACAACTCATAAATGAGCTCCCTAAAGAAAAACATCCAAGACCAGACGGATTTATGAATGAATTCTACCAAACATTTAAAGGACAATTCCAATATTAGATAAACTATTTGAAAAAAACTGGTAAAGGAGTCCTATCAAATTCTTTCTATGACACAAATATGATTTTGATACCTAAACCAGAAAAACATAGAAAGAAAACTATAGACCAATTTTCCTAATGAATATTGATGTAAAAATTTTAAATAAAATACTAGCAATGAAATTTCAGCAATATATCACAAAAATTATACACTATAACTGGGCTGGATTTATTCCAGGAATGCAGGGATGGCTTATTATTAGGAAAACTATAAGTATAATTAACCAAAACAATAACAAAAACAATAAAAATTACATCAATAGATACAGAAAAAGCTTTTGGCAAAATACAACACCTATTCCCATTATAAACACTAGAAAGCATAGGGATAAGTGGAGTTTTTCTTAAAATGATAAATAGTATCTATCTAAAACTAAGAGCAAGCATTATCTATAATGGAGACAAAACTAGAAATCTTTTCAATACGATTAGGGATGAAGCAAGGTGATCCATCACCATTATTATCCAATATTTTACTAGAAATGCTAGCTGTAGCAACACAACAAGAAAAAGAAATTGAAAAATAAGATTAGGCAATGAGGAAACAAAACTCACTTTATTGTTGATGATATGCTGGTATATATAGAGAACCCTAGAGAATCAACTAAAAATCAATTGAAACAATTAATAACTTTAGCAGAGTGCCAGGATATAAAATAAACCCACATAAATCATCAGCATTTCTATATATCACCAACAAAACCCAGCAGGATTTCATTGACTCAAAAGAATCAGTGAAAAAATGTGAAGGAAAGTGACCCAGCAAGTACGAGATTCCAAGCCATATTATAAAGTGGTAATCGTTAAAACAATCTAGTCCTTGGCTGAGAAACAAAATGGAATATCAGTGGAGGTACACAATACATAGTAGTAATAACCATAGTAATCTAGTACTTGATAAACTCAAAGACCCAAGCTTTTGGGGTAAGAACTTACAATTTGACAAAAATTGAGAAGAAAACTAGAAAGCAATTTGGCAAAAACTAGCCATAGACTAATTAAAATGATAAAAGATGGTTTTCAAAAGAGGCAGAGGAATTAGAGACCAAAATGCCAAATTCACTGGATTTATGGAGAATGGGAATTCCAGAAAATTCCAGAAAAAGGAATTCCAGAAAAACATCTACTTCTGCTTCATTGATGACACTGCAGCTTTTGACTGTGGATCACAAGAATATATGGTAAATCCTCAAAGGGATAGGAGTGCCATACCATCTACTTTGTTTCTTGAGAAATGTATATGTTGGTCAAGAAGCAACATCTATAATCAAACATGAAACAACTGATTGATTTAAGAGTGGAAAAGTACAATAAAGCTACATATTGTGCTCTTATTTAACTGCTATGCAGCGTTTTGTTGTTATTATTCAGTTGTGTCAGATTCCTTGTGACCCCATTTGGGATTTTCTTGGCAAAGATACTGGAATGGTTTGCCATTTCTTTCTCCAGCTCATTTTACAGATGAGGAGAATGAGGCAAACAGGCTTATGTGACTTGCCCAACATCATACAGCTAGTAAGTGTCTGAGGTCAGCCTAGAACTCAGGAAGATGAGCTTCCTGATGCCAGGCGCAGCACTCTATTCACTGTGCCACTTAGCTGCCCCATAAGCAGAGTATATCATGAAAAATCCAGGCCTGATGAATCAAAAGCTGGAATTAAGGTTGCTGGGAGAAATATTAACAATCTCAGATATGTAGACAATACCACTCTGATGGCAGAAACTGAAAAAGGATTAAGAAGCCTCTTGATGAGGTTGAAAGAGATAATTGTAAAAGCTGACTTGAAGCTTAACATAAAAAAAAAACCATAAAACTAAGATCTTGGCAGTTGGTATCATTACTTCTTGGCAAATGGAGGGAGAAGAAATGGAAATAGTGTCAGATTTTATATTTTGGGGGCTCAAAGATTACTGCAGATGATGACTGTAGCCATGAAATTAAAAGATGCTTGCTCCATGGAAGGAAAGGTATGGCAAATCTCGACAATGTACTAAAAAGCAGATATCACCTTGCTGACAAAGGTCTATATAATCAAAGCTTTGGTTTTTTTAGTAGTGATGTATGACTGTGAGACTTAGACTACAAGGAAAGTTGAGTGTCACAGAATTGATGCTTTCAAATGGTGGTACTGGAGAAGGCATTTGAGAGTCCCTTGGACACAGCAAAGAGATCAAATCAGTTAATACTTAAATTGATTCAGACTATTCACTGGAAGGTCAAATACTGAAGCTGAAGCTTAAATACTTTGACCACATAATGAGAAGACAGGACTCATTGGAAAAGACCCTGATGTTGGAAAAGATTGAAGTCAAAAAAAGGAAAATAACAAATGATGGAGGGGATGTGGAAAAATAGGTACACTGATGCATTGTTGGTGGAATTGTAAACTGGTCCAACCATGCTGAAGAACAATTTAGAGATAGGCCAAAGTGCTATAAAACTGCATGCCAGTTGACCTAGCAATACCACTATTACATCTGTTTTTCAAAGAGATCAAGGAATAGCAACCACAACCCTCTCTCCCATGAGCAAGCTGTACCTGGTTGGTTGTTTGTTCTCTATTGCTTTCTATCACCTTCTCCCTTTTTCCCTCCTTCTCTCCCCCTTTTCCTCTCTCCTCCTCTCTTTCCCTCTCCCTCCTATGGTCAACCAGGTACTTCAGGCAGTTGGCAGTCATGTGTCCTTGTCTTCTTGTTCCTGGAATGCAGTCCGTTCTTTAGGATCCCTGCTGAATTTCTGTCTGAAGAGCTGGGTCCCATTTTATCTGTCAGATAAGAACATCCTGAAGTTATCCTTATATGTGGACAACTTGTTAACAGATACAGTGAGGAAGGTGAGGAACCCGGACAATCTGTTTTGAAAATACATTGGCCAGAACAAGGCAAACTGTGCATCATCATACCCCAAGTTTTTTTGTGATTGCTGGGATACGTACGTCACTCATGATTCTCCATCTGTGAGGAGGACACACTGCAGCAGGAGGAAGCACGAAGAGAATGTGAGAGACTATTATCAAAAATGGATGGAAGAACAAGTCCAGAGCCTGACTGATAAAACAATCACTGAATTCCAGCAAGAATTTCTCCCAACCTATTCTCAGCTCCTCCACTAGGAGGGCCTATGATCCCATCTGTTCACCCTAGCATGATGGTCCCACACCCCGCCTCCTGGAATGAGGCCTGTGAGGCTGCCTCCTGGCATGAGAATGCCCATGGGAGGCCACATGCCTATGATGCCTGGCCCTCCAATGATGAGGCCCCTTCCTCATCCTGTGATGGTTCCCACTCACCCAGCAATGCCCAGACCAGACAGATAAAATGGAGAAAATATAAAGAAACCCATTTCTCAGTTTTCTGTTCTTTGTTGTATTTCACCAGAACATCATGGTGCTGAGTCTCAGACATGAGTTTTTCCCTCCCTTCCCCTTTTAAAATGTTGTCACTCTTTTATATTACTGTCACTTTCCCATGATCCCCCCCCCCATGTTGTTCCCTCCCTCCTCCATTGTATCCCTCCCTCCCCTGTGATAAATAAGCACAGTAGGGAAAAAAAAGCCAACACATTGGATGTATCTAAAATTTATTCCTCATTCTGTACCTGTAATTTAACATCTCTCTGCCAAAGGAAAGGAAGCATATTTCACCAGTCCTCTGAAGTCACAGTTGCATAATGTGTTGATCAGAGTTTTGAAGGCTATCTGCGTTGTTGTGGTTGTTGTGTAAATTGTTTTCTTGTTTCTGCTTACTTTGCCTCTTCCATTAACTACATACAGGCTTTTTCCACATTTCTCTGACTTCTTCATATTCATTTCTTATAGCACAGTGACTGTCCATTGCTTTCATGTCCCATATGTTGTTCCTCTGATGTTTCTCAATTGATGAATATTGTTTGCTTGCACTTCTTTGCTACTAAAAAAAGTGCTGTTATAAATATTTTTGTATATATGGGATCTTTCCCTCTATCTTTGCCCTTCTTGGGTTATATGCCAGCAGTGGTATCACTGAATCAAAGATAGGTGTATTTTAGTGACTTTTTAGCATAATTCCAAATCATTTTCCAGAACTGTTGAACAAATTCACAGCTCCACCAAAAGTGCATTAGTGTGCCTGTATTTCCACAGTCCTTCCAGCTTTGACCATTTTCATCTTTTGTCATCTTTCTCAATTTTATGGGTGTAAAGTGAAGCTTCAGGATTGTTTTTAGGGAGTTAGAGCATTTTGCCAGAAATGTTGCTAGCTTGCAGTTTTTCTTTTTGCAAACTGCCCCAGGGGTAGTTTCCAAACATGTAAGAAGATTTCCCACTTCCCGTTAAAGAAGAAACAATTTAAAAAAGGAAGAGTGGGGTTTATATTTGTATCATGGTATATAAAAATAAAAGTATTGACTGTTTTAGCATTTAAAAAAAGAAATCAAGGAATAAGGGAAAGCATCCATATGTACAAAACTATTTATAGCAGCTCTTTTTGTGGTGGCAAATATTTGAAATCTGAGGGGATGCCCATCAGTTGGGGAATGACTGAACAAATTGTAGTATATGATGTTGTACTGTAAGAAAGGAGGAAGGAGATGGTTTCAGAAAAACCTGGAAAGATTTATATGACCTGATGAATAAAAAAGCAAAATTAAGAAAATATTGTGCACAGTACTACCAATATTGTAACAATGGTCAATTGTGAAAGATCTAGTAGCTGAACAGTAGGATGATTCACAACCATTCAAAAGGACTTGTGATTGTTTAAAAAAACATTGCTATTTACCTCCAGAGAGATAACTGATGGACTCTGAGTGCAGACTGAAGAATATTTCTTTCAATTTATTTTTCTTGCTCCCCCCATCTCCCAAATATGGCTAATGTGGCTATGTGTTTTGCATAGTTGCATGTGTTTATTGCGTATTGCATTCTTGCCTTTGTAATGGGTGGAGAAAGGAGAGAGAGAGAAAATTTGGAAATGAAATTTTAAAAAAAATGTAAACACACAAAAGTATAAAGGGGCATCTTATAGGGTGGGAAAGAGTAGGATATCAAGGGAAACCTCAAGTACTCCAGTTTACATATATTGACTGTGTAAAGAAATAGAGACTGTGTAAAGGGGAATAATATACAATAAAGTATAGAAAGTTAGGTTGAGGGCAGATTGTGGAAATTGTAAAATGTCAGACTAGGGGAATTTATTTTATTCTATAAGAAAAGTGAGGGCATTGAAGGTGTTTCTAACAGACAATATGATGTAGCGCATGGAGTGCTTTACTTAAGAGTCGGGAAAATGCGCATTCAAAGCCCACCAAGAGCTATCTATGATCAAGAGCAAACAACCTCTCTGAACCTCAGTTTTCTCATCTACAAAATGGGGATAATAACTGTGAGGACCTACTCTGTAAGGCTATTGAGAAACTCAAATGATATACACTATCTAAAACACTGCGGAAACGTTGAAGTGCCAGATAAATGTTAGAAATCATTATCTGCTTAGAATCCCTTGAGGCTGTGAGTGGGGGAAGGGGGAAATTAGCACCAAGGGCCAAGGTACTAACTTCATTTTTCTCTCCACATCCTTAGAAATTTTAGAGCTGGAAGGAACCTTAAAGGTACAATCCTCCTTTATGTCAAAGGAGGGAACTGTGACTAGGAATATGAAATGCCTTGGACAAGCTTGGTTGAAATAGGACTCAAAGCCAGCTCTTTCCACAATCCCTACGCTCCTGGCTCCAACAACTGGAATTATCTGGGGTGGGATTCGACACATCCAGCATCCGGGGTGGGGACACATCCTCGGCTGTAGGCTCGGAGTACTTGATTTCTGAGTATGGAATCCAAAAGTTGTGCAGAATCTCGACCAGGGACTCAAAACAGACCTCCGCGAACCGGGACCTAATCTGGCCTCCCACCCTGGAGGGGCGGGCGCCTTTTGGAACCCGCCCCAGGGGAGGGACCAAGGATTTGAAGATGGAATTTACCCGCCCGCGGCCGCAACCCCCCCTCTGGAGTGCCGAGGCCGGGACCAAATTCTCGTAAGAGGTGTGCATGCCCCAGAGAGAAGCGGGAGGACATGAGGGGTCCCCGAGGCTGTGCTGGCGAGACCGAGCGGCCGGCCCCGAGGGGTCGGGGGTGTAAACTTGCCCAGCGGGATGAACACTCTTTCCTGGCCCTGCCCCCACGTCCATCTTTTTCCTGCGCTTCTTTTGTCCCCGGGGCCAATTAGAAACTTGAGGCAGCTTCCTGGCTCCAGAAGTGGCGCCCGGGCCGGGGACCCTGGGGCCGGCAGAGTGCCCGGGCTCCGGGGCTCCGCTCCTTTCCCTGCTTCCCCTGGCCTGGTGCCTTCCACTCCGCTTCCACCACGCCCCCTTCTCAGGACTCCCCAGCCTCAGTATTGTTCCCAACTCCTAGCCCCCCACGCCCAGCGCCCGCCTCAGGGTTGGGGGAGGGTGGTGAAAGGAAAGCTCAGCCAGAAAGGGGATCTCTTCCCGCCACTCGGCCCCTCTCAAATGCCCTGCGAATCCTGCAGCTTCCCGGCTGGTCCTTCTGCTAACCCGGCTTCTGACTACCCTGGGCAACTGGAGAAGAGATTGCAGGTGAGAGAATGGCCTGGGATGTGGGGAACGACTTGGGAGGGTCGGGGCCCCAGGGGATCTCCCCCATCCCAAAGGAGCAGCCCGATGGAGCGGGCTTGGGGTGGGGTGCGGTGAAGGCGGGCTCCTTCACTCGCCTCTTGGTCCTCAGGTCACGCAGAGTAATCGGGAAGATCGAAGATGAGCTGGGCCTTCCTGACGAGGTTGCTGGAGGCTGTGACCCAGCATTCCACCCTGGTGGGGAAACTCTGGCTGTCCGTGCTGGTTGTGTTCCGCCTGGTGCTGCTGGCGGTGGGCGGGGAGGCCATTTACCGTGACGAACTGAGCGGATTCGTGTGTAACACCCGGCAGCCAGGCTGCCAAAATGTTTGCTACGACGCCTTCGCGCCCCTCTCCCATGTACGCTTCTGGGTGTTCCAGATCATCCTGGTCACTGCCCCCACCGTGTTCTATCTGGGCTATGCCGTGCACCATTTGTCCCGGCGCCAGATGACCCAGAAGCAAGAAGAGGAAGAGAAGGAACCCATGATCAAAGAGAAACCCAAGAAGTCCCCTGAGGATGGAGCCCACGATGGTCGCAGGAGGATCCGTAGGGACGGGCTCCTGGGGGCCTATGTTGGGCAGTTGCTGGTTCGATCTGCCTTAGAGGTGGCCTTTCTATTCGGCCAATACCTGCTCTATGGCCTGGAAGTGCCTCCCTCCTATATCTGCCAGCGCAGCCCTTGCCCTCACACGGTGGACTGCTTTGTGTCTCGTCCCACAGAGAAGACCATCTTCCTGCTGATCATGTATGCAGTCAGTGGTCTCTGCCTCCTGCTCAACCTGATTGAGTTGTTGCACCTGGGCCTGGGAAGCATCAAGAATGGAGGCTACAGTTCTGCCCCACCTCCCCATTCCAAGGGTCTCAAGCTGGAACTGGAGCAAATGCAGAAACAGCTGCATCTGGTCCAGAAGCAAATGGACATGGCATTGCATCTGGGCACACCTGTGGCAACAGCATCTGATTGTTCGGGTCGGCTTCCAACCTGCAGTATCTCCACTCAGCAAAACCGACACAATCAAGCCCAGAAAGAGACCCGGCTCTCCAAGACAGGTATGTAGGAATAATCTGACCTGAATCTCAGGCCAGGACCCTCTTCCTTCCTGTGAATCGGAATAAGTTTTTGTCTCAGTGCTTTTCAGGGTTGGCCTGGTGCTCCCACCCTTAGGACTTAAAGCCATTCAAAGTGCTTTTCTTGAAACTACCTTAGGCTGGTTTCTCCCAATGACTACAGTATAAAGCTTGGGTTGGACTCAAGAATTTAAATACCATCTCCTTCACTTACTACTTGCAAATTATTTAGATTCCCTAGGCTCCAGTTTGGTTACCTACACAAGGAAAGGATTGGACCAGATGACCTCAGCAGACTCTACCAGTTCTAAATCTGTGATCCTGTTTTTCTACAGTATAGATGATAACTAACCCTGGAGTGGTTGAAGTTTAGCACATAACTTGTAAGCGGTGGAGGTGAAACACAAATCCGGTGTTTCCTGTCTCCAAGTTGGCCCTCCAGCTGGCTGCTTCTTCCAAATAGAGCTCCACCTACTCAGTCCTGTCCCCACCCCCTCTCCTGCTTCTCATCTCACCATCTGTTCTTTTTCATGCAATGCTAGTTCCTTAATTACGATTTGGGTCCTTCATGTACCCTTCCCACCCCCTCCATCTAATATTGTGCACTGAATATAGGAATAGTTAAAATTCCCATTTAGGCAGCCCAATGGTGGCATTTTGGTTCTTGACGTCAGAAGACCTGGATTTGGATCCTATCACTCACCTCGTGTGAACTTAACCAATTCTTTCTTCTTCTCAGAATCTGTTTCCTGTGAATTGGAGATAATAGTATTTCCACAGAATTTTTGTGAGGAATGCACTTTGTAAACCAGAAAGCATCATTTGCTATTGTTACCAAAAATTTCTTGCAAAGAACCTCTGTGAAGTAGGTGATGCGAGTTGTACTGTTCCCATTTTACAGATGGTTACTGTTGCTCAGATCGGTAAAGTAACTTGCTCAGGCTCATGGAGCTGGAAGAGAGCAGAAGAAAATAGAAACTATGTCTCCGAAGGACAGGTTTAATATTCCCTTCTCCATTTAGGCCCTGTTGTTAAATGACGTCCACAATCCCCATTCATTTTTCCTCTCTAAGACGGAATATAAGGCTTTTTAAGCAATTCAGGAACCTCGGTCTCTATGAGAAAGTTATATAGGCGCAGCCCTTCCTGGGTATGGTGTTGTTACTGTTATCTTATTCTCCACAGAGCTGTGACCTACAGGAGATGTTTGTTGTTCACCTGCCATTGGATCTCCACACATGAGGAGAAATGAGAGCTTTGGGATCCAGAGGATCAAGGGCCTGAGAATCTCCCCCCACAAAAGCTTTATATTTTAAAATAATTTTTGTACCCTTTGAGATATATAGGTATGTGTGTATATACACATAGCCACAAGGAAGGTGGAGGATAGGCCATCAAAGCCTGTAATTCTCCTTAGAGATCATTCTCTCCATCTTCACTCTGATGTTCCTCCATCTCTCCCTTCCCCTTCCCTTCCCCCCACAACCTAGAACACTGACTTTACTGGACAGTGAACCTGGAAACTTGAAACCTAGATACTTGAAATTTTGATCATCTCAGGGACTTACCCTCCAAGTGCCATTTGGCATTGAAGCCTGAAAACTTTACCAATAAAGACTTATTTTGTTCTGTCCAGAGTTTCTTTCATTACTAGGTCTAGGGGTGGTTGGAGAGTGAGTGAATCACAACAAAAGCCATCATAAAGTGACAGACTGGGCTCAGTGGACCTGAGTGAAATATTGAAGTTTGAAGAAGCTTGCTAAGTGGGGGCTCTTTGCCCTTCTGTTCACTTTAGGTAGTACTGATACTTTCTGGCTACTCAGAGCCAGCCCCATGGGTACCTACTAAGTCCTTCCTTTCTGAAGTACTATCCCTTGCTTCAATGGTACTCCTCCCTCTTCATGATTACACAGATCTGGCAAGAAAGCTACAGCAGAATGAATAAGAGAGAGGAAAAGCTGAGTCTCAGATTTGCCACTTGCTAGATTTTTTACCTCAAGTATGTTTTCTCATCAGTAAAGTAAGAGATGATGAGAATTATGTATGCCATGCTTACTTTATAGAGTATCTATGATGATCAAATGAGAATATGTTTACAATGCTTTATAAACCACATATTAGCTATTATAAGAAATACATTTTCTCCTCAAGAAGGATGGGCCTAATAATAATTTCTTAGGAGAAATAATAATTACTTATATTTCTATGTATCTCATCAGATGGGTAGTTATGCATGGATTTCTGTCTTTCCTTGGAGGGAGTTAACATATAGATAAGATCACAGATCCCTTGGAGTATTGGTATATATTTTTGTATCACTGTACAATTAGAAAATGCTTTTTATATATTTTCTTATTTCGTCATCAGTTTACAAAATACACACATTTCATCATGACTTTGCAAAATATGTCCTATATACATTTATCCAATTTAAAATGAGAGACTAAGGGAGAATCAGTGACTGGCATAAGATGACAAAGGTGGTAAGCCCAGATCCTAATTCTTCAAACTGTCCTGTGGCTATGTCTATTTCTCAATTTAAATTAATTGCAAATTAAGGTGTGAATTATTGACACCTGTCTTTTACCAATGGTGACCATTTTATAAGGACTTCTGAATTCATGGGAGGAGACCACTGATAAATCAACAAACATTTCTTTAGCCTTTACCATGTGTCAGGAATTGTGCTAAATACTGAAACTACAAAAAAGAAAATTAGAAAAGTCTGCCCTCAATGATCTAACATTTTAATGGGGAAAGGGGGTTTATGTGTACATAAATAGGCATGCACAAGAAACAAATAGAGCAGATGGCAGAGGGACCAATTAGATTGCCTGTTCAGTCATTTTTCAGTCAGTTCTGACTCTTTGTGACCCCATTTGGAGTTTTCGTGGCAGAGACACTGGAGTGGTTTTCCATTTCCTTGTCCAGCTCATTTTACAGATGAACTGACTCAAGTAGGGTAAGTGACTTGCCCAGGATCACATAACTAGTCTGAGGCCAAATTTGAACTCAGGAAAATGAATCTTCCTGACTCGAGGCTCAGCACTTCATCCACTGCACCATCTAGTTGCAGAAGATACAAATAAAATGGCAAAGAGACTTGAGGTAGAGTCTAATTAGTAGGCTATTGCAATAATTCTGTAAGAGATGTTAAGGTCTGAATTTGGATGGTGGCTGTGAGTACAGAGACAGGGATGGATATATAAGAAAGTTATTTTGGAGATAGCAATGGAAAGCTTTAGAAACTGATTGACTATTTGGGGTGATTTGGGATGAGAATGTGGAATTGAGAATGACAATAAGGTTATGAACCTGGGGTGACTGAAAGGGCTGTGGTATAATCTATAGCCATAGAGAAGTTCAGTTGAGGAATGGGTTTGGGGAAAAAGATAATGAGCTCTGTTTTGGATGTGTTGAGTTAGAGATGCCTATGAGACATCTGGTTTGAAAGACCAATAGACAATTGACAATGTGGGACTAGAACACAGGAGAGAGTCTAGGGCTGGAGTTTGGAGGTTATCTTCATAGAGATAATAATTGAACCTATGGGAACTTATGAATCATCAAATGAGAAGAGAATGAAGGACAGGGAGGAGGAATCAAGGACTCCAAAGTGTAAACCTGAGTGATGGGGATAGTAATTTGGACTTCAATAGAGAAAACGTGATGAGCTGTTTTTGAAGGGAAAACGCTGAATTTTGTTAGGACATTCAGATGGAAGTGTCCAGAGGACAATTGGATATATAGGACTGTACCTCAAGAGAAAGGCTAGAATTAACCTACAAACTTTTGACTCATGGTGTTTTGGAAAATATGCTGGTCCAATGACCTGAGGCAGTTAATAGCATGGTGGATAGAGTGTTGGGCTTAGTGTTTGAACACCAAGCGTTTGAACAACTTACTGTGAGTGTCTTAGTTAGCTTTGTGGCTCTAAGCAAGTCATTCAATCTCTTAGATTCTGTTTCCACATCTGTAAAATAGAGATATTGCATCTACTTTATAGAGTTATGAGAATCGCAAGAAACAAAATAGGGTAAAGCACTTTGCAAACCTTAAAATTCTATATGAGTGCAGCCATTAATAATAAGTTCTACAGGAAGTTATTTTCTTTGATCTAGACTTCCTTTGTAAAATAAGGGGGTTATTTTAGAATCTCTAAGGTACTTTTCAGCAAAAAGAGTCTATAGTTTTATTTCCACAAGTCTGGAATTTCATAAAGACAAAATAGCATGAACATATTGCAGGCAGATTTTTATAAAAGATTTTTCTGGTTCCTTAAATCATGTAATCCCTAAATTGCACTCAAGTTCCAGAGCTCCTCCCCCTGTTCTTCTCCTGGACTCATACAGGCCAACTGTGACTCTGCCATTTTCCTCTCTTTAAAGAAGGAGGCTCTATAGGCTAATGAATAATTCATCCCATTACTTGACAAACTGTCAAGTAAAACATACTTGCTGTAATGAGTAGTATTTCCTTCTAGAATAATGTAAGATAAGAGTTGGAAGGGACCTTTAAAGGTTCTATTCCCTTTCACTCATCTTAACAATGGGAAAACAGGTTAAGGGATCTGGCTAATGTCACAGTGCACCAGAATCACAGTATATTTGGTGTGGATTCTGATGAATTCATAGCCATTTGAACAATGGGGACTTGTAAACTTTTTTCCACTTCAAAAAGATAATGTTTGAGGAGGGATTTGAGACTGGTGATTGAATAAGAAAAATCTTATTAATACATCCATATCAATTTGGAAGAGGATCTCAAGTGAAATGTCTCAGTGATCTGTTCTTGGTTCTGTGCTGTCCAATGTTTTTATCAGTGAGTTGGATGAAGATATCAGTGGACTTAGCCAATCATTCAACCAATAAGCATTTATTAAGTTCCTACTATGGGCTAGGCAAAAGAAAACCCCTGCTCTCAAGGAGCTCACAATCTAATTAAGGAGACAACATGAAAATAACTATGTACAAACAGATTATATATAAAATTAGTTGAAATAATCAACAGAAGATTAACAAATTTACAGATGATATAAAGCTATGGAGCTATCTGTTGGATGATGAGATCCAGAAAGATCTTGGAAAACTGGATTACTGGAATGAATATAATAATAATCTTATTTCACTTACCTTGTCATACATACCTTCTCTCGTTTGATCCTCATAACAACTCTGAGGTGTTAGTTATTCCTACACCCATTTTACATATAAAGAAATTGAGGCTGAGAGTGGTTAAGTGATTTTCAGCTTAGTTCAGTTTCAACAATGAAATCTCAAGCGTCTTCAAAAGTTCCAGGCATTGGGGATATAAGACAAATTTAAAAAATACCTATCTTAAAAAGGATATAACATGTATACAAGTAAATAATATGAGGCATATAAAGTAAAAACAAAATAATTTTGGAGAGGAGCATGAACAATTGGGATAATCATAGGATCATAAACTTAGAGCTAAAAAATTCTCATATAAGAGGTGGCACCTGGGTTGAGCTTTGAAGGGAGCTGGGAATTCAGAGAAGCAAAATGAGGGGTAGAGATGCAAAGGCATGGAAGTGAGGAGATAAGACGTCATTTTGGGAACAGAAAGAAAGCCAATTTGGCTGAAACAGTGAGTAAGAGGGAGTAATATGAAATAATTCTTGGAAGATAATCTGGGTAAGATTCTAAAGAGTAATATATGCCAAATAGAAGAATTTTTATTTGATCCGAGAGGCAACAAGATAATACTGAAACTAATAAAGTAGGCGAGTGATATAATCAGACCTGTGCTTTAGGAATATCAGCCTCCTAGTCCTATGGAAGATGAATTTAAAAGGATTAGATTTTGTGATGTAGCTAAAACATTACTTAGGGAAAATTTATATCCCTAAATGCTTTCATCAATAAAGAGAGAAAGAGCAGATCAATGAATTGGACACACACACACACACAAAAAAAGCAACCTCAGAAAACCAAAAAATTAAACATCTCCAATTAAACACCAGAATAGAAATGCTGGGAGTCAGAGACTAACAAAATTAAAAGTAAAAAAGCATTGAATTAATAAATTAAACTAGAAGCTATTTTTAAAAATATATAATAGAATAGCAAACCATTTGCTAACTTGATATAAAAAAAGGAAAAAAAACTAAATTCCTAGTAACAACAAAGAATAAGATGAATTCACAATCAATGAAAAAGGAAATAAAGAAATCACAGAAAACATTCTGCCCCATTATATACCAATAAAACTGACAATATAAGTGGAATGGATGAATATTTACAAAACTATAACATGCCCAGATTAACAAAGCAGGAAGCTATATGATATATGATAGCATACTTATGTTATAAATTAGGTACTATAAATATATATATTTATATATAATAAATACCTTATAATTATATATGATATAATAATGTAATAGAAGACTTAAGCCTATTTTAGAAAAAGTAATTGAACAAGCTGTAAATGAACTCCAAAACAAAACATAAACCAAACAAACTCAAGACCAAATGAATTTATAAGCAAAATCTATCATATTTGAAGAATAATTCCAGTGCATAAACTTTTTGGAACAATAATAAAGGACAGGATCCTGCAAAACTATTTCTATGGATGCAGATATGGTCTTGATACCTAAAACTGGTAGATTCAAAACAGAAAGAAAACTTTTAGAGCAGTATCCCTAACAATTTTTGATATATAATTTTAAATAAAATAATGTCAAGGAGATACACACAGTTCCACAAAGATTACATAGCATGACCAAACTGGATTTATACCAAGAATGCAGGGCCAGTTCAATATTAGGAAAACTATAAGCATAATTGGCTATACTAATACTAAGAACAACAAAAACCATAATTATGTCAACAGATGGAGAAAGAGCTTTGAATATGATACAATGTGCATTCATGCTAGAAACCCTACAAAGCACAGAAATAAGTGTATCTTTCTTTAATTTGATAAGTAGTATCTATCTAAATCCAAGAGCCAGTATTATCTGTAATGGGAATAAACTACAGGCTATTGCAGCAAGAACAAGGGTAAAATAAGGATGTCCATTATCCCCCTTACTATTTAATATAATCCAAGAAATGTTACCTATAGCGATACGACAAGAAAAAGAAATTGAGAGAAAAAGCATAGGCAAAGCAGAAACAAAATTATCACTTTTTGCAGGTAACATGTTGATTTACTTAAAGAACTCTGCAGGGTAGTTGTGGGGGGAGCCATCAACCAAGATAGTAGGGTAGCAAAAAGACATATACTAAGCTTTCTCCTACTCCTACAACTTCTCCAAATAGTTCTAGAAAATGCAGAATTCTAATTGGGAATCTAAGGCAAAAAAAATCTCAGTGAATCATTTTTTCATCTCAATAGCACAGGGAGACAGAGAGATGTGCGGACACTAGGGCTGGTATTCAGCAAAGAACAACCACTGAGAACTCCAGGGCAGGGAGAGTCTGTACACCTGAGGAAGGAGTCTCAGATCTACCACAGAGAAACTAAAATATGTGCATGAAGCACGAACAGGTGCCAACTGGTAGTTTTGTGACTCATTACCCAATTCCAGCTCCTAGATCCAGGGCACACTGAGGAGGGGACCTGTACTTAGGGATAGTGTTTCAGGTAAGGAGTGGTGATAGGTCCTTGAATAGCCCCTGACGATGTCATTAAGAGCAACTGTAATGAAATTGTGAATAACTGATGATGTGCACCACAAAAACATCTCTTCTTTGGAGTGTCTATGCTTGTGGTTTTGAGAAGTTTTCCACTCTTCAGCAGAAGACTATCATCCCTTGCATTAAAGATCCAGAACGTAATTTTGACTCTTGGAGACTATATGGAAGCAATATGTCACACCTCATTCAGCGACACCAATGTTAGAAATGAAATGCAAAAACTGCAGACTGAAATTACAGATATTGTTGGAACACTAGGCTAAATGTTTTTATATGCTAAACAGTAGATATCTTTCTCCAGAATGGATCAAGATATTCATCTTAGATAAAGCCAATGAAATGACAAGTTCCCAGTTTAAGGATGAAATCGATGAGATTTTCTAGAAATGAAGTATAAGTACTCAAGTTGTGTTACTTTTCATCACAATGCCAACTGATGTGTTAGAACTAACCAAAAAATTCATGAGATCTTGTTTATATTTTAGTAGAGAAGGAAGAATTGACCTTTGTGGGGAGGGGGAAATCAAATGATCCTCGATGAATTTGAGAGGAATAGAAGCTGGATATTCTCTGAGACACTGACCATTACATGAGCTCTTGTTTTTCTGAAAACAAGAGGAAAAGCTAAAAATCAAAAATAAAAATGCATGCCAGGATGTCAGTTTCTGCTTTGCATGGTGACATGAACCAGAAGGAACAAGATATTATCATGAGGGATTTCAGATCAGGGCCAAGCCCACTTTCAATCACTACTCCTTGAAATTAATGTGCATCAAATGTCTTTGGTTATAAACTATGACATATCTTCCAATTGTGAAAATTATATTCACAGATTTTGCAGAGATGGTTGTTGGAGGAGGAAAGGTATAAATTTTGTTACTGAAGAAGACATCCCTAGGTTGAGCTTGTTTTGAATGTAGTATTCACTATCATTGAATTGCTGATTAACAATATGCCTTGTGCTTCTTTCTTTGGGAATATTGAATCTTGTCTCAGTGCTCAAAAATACAGATTTTTTGATAGCAAAGCAGCTTTAATGATGGCCTCTAGTCATGTGTTGCAGAAAAAACAATACAACCTGAGAAATTATGCTTCATTTCTGTAAAATCTTGTAGATTTGATCTTTAAACCCACAACTCACTCTTTCCTCTGCTTCATCCAAGACAAACATCTTGATCCAATTTGGAAAAAGATAATCTCCTGTGGAACATATCAAATACTTACGCTGGAGTTCAAACAATACTGGGTGGTGTCTCAGCTATTTAAACAAGAGCTCTTGGCTTTCTATTTTACTTAGATTGTTGAGATTGAATCTCTATTATACATTTTTCTCCTAGTTCTGTAGAAATGGCATGTTAAATGTTCTTTATCATTTAATAATTCACTTGTGGACTAAAAGATATAAGTGCAGTACAAAACTAGCCAATTATGTTAAACTTTGTTGTGTTCGTCAGTAAACTGGTTAGGAAAGGGTTTTTCAAATGGACTAATTTTTAAATTTTTAAAAGAAGACAGTTGAATATGTTTTATCTGGTGTTGTGTTTTTTGATTAGTGCTAACTAGATCCGGTTGGTAAGTCCCAGCAAATAATCATAAACTAGATAAAGCTAAAACCCAGTAAAACTGCCATATTACATGCTTTAGTGAAGTTTGAATGTTTGATAAATTATTCATATATTAATAAAGAAAACTGTTCATATCCTTTGACCATTTATCAATTGAAAGATGGCTCTGATTCTCATAAATTCAAATCAGTTATTTATATATCATGGAAATGAGTTTTATTGGAGAAACTTGCTGCAAATCAATATGAATGGTCAAAAATGCTTTAAAAAATTGTGATCTTAGACTGCTTTGAGCAGTATGATATCCAGAAGAAGGAGGGTGATAACCTCATTATACTCTACCCTGGTTGGCCCAAATCTGGAATATTGCATTCCTTTCTGGGTGACACGTTTGAGGAAGTATATTGATAAGACAATAGGTGCACCATGGTGTAGTGCGGTGACATCAAACTCAAATGGTATATAATTTTCCCTGCCAGCTACATATTGACTTAGAAAACCATATATTAGCATTAACTATCTTCTACTATATTTTTATTTTTGTTAAATATTTCCCAGTTACACTTTCATCTGGTTCTAGCCCCATTCAAGAGTGTTGGGTCATGTGTTTGACACCTCTGATATAGGACTGAATGCTGGGCTTGGAATCAAGAAGACCCATGTCCAAAATCCCAAAATCTTTTTCACTTAATTATGTGACCTCGAGCAAGTAATTTAAGTTCTGTGCATTTCAAGTAATGCTCTCAAAATTATCCACTAAATCATAAATAGGTTGTGATCTTTATTAGTGGAGGGAGATCTCACACTAGGATTTCTCTCTTCCACACTAAGAAAACCGTAAGTCCTATGAACATTATAGTATTGATCCTCATGCGACATGGGCTCAAGGTCCCTCATCACCTTAGTTACCTTCCTTAGAACACTCTCTATCTCATCATTGTTTTTAAACTATGGTACCTAAAACTGAGCACAGTACTCTACTTGTCTGATGCTGACAAAGTATGGTGAGACTATTATCTCTCCATTTCTAGAAGATACGGCCTCAATGTAACCCAAGATCACTTTATTATTTTTTTGGTTGCTATATTACACTGCTGACTCATATTGATCATGCAGTCCACAAAGAACACAAGATTTTTTCAGAACAACTTCTCTCTCACCATGCCTCCTCTATCTATTTGTGAAGTTATTTTTTAACACCTGAGACTTTATATTCGCCTCTATTGAATTTGATCTTATGAGATCCAATCAAATATTCTAGCATGTTAAGATGCCTTTGGATTCTAACTCTATTATTGAATATGTTAGCTATTCCTTCCAGATTTGTATCATCTGCAAATATGATGAGTAGGTCACCTGTGCCTTTATCCAGGTCATTGATAAAAGTGTGGAACAGCACAGGGTCAAGTATAGACCCCTGGATCCTTTCTGCCATGTGGACATTGAACCATTGGGGTGTCCAGAAGAGGGCAACTAGGAAGATGAAGAACCTTGAGTCAGATGAAAATTGGTCCTAAGAAATGGGATTTTTTGGTATGAAAAAACAAATATTTACGTAAGACATGACAGCTGTTTTCCAGGATTAAAAGGGTTATTGTGGAGGAGGGAGCAGACTTATTGTTTGGCCCCAGAGGACAAAAACAGGAACAGATTTAGTCTTGACATCAGGGAAAATAAGTTCCTAACAATATGAATTGAACAAATTGAATTGTGGAATGAGCTGCCCCCAATGATGGTGGAAACCTTCAAGCACAGACTGAATTACCATTTGAGGGCTGTTGTAGTGAGGATTCTGTGGTGGACTAAATGGTCACTGAAGTCCCTTCTAACCTAATTCGTATATTATGTGATTCTGTGAAGTATTAATGAGCTGGACTGTGTGCAAAGGATGTTCAAGGTGCTGAGATCGTGTCACATGAGGATTGGTTGAAGGAAGTAGGTAAGGATATCTAGCCCTGAGAAGACTTAAGATATACATGATAATATTCAAGATAAAAACAATTGAAGGATGGTCATATGGACGAGGGAAGAATCTGGTTCTGTTTTCCTCCTTCAGAGAGAACTAGGAAATTGCAGAAAAACAGATTAATGGAAAGATACAAGGAGAGAATTAACTAATCAGGATCCTACCAATTAGGGCTACCCAAAGTGGAATGGGCTTCTCAGAATGCAAAGTGTTCCTGTCACAGCTTGAAGAAAGCAGAGATTGGATGACCATTTGTTGTGTATGTTACATAGGGACTCCTGTTCTGGTAAATGTGGGTCTTGACTCAATAATCATTTAAGTGCTTAGTAGGAACTGTGATAAGTGAGGAGAAGAAGCGTTATAGTAGGCATGGGAAAAAGTCTGTGTAAAAACATTTAAACAGGAGAAAGGGTGTGATATGACTCTGATAGTATAAAGATTCACTTCTGTTTTGTTTTCCCTCAAAGGATACAAAGCTATCTCCAACATATGGTTGGACCCTGCCTTTCTTCATGCAGTTTCCTGGTCACCTGAGGACATAAAAAGTTCTACCCAAGTGGATGGTCCTGCCCTGTGCTCCAGGTTCATTTCCATATGGATACCAGTATCTATAGAAGCTAAAAGTAATGTATCCCTGTTGCATATACTTGCTCTGTTGGGACTAAGTAAACTTCCTTTAATTACCTATTCAATAATTTAAGTGTGCTT
Source organism: Notamacropus eugenii (assembly GCF_028372415.1). Lineage (NCBI taxonomy): Eukaryota > Metazoa > Chordata > Mammalia > Diprotodontia > Macropodidae > Notamacropus > Notamacropus eugenii. The sequence goes on along the minus strand of NC_092872.1, from coordinate 57,039,669 downwards.
CATTTTGTCCCTAAACTAGATGTGAACTAACAGGGCAATGATGTCTTTACCTCATCCCCAACCAATCCAGTCAGTAAACATTTATCAAGCACCTATTACATGCCAGCAGGCACTGCACTAAATTCCAAGGATACAAAAATAGGCAAAGACAAGTCTCTGTCCTCCAGGAGCTTATAATCTAGTAATGTAAAAATGCCACAAATATCTCACTTGACCCTTATAACAACCTTGTGAGGTAGGTGCTCTTATTATTTCCATTTCATGCATGAGGGCACTGAGGCAGACAATGGTTAAGTGATTCTTCCACTATCACATTAGCTAACCAGTGTTTGAAGTAGGATTCAAACAGATCTTTCTGATTCCAGGTCTAGTACTCTGTTCACTGCTCCATCTAGCTGCCTCAGCATTTGGAAACACTAAGTGGGGCAGTTTGATGAGAAGATGTGGTGTGTGGAGCAAAGTAAAGTGCAGTAAGACTGGAAAGGTAGATTGCAAATAAATTGTTGAAGATTTTCAATGGCAAACATAGGAGTTTATATTTTATTCTAGAGGTTACTGTGAGCTACTACAGTTTCTTCAGCAAGGAAGTAACATGATAGAACTATGCTTTAGGTACATCAACTGGCAGCTCTTTGGAGGACAGATTGTGGAGGGAGGAGACTGGGGTCAGAGGGACCCCGGTCCCTTCCAATTATAAGATTCTATGAGATTGTGATTTCAACAAGTAGTCTCATTCATGTAGCATCGCTACATGTGCATTAGCAGTAACTAGCTACACTAATCCTATCAGTGTAATGTATGTGTATCACTAAACTTGACCTTAGCCTCAATAGACATAGAAGAGTTCACTAAATTGTATGGTGAACATGTACTTGAGGAGATCACAGGATCAGATCAGTGAAAGGTGGTGTAGCCCTAGAAGGCTTCCATCAGTAAAGGGACTTTAAATTGAATAGGAAGAGGTAGACAGGATTTAGATAGGTAAATTAGAGTAGGGAGATCAAGTGACAAACTAGGTTGTTTCTAGAGACTGTCTTCTTTTTAATATTCTGGCTCCAGTCTGAGATCCAGGAAACTGGTAATTCATGAGAAAGAATTCTCTCATGGATTTTACAGTGCCACAGAATTAGCACTGACTATGGAAACTGAGGTCTTAAGTATTAATCCCAAGTCCAACTTTGCTACTTGACCATAAGCAACCTCTCCACTCTGATTCTCAGGGCTGTTTTGTTTTTGTTGGTTTTTTTTTTTTTTAAATCTCTAGCATAAGGCATTAAATTGGGATAGCTAGTTGGCATTGCTGTTAGAGTACTGGGCTTGGAATCAGGAAGACTCATCTTCACGAGTTCAAATCTGGCCTCAGACACTTTCCAGCTGTGTGACCCTGGGCAAGTCATTTAACTCTGCCTCAGTTTCTCATCTATAAAAAATGAGCTGCAAAAGGAAATGGAAAACCACTCTAGTATCTTTGCCAAGAAAATCCCAAATGAAGATCTCACAGAATCTGACCTGTTTGAAACTACTCAACAACATTAGGAAATTGGACTAGATAATCTCTATGACCCTTTCCATCTCTACAATCCATTGGCAGACCAACAATTAGTGTTCCTCAGAGTGGATATGGCCAAATGCTACAGGCAGAACTGGATGCTTTGTCTATTATTAAAGGAGCCAGCATTACTGGAGAGGCCCTTCTTTTCCAAGATGAAAGATTAGAAACAAAGAGACCTTCCCTTCCTGACATAGTATTTTGCTTATACCTCTCTGATGTTATTAAATTTTACTTTGGATTAATCTTCTAACTTCCTGGTAAACTCTAGGCTCCCCAAGGGCTGGGGCTGTATGTTATCTAAACTTTGTAAGGCTCCCGGCACCTGGCATGGATATCTGCTAACAGGAGTCCTTAAATAGATGTCAAATTGAATTGTTGAAAGAAGAAAGTATGAGATTCTCAAAGGGAGATTTTAGGAAAACAGGACCACTTTCCATTTATTGGAAAGAGGAATAAAATGGAGAAAGGAAGTGGTATGTAATGCTATCCTACAAGATTTATGGACTGGAAAATACTTTCTTTCACACCTAAAATCTCTTTTGATCTGTCACAGCAGTTCTCCGAGAGGCAGTGATGGAGTAGTGATGGTTTTCAAAGTGTGGTTTGGGGATCTCCTTTTCAGGGGGTCAGTGAGGCCAAAATTATTTTCATAATGCTAAAGATATTTTAATTTCTACTGTAACAAATATTGATAGATATAAATCATATAAACAACAATTTTTTAAAGACTAAATATTTTAAGACAAACTAAAAAGTTTAAGAAACACAGCAGTGAATATTTGTGAATGTGTAGGGGATTGATGCCAATAGTGGAGAGATAACCATAGATAGCTGGCCTTCTTAAAGTCAGGACTCCCTGGGTTTAAGGCCTACCTGAAGAGTACTGGTTCTGTGACCCTAGGCAAGGCATTTATTAGATTTAGTGCTATAGTCAGCTCTCTAAGGTTCTATATTGCAGAATTAATACTGATATGCTTTGATAAATGGAATTTCTTCACGTGGGAATTCCATATATTGGGTGAAATAACATGTCTCGTTCCCCCCCCCCCAAAATAGATTTGTGAAGTAGGCATGCAGACATTATCTTCTTTTGCCAAATTTAAGTTAATTGTCTATCTAATGTGTACAGTCACAAAGCTGGGAACTGGATGAGATAAGAACAAGCATTACAGTTCTCCTTATAAACTAGGAGGGTGATATAATACATATGTTAGCTATAAGGCATATAATGTATATGGTGCACTTTTAGAACATTTTAAGTCCATAAGGTCCATGGAAGGAATGATTACTTCATACTTGGCCATCAAAGAAGGCTTCGTGGAGGAAATAGTATCTGAATTTGAAGACTAGATAGAATGTTAAGAGAAGTAGGATCTGAAATCCTAGTTGGGGTCATCTGCAAATGTGATGAGCATATCATCTATGCCTTCAACCAAATCATGGATAAAGATGTTAGAATTGCACAGGACCAAGGACACACCCCTGGGGTACTCCCCTGAAGTCCTTCTGCCACATTGTCTTTGAACCATCAACACTGTGGAGCAGAGGACCTTAATCATTTTTGTGTCATGGCCCCTTTGACAGTCTAGTAAAGCTTATGAATCTTTACTCACAATAATTTTTTTAAAGGGAAACTAGATCACTTGGAGTCAGGAAGACTTGAGTTCAAATCCAGCCTCAGACACTTACTAGCTATAGGCTCATACAGGCAAATTACTTCACCCTATTAGGTTCAGTTCCCTCATCTGTAAAATGAGCAGGAGAAGGAAATGATAAACCATTCTAGTATCTTTGTCAAGAAAACTCCAAATGGAATCATGAAGAATTGGACATGACTGAATAACTACAAAATTTTTTTAAATGTATAAAGTACAATACAAAGAATTGTAAATAAAATCAATTATATTGAAATAAAAATGTAATTGTTTCCTATTCAAATTCACGGATCCCCAAGCACTATCCACAGATCATGTTGGGGATCAGTGAACCCCAGAATAAGAACACTTGTGCTCTGGAGAGTGTCTAAAAGTCAACAAAAGTGATGAAATGAGTGTCACAGGAAAATTGGTTGAAGTAACTACGGATGCTTAACTTGAAGAAACAAAGACTCAGACAGGACATGACGGTAGTCTTCCAGAAAGGCTGTGTCATATTGGGTAGGAATCAGATTTGTTCCACTTGACCCCAAAGGACAGAACCAGGACAATGAGTAGATGTTATAAGGACAAAGTTAGTCTTAAGTTAATGAAATAATGAATTTTATTAAGTGCTCACTATATGCCAGGCACTATGATAGAAAACTAAATTAAAATATATATTTTACCTTTAATCTTATTATTTATTTATTTATTTTTATTATTTTATTTCTAAAAGAGATATAGTCTCTTCTCTCCAGGAGCTTATACTATAATAAAGATATCTAGTAAGTGTCATATGTCTGAGGCTGGATTTGAACTCAGGTTCTTCTGACTCCAGAGCCAGTGCTCTATTCTGTGCCACCAAAGCTATCTATGAAATGAAATAATGCTCTAAATCATTATTGATTAGAGAAATGCAAATTAAGATAACTCTGAGGTACCACATCACACCCATCAGATTGGCTAATTTGACAGAAAAGAAAAATGATGAATGTTGGAGATGTGGGAAAATGGGAATACTAATGCATTGCTGGTGGAGTTGTGAATTCTGGAGAGCAGTTTGGAACTATGCGCAAACGCATACTTTTTGATTCAGCCATACCACTTCCTAGTCTGTATCCCAAAGAGGTCATAAAAAAGGGAAAAGGACCCACATGTACAAAAATATTTATAGCAGCTCTTTTGGAAAGCTGAGGTGATGACCATTAGTTGGGGAAAGGCTGAACAAGTTGTATTTTATGAATGTAATGGACTACCATTGTGCTATAAGAAATAATGAGCAGGCAGACTTCAGGAAAACCTGGAAAGACTTACAGGAACTGATGCTGAGTGAAGTGAGCAGAATCAGAACACTATACACATGGCAGCAACATTACAGTGACTAACTTTGATAGACTTGGCTCTTCTCAGTAATGCAAGAATCTAAGACAGCTCCCAGAGACTCATGGTGGAAAATGCTATCCACATCCAGAGGAAGAACTATGGAGTCTGAATGCAGACTGAAGTGTTTTTCTTTCCTTTCTTTTTTCTTTCTCATAGTTCTTCCCTTTTGTTCTAATTCTTCTTTTACAACATGACTAATCTGGAAATAAATTTAATGTGATTGTACATATATCACCCATATCGGATTGTATGCCATATTGGGGAAGGAGGGAGAAAATTTTGTGACTCAAAATCTCATAAAAGTGAATGTTAAAACTAAAAATAAATGATATTTTTAAAATAAAGCCTAAAAAAATAATTAAAGACACACCCATAGGCAGTTTATCCTGTCAGCTATTCTGGGGAGCTGCTAAAATTTATGACAATGGGCTAAGGGCTTCATTTCTAGGCTGTGGAGTAAAGAAAGATTTTTTTTTTTTTAGGGGACTTCACAGAGTATGTGGTATCTATGTTTTGGGAATGGGAAAGTGATCATGATCTATGCTGCAGGTATAGGATGTTGTCTCTCTTAGGAGACTAAAGGAGAGGGCCTCAAGAAATGTCTTTTTATTTTTAAAAATTTTTTTATTAAATTATTTTATTTGCTTTCAGTGTTCTACAATCACTTCTATATAAGATTTTTTTCTTCTCCCTTCCCCTCCTTCGCCCCTCTCTCCCCACTCCCTCCCTGAGAGGGTATACAATCTTATATAGGTTCTACAAATACATTCCTATTAAATACATTTTCACCTTAGTCATGTTGCATAGAAAAGAAATGTCTTTCTAAAGCAAATTCTAGGTAATGGAGATTTATAATGACAAAAGTAAGCAGGTAGGTGGTGTGATTAATCGAATAGTGTTGGACCTAGAGTCAGATCTGAGTTCAAATCTGATCCCACACACTTACTAGTTGTGTAACTCTCAGTAAGTCACAATGTCAGTCAATTTCCTCAATTGTAAAATGGGGATAATAATAGCCGGATTGCTCCCAGAGTTGTTGAAAGGATCAAATGTGCTAATATTTGGAAAGCACCTGTATGGATTAGGCGCTATATAAATGTTAGCTGCGATGATTATTATTACTATTCAAAATACAATCCTTTCTTTCCATTCTGCAACATCTATGGAAATACTCACTGTTTCCTCCTCAGGGGTAATTCTTGACTTAAAGACCCAGAGAGAGGAAACGATGGAAGATGGCTCCATGACTGCCAACCTGGGTAACTGGAAGAATGGTGGTGACCTCAATGGAAATAAGGAAGTTTGGAGGCGGGGCAGGTTTAGGAGGAAACATGATGAGTTCCATTTGGGATATTTTGAACCTGAGATCTCTATGGGCCCACCAACTGTAAATGTCCAGTAAGTCTTTGATATTTGCTAAATTCAGAATAAGAAAATTTTATAGAAAGAAGTCAACTAGCATTTGTTAAGTGCCAGGCATTATGCCAAGCAAAGAGGAGCATAAAGAAAGGCAAACGATCCTTGCCCTCAAGGATGTCACAGTCTAATAAAGGAAACAACAGGCAAGCAACTATATACACACAGAATATGTGTGTGACACCACACACAGATACACACACTAACATTAAGGGGGAATAAGGAAAGGTCTCTAACAGAAGGTCAGAATTTGAGTTGTTTGAAGGAATCTGGGAAAACCAGGACAATAGCTTGGGAAAACAGGAGGAAGAGGTAAGAAGGGAGCATCTTCTAAGGGATGAGAAAAATTCATGTGAAAGTCTGGAAATCAGTAGATAAGAGTCTTGTTCAGGGAGGGTCAGTGTCTCTGAATCACAGACTACATGAAGGGGAGTAAAATGTAAAAAAACTGGAGAAGTAGGAAGGGTGGCAAAAGGTTTTCAAAAAGAAATGCTTTTCCCATTATGGAGATGATCAAGGAGTAAGAAAATAAATCTCAAAAGAACAAGGAGCCCTGAACCCTCAGGAGCTAAGAGAGTTGAAGCTAGAATGTCATGCAACAGAGAAAGGGAAAGTCCACTGGAGATTTATAACTAACAAGTATAAGGATTTTTTTGAAGATACCAGGTGCAAAGAGGAAGCTGCTTATCCTTTTAGGAACTCAGATATAATCTGTAGGTATTATCTGAGGAGATACCAAATAAGGGACAGAGGGAGAAGATATGGTGAATGGTGATTGGTGGATTTTTGGTGAAAATCTTTATTTTTTTTCAAATTACATGTGCAAACAATTAACTTTCTTTCCTCTAATTTTGAGTTCCAAATTCTCTCCCTCCATCCTCTCCCTCTTCCCTGAGACAAGCAAGAAATTAGATAATAGATTATACCAATGCAGTCATACAAAACATATTTCCACATTAGCCATGTAGTAAAAGAAAACACAGCCTCCCCCCCCCCCCCAAAAAAAAAACCCTCCACAAGAGAAGGAAAGTAAAAAAAATGCTTTGATTTATATTCACATCCCATCAGTTCTTTCTCTGGAGGTAGGTAACATTTCTTATCTCAAGTCCTACAGAATGATCTTCTTTCATTAGGTAAGTAAATCACAATTGTACCTGATAACGTTTTGATAGCTTTTCAACACTCCTTATCTTTCCTGACTCTCCCAGGATTAAGAGACTGTCAACCAGGCTCTCCTCCAAGACACATTTCTCAATTTCCTTATCATTTTCTCCAGCTTCTTTTTCTTGGAATCTGATGATATTCTTGCAGATGGCTCTGGAGGAGAAAGTGAGGCTTGCGACTTTGCATAGACCTCCCTCACTTAAATCCAATTCATTTACATGTCATGACTTCTGGAGGAGAAAGTGAGGCTTGTGACTTTGCATAGACCTCCCTCACTTAAATCCAATTCATTTACATGTCATGACATCACCTCCCTGAGGTCAGGGTCCTCTTTTAAGGACAAACAACAAATAATGACTGTAATCTGAGTTTCCTATGCTACTGCGTTCTTTTCCCAACCATAACTTTAGGGGTCCTTTCAGGCTCTTTTATGGGCCATCTCTTTTCTTTCATATACTCTCTCAGGAACTGTCATCTTGCTGTGGCCTAAAGTTATCACCTCTATGCAGATGGTGTCCAACTACACATCCAGCTTGAATTTCTCTCCTGAGTTCAAGTCCTGTGTCACTGATGGTTTACTGGACATTTCTAGCTGGTGGACCCATGGAGATCTCAAGTTCAAAATATCCAAAATGGAACTCAGCACGTTTCCTCCTAAACCTGACCCCCCCCTTCAAACTTCCCTGTTTCTGTTGAGGGCACCTCCAGTTACCCAGGTTGGCAATCATGGAGACATCTTCCATCCTTTCCTCTCTTTCCCTCTGTCCCAGATAAAGTCAATTGTCCAATCTTGTTACAGCATCTCTCACAATCATTCTTGTCTCTTTTCTCACTTAGCTACCACCCTAGTTCAGTCTCCCATCCTCTTTCTCCTGAACTATTACAACTATCTTTAATTGTACTCCAATTCCTAGCCCTAATTCCTTCTTCAATTGATACTCCACCCCCAAACAATATTTTTAATGCACAAGCCTGACCATGTCATTCCCCTGATCAATAATCTTCAATGGCTTCCTGTGGGTGCTAGAATCACATACAAACTCTTCAACACGACCTTGAAAGTCATTGACAATCTGGCTCTAGCCTACCTTTCTAGTTGTATTTCACGTTACTTTCCTTGATACTCCAAATTTCAGACAAATTGATGTACAAATGGTGGTGTAGTAGATAGAGCCCTGCATTTCTAGTCACCTGATACTTCCTAGCCCTAGTTGTTTTACCCTGGGTAAGTCACTTCATCCCATTTGCCTCAGTTTTCTCATCGGCAAAATGAGCTGGAGAAGAAAATGGCAAATCACTCCACTATCTTTGTCAAGAAATCCCTCAGAAGGGGTCATGAAGGGTTGCCTGGTAATTCCTCCACCTATTCTAAAAATCACTACCCTCTGTCATTTACTGATCTTTCTATCCACAGAAGGATGGAACACATGGAAGGAGAGATGGTTTTCCACTGTTGTCTTTGAAGGTAATTAGGACATACTTATACTTATCATCCTTACTATCAGCCCTAAAACTATACCCTTTCATCCTAAGACCAGAGATGTCCTGACTGGTGAATACCTCTCAGTGTCCATTATTATCCAGCTAACCCCAGACACGCTTCACTTTATATCCCTGCAGTCTTCTCACCATTTATCAGTACCATTCAGCATCCAAGCACCCTCTAACCTACTTGCCCCTCCCCCATTCTTTCTAGCTCTGTTTCCATATTACACTACTCAATACTATATGTAACTACAAAGTCCTATCAATTCACTCATCAGTAGCTTCACTAGTGATTTTTTTCATGTTGAAAATGAAAAATAAATAAATGATATACATGAAAAAAGAATACTTGAAAGTCCTCCATTTCATTAACTGTCCATTGTTCCCCCCTGAAGGATTATATTCAGTTTTGCTGGGTAGGGGATTCTTGGGTGTAAACCTAGCTTCTTTACCCTCCAGAATATCTTATCCCAGGCTATCAAATCCTTTAATATAGAAGCTGCTAAATCTTGTGTCACCCTGAATGTGGCTCCATAATACTTGAATTGTTTCTTTCTGGCTGCTTGCAATATTTTCTCCTTGATTTGGGGGTTCTGGAATTTGGCTACATTCCTGGCAGTTTTCATTTTGGGACCTCTTTTAGGAGGTGATCAGTGGATTATTTCTATTTTACTCTCTGGTTCTAAAACATCAGGGATTTTTCTTGATAATTTCTTGAAAAATGATGTTTAGGCTCTTTTTTTTAATCTGGTGTGTCCTGCACTAGACTCTGCTTCACTCTCATCCAGGTGTGACAGACCTTTCCTGCTGACCTTCTAAGGTGCCTTTGAGTGAAAAATTATTTCACCCAGTCCTTTTGTGGGTTCTGCTTTTCCAGGAATTATTTCATGTAATTATTGAAAAGTGTTCAGAGGAATCTTAGGGAGAGCTCAGGTGAGTTGCTGCCTTTTTAAGGATATCTTGGCTCTGCCCCAAAGATTAATATTTTTAAATATTCATTAATAAATACTTAATAAATTTAATTGAGTAATAGGAGAATCTAGCTAGTTTCCTAGGTCTTCTAAACTAGGACAAAGAAACTTCCTGACTACTCAAGTTGAATTGAATCATATGTGTAGAAATGATACTTCCAGAAGGCAAATTATAAAGAAATTGAAGCTAGAAATTAAAAACTTTGGGGAATTGGTAGTGTTTTCATAATTGTGGCTAAACAAAAGTTTCAGAAGACAAAAGGCAAACTTGGCAATCACAGAAACTCAGAGTTTCAGAGCTGGAAGGGATATTTACAGTCATTTAACCCCACACACATTTGAAAATGTTTCCTCTACAGAACCCAAAATAAATGATCACCCGACTTTTGTTAAAGGTCCTCCAATAAGGAAAAGGAATCCACTACCCCTTCTCTCCTCACTTTACCCCCCAGCTCATTCAAACTTTGGGAAACTCTGTTTCTTATGTATAATATGATTGTACATGTATAATCTATATCAGATTGCTTGCCCTCTTGGAGAGGAGGAAGGGAGAAAAAAGTTTTCAAACTCAAAATCTTATAGAAGTGAAAACTTTCTTTACATATAGCTAAAAAAATACCATTAAGTAGAATGCTCTAGTTCTTATGAAATTTTCCTCATATCAACTAAATTTTCATCTTTGCAACTTCTACTGCCTGAAAGTCAAATAGGAAATGTTTAGTCTTTCAAATACTTGAGAACCGTGGGTAGGTCTTCCCTGAACCTTCTGTTCTCCAAGATAAATATCAGTCCTTCAGATGATGTTCATGACTCAGATTTGCATCCCTTCACCATCTACATTGCTCTCCTCTTGACTTCCTTCTGCTTGTTAATGACCATTGAATGCCTGGTTGAGAAGATAGTACCTGAGAACAGAATGTGAATTTCTTGACCAAGCTTAAAATATAGGAATGCCATGCTCTTGTCCAGAGAAAGACTGTGCACCTAATAAGGGCTGATAAAAATATATTGGTCTGAAGTCTCACACATCTAATTATGAAGGTTTCAGGTTGAAATGGAATCAAAAAAGGAAAATATTTACCCACTGGCCTAGAAGGCATACAGTAAGTAGCTACAATATAAGAATTGCAGCAGAGACACCCAGAAATTCACAGGAGACAAAATCTAAGAAAGGAATCAGTAATAAAATCCTTTTCTCAGATGACTACACATGAAACAAACCAATGACATGAAATTCATGGCAAAAATATGGCTCTGGAAGGTTTGTAAATGTTTTTCATTTTCAAATTGGATCATGACATCAGGGAAAAGATGACATGACTTGCACTTGACTTTGTTTTGAGGGAGGGAGGGCTGTGCAAGGTCACCAGCCTCACTTTCTCCTCCTGAGCCACCTGGATTCAGTGACCAGATATTCATCAGGATGACTGATGAATGATCCAGAAAATGAACAGGAAGAGTGGTATCTTATCTGGGCCACAACAACCTGCCTTCTGATAGATCCCTGCTTTAAGTAATTAAACTTCCCAGCTAGGTACTAGGCCAAATTGTTTCTATACTACCAAAAGATGCATGTGCAAGTCTTACTCTTCTAAATTTTAGTAGTGAGAGGTAAAGCCCCACAACTGGAATGTATTTCTAGAAATTATACTGTATTCAGAATCATCAAAAAATATGGAGATAGAATGAATGAAAGGCATTTTATTAAGTAGGCACAAAACTCAGGCAGCTGATATTACAGAAGAGAGAACACTGGAACTGGAGTTGGAAAGATCTGAGTTCAAAGCTGACCTCAGACACTAGCTGTGACCCTGGGCAAGTCACTTAACCTCTGTTGGCCTCAATTTCTTCCACCCTAAAGTGGAGATAATAATAGCCCTCATCTGGAAGAGCTGTTGGGAGGATTAAATGTGACAATATGTGTGACATTATATTAGTATCTATTTCCTACCCCCTTTCTCTTAGATGAAACATCTGCCTTCTCCTGTGCTATATGACCAAAACCTTCCCTTTTCATTTTTCTAAAAAGGTTGACTTCTGTCTTCCAAGTATGAAGCTTTCAGTCTCTATAGAACCAGCATACTGGATGACTTGGGAACAATTGGGAACATCATAATGTTTGGAGCACTATAATCTCAAAGCCTCCTACTCTCTCGTATCTATTTAGATGCAGGGCCTCAGTTCTCTTTACGGAAAGGAAGGGCTCTCAGTCCTGAACCATCACAAAACCTCATAAAATCCAGGCTGAGAATGATATGGTCCCCTTAGTTTTCAACTGGGTTCTAAAAACCCTTTTGGGCTCCATGGGACCACAGGGGTTCCAAGGTAGCTTGGAATTCTGGGACTTTTTTTTCAATTCACATTCCTTCCTTCCTAAAACAAAGGCAAGGCACAGTATTTAATACAAAAAGTTCATTATTCGCCCACAAAATTTATAGACTCAAATCCCAAAAGACTGAGTTATAGGACAAGTTGCAGTAGATCTCTAAGATAGCACCAGCAACTACCCAAAATCAATCTCTTCCCCCCAGCCTAGCCCTGAAGATTCTTCTGTGACCATTGTGGGCCTAATTCTCAGGATTATTCCCAGGTCCATTATCCTAGATAATCCATTTATCTTATTAAATTATTTGGTAGTGTTTGAGGGAAAGGTGGGCATTAGACTGTGACTGGTTTCAGATTTTGGGGAAATATAGCAGGGAACCACCTCTAATCACACTCACCAAATAGCTAATTAAAATATGAAGTACTAAACAAAACACCATTTTCTTTAGATACATTTCCAGGTTTTCTCTTCCAGAGTTCAGATATCAAGTTGTCTTGTCTTCCCAAGTTCAGACTGAAGTCTGTAAAGTAGTAAATCCAGTTTTCACAGATCTGCAATGGGAAAAATTAGCATCAATAACACTGAAAAAGATCAAAAAATTAAGAGCTGGAAGGAACTTTAGAAATCATTTAGTACATTCTTCTTATTTACAGGAGGAAACTGAAGTTAAGTGATCTACTGAAAGTTACATAGATTCCTAGAAAGATTCTTGGACTCTTGCCTTCCCTCTCAGTGGTCTCCTCTAGCTCTTCCCAGTGCCTGCAAAATACCCCTTAGGGAGAAAGGAATAGACTGAGCTGGGAATAAAAGGAAAAAAGAATTTAGATGATTAGGAAAGAACTAAGGGAGAAAAATAGGAATAATTGTGCAATAGAAACTGGGATTTAGTTCACCCGAAACATACCTGTCTTAGAGAATGGAGCCTCTTTGGGGGCTGGTCTCTGCAGGTTTTGCTGAGCATATATGCTGTAGGATGGAGTCTGATCCGAACAGGCAGGTTTACTCAAATGCAGCGCCAAGTCCAGGTACTCCTGGACCAGATGCAGCTGTTTTTGCATTTGCTCTAGCTGGAGACTCTTGGAATGGGAAGGTGGGTCCCTTTTCTCCTTCCTGCTTCCCAGGCCCAGGTGCAACAACTCAATCAGGGTGAGCAGGAGGCAGAGGCCACTGACTGCATACATGATCAGCAGAAAGATGGTCTTCTCTGTGGGACGAGACACAAAGCAGTCCACCGTGTGAGGGCAAGGGCTGCGCTGGCAGATATAGGAGGGAGGCACTTCCAGGCCATAGAGCAGGTATTGGCCGAATAGAAAGGCCACCTCTAAGGCAGATCGCACCAGCAACTGCCCAACATAGGCCCCCAGGAGCCCGTCCCTCCGGATCCTCCTGCGACCGTCGTGGGCTCCATCCTCAGGGGACTTCTTGGGTTTGATCATGGGCTCCTTCTCTTCCTCCTCTTGCTTCTGGGTCATCTGGCGCCGGGACAGATAGTGTACGGCATAGCCCAGGTAGAACACAGTGGGGGCTGTGACCAGGATGATCTGGAACACCCAGAAGCGTACGTGGGAGAGGGGCGCGAAGGCGTCGTAGCAAACATTTTGGCAGCCTGGCTGTGCTGTGTTGCAGGAGAAGCCACTTAGCTCGTCCCGATAAATGGCCTCCCCGCCCACCGCCAGCAGCACCAGGCGGAACACAACCAGCACGGACAGCCAGAGTTTCCCCACCAGGGTGGAATGCTGGGTCACAGCCTCCAGCAACCTCGTCAGGAAGGCCCAGCTCATCTTCGATCTTCCTGATTACTCTGCGTGACCTGAGGACGGAGGAGCTAGTGAGGAACGCACCGCTGTCCCGGGACCCTGATTTAGATAGTTCAGACTAACCTGCCTTCCCGTATCCACTCCCTTTACGCATGAAAACCCCTGTTCCCTGCATTCGTTCCCTCTACCTCAAACCCAGAATCTGCTCCTCTCCCCTGCGCCCTCTGCTCCAATTTTCCCAGTCAGGCTGATTTGGATCTTGGGGCTGTACTGAAGCTGAACCAGAGAGGAGGGATGGGGAGGGCGGAGTCCCTAGTTAGAACCAGTAATCAGAGTGGGCCAGCACCAGCAACCCTAGGCAGAGGCTTTCTCCTCCACGGCTCCTCCTAGAAGGCGCACGGCACCTGGATGGAGGTGATACCGGCATGGTGCGATCCCGCTCTAGGTAAGTGGCCAAACAATGATTTCCCCACCAGGCAAAGATAAGGAGTGTAGCGCTCAGAAAGCCATGGGGTCGCCACAACGCCCCTGCAAAGAACAATTGTGCGGTGAATAGTGGCTGTGCCAGTCTTCTAGGCGGAGTTTGAGAAATCATTTTCTTATTGTCTTTCCACTTGTCCTGGAAGGCTTTGGGAAGCAGAGAATTCTGCCTTCCCTCCAGCACACACACACACACACACACACACACACACACACACACACACACACACACACACACACACACACACACACACACACACACACACACACACACACACACACACACACACACACACACACACACACACACACACACACACACACACACACACACACACACAGTCTCCCTCCCTTCCCTCCAAAACACACACAGAGACGCACATTTACATTATCTCCCACTCCAATCTCCTCAGAACTGCTTTCCTCCCTCCCACTTTCACCCTAAATCTGTCTTTCTTGCCCCAGGCTCACCTAGGATCCGAGATTCCAAAGGAACACCAGAGAAAAGTGCTGGCGGTGACCCGCGGGAAATTTTAAATCCTGGCCTGAGAGGCTGAGAGGGGTTGGACCTCAGGAGGTTGGGGCAGGGTCTTGCTCATGGCCCCTCCCTCCCATAATTGGTTTGGATTGCTGGAGAAAGAACCAGTAAATGAGTCGAGTCAATCTGCTTTTATTAATGACTACTGTGTGCTAGGTACTGTAAGTGCCAGGGATACAAAGAAAGAAAAATTCCTACTCTCAAGGAGCTCATGATCTGACGGGGAAGATAGCATAGAAACAACTATGTACAAACAAGAGATTGTTACACACTGGTGCCTCTCAGGCTCAGATCATGCTATGGAAAGGACTGAGACTAAATGAATTTCTCCAGTGGCACACCTTGACATAAGTGTCTTGGCTCCTCCCCCACCTTTCCCTTTCCCTTACTAAGTCTCCTTCCCTTTCTTTCTTTTCCCTCCTCTTTGCATATGGGCTTTTGTTCCTCCTCATAAATTACTTTAGTATTTTGAAAAATGTATAATTTCACCAAATTCACAGAATGTATATATGTGAATTAGTAGATGAAAATTACCCTTCACACAACAACACCCCTACTTTGGAAACCTGGGGAATGTCTCTACAACCATCCTGGATTAAGCAGTGGTCCAGTTTTCTTTCAGTTTTCATAGTCCCAGGGCACAGTAAATTTAGAGAGCATGCTCCAAAGAATAGGGAAATACAAAAAATTTTGGCTACAGAATATGAAGATTCATAAAGAAGTAAATTAGACTTCCCATTTACTGTCTCATATTTGAAATTCTAAGCAGTCTTCATTCTCCACCTTAGACATCCAGTCTCTATAAAGCCATTGGTCATCTTCCCAGATGAAAATATTCTTTCCTTTTTTGGAGCTCCTATTTCATTTGCATGATTGATTTCAACTAGATTCAGCAAGCATTAATTGTCAGTCAGCAAGCATTTATGAAGTGTTCTGGTTATGTTCTAGTCACTGTGCCAAGCACTGAGAATACAAAGAAAGATGAAAAAAAGTCCCTGACTTCTAGGAGTTCACTGTCTAAAGGGATGGGGTGGGGGGAATAACATGCAAACAACTATGTAGAAACAAGATATATTAAGGATAACTTGGAGATTATCTTAGAGGGAGGGCACTAGCCTTAAGGGGTAGTGGGGAAGGCTTCTTGCAGAAAATGGGACTTTAGCTGAGACTTGAAGGTAGCCAGAGAAGCCAAGTGACAGAGATGAGGAGGGAGAGAATTCTAAGCATGGGGGACAGCCAGTGAAAATGTCCCAAGTAGGGAGGTGAAGTGTTTTGTGTGAGGAATAGCAAAGGACGTGTGTGTCCCTGAGCAGCTAAGTGGCACTAGGTTTGGAATCAGGGAGAACTGAGTTCAAATCTTGCCTTAGACACTTACTAACTGTGTGACCTTGGACAAGTCACTATTTGCCTCAGTTCCTCAACTGTAAAATGGAGACACACTGAAGAAGGAATTGGCAAAGCACTCTAGTATCTTTGCCAAGAAAATTCCATGGACGGGTCATGTGGATGGGGTCGTGAAGAGTCAGACACAACTGAACAACATGAAGAAGCTTGTCCCTGGATCACAGATTGTATGGAGTGGAGTAAGGTAGAAAAGTTAAGGATTATGAGCTCAGTATAATAAGGCAAGGCAGTTACACAGCTCAGTAGATTGAACACTGGGTCTGGCTGGAGTCAGGAAGACCTAAGTTTAAATCTAGTCTCAGACACTTACCAGCTGTGTGACTCTTGGCAAGTCACTTAACCTCTGTTTGACTTAATCCACTGAAGAAGGAAATGGCAAACCACTCCAGTATCCAGTATCCAGAAAATCGCATGGTCCACAAGGTCAAAAAGAATCAGAAATGACTGAACAATAATAAGAAGGTAGAAGGAATCTGGGAAGGTAAGAAGGTGCCAGGTTATTAAGAATTTTAAAAGCCAAACAGAGGCTTTTATTTGAGGTGAGAGGGAACTACTGGAGTTTATTGACTAGGGGGTTGACATGGTCAGACCTGCACTTTAGGAAGACCAGTTTGACAGCTGAATGGAGGATGGACTAGAGTGGGGAGAGGCTTAGGTAGGGAGAACAACAGCAATTATTGGTGGTAGTCTAAGTGTGAAGGTATGACTGGCACCAGGGAGATGGCAGTTTAAGAGGAGAGAAGTTGCAAAGGTAGAATAGAACTTGGCAACAAATTGGATAAGAGAGAAAAGGAAGGAGGGAATAAAGAGAGAGAGGAGTCAAGGATGACAGCAAGACCATGGGTGACTAGGAGAATAATGATTCCCTTAACAATATTAGGAAAGAGGGGAATCTTTGGTTGAGAGAAGAAAATTCACTTTTGGACATGTTGAGTTTAAGATGTCTATAGGATATACAGTTCAAGATATATGAGGGGCATGTATGCAAGACTGGAAATTAGAAGAAAAGTTAAAGCTGAAAATCAATATAAAGATGATAATTGAATCTATGGTAATTGATAAAATCAACAAGTAAAATAGTAGATGGAGAAGAGGGCTCAGGACAGCCTTGCAAGATACTCATGATTTTGCCACGATATTGATGAAGATCTAGCAAGGGAAGCAGAGAAGGAATAGTCAGACTTGTAGGACAAGAAACAGGAGAGCAGTGACCCAAAAACCTAAAGAGAAGAAAACTATCAAGGGGAAAGGATAATTGACAGTATCAAATGCTAACAGGAGGTTAAGAAGCATGAGAACTGAAAAAAGACCATTAGATTTGATGATCAAGAAACCACTGGTATTGTGCTATAAGAAATTAGAAGAGGGATAGTTTCAGAAAAACTGGGAAGACATGTATGAACTGATACAAAGTAAAGTGAGCAGAACGAGAACATTGCACATAGTAATAGCAACATTGTAACAATGGTCAACCGTGAAAGACAGCTACTCTTATCAATACAATGATCCAGGACAATTCCAAAGGACTCATGATAGAAAATACTATCTACTTCCAGAGAGAAATGATGAATTATGAGTGCATATTGAAGTATATTCTTTTCACTTTCTTTATTTTTCTTGCCTTTTTGGGGGGGGGGGGAATAAAACATAATTTGTTTTTTGTTTTTGTTTTTTTAATGTAATTATTATTTTTTTAATGTTCTACAATCACTACCATAAAATTAAGATTTTATCCCCCCCCACACCTACCGCCCCACTACCCCCCTCCCTCCCCATGACAGCATACAATTCTGTATAGGTTCTACATATACTTTCCTATTGAGTACATTTTCACTATAGTCATGCTATGTAGTCGAACTAAAATAAATGGAAGAAATCATATAACAAATCAAAACATGATACACAAACACACACACACAAACATGATGTGCTACATTCTGCGAATGACTTGCATATTTCTTTCTCTGAGTGTGGAAGGCATTTTGCCTTAGAAAACCATTAGGATTTTTTTTTTAAAAAGTTCTTGCGTTATTACGAAGTTCCAAATCTACCAGAAAAAACTCTCGCACACTGTGGTCGTTGCTGTGCACAAAGTTCTCCTGGTTCTGCTCCTTTCACTCAGCATCAGATCATATAAGTCCTTCCAGGCCTCTCTGAAGTCTTCTTGTTCATCATTTCTTATGGCACAATAGTACTCCATTACATTCATTTACCATAATTTATTCAGCCATTCCCCAATTGATGGGCATCCCCTTGACTTCCAGTTTTTGGCAACTACAAAGAGTGCTGCTATAAATATTTTTGTACATGTGGGACCCTTTCCCATTTTTATGATCTCTTGGGGATACAGTCCTAGAAGCAATATTGCTGGGTCAAAGGGTATGCACATTTTTGTAGCCCTTTGGGTATAGTTCCAAACCACTCTCCAGAATGGTTGGATGAGCTCACAGCTCCACCAACAATGAATTAGTGTTCCAACTCTCCCACATCCTCTCCAGCATTTATCATTTTCTTGTTCTGTCATGTTTGCCAATCTTACAGGTGTGATGTGGTACCTCAGAGTTCTTTTGATTTGCATCTCTCTAATCAAAAGTGATTTAGAGCATTTTTTCATATGATTGTAGATATCTTTAATTTCTTCCCCTGAAAATTGCCTGTTCATATCCTTTGACCATTTATCAACTTTTTTTTTTTTTGCAACATGGTTAATATAGACATATGCTTTGTATGTAAAAAATAGTAGTTACTTATTTTCACTAATGCTAGGCATTATTATTACCACCGTTATCTCTATCATCCTGTAGCTTGTAATAATAAAATATTTTGTTGGAAAAAAGGAATTATTGATAACTTTAGAGACAGCAGTTTCAGTTGAATGATGAAGTGCGTATTACGTCAGACAGTGTATATGTAAAAAAAAATTAAACAGTCCCTGCCCCAAGGAGCTAGGCTTTGGGGTGTAGGGTAGGGGGTAGGTCTAATATGAAATGTAATTTGTTAACAATAGAACTGGAGTTCCAAAGGCTACAAGAGAAGGGTAAAGAAGAAAGGCATAGGGACATTAAAGGGATAGGGCTGACACAGATGGGTAGAAGGGATAAGAGAGTGGTGATTAGGAAGAGAGTTTTGGCTTTGGCAGCTTACAATTAATCTTGGACATCTATTTTGCTTCTAATTCTTTGTTATCATGAAAAGTATTTCTATGAATACTTTGTTTTATTGATGTCACTTTTATTATCTTTGTTAAAATATTTGGTTTGATGGATTGAGGAACAAGGATATATTTAGAAATTAACATGATATAAAATAACAACAATCAATAAGACTATTCATTTATATAATATTAATAAGTACTACAACTGCAATCTGCAGTGTTGCTCTCTATGTGGGTGGGGGGTACCAACAAAGTCAGCTCCAGTCTGGATCCCATCTTTGTACAGAGGTTTTAGTCAAGTCCCTTAGTTATCATTCTCTGTACCACTTCAGACTTGAAAAGAATGTTATCTATGCCTTCACCAGTCACTTCAATTGGATTTGGAAGTCTAGACTGCACTTTTCTTCACTCCTTCCTGGGATTTGGAATTATTTTATCTTTCCTATTTGGAGAAAACAGGCTGAACTGGATTATCTCCACTTGTGTTGACATCATCCACTCTTGGATCCTGGAATCTACACGGCCACCAGGCCAGCCAGCTCTCTTGCCCTCTCTCTGCTTGTTGGGAACTGTACATTTTCTATTTGGCATTCAAAGAGAAGCAATATGTTGTGTGTTGTATTAGGATGGGCACCAGACTTGCAGTCAGAAGACTTTAGGTGAGTCTCTACTCTTTAAGGCAGGAGAAGGTTCCTCCCTTCTTCCCACCCTGAGGGATGGGGATCTTCAAGAAAAGTAGGTGACTGTCAGGCGTATTACAGAATGGCTGTTTCTTCAGGTATGTATGAGATATATTGGTTCCTGAAATCCCTCTGAAATTTTTCTCTAGGTATGATTCTATTGGCCATAGAATCAGGAACACGGGTTAAAGTATTGTCTCTGATATACACAACCTGTGTGACTGGGAGTTAATCACATATTCTTAGTCACTGAACCACTGATGAATCTTTCTTTCTCCACCTGGTTGATCATACACTTTATAGTTGATCAAGATAACCCCAAAGAGTGTGGCTCTCCATTTTAGAAACCCCTAACAACATTCTCCCTAGTTTCTAAGAGGGAAGGCCTTTCCACTTAGAAAGTTCCCTAAACCAAGTAAAATCACAAGTCCAGGCCAAAAAGCACACTATGAGCAGGGGCATATAATAAAAAATAAGATGCAAAAGTATGTACAGGATCAGAGACATCCCCATCCTATGCCACCCTTGTCCTGCCATCGCACATGAATCAACAATCCAGAGATCAAGGCTCATCCCAAATCATTCTTCTCCGGGATGTGTCATCTATTCAATAGTCAATAAAGTACCCACTCTTCATGGCATTATGACCAGTGATGGGGATACAAAGAAGGAAAATAAAGACAGTCCCTGTCCTCAAAGAGATTATAATTTAATAGGCGAAGGCAGTGCATTAAAGGAAGCTGAAAAAGTGGAAGAAAGAGGTAAAAAGGTAGAAATAGGAGGGAAAGTGGGGAATGGGGATGCCAGATAGTGCCCAGCAAGAGGACATGATTTTCATTGAATTGAAATCAAGCAGAAACAGTAAAAGATGTTGGTTGGAAAAGGTAAGCCCACTATAAAAGGAATCCTTAGGAGTTTATTGACCCATTCTACAGCAGTCCAATCAGAGATGAAAGGCAAATGAGAGTGCTCAGGAGGTTGAATATCAAAGCTGTTGTCAGTCTCCATAATGATAAGATTTCTGGTGATGAGCTTATAGCAGGAAGACAAGATTGCAAAGGAGTCAAACCAAAGAGAGCAACTGAAGGTAATGAAGTTGGGAACAGAGGGAAGTCTGAGCCCTCTATTAAGAGAAGCAAACACAGGAGTGAGTTATGGTACAAAGCTAACCTCACTGATGGTGTTTTTTAAAATTTGTACATAGTAAATGTGTCAGGTACTATGCTAGGTGCTGGGGATACAAATTTAACTGAGTACTACAACAAAGGTGCCTTTTCTATAACGAGTCTGACCCAAAACTCTGCCTCCTACCTTAGTTATCAGGGAGGAATAAAGATTATTTCCACTGCCACATGTAATAATAATAGAAGAGCTAGCATTTATCTAATATCCTATATTTTGCAAAGTACCTCACAAATATTTTATCCATACAGCAAACCTGGGAGGTAGATGCCACTATTAACCCCATTTTACAGATGAGGAAACTGAAGGAATAGGTTAAGTGACTTGCCCAGGGTCACACAGCTACTAAGTATCTGAAGCTAAATTAAACTCAGGTCTTCTTGATTCCAGATCCAACCATCTATCCACATAGCTGCCTCTCAGTGATCGATAATCAAATCAATTTTACCTTTGCCTATTTTGAAGGGCAAGAGAATTTTTGTTGTTGCTGGGTTTTTTCTTGTTATTTGCCTCTGTTTCCTTGTCTGTAAAATGAGGAGAAAAATAGCACCTTTCTCTCCGGGTTGTTATGAGGATCGAATGAGGTAACACTTGTAAAATACTTAGTAAAATGCCTAGTGCGTGCATACTCAGACTCAGGAAGATGAGTCTTCTGCCTCCAGGCCCAGAGCTCTATGACCTATGGCGCCACCTAGCTGCCCACAACGTAGGAAGGGGCTTCGATATACAATACATATTCAATAAAATTTGTTGGGTGATCGATCGGGCTGCAGAAAGAACACAGCCCTTGCGTTAGGGGAATACAGAAAGAAATCTGCCTTAACTTACAGCTGTATTACACATATTATATATTAATGTCAGCCATAATAATAGCTTTAGTATTGTTATCATTATCACTATCCTCATCTCATCCTGGATACTCTCTCCTTTCTGTTTTTCATGACATTGCTTTCTCCGGTTTCTCTCCTGTCTTTCTGTTCATCCCTTTTCACTCTTATTGGCTAGTTTTTCATCCATGTCATGTGGGTGTTCTCTAAAGCTGTCCTATTTCCTCTTCTCTTTTAGCTCTAACTATCTCACTTGGCATTCTCATTAGTATTCATGGGTCTAATTATGTTTGCTCCACAGATGTTTACCAGATCTATATATCCATCCGTCTTGGGCTATAATCATTACCAACTGCCTCTTGGACATTTCAAATTGATTGTCATTTAAAATTTAATATTTCCAAAATGGAGCTCATTATCTTTGCCTTGAAACTCTTTCTCCTTCCTAAATTTTCAATTACTATTGAGGACACCACCATCCTCTTAGTCACCCAGACTCCCTAATTCAATGTCATCTTCAGCGTCTGTCTTACCCTACATATCCAATTCATTGTCAAGTCTTGTCCTTTCTACCTACATAATATCTCTCACATAAATTCACATAGCCATGAATCTTGATCAGGTCTTCATCAACTCTCTCTTGGGCTATTTTAATAGCTTTCTAATTGTTTCTCTGCTTTAGCTCTTCCCCAAGGGCCAACATAATTTTTTTAAAGTGTATGTTTGACCTGGTCCCCTCCCCCTACAGCCTACAAAGGCTCCCTATTACCACCAGAATCAAATGTAAATTCCTTTACTTGGCATTTAAAGCTATTTAGCTTTGCAGTCTCCTCAGAACTCTGTAATCCAACTATACTGGCCTCCTTGCCATTCCTCAAATTCCATTTCCTGTCACTGCTTTTGCCTGGAATATACTGTTTTCTCTTGGTTTTCTGGTCTTCTTTGGAGAACTGCTTCAAGTTCCACCTTCTAGTGGAGGTCTTTCCTGGTCCCACCCTCCTTTTCCTTCTTGGATAACAACAACAACTTGCACTGTGTTTTAAGATTTTCAAAGTGCTTTACCAATGGTGTCCCATTTTATTCTACCACAATCCAGGGAGACAGGTCCAATTTTTACTCCCATTTTACAAGTAAAGAAACTGAGGAACTTTTCTAGATTCATACAGCTAATAAGTATCTAAAGCCGGATTTAGACTCAGGTCTATCTGCCTACAGATCCAGCATTCTCTCCACTGTATCACCTGCTTGCCCTAAGGAAGATTAACTTAAATCTATGCTGAATATTTCTTGTTGTGTATCTAGTTGTATACAGATTGTCTCCCTCATTAAAATATGAATTCCTTGAAGGCAGGGAATGTTTTTACCTTTAGTTGTATCCACAGCACTTACCCCTGTGCCTGGAAAATTGTAAGTACTTATACATAAAGGCTGACTGACTGACTCTCTTTTGCCCCTACAGTTTTATTTTGTGAAAAGCCCCATTTTGTGTATCACTTGCTTAAAGTCCCATATGGAGGAAAAGTGTGGAGAATGCCAAGTGAGATAGTTTAGAACTAAAAGAGAAGAGGAAACAGGACAGCTTTAGAGAACACCCACATGACATGGATGAAAAACTAGCCAATAAGCGTGAAAAGGAATGATCTGAAAGACAGGAGAGAAACCGGAGAAAGCAATGTCATGAAAAACAGAAATGAGAGAATATCCAGGATGAGATGACGACAGTGATAATGATAACAATACTAAAGCTATTATTAAAGGAGGAAGGAGGAAAAGTGAGAGACACTGGAACCAGCCACTCTCAGGCTATCTATGTAAATTTCTGATCCTAGTTCTCAGTTCTGGTATTGAATCAACAGTTTCTTCCTTCCTAGAGGGATGCCGGGTGGGGATGAGGGAGAAGTAGAAGGGTAAAGTGGGTGGAGATGAGACATTTTTATTCATGCTTGACCTTTGTGCTTATTATTATACTAGACCCTCCCATACTCAAGCATTTGTATTTTCCTCCCTGTAATGCAAAAGATCTTGTGCATTTATTTGGCTTTTCTTTTCTTTTTTTAATCTTTTTCTACTCTCTCATTTTTAGAAAGTTTCTAGTTTGCTAAAATCACCTACAGTTAAAGGAAGTCAAAGTGAAAGAAATCATTGATTTATACATTTTTCGTTACATACTTGGACAAATGTTTGTGTCTAGGCTATAGACTAGGACGCTGAGTGAGCTGGGAGGAGGGGAAGGAAGATACAAAAAAAGTTTGAATTTTTGCTTTCAAGGAAGGGAAAGGATAAAAAAGTATATTTATAATTTATAATTTCTGCCTTTAAGGAGTTTGAAATCGATTTGGGGCAACCAGACAGATGTGTAAAAAGTCAGTGTGCTATATAAATTTTCGTTTTGTTTCATTTCAATTTAATTCAATCTTTTTGGGATCTGGAATTAAAGGAGAAAAAGAAGGTATGGGGGAGGGGGGGAATTCCTGAAATAACAGGCAAATTTAGCCTTGTCATCAGAAAAAACTTTTAAACCAAGTTTTCCAAAAGTGAAATGGATTGCCTTCAAAGGTCCCTCTTCGTAGGAGTCTTTTGCCAAAGATTGGCTAAAACTTATGAAGAAGGTTAAAAAAAATGATTCTTTTTCAGATGTGGACTGACTTAGATGACTGCCGAGGTCCCTCCTCTTGTGAAAGAACTATCTCTGCTCTCAGTTCATGTGGTAGGTAATTAATTTCACATATATGTTTATCACAATACAGAAATTATGGAGGCAAAGCCCTAGGTTTTATTAATATGCTCAAGTATACGTTCAGGTCTCAGAGAAAACCTGAACCATCATGAGGATTTTGAAAAGACTTTTTTATAGACTTCTTTATATGAGTGATAGAGAAATAATTCTTTTATATATTGCAATCTTTTATTTATTGCAATATTTCCTATATATAAATTATATAAATAATATATTTATTGCTTATATATAACTTGTATAATATAGATATATTATATATAATTATATATTGATAATGTTTAATATAAAATTTTGGAATAATCTCTTTGTTCTCTCTGAAGCAAACTCAGACAATGCCTCTTCCTATGTCAACAAAGCCAGCCAGGGCTGACTTAACATTCCTTAAGAGACCTTTAACCTAAGACGCTATCTTGAATAATGGGATGTTTTCCATATCTTAACATTTGTAGACATATACTATGTTATGGCATGTTAATGGTAAAGAAAACACAAACAACTTGGGTCGTAATTTCTACGTGAAACTTTGTCAAACTCTGTTATCTTATTGTATTTACAACCTATGCAATTAAGAAATTCCTTTACTAATGGTCTAGTTAGTCACTTATGGAGATCATAAATCCGAAGGACACAGAACACTTCTTTGTCCTAAAACATATTTAAAGCTGCCCAATTCTTTGTATCGGTAGTCAGAACATTTCTGGCTCCATAATGCGTTATGTTACCATTGTCTTTAACAGGGAATTGATTAATTAATTAATTAAATCATAAAATTTATGCATTTAGCCTGTTGCCTTTTCTTTAACCAAGTTTTCAGGTCAACAATATAAATATAGTTTATATATTTATAATAAATAAATTCTTTTATATAAATTATATAAGTAGACATATATGTACATTATAAATATAAATAAAATTCTTTTATATATTGTAATCTTGTACCTTCCTCTTTGGCCATAAAAGTTAGAGAAGATAGGTCTATAGTCCTATACTTCTTTCAATGTCCCCAAAATTGAACAAATTTAGTTAATAAGAGTCATAATCTTAAACTTCACCTAAGGAAACAAACTTCATCAAATAAACTCTATAGATAAACTAAATCAGATTACAGATTAAACTACATTTAGAGGATTCACAGACAGACTGATTGAAAAGAAGAGTTTATAGCTTGAGGGAAACTTGGTAGCACAGTGGTTAGACTGCCCAGCTTGGAGGCAGGAAGACTCATCTTCCTGAATTCAAATCTTGCTTCAGATGATTACTAGCTGTGTGAGTCTGGGCAAGTCACATAACTGTGTTTGCCTCGGTTTCCTCATCTGTAAAATGACCTGGAGAAGGAAATAGCAAACCACTTGGCATGTCTTTGCCAAAAAAAGACCCAAACAAACCTAAATTGGGTCACAAAAAGTCCGACAGGACTGAAAAACAACTGAACTGAATTTACTTGTTGCCCACTAGTTGGAGACAAATGAAATTTTTCCTCTTATTTCTTATCTAGGGAATACTTAAGGCTTAAGTAACTTTGTTACTTGCCGGGGGACAGTTTTTGTTCTGGTAAAGTTGATATTAAAACAGACTTTTAAGTAAGCAAAAAATTGCAGTAAGTATCGCTTTGAGTTCCAAATAACTAAAGGAAATTTATAAAAATTCCCATAACACTTTCAATTCAGGAATTTTGTAATTTAATGAAATGGGGAACATAAACCAAGATGTAAAACAGGGCTGATGAGCAGTTTGCCAACCGACTGTAGCCACTTCCCTTAATCTCATGCCACAGGCTGCATCCCGGATTCTTAAGCTAGAGTGCCAGAGGACCTTAGAGGTCACTTAGTTCAACCCATCCATTTTTTGAGAGTGAGAAACTAAAGTCTAGAAAGCTGTGACTTGCCTAAGATCAGGACTGAGATCCAAACTCTGATCCTTTGAGTCTAAAGCCACAGTCTTTCCACTGCACCCTAGTGAAATTGTACCTTACTTTAAGGGGAAAAAAGAAAGTTACATGATAATGTTGTTATATACTTAAAAAGAATAGCAAGTTGTACATAAAAGATTTGCCATTTCATAGGCAATCATCTTTTTTTTCCTATTGTACTATGATATGGGAATGCTTGTTTCATTTCTTAAGTTCTGAATAAGTAAAGTTAAAAAAAAAAGAGAAGTCCTGGTTGTTGACAATTTTCATCCAAGATCAACAAGTTCTTTCTTAAACCTGAGATCCTATTTCTTTCTTTGTCCAGGTGATGCTTTTAAAATAAATTATTGTATTATTAATTACTAATATATTAACTAGCTAATTATTATATTATTAATTATAAACTTGAATACTAAAACTTAAATACCCAGTAAAAGAAAAAGAAAGATATTATAAACTTAAATACTAAAACTAGGTGATACTTGAAAATATTATTCCTATAGGTGATGGAGTACTTGGGTCCCGGGGTGCAGAGTGTGTTCAGGGAGTACCAATACCAGTACCAGTACCTTTGGTGTGATGGCTGCTGAGCCCTTTCTGGGGCTCTTTCCACCTTTGGTGTCCACCTGTTCCACCGAACTCTCACCTGTGGCTCCAAGAAGCTGCAGCATGCGCACTGGCCACACCCTGGTAAACTGTTTCCGCAGACAGGCCAAACCAGGTTGAGGGTAACCAAGGGTTCTCAAACCCATTGGTGAGTTAGGGGGATGTCTACCCTAAGCATGTGAAGACTTCATCTGGTGAAATGGGAGGATGAGAACAATTTGTTCCAATGGCCATGAAGGCAGATGAAGCCAGCAATGTGGAGCACTTAGAGCTTGGTTAGATACTGAAGACAAAGACCCCAAGGTCATCCACTGCATCCTGAGCCATCACCAGTCGGCTTAACTCTATCCTGCCACTGGACTCTGATGACTCTGGAAGAGAGAGTGAGGCTGATGACTTTGTGCAAATCTGCCTCACTTATATCCAATTTACACATGAATCAAAAGACACCCCCCCCAAAAAAGACAAAAGACATCACCCATACTTGGGTCCCAATTCTAAAATCACATTTCTCCCTCTCCTCAAAATACCATCTCAGACAGTTTCTCCCCAGCCCAAGGACACAGGCTGCCCTAGCAACAACAGCTATCTTCCTTCCTGCTGTAGTAGTCTGCTGCACCTATAGAATTTATCACTTAGAGCCAGCTGCAAACTGACTGAACTGGCTGTGTCCTGGGTCGTAACGACATGAACTACTCACTGACCAATCATATGTATCCTAGACTTGGACATACCTATACTCCCTTACATTAATCTTGTCTAACAAGACATTGAAGAGAGAACTTGATTTTTCCTGACCAGCCCTAATGGTTAGTTGACTTAGTGATGTTTCAGGTCTAAAACCACACCTCCAGGTAGCCCCCCCTTGGGCTATTTCCCGATGAATTTGGGGTAAAATACCTGCACAGTAGATACCAAAAGTGCATGTTCCTTTAAGAACTGACCACTCCTTAACCATTCCCTAATCCCACCCCAAAACACCTAGTTAGCAAATTTGGCACAAGTGATACTATAGAATATCCTATATAAACTTTCCCTGTACCCCTTTAAGATGGCAGGTTGCCTAAGAACTCTTACCCGCTGAAATAAATAAA
The DNA here is from genome assembly GCF_028372415.1 of Notamacropus eugenii. Lineage (NCBI taxonomy): Eukaryota > Metazoa > Chordata > Mammalia > Diprotodontia > Macropodidae > Notamacropus > Notamacropus eugenii. The sequence continues at coordinate 57,011,367 of NC_092872.1, read as the reverse complement.
TCTTTACCTTGACTTCAACAATACTTGAGTTTGTGAATTCTTCTCCAGACTACCTGCCCCTGCTACCCTGGTCTTTGTGGGGTCTCACATCCCCTTTCCAGCCCTCATCAGTAGGTTCTCTTTCAAGATAAAACTCAGATTTAAGTATAAAGCAAAGTCAAAGAATGTCAGAAATGAAAGAGACCTTGGAACACTGAAAATCTATCACTGGAGCTGGAAGGGACCTTAGTGATCATCTAATCTAATCTCTTCATTTTACTGATGGCGCAGCTAACATGAAGAGAGGGAAACTGATGTGTCAAACCCTCAGAGGCAGAGCTGGTGCAAAAGATCAGGTCTCCTAACTCTTTCTGTTGAAGCTGTTACGTGACACAGCGGACAGAGTGCTGGACTTGGAGTCAAGATGACTTGAGTTTGAATCTTACCTCAGACATTAGCTGCTCTGTGAGTCTAGGCAAGTCACTTAGCCTCTCCGTGTCTGATTCCTCATCTGTGAAATGAGGACAATATTTTTCAAACTAAATTTTTTTTTAAAATTCAGAATTTAACCAATACCAAAAAAAGAACATTTCCATATGCAAAGTGGAACAGAAAAGTTTATATGTGAAAACATAGCTCTGTATTACATAAAGTTTCCTTTAAAGACAAAAAAGGTACAAAGTAGACATACAATTTAGAGCAGCAAATGTGTTTGACATATGTAAAGACAAGTTTTGGGGATAAGAATTCTTTATTAAGTATCCCTCTTTACATCTATACACACACACATAGTGTAAATTCTTGGATAGACAACAAGAGTTCCTTTTATTTAGGTTAGAGATGATGCAGAGAGAGTACCGTCTCATACAGGACAGCTGCCTTCATTGCCACAACTAGCTTTTCTGATAGCATGGAATAATGAGTGGGTAAAGTCTTGGATGTGATTTCAGGAGAACTATGTTCAAATCTCACCTTAGATAATTAAGAGCTATGTACTCATGTACAAGTTACTTAAGTTCTCAGAGTCTCATTTTTATCTGTAAAGTAGTGATAATAATGCCCAAACAGGCAGCATGGAGAAGTGAAGACAGAGCTGTTCTTGGGTCTAGAAGACCAGACTTCAAGTTCTGCTGCTGGAACACAGTAACAGCACGGCTCTGGGAAGTTCACTTCCCGTCTCACCACCTTGGGCTGCTCTTTTAAGACTATAAATCACTGATGTTTCAGGAATTGCTAGGAATTGCTACCCTAAGCAGTTCCCATGTTGATTATGAAATCACACACCAGGATAATAAAAACCCCAATCTTACATTAACCCACCTCCAGAGAGATGTTTTGAGGAAAGAGCTTTTAAGTCTTAACCATAATGTGAGTTGTTATTGTTACTGTTTTTCTATGGACTCTGGGAGAGACAAGTGTAACAGAGTGAGCAGAGATCTGGCCTGGGCATTAGGACATAAGAATTCAAGTCCTACCTCTGAAGCATACTGGCTGTATGACCCTGGACAAGTCAGTTAACCTTTCAACGTCCTAGGCAATATTCTCAGATTAAATTGCAGAGAAGATGCTAATCTACATTGGTAGGGGGAGTTTACTTGTCTGAGAATTCTCTACGTCAATGAAAACACAGGTCCAATCCTAGTCTAAGTCATGCTCTATGGAACCTCTGATGAAAGCATCAAGCAGGGATTTTTACTGCCAACCATTTTTGCCAGAGCCCTTTTCATGTCTTGATTCCTCAAGCTATAGATAAAGGGATTCAACATGGGGGTCACCACTGTGTACATCACGGTTGCTGCTGAATCTTTCTCTGTTGAATGAGTGGAAGAGGGACTGAAATATACAGCAATAATAGTTCCATAGAAGAGGGACACCACAGCCAGGTGGGACCCACAGGTGGAAAAGACTTTCCATTTTCCCTTCATGGAGGGAATTCTCAGGACAGCAGAGGCAATATGTATATAAGAGGCCAAAATACAGATAAATGGGGTGATCATTATCAGCCCTCCCTCTGTAAAAATGACCATTTCATTGAGTGAGGGATCAGAACAGGAAAGCTTCATGAGAGGAGACACATCACAGAAGAAGTGTGGGATGACATTATTGTCACAGAAGGTGAGACGAGCCATTAGGAGAGTGTGCAGTAGTGCATTCGAATTAGCAACCATCCAGGATCCAACAGTCAGAAGGGCACAGAGATGATGGGTCATCTTTGTAGCATAGTGTAAGGGATGACATACAGCCACAAATCGGTCATAGGCCATCACAGCCAGGAGAAAATTGTCCATGTCCGCAAATACAAATAAAAAGTACATTTGTGCCAGACACCCTCCAAAAGGTATAGTCTTACTTCCTGTTACGTGATTTGCTAACATCTTGGGAATTGTGGTTGAAGTGAAACAGATATCCACAAAGGACAAGTTGCTAAGGAAAAAGTACATGGGAACGTGGAGATGAGAGTCTGTAACAATGGCCAGGATGATGAGAAGGTTCCCTAGAACTGTGATCAAATACATAAATAAGAATAACACAAAGAGAAGTTGCTGGTGCTCTGGTTGACTGGAAAGTCCCAGGAGAAGAAATTCCATGACGGTGGATTGATTTCCTTTTTCCATAGAATGTAGCTTCTAAATCCAAATTCAGATAAAATGCAAATTTAGTAAATGGATAGGAAGTCTTCATGAAGATTCACATTAACAACACAGAAGAAGGAATGATAGTCCCTGCCCTCAGGAGGTGATAACATGCAAATGGGGGAGATAACATGCAAAAAACTATGTGCAAACAAGCTACAACAAAGGATAAATTCAAAATAATCAACAGAGAAAAGTCATTGGAATTAAGAAGAATTGGGAAAGGCTTTCTGAAGGAGGGGAGATTTTAGCTAGGACTTAGAGGAAGCCAGTAGTAGGCAGAGATGAGGGAAAAGAACATTCCAGGAGTGGAGAACATGTGAAAATGCCTGGTATTGGGAGGTGAAGTGTCTAGTTTGAAAAACAGTGAAGAGGCCAGTATCACTGTGGCAAAGTGTGAAGTGCAAGAAGAATGGAAAAGTAGGAGGAGCTATGTTATGATGGGCTTTGAATACTAAATAGAATTTTATATTTAATTTTAGAGGTGTTAGAGAGTCACTGGAGTTTACTGGGTATGGGGAGGTGGTGTGTGATATGATGGAACCTGGTAGGAAAATCACTGTATGGAGTGGGCAGAGACTCATGCAAGCAAACTAAGCAGGCTATTGCAATAGTCCAGGATAATGGATAGGAGAGCCTATACCTTGGTAGTTGTAGTATCAGGGGAGAGAAGGGGGAATATTCAAGAGATATTGCAGAGGAGAAGGAGACTGATAGAAGGGAGGATAGATTAAGGGAGGCAAAGCAGACTTTTGAGAAGGGACAGCATAAAAAGACAGAAAAGATTATACTGTGAAAAATAGGATGGAGAGAAATACACAGTTGATAGAATGACTGTGAATGTGAATAGGATCAACTCACCCATAAAACAGAGATATGTAGAAAAATGGATCAAAAATCAATATCTAGTAATATGTTGTTTACAGGAAATACACCTGAAATAGAGAGACAGACACAGAATAAAAATAAGGGGCTGGAGCAGAGTCTAATTATTATGCTTCAAATGAAGTAAAAAAAAAAGGGATAACAATCCTGATCTCAGACAAAGCAAAAGCAAAAATAGACCTACTTAAGAGATAATAAAGGAAGTTAAATTTTACTAAAAGGTACCATAGACAGTTAAGTAATGTCAATACTACCCTTAACCTGACTTAGCCCATCTGCCAAGATAGTTTTACCAGGATGTGGCTGCTTGGAGTCACAGGTAAGAGTTGAGTAATAGGTAGACACCAAAGGTGGGTGAACAGCCCTGAAAGAGTCTTGGCAAGCCCTTACACCAGAGGTGTTCATCCTCTTTCAAAACTGTATACAGTTCAGGTGGAAAAATACAGTAAAACTATACTAGTGAGAGACCTCAACTTTCTCCTTTCATACCTAGATAAATCAAACCATAAAATAAACAAGAAAGAAGGTCTTCCAGTAAGGATGGGAAATTGAGGGGATGCCCATCAATTGGTGAATGGCTGAACAAGTTGTTGTATATGATTGTGATAGAATACTTCTGTGCTATAAGAAATGACAAGAAATGGTTTCAGAAAAACTGGGAAGACTTAAATGAACTGATGCAAAGTGAAGTGAGCACAACTTAGTAATACTACACCATGATCCGTTATGAATGACTTAACAAATTCTCAGCAATACAATAATCCAAGATCATTCCAAAGGATTTATGATGAAAAATGCTATTCACTTCCAGTCAAAGAGCTGATAAAGTTTGAATGCTGATCTAGGCATTTTTAACTTTATTATTTTTTTTTGTTCTGCATTTTCTTTTCCCACAGGACTAATATGTAAATATTTTACATGACTATACATGTATAATCTACATCAGATTGCTTGCCTTTTTAAGAAGGTTAGCAGCAGGGAAGGAGAGAATTTGGAACTCAAATTTTTAAAAAAACAAATATTAACAATTCTTTTCAACATGTAATTGAGAAAAATTTTTTGTTAATTTTAAATATCATTGGTAACTGGAAAGAACAGTTTTGGTTGAATGATGAAGTCAGGTCAGGTTGATCTGCCTCCAGAGGCTCCCAAAGATATATGGTATGTAAAGTTTTGTTATTACTGATGCTTTTCTAGACCTGTGAGTTCCTTGGTATAGGAAATTCCTTCTATCAGCACAGACTGGCAACTTCTTTTCAATTTATAGCCATAAAAAGTTGTGGTGGGCAATGAGATGTTAAGTGACTCACCTAATCAGTTTGTGTTAGAAGTGAGACTTAAATCCTGGTCCTGTCTAATGTTAGGCCAGTTCTCCATCAATTATATGATTCTACTTTTCATAAAGAATATGAGATACAGTTAGCATCAGGTTTACCTCTGGATTCAAGACTAATTTTATCGTTTCCTGAGTTAGATGGTTTTAGCAGAGCACAAGTACCTGAGAGCAAAATATAATACACACCCATCCCCGCAAATGATCACTGTTAGATAAAACTAGAGAAACTCAAAGGAAGAAAAATTTTATTTATAAAAATGAAAAAATTTATCAAATACTTAGGCTTCACTTTAACAAACCATGCACAAGGCATATTTAAAGATAACTATAAAAAATTTTCATCATAGATAAAGGACTATTTAAATAATTTAAGGAATTTTTCATGTTCCTGACTAATTTGATTCAACATTGTAAAAATATTAATACTACCCAAATTAGGTTTAATTCCATATGAAACAAAATGTGAATGACTTTTTCACAGAATCCTATAAATTAGCATTGAGTTTTCCCATAGCCCCACTAGCATGTCATTTTCCTTTTATTTTTTGTCAATCAATTCATTTAAAAAATTCTAGGGAAAATTGCATCACAGCTGAGAAAAGTAAGATCAAACATTTTACACTGTACACTATATACATTCCAAGTAGATTCCTTATCTTAACCAGAAACAGAGAGGGCATCTTGATACAGTGCATTGGAATCCTGAAGTCAAGAGATTCATGGTTCAGATTCTGTCCCAATAGGATCAGCAAATTCACTTAACACAATCTCTTTGAGCTTCTGTTTCCTCATCTGTAAAATGGAGATAATATTACATGCTGCACCTGCCTCATAATGATGTTGCAAGCTAAATATAAATGTCAGCTATGATTCTATTTAAAGAATAAAATTTAGAAAAAAAAGAAAAGTATGGAAAAGATAAAAATTCTTGCCTATAAATTAATGAATTGTTGGAGACAAAATAGATGGTTTTAATTATCTTTAAAAAAATTTTCTCACAGCAAAAAATGAATCGTAGAAATTTTGTAAAAGGAGTTTTTTTGGGGGGGCTCAGATAGTAGAAAAAGTGCAGGGAATTGCTTGAGTTTTCCCAAATTCCCCTCCAAACAACTTTAAATGATATCGAAACAAATTCTGGAGCAGCAGAACCCACAAAAGGGTGGGGTGAAACAAATTTCCAGTTACACTGAGGTAAACAAGCTAGTAGCAGACTGCGGTGTGTGTGTGTGTGTGTGTGTGTGTGTGTGTGTGTGTGTGTGTGTGTGTGTGTGTGTGTGTGTGACTGAATTAGTAGCAGCAGCTTCCAGAGCTCTCAGCCCACTCAGCCCAGGTAAATGGCTCAGACAACCAGTCAAAAGGAGATTACAGGGGTCCCTTTGCTGTCACTCGGTGTAGGACTCTGTTGCCTTGCTCATACTTAAATCCAGGTTGCAGTCCTGAATCAGAATGGGGAGGAGCACCAGAACACCAGAGCTTGCAGCTCCAAAGGTACAGGTATCTTGGTCAATGTTCCAGGATAGAAAAGAGTACCTGTTGTCCCACACAGACCAGTACACAGGCCAGGTGAGTAGTAAACACCCCTCTTAGATCACAAACCTCCCAGAACTAGATACACAAAAAAACCTAAAAATTGGGACAGTTCCCCTCCCACCCCAAGAGCAGAGCCCAATTTTAATATAAATTTAAAAGTCAAGCAATCAGAAGGGAAAATGAGCAAACAATAAAATATTCTGACCATAACAAGTTATTTGGTGGCAGGGAAGATCAAAACACAAACTCAGATGAAAACAATGTCAAAATTGGTACATCCAAAACCTTAAAGAAAAAAATGTGAATTGGTCTCAGGTCCAAAAAGAATTCCTGGAAAAACTCAAAATGGAGTTTAAAAATCAAATAAGAGAGGTAAAGGAAAAGAAAAGAAATGAGAGTGATGTAAGAAAATCATGAAAAAAAGTCATCAGCTTGTTAAAAGTAGGCACAAAAAAATTAATGAAGAAAATAATATCTTAAAAATGTCACCAAAAAATCATCAAAGAGAAGTACTCCTTAGAAAGAAGAATTGGTCAAGTAGGAAAAGTTGTATAAAAATTCACTGATGAAAGGAATTTATTAAAAAGTGGAATTCACCAAATGGAAAAGGAGATACAAAAGTTCACTGGAGAAAATCATTCCTTAAAAATTAGAACTCATCAAGTGGAAGGTAATGACTCCATTAGACATCAAGAAGCAATAAAACCAAAAGAATGAAGATATAGAAGAAAATGTGAAGTATCGCGTTGGAAAAACAACTGAACTGGAAAATGGATCCAGGACAGATAATTTGAGAATTATTGGACTATCAGAAAACCACGATTAAAAAAAAATCCTAGACATCATCTTTAAGAAATTATCAAGGAAAACTGCCTTGATATTCCAGAACCTGAGAATAAAATAGATGTGGAAAGTAATTCAACTATGACCCCTTGACAGAGTTCCCAAAATGAAAACTATCAGAAATATTATAGCCAAATTTTAAACCTTACTCTTATTGGAATTGGTTCAAAGAGGAAATAACTTACTCACTCTGTTGGGTAAAGAAATCTATCTTACCCTGCAGGAAAGTAGGAGGGGAACAGAATAAGAGAAGTGGGACTGACAGAAGGGTAAATGGATTGGGAGAGGCAGTGGTCAGAAGCAAAATACTTTTGAAGATGGACAGGGTGAAAGGAAAGAGAGACCAGGATAAACAAGAGAAAATAGAGTGGAAGGAAAAACATAGTAATCATAACTGAAAAGAAACTTACAGAGAGTTTCTCTGATAAAAGCCTTGTTTCTTAAATATAAAGAGAACGGAGTCAAATTTCTAGAAATAAGAGCCATCCCTCAGTTGATAAATGGTCAAAGAATATAAACAAGCAGTTTTCAGACAAATTAATCAGTCATCTGTAGTCATATGGTAAAATGCTCTAAATCACTCTAAATCACTGATTAGAGAAATTCAAATTGAAATAACTATGATACCACCCCATACCCATCAGATTGGCTAATATGACACAAAAGGGAAATAATAAATATTAGAAGATATATGAAAAAATTGAAACACTAACGCACTGTTGGTGGAGTTGGGAACTGATTTAATCATTCTATGGAGTAATTTGGAACTATGCCCAAAGGGTAACCAAACTGTGTATATTGTTTGACCAACTAATACCACTCCTAAATCTGTATCCCAGAGTGATTTTTTTAAAAAAAGGGAAAGGACCTATATGTCCAAAAATATAGCAGCTCTTTTAGTGGTAGAAAATAGCTAGATATTAAAGTGATGGCCATCAATTGATGAATAGTTGAACAAACTGATTTATGATTATGATGGAATACTGTTGTGCTATAAAAAATTATGAGCAGGATATTCTCAGAAAAATCTGTAATAACTTACATGAACTGACGCAAAATGATATTAGCAGAACCAGGAGCACCTTGGACATAATAACCGCATTATTTTTATGTGATCAACCGTGAATGACTTAGCTATTCTCAGAAGTACAATGATCCAAGAGAATTTCAAAGGACTTATAATGAAAAAAGCTATCCATATTCAGAGAAAGAGCTGATAGAGTCTGAATGCTGATTGATGCATATGCTTCTTAACTTTATTTTTCTTGGGGGTTGTTTTTTGTCTGTATTTTCTTTCACAACATCACTAATATGAAAAATGTTTTGCATGACTGCACATGTATAACTTATATAAAATTTCTTGCCTTCTCAATGAGAGGGGAAGGGAAGAAAGTAAAGAATTTGGAACTCAAAATTTTTGAAAAGTGAATGTTAAAAATTGTTTTATATACAATTAAGAAAAAATAAAATATTAAATGAAAAATAATAGGAATGCAGAGAAAAATCATAGTCATAAACATATGCTAAAATATGATATCCAAAATAAGGAACCAGAAAGATATTATGAGAATAATGCCCGTTACCTAATAATGAAAAAATAAATGAATTGACAGCTTTCAAAAATCACCTAAAATGTTCATACTTTTCAACAATCAGAGAAATATAAATCAAAAGCACTCTGAGACATGAGCTTATGTGCATCAAATTGGGAAAGACACTTAAAAATTCTAAAAAATTACTTTCTTTTGGGGCTGTGATAAAATAGGTACATTTTTACCCTGCTGGTAGAGCTGTAAATTAATGGAATTTACAAGTTATACACAAATCTATAAGCTTTTACTCAGCTCACTAATAGGATATCTCACTAACATCCTAAGCTTGTTATTAAGAAGGTTTTTACAGAATAACTCTAATGGAAATGTCTGCTTTAAATGTGTAATGAATCACAAAGCTGTTCATAATTTTTTTTTGATCCAACTATTTCCAGGTTGGTACTTTTTTCCCAAAAATATTATTAAAAGGGAACATTTATACAAAAGTAGCAAAAACTTAGAATTGCAAAGAAACAGCTGGTAATGATCTATATGTTTATTAGAGACTGTCTATTAGAGACTGTATATTTATGTAATAGACTACATTTAAAATCTATAAATATGAAGCATAGAAAGACAGTGGCAAGACCCCTAGTTCTGGAGTCAGAGGACCTGACTTCAGTATAGCTTTCCTTTGAGATCTGCTATCTCTGTGGCTTTGAGTAAATCACTTTATCTCCTGTAGTCTGTTTCCTCATCTATTAAAATGACAGGTTTGAACCACAGTTTCCTTCTGTCCTTATGATCCTGGGATCCCAGAGTGATATAAAGCATGCTTGCCAGAAAGACAACTGTACTGAAGTATGTAGGTGTCTATTTTCTTACTGGACTGGAAGGATGGATGGGTGGGTAGATGGATAGAGAGCCAGAGAGAACCAGAATAAGGTCAAAGGCAGTAAAACTTCTGAAGGAATGGAAAGGGACAGAAAGATACATCAGTTTACTGTTTGTTGATTTCACTTGGTTCTATTTTGTCAAATGTTAAGGTTTTTGTGAAATATTGTTTTGCTCCTTTTGCATTTTAAAATTATTTGTCTTTGTTGATAGTTGTTAAGTTTACAATAAAAATTTGTAAACATTTAGAAAATGGTGCAACAGCTCTCTGAGCCTTGTACCTTTCTGTCAGTTAAAATACACTTTAAATAGGCATTTTCATTTGGCATTGTTTGCAATTTAGATATGTGAAAGTAGAATCTCATTTTGTTGACTATCATGGTAATATCTAGTTTGACTGATCTTATTAGATTATTTCCATGTTCCCTGAGGCAAAGCAGAAGCTCAGCTATGATGGGAAAATCAACTAAAATATCTTTGAAACACTTTGTGTTACTTGGCGAACTACCACGTCAACAGTCTGCATCCTGGGCTATCACTGGTTTTCTTGACATTAGCCTCTGATGGCTCTAGAGGAGAGAGTGAGGTTGATGACTTTGTGCAGCTCTGCCTCACTTAAATACAATTCATGTACAAGTCAAGGCATAACTCTTGTGATGTCTTTGGTCCTTTCCAAGGATGAAGGACAAACTACGACCACCACAACAAAAAGATTTTTAAAACATCAAATTTACACAAAAAATTTAATAACATTTATTTTTAAATTACAAATAGCTAAAAACAATTCACATGTCCTTTGACCATGGAATGACTGAATAAGTTTGGTCAAATATTTTACCATAATAAAATTTTAAAAGAGATATAATGTGAGGCAAAGTGAAGAAAATAGAATAAAAACAGTTATGACGATGTGTGAAAAATAACAAAATTTAGCAAAAGCATGAAGAAAAAAAGAGATTATAAGAGAACATGGAACTAAAAAGCACCCATTTTTTACTATTTTGTTAAAAGATAATAAATACATATTTAAAATAAATTGAAAATAAGTTAGAGTTTATTGTTTGATCTGCATGTTTCTGTTTATGGTTTCTAAGTTTGTAATACAAAATTTCTTTAAAATAAGTCCATAGACTTGAATACCTATATTTGTCAATGAAAGCTAAAATAAAATGACTATTTTTAAAAAATAAAATTGAATAGTCTTATGGGGAATTTGTATAAGACCAGCTACACATTGGTAAAATTTCCTATGCAGCATATCTTACTTGGAAGGACCTTGTTGACAGTTACCAAGAGCCCAAACTCTACTTCCTTTCCTCTGCTGAACTGGAACAATTTTTAGCATATTCCAGAAAAAGAGTGACTCATTGGGACCAGTGTGAGCTCTTGTCTTCAGCTCCCAGTGTAGGAGCAAATATCTGACGAGTAATAAGGGGAACACAGGTGTGCTACCTGACTCCTGGGACATGATTCCCTCAGAGTGTCATTAAAGACAAATGAAGTAATTGCCCTATCTTCACCCTAATCCTGTTGGGCCTAACACACTAGTGGCAATGGAGTTACACCCAAATAGTTTAATGACTTTTTCTAGAATTTTGGCTAAGTCATGGATGATGAAATCTGAGTAAACACAGATGACCAGATCTCTGCTAGATTAAGCTGTATTAGCATCATGCAAAAATAGGATTAAAACTCTGTTAGATTATATGATAGCATAACAAAAATGGATTAAATAAACATTTCACACTATGTGCTTATACATTCCAAGTTTACCAGTTATCTAACTATAGATGGAAAAAATATGAAGAGAATAAATAAAAATAATCATAAATCTTTTAAAAGGCCAAAAAAAATGCCCTGGAAACAGGATGCTGTCCGGTGATTCTCAGATTGCTGAAATTCTCAAATTACTGAACTAGGTGTACAGTGTGTGCTGGTCCTGGAGTTGGAAAGTCCTGAGTTCAAATATAGCCTCATGTGCTTACATACACTTAGCTGTGTGACCCTGGGCAAGTCACTTAATCCCTGTTTGCTTCAGTTTTCCCATCTGTAAAATGAGAAAAAAAATAGCACCTACCTCTCAAGTTTGTTGTAAGGATCATATGAAGTAAAAATTATAAAGCACTTAGCACAGTGCCTGGTACATAGTTGGTTGGCTGGTGGTTGTTGCTCTATATACTCAAAGAGAACCAAAATGATATCACTTATGTCAGGGTCAATGTTCAGTGTATCTGACTGTGGCTGACTATATCAATATGAACTTGGAATACAGGTTGGGTGCAAATAGTTCATATGAACACTTGGAGTACAGGTGTCTCTAAGTTTGCACATCTCACATTTCTTTTGAGTTACTGCAATTCTGCTTTGTTCGTAGAGTACAACACCATCTTTGATGTGGACATGCCATACTGGGTGATCCTGTGGCCATGTTTCCCAGTCTCACAATCCATGTCTCCCATGTCTCCCATGTCTCATAATCTATTCCAAAGTTCTTCAGAGAGACCTTGAGAGTATCCTTGTATTACTTCTGACATCTGTGTGAGCACCAGCTTTGTGTAAGTTCTCTATAAAATAGTCTTATGGACAAACATATGTTTGGTATTTGAACAATGTGGTCAGCCCATTGGTGTTATGCTCTCTGCAATAGAGTTGGAATACTTGGCAGTTTTGTTTGAGCAAGGACCTCAATGTCTGGTATCTTATCCTGCCAGGTGAACTTCAGAATCTTCATAAGCCAATCCACATAGAATCATTCAGTTTCCTGGTGTGGTGCTGGTGGACTGTCCAAGTTTTACAGGCATGCAACAATGAGGTCAGCACAATGGCTCTTGTAGTCTGTTAGTCTGGTGGGCAGCTTAATACCTCTCTTTTCCCATACTTTCCTTTGGAGCCTCCCAAACACTGAGCTAGCTCTGGCAATGCATGTGTCAGCTTCATCATCTATGTGTGCATCCCTGGAAAGTATGCTGCCAAACTAAGTGAACTCATCCACAGCATTTCAAAATATCTGTTTTCTTGGTGTTGTCAGGTCAGAATTAGCACAAATGGCATAGAATCAATCCATGCTTTGTTGCATCTCAGGTTCAGAGGTTCCACTGAGTGCATAATCATCTGTAAACAAAAAGTTGTGCCTCACTTCTCTCTCCACTTAGTTTTGGTTTGCAGCCTTTTCATGTTAAATAATTAACAATCACTGGCTGACCTTAATGCTGTTTTTGAAGGTGTCTGACAACATCGCTGAAAACCTCATGCTAAAAAGCATGGGAGCAAGCCCATAGTCGTGATTCACTCCATTAGTAAATGGGAAAGCAAAAATTATCCATTATTCAGAACTCAAGCAAGCATGCCATCATGAAATTGATATACAATACTGATGAACTTCTCTGAGCAATCAAATTTTGCCATGATCTTCCACAAGCCCTTCCACAAGGTCTTGGTCAGATTGATGAACAGTGTACAGATTTCCATTCTGCTCCTGGCATTTCTCCTGGACTTGTTGAGCAGCAAACACTATATTGATTATTCCTTGGCCCTTTCTGAAGCCACACTGGTTCTTGGGTAAATGCCCATCTTTCAGGTGAAGGATTAGCCTATTAAGGAAGACTGGCAATATTCTTGCTGGTAATGACTAAGAGAGAGATGCCCTCCTTCCTCTGCTCCCCTCCCTACCATAATTGTCATAGGACAACCTATTTCCTTTTCCTTTATAGAGATGAACAGTGAAGGCATCCTTGCACTGCTGAGGGATAACATTTTGCCATGTAACCTGGAAGATTTCAGTCAGTTTTTGTATAAGCAGTAGCCCCTCTGCCTTGTAAATCTTTGCTAGAGTAGTATTAGCACCAGGTACTTTTTCACATAACAGGATCCTAATGGCATTCAAAAGCTTTTCTTCAGTTGGAAGTTTGGCTAGACACATATTGACTTCAACCTGAGGTTCAATGGCATCAGAGTTGGTTGAAGATAGTCTGTTGAGAACACTATAGAAATGATTAGCCCATCTCTCCAGGATCATGTCCTTATCACTGATCACTGTGACTCCATCAGCACACTGAGTAGTTGAGGTACACTATAGGTCTTTGGCCCACAAATATTCTTTAGGTCATCATAAAAGCACTTTGAATTGTTACTGTAAGCACAAAACTGAATTTTGTCTGCCTTCCTACTGAGCTAAGAATCCTGCATCTAAGCTTTGTTTGCACTTTACTTTTGATGGAGTTAAACACCACCTTCTTAGAGACAAGACATTGCTAGCAAACCTTGTGGAGTCCCTGTTTTTTGTTTAGTAGCTTCTGAATTTCCCCATCATTTTTGCCAAACCAGTCTTGATTTTTGCAAGTCTTCTGGCCCAGATGAGTAAGTGCAGTGCTGTACACCAAATCTTTGAAAGCTGCCCACTCATTTTCTGCTTCACTGTTGCCAACCATGTGTTGGCTCAGCTTTCCCTCCCAATTAGCAACACACTGTTCACAAATAGAGAAATGCTCTAATGTGTTCACATTAAGATTTCTGGTAGTCATCTTGCTTTGGGGCTGCCACTTTTGTTGAATGGGAACATGTAGCTTGGAGAGGATAAGGCTATGATCAGTCCAGCACGCTGTGCTACACATCAGATTTCTTCACCTATGTCTGGCACATAGAAAGCACCATATAATTATTAGAGATTATTATTACTATTAGTATAAATTGTGGCATATCAAAAAAAGTCTTATCTTATGAAGTTTAAACAGATACATGAATTTAACACCAACCTAATGGTCTGGACCTATGCCCATTGATATATAGGTATAATCATTCAATTTTCTTTTCTTCATGTGTGATTTTAAAATGTACATATATGTACATACTTATGCATATTCATATGTACATATACAAGTATTTAATATCTCTCGCTTCTATGCTTTACATACATTGGACAATTAAAAAAATAAAACCCACATGATAAATATGCATAGTCCCGAAATTCTTCCCACATGGGCTATTTAAAAGTGTAAGTCTATGCATATTACATTCATCATCTCTCTGGAAGGAGGTAGTTCATATGTTTCATCTTTAGCTCTCTGTCACTGTATTGATCATTGTATTGATCAGAGTTCTGAAGTCTTTCAAAGTTGCTTTTCTTTATAATATTGTAGTCCTTTAAAATTGTCCTCCTACTTCTGTTCACTTGACTCTGCATCAGTTCAGAGATCTCAATTCCTCTGAAATGATCTATTCCATAATTTCTTAAATTGTAATATTCCATTACATTCATATACAATCATTTGTCTAACCACAACTTAATTGATGGGCACTCCCTTAATTTCAAGTTTTGGGCTACTTCAGAAAGAACACACATACATATACACATATATATGTATATATATATACTTATACATACATGTGTATATACAATGTATGTATACACATGCATATGTATAAATACATGTGTGTGATTTTTTTATGCAGGTCTTTTTTTCACCTTTGATCTCTTTGGGGTTTAGGCCTAATGGTGCTATAGATACATGAAAAGGTATGTATAGTTCAGTAACTTTGGGAACATAGCTCCAAGTGGCTTTCCAGAATGGCTGCACCAATTAACACTTTCACCAACAGTGCCCTGTTTTGCCATAGCATCTCCAACATTTGTTTTAGCTCCTTGTCATCTTTGCCATACTGATGGATATGAGGTAGAGCCCCAAAGTTATTTCAATTTATGTTTCTCTAATTATTAGATATTTAGGGCATTTAGTGTGGATATATATTACATATCTTATTGTTATTATGCTATAATAGATTATATGTCCTAGATTTTTCACTTTGAAAACTTCTTATTCTTATATTTTGACCATTTTATCATTTGAGAAATGATGTCGTCTTACAGATTTGAATTAGTTCTTTATATACATTGGATATGAGATCTTTATCAAATAATCTTGCTATAAAATTTTTTCCCACTTACATATTTTCTTTCTACTTTTAATTTCATTCAATTTATTTGTGCAAAACTTTTAAATTTTATATGATTAAAATGGTCTATTTTAACATGTCAATTATTCTGTATCACTTGTTTAGTCATGAACTCTTCTCTTATTTATAAATCTAAAAGGTATTTTCTTCCTTGTTCCTTTAATTTGGTTATAATGTCAGTTTTATGTTGAAGTCATGAATACATTTGAAATTTATCTTGGTATAAGGTGTGAGGTACTGGTCTAAACATAATTTCTGCCACCCTCTTTTCTAGTTTTCCCAAGTTTCAGTCAAATTGTGCATCCTTCCCTGAATAATTGGGGTCTTTGAATTTATTGAATACTATGTTGCCATGCTGGTTTGCTTCTGTATGCTAAGTACCCAATCTGTTGAATATCTGGTCACTGTATTCAGATGACTCTGGAGGAGAAGTGAGGCTGGTGAACTGCACAGCCCTCCCTCACTCAAAACAAAGTCAAGTGCAACTCATGTCATCATTTCTCTGATGGCATGATATTCTTCGGCAATGAAGGACGAACACACATACCTAATCTGTTCCACTTATTACAATACAATGCAATATTATCAGTAGATAGAATCTATGTTTAAGTTACTGCTAAATTGTTTTTAATGATTAATCTGTTACTGATAGACCCCCTTCTTTCTCACATTTTTTTACTACTTCGTTTAAGATTCTTGAGTTTTTCTTCCTCTGAATGAATTTCATTGGTATTGTTTCTAGTACTTTAAAACAATCCTTTGGCAGTTTGATTGATATGATATTGAACAAATAAAATAATTTGGATAATGTTTCTATTTTTATCATATTGGCTCAACTCACTCAACATTTCTTCAATGATTTAGGTCTGTCTATTTCTGCAAAGAGTGTTTTATAGTTAGATTCATATGGTTCCTGGATGTGTCTTGATAGATAGACTTCCAAATATTTTATGTCTTCTGTACCTGATTAGACTTTTCCTTTCTAGCTCTTCCTGCTAGGATTTGTTGGTAATATATAGGGAGAAAGATGATTTATGTGGAATTACTGAATATCCTTCAACTTTGCTGACTTTATTGTTTCATTGAATTATTTAGTTGAATTTAGTATTTTCTGAAAAAAATCATCTCCTCTACAAAAAAGCAATACTTTTTTCTCTTTCTTTATGCTCACTCCCTTGATTAATCTGTCTTGTCTTCTTGTAAGAGCTAGTACTTGTGGCATTGTGCTAAACAGGCATTCTTACTTTATTCCTGAGCTTATTGGAAAGTACTCTAGCTTTTCTTTATTATATGTTTGTTCTTGATTTTAAATAGCATTTATTATACTGAGGAAAGGTTCATCCATTCCCATTCTTTCTAGTGATTTTATTTATTTAGTTTTAGTTTTTAATACAAACTTCTATAAGATTTTGAGTTCCAAATTTTCTCCCTACCCTCCACTCCTCCTTCCCCAAGATGGCATGCAATCTGATGTAGGCTCTACATGAAGAATTAGAAGCAATGGGGAAAACCATGAGAAAGAAGAAACAAGAGAGAGAGAGAGAAAGAGAGAGAGAGCAAATAGTATGCTTCAATCTGTATTCAGATTCCACAGTTCTTTCGCTAGATGTGGATAGTATTTTCCACCCATGAGTCTTTGGAGCTGTCTTAGATCCTTGCACGGCTGAGAAGAGCCAAGTCTATTGAAGTCTGTCATCTCACAATGTAGCTGTTACTGAGTACAATGTTCTCCTGGTTCTGGTCAATTCACTCAGCATCAGTTCATGTAAGTCTTTCCAGGTTTTTCTGAAGTTGGATTGCTCACCATTTTGGATTGAACAATAATATTCCATTACATTCATATACCACAATTTGTTCAGCCATTCCCAGTG